>NC_091440.1:84375563-84975563 GCF_964237555.1 Oryctolagus cuniculus
AGCGAGCAGCAGGAAGTCAGTGTAGTGAGCAGGTGACTTAAGCAGCAGCAGTTTCTTTGGAGTCTTCCCAGTTGTCTTTTTTTTTTCCTATATAACTTTGTTGGTTATTGTTAGAGAAATAAGTAGACAACAGTGTGGTCACATATGTTTTTGGTTTTTTGGTTTTTAAGAAATAATTATGTGTCTAACTCAGTAGTGATGACTTTGGCAACCTAAGGTTAATTCAGCTACATCAAGGCAAAGTGGCATCCCTTGGTTTTGGTTGGCACTGTTTGGCCACATGCAGACGAACAAAGTTGATCAGTTTAGACCATGGAAGATACACAGGCCTTCACCCACTCATATGCTGTAAAGTTTCCCTTTCCATTCAGAGGTAGCATTATTGTTAGGCAACTCACATCACTAGTGAAGAGGATTTTGTTTTTTAAGTTCGTATTTTCCTAACCATGCTTAATACTTGAATTGACTTAAGTAGTCTTTATTTAAAAACCATAACATAGCCTGTTTTTCTCACCTTTCTTCTAGTGTTTTCCCTGTGCAGGTT
The DNA here is from genome assembly GCF_964237555.1 of Oryctolagus cuniculus. Classification (NCBI taxonomy): domain Eukaryota; kingdom Metazoa; phylum Chordata; class Mammalia; order Lagomorpha; family Leporidae; genus Oryctolagus; species Oryctolagus cuniculus. Next base: position 84,376,108 of record NC_091440.1, read on the forward strand.
TAGCCTTAATGGCAACTCAGTAAACTCAGCAGAGTGTCTACTATCACTGAAGTGAAGTAGTAGAAATATTGAAGTTTTGATTGGCTCTGCCTTACTGATAACTTTTTTTGTGAGCTAGAATCATCCATTTCCTCCAGACCTTCACATTTATCTACTTCAGACAGAGCTGAAGTGGGATCAGCAGAAGCCATAGCTTATACCTTTAGTTGCTAATAAATACTCCATGTAGGGAATTCCACGTCCACCGTATGTGGATGTATTCTTGTTCCAGAGAGAGGCTCCTGGGTTTACCCCATCTGACTAGGCTGTAGACAAATTGATATGCAGTTTTCAATTATCTTAATACTACCTTATATTCATTTCAAAGTGTGTAATTTAATATTTCAAAATTTGAATTCACTTTCCTAAACTTCTTGGCTGTCTTTGAGAAACAGGTGGAGAAAAGAAAATTTGGTGCTATCTCAGCTCAACCTAGATGTTTAGGGTTTGCTAACTGTACAGTTCATGGTTTAAAGCCTATTAATTAAAAATCTCTAAGCAGTATCATAAAAAACATAATCTTTTGAATGTTTTTCAGTAACCTTGTTAAGAGTGAGAGTGTTAAACGCATTTGCAGAAGTGGCCCGTGACTGACTGTGGTGTACTTTTAGGGATGCCTCCTTAATGGCCATGAGGCGGCGGATCAATGGCTTGAGTCCGGAGGAGATCCGCGCCCTTTCCAAGGAGGAGCTTCAGATGCCTGTGACCAGAGGAGACTTCGAGCTGGCCCTTAAGAAGATTGCCAAGTCTGTCTCCGCTGCAGACTTGGAGAAGTATGAGAAATGGATGGTTGAATTTGGATCCGCTTGAATTTTTGTCAGCTCTTTGATTTCTGGTAGTTTTATTTATAAAAATGTGAAAAAATCCCTGCGATTTTTTTTAAAAAAACAAGTTCAGAATTTTTCATTGGATTTTCACATACAGGAAAAAAAGAACAAAGAATCCTAAATGCAGTTGAGAAATAAGAAAAGCTCATGTAGAGGGCCTCACGGTCTCCTTCCCAGCTCTGCGCTGGTATGCCTTGTCTTCGTGCACTAGCATTGGATGCAGTCATGAATGTGCAGCGAGACCAGAGAAAGTGCTGTGGATGGTGGCAGGAACTTACTTTCAAAAGATGTAGAAGAACCTGCGTCTCTCACTTGTTCCTGTATTATTTTTTTCTTGGTTGTTTCGAGTTTTACCTTTGTGAACATGAGAGACCTATACATTGACTTTAAACATCAAAATCGGGTTTGTGTGAAATTCATTGTTTGTTGTCAAGGGACGAATGGTGGTACACTTTGGAGGAACGAATGAATTTGCTAGCTAAGCCTTTCGGATTCGATCATTACTGTTAGTCTATCATATAGTTAAATTCCCTACTCTTTCCTGTCCCCACCATTGATTCTGTCAACTGTGTAGTCATTTCTTGAGCTTTATTAAGGAATAACCCAATACTCTTGTCATTTTTTAAATCATTCTGCTAGGTTGTTTCTCTATTCTAAATATTTTTTGGTGTACTTCTTACATTTCATGTTGGGAAGGTGGGAACAATATTCTGACTCCATGAGATGTACTTTTATGTTCTAGACTTCTGAAAAGTTTGTTTTCACCCTTTTTTTCACCATCTTCGAATAGAGCCATGATTTTGTTCTGCTGCAACATCACTTGATTTTTGTTGAGTTCAACTGCAGTATTTTAGATTCTGTGACATTCTCAAGAAGTCCACTCTCTTACGGCTATTGCAAAACAAAATCTTCACAATTTTCCAGACAGCTTGTTTAACAAAGCAGCATCATACATGAGTAACTCATTTTAAATATTTAGAATTTCTCCTCGTCTAGGTTGAGAACTTGTACACATAGTAAGATTAGGATAAAAATCTGACATACCCACTCAGTTCATATATTCTTTCTGTTAGAGAATATAAAGAAACCAGAGAGTGTAAATGACATATATCTAATCACAGAGAGAGTATCCCATTGTTAGTTTGTAATACATTGATCCCATTTTGATTATTGGCCAATCTGTGCTGTAATGATCAAGCTTTCTAAAATATATAATTTGATGACATCCTGAATTTTCATTTTTTGATAGCATTTACTGGTTTAAAACTAAAAATAATGTAACTTTTTACATACTTTTAAAAAAAACCTTAAAATCTTGCTTAAGACATTTCATTATTTTTTTCCCTACTAATAACTGTAATTAATGCCTTATGTTCTTTCCGGAGAACTTTTGTCTGACTCCTTAAAATCCAGTGTTCATCTGATGCTATAAATCACCTCTTTCCTTTGAGACACGGATTATAAGAGTTCACATCATAAGGCATCATGATTTCATTGTAATTGAATTAATTTATCTTAAAAACTGAAATAAGAGTTTTCTTTTATTCATGAACTTTTAAATAAAGTAATGAGTAACCCCATTAGGATGACCCCATGAACTAGTACCATCTAATAATGTATTTTTTTTCCTACATCTTAGGGACAGTCATTGAAACATTAGTGTTGTAATTGTTCAAACTTGCTTGTAGTATTTTAATTGATTAGTTAGACTTTTGCCAGGTTTTGTATTATTTATCTTGGCATGCATTTAATTCCCCCCCTGAATTCTTTATGGATAACAACATGGCAATTGTGATTGTGTTATTACCAGTTAAGCAGTATTTGGAGACTCAGACTTCTGGAAGCTTATCTTTAGTGAGTCCAGTGTGCTTTTTGTCTTTCCTGTGTTTCTCATTTTGCTCCATCAGTGGACCGTGAGTGCTTTGTCTGTCTTAAACCCTTGAAGAATCTTGGTTTTCTACCCAAGCTTTAACATTCCTTGTGTATACATTGTCTTTATTGCACAAGACAGTGTGTTGCCGTACTCCGAATGAGACAGAGCCATTCAGTTTTGTTTGATGTGGTAATAGCAGATGTGTTATCAGAGCAGCAGTGTTTGGCTCGTGTAATTCCTCTGCGACACAGCGACTCGGAGACTAGGTTGTGTGTATCCTGCTCTGTAGATATCTGATAAGATAGTCGCTGCATCGGGCAGACTTGCATTGGTTGCCTGCTGTGTACAGGACCGGTGGGAAGCTGAACCAGACAGAGCAGTTCTGACTTGGCCCCTTTTCTGATCACTCTCAGCTTTGCACTTCTGAAGTTAGGGTTCAGATCATAGATGGGAAGGTGTCCTTAGGGAAGATAATATATATGTCTTTTTCCCTCTTTGGTGTGCTTTAAAATGAGAACTGATACCATTTGTTTGAACGATATGACTGTTACAGATTTATTTTAATGAGCTGGTTTTTATCATTTTCAAAGCAACATATGTCTTGTAAGCATGTAAACGTGTAAGTGTGTTATGGATTCACTGAAAACATTTTGCTCTCCGAATTCCGTTTTTGTTGTTCTGAAGGAAATGAATATTGGTGACATGAGCAGACAAATGGCTGTTTAATGCAGGCTGCCACCTTGCAGTGATCCAAGGAGAAAGCCGATGACGGCATCGTGACGTTATCTTCCAGTCAGCACCAGTGTGGTCATTTCAGAATGACCAGAACACACATCAGCTGCCGACCTGTCTCCAGAATTACCAGGATGTCTTGAAAGGGACAGGATGCCGCGCTCTGGCTGTGTGGCCAGGGCTTTGTTTGCAAGTTCCTGATTCTCAGTTTTAGTGATGTGATATTTGATGCTCAAAAATTGGCTGAAGTGACAGACGACTGAAGAAGTAAGCAAGTAAGCATCTGGCGAGTCAGCCATGAATGGACACAAGATGCATCCGTGTGTGTGCAGCCCAGATTGGTGGTGTAGTTGTCACTCTCTCTGCCCATGTTGCAGTGATAGACACTCTGGTTTTGGATAGCTTGAGTTCATTCGAATTCCTTCTTCGGAAGTCACTTCCTGCATACCCTGCTGAATCTGTGCTGAGAACTGTAAAACCCTGTTCAGCTGCTGTGGCTACGTGTCTCCGTTCCCCTCCCTTAACTCTAGATAAAGTAGAGGTTGCAGGCAGGCGTTCAGGCTGTGTTAGTGCACTGTGGCTCCTTCAGCATTGTCTTCGATATTGAGTCTTTTTTTTTTTTTTTTGCATGATAGTAGATTCCCACTCTTTTTATATATTTTTTATTAACCATAAATCACCTTATATTGTATCCTGTATGGAAGGCATAAAATGTTATGGGTGTCTGCTGACCTTTTTCAAGAAAAGGCTATCTTAACTTACATTGTGGATATGATGAGTAATTTATAACTGCTCTAATTTCTTTTTCTGTGTCTCTTGTTCCTTCATAGTTTTGATTGTGTAATACTTTTACATGTCACTTAGTTTGTGATGCACCTTAATATTTCTGTGAATCTAAGAATTTCATAGTAGAAAGAAGTAATAATTACATATGAGGGTCATGTTAGGGTGTTAAAAATATTTAAACCCCAATTGTTGTACTCTCATCTGCACTAGTTATTTTTTGTAGCAAAAGCTGAGAACTCTGGTAATTATTTAAGTTGACCTATTTATAATTTAAAGCTTTTCATACTTATTTATTTAATTTTTTTGTACATTTGTTTTTAATATTATTTCTTAACGTGGACATTGTGTGAGTATTTTTAAAAAAATCAAATCCTTAAGATAATAGGTGTGTTTTTAAAGCAGCCATCTCATGAACAAGAATTCCTTGAATTTTCACTACAACTTTTGGCAGCCGGCAATTCCTTAGCTTTAATGATGGTTCTAAGTTTCTAGGTGACTTGGTAATAAAAACAGAGGATATACTAAAGTCATGTCCCAATATTATTTTTATTTTGCTTTTTTCATTTCTTGAGAAAAATAAACAAAACTAAAACTTAGGTATTGGTTTGTTACCAGCACTGTGTAAGTTTTGTACGTTTGGAAATTTGACACAGCAAATAGGGAATGAATATAAAGTTCCCTCCTATGAAAGAAGTTGCATCTGACTTTATGTTCAAATATGAAATGCACTTTTCCTTTGCAAAGTCTGAAGTGACTAAATGCTGCCCTTTGGAAACCTGGGTCTTTGCACGTTATTCCTGGAGTCTACCTCAGTTTACAGGCCTAGTTTTAGGGCACAGTGAGTTGATTTCGAGTCAGTTCATCCCATGTTCAGATTGTTCCTTTGAGCACTTCCTTCTCTCCTGCTCCCGCCTGCCTCGCGTTAGCTGTTTTTGTTAATTTTGAAATTTTTATTTAGGATATTTTGTGCTTCTCCAGCAAAACCATATACCCTGATTAACCTTTGTGAAGTGTCTGAGGTCCTTCTCCTGCTGTAGCCTGTTTGGTTGTTTGGCTGTGTTGCAGTTTCAAACATGATGTGCACCTGCTGTTTCCCCTGCTTGGCGAGTACGGACTAACGTGACGACATGAACAGTTTGGGAGCCCCTTGAGTCCTGCGCACACTCTCGAGAAGAACCAAGTGGACAGTTGCATGTGCACCCTGGTGCATGGCAGCGGGCCTCGCCATGGCCAACAGGGGCCAGCAGGGACACGACACGGTACGACAGTCTGTGCGTGTGCTGTTAAGATCTCTGTTTCAGTGTTTGTCTTCCAGTATTTGAACCTAATTTACAAACAAACAAACAAAAACTCAGAAAAGAAATAAAAGATGTTTCTGAACTGTAATCATCGGACACGTTTTTTTCCTTACGCTTTGTGCAGTGCTTTGCTCGTCTCCCAAGCTTAGTTGTGTTTGTGTGTGGGTTGTAATTTGGTAATAAATTTCTAGAGTGCTGTTGTCAGTGTTTCCTTTGTGGTTCATTTTGATGTACAGTCACCGGCAGGAGCAGCAGACCCTGCACTAGTAAGGAAGGACTTCTCCCACGTTGTTTCTCATAAAACCACGTGTAGTAAACCGGATCTTTGGGGCTTGCTGTGCATTGGATTGTAATAACAGTCTCTGGGTTGATGCCAGTAAGGTGTATAATGTTTTTTTCATTTAATTCTGACTAGGTTAATGAAAACGCTTGTCTACCTGTGTAGCACCATTGTACAGTGGATGTTTCATACGGCAAATTTTCTAGATGACCTAGTCTTGTTTTATGACCTCTCCAAATTATTTGTCTTTTAATTACTAGACTTTCTTTTTTAGAGTAGTTTTAGACTTACATGCAGTTTGAACAGAAAGTACAGTTTCCACACACTCCCACTGGGCACCCTTGGTTTCCCTTTTGATTAGCGTCTTGCATTACTGGGGTGCATTGGCTACAGTTGCTGAGCCGAAAGTCATCCATTATTGTGACTCGTATCCATGGTTTACATTAGGGTTCACTGTTGCTGTCCAGTCTTAAGGGTGTTGACAAAAGCATAATGTCACATGTGCACCATGTACCAGATAGAATAGTTTCAGTGCTTTAAACCCCCCTCTGTCCCACCCACTCATCTTCCCTCCCAGCCCTGGCAGCCACTGATGCTGGCAGCCACTGATGCTTTGGCCGTCTCTATAGTTTGCCGGGTCCAGACTGTCATATGGTTGGAATCATGCAGTTCGGTAGCCTTTTGAGACAGGCTGGCTTTGCTTAGCAGAAGACATGTACGGTTCCTCCGTGTCTGTTCATAAGTTGATGGAGCATGCCTTTCTAGCACTGAACTGTATCCCATTGTATGGCTTTACCACATTTATCTACTGATGGCCATCTTGGTTGCTTTCAACTTTTCCCAATTATGAATAACGCTGCTGTTGGCTTTCATGTGCAGGTTTTGGTGTGCACATAAATTTCCAGATTATTTGAGTAAATACCTCTGAGTATGTTTGCTGGATCTAAGGTAAGAATATGTTGATTTATAAGAAACCACCAAACTGAACCATTTGTATTACCAGCAGCCACGAGAGTCCCTTTGATTCACATCTTCTGCAGCACTCAGTGATATTAGGATTGTGAATTTTGCCATTCTAGTAGGGGCTTAGTGATAGGATCTTATTGTTGTGTTTTGTTTTTTTAGAGACTTATTTATTTCAGAGGCAGAGTGTTTTTTTTAGAGACTTATTTATTTCAGAGGGAGAAGTGGTGTGTGTGTGTGTGTGTGTGTGTGTGTGTGTGTTGGGGGGAGGTCTTCTACCTGCTGGTTCAACTCCCCAAATGCCTTCAACAGCCAGGGTAGGGCCTGGCTGAAGCCAGGAGCCGGGGACTCAATCTAGGTCTCCCATATGGGTGGCAGGAACTCAAGCATTTGGGCTATCATCCGCTGCCTTCCAGGTGCATTAGCAGGAAGCTGGAACAGAAGCGGGGCAGCTGGGGCCCGATCCCTGGCGGATCCCCAAGCTGCAGCTTAACCTGCACCACACCACCTGCCCCATCTCGTTATTTTAAGTTGCATTTCTCTAGTTCCAGATGGTGTCGAGCATCTTTTCATATGCTTATGCATTTTGAAGTTAGTCTTGATGGGAAGCTTGCTGGGCCCCTGAGTCTGTAAACCAGAGGAGCTGGACTTAGCGTTTGCTTGGTGGTGCAGTCGCTCTGACAGGCAGGAGTCACCTGTCTGTGCTCCCTCTGCAGCGAGAGGGGAGCAGCGGGCTGTTTGCCTCTCCCTGCCTGCTGTTGGAGCGTTGGTGTTTGCTGATCACCATTTCCACCAGTCTGCGTCACGCCGCCGGCCTGGCCGTCTCTTCCTGTGCACTACTCACAGCCCCCCTTGAATCCCATGAAGCAGTCGTTAGACTTAGCATCTTGGGTGCATTAACAGAGTGGTTTGGGAACAAGGAGCAGTCTAGTCTTTGAGCTCCAGTGCTTGGTGTCATTTGTCTCGTCCACCTGTGGCCTTTTGGGTTTGATCTTTGGCTCCCAGAAGTGTTCCAGGAAGACTGAATGTGAAGTGGACGCCCAGGCATAATGACGTTGCCGTGCAGTTGTGTAATGCTTACAGCTTGGCGGCACCTGGAAATGAAGTTAGTTCCACGGTCCCACCTTCCTTGCTTCCTGTGACTACCAGGTGCTCATCTCTGGAAGGGGGTAAGGGAAGAGAACTGGGTGGGTGGTACAAAAATAGGAGACATCCGTGGCCAGAGCCTCCCTACTCCCTCTCCAGTGCCTGTGCCCCCTGGCTCCTCCATCACAGCTATTGCTCCAAGGACACCCAGAACAGAGGGGAGAGAGGTCATGGAAGATAGCACCTGCCAACGGTTCCTTCCTGTCCTCTCTCTGATCAGAAAAGCTATATGGCCAATGCTTCCTTCTCTGTAAGTTTTGAAGGCTTAGCAGCACCCTACAGTATTGAGAGCTGAACTTGGGAGCAAATGGTGTGTCCTCGACTCATCTTTTAAGTGAAGAGCTGACCCCCTTTGAGGTTATTCTTTTAATATTTATTTATTTACTTATTTGAACGGCAGATTTACAGAGAGGCAGAAGCAGAGAAAGAGAGAGAGGTCTTCCATCTGCTGGTTCACTCCCCAGGTGGCCGCAAGGCTGGAGCTGCGCTGATCTGAAGCCAGGAGCCAAGAGCCTCCTCTGGGTCTCCCACGCAGATGCAGGGGTCCAAGGACCTGGGCCATCTTCTACTGCTTTCCTGGCCATAGCAGAGAGCTGGATTGGAAGTGGAGCAACCGGGACTTGAACTAGCTGACATATGGGATGCTGGTGCTGCAGGCGGCAGCTTTACCCACTACGTCACAGCACCAGCCCTGGAGATTTAAAAATATGCATTCACGACCACTTCTGACCCGGGAAATGGGACATGTGTTTCTGACCTGACAAGGTGTTAAGCAAGTCAGACAGCAGAACACTTATTAAGGTCCTTTAAGACGATGTAGCACGGTACAGATTGGGTATCCCTTACCTGAAGTGCTCGGGACTTGGCAGTGTTTTGGATGTTGCTTCATTGGTCGGTTGGTTGGTTTTGGAATATTTGCTTTGTTCGTGAAATACTTTGGGGATTACACCAAAGTCTGAATACAGAATTCATTTATATTTCATCTACACCTTATACACAGCCTGAAGGTTATTTTATACAATATTCTTCCCGCATGTGTGTTTTGACTTTGGGCCGTCAGATGAAGTCAGGCATGCAGTTAAAGCTTGTGACATCATGTCAGTGCTCAAGGAGTTTTGCACTTGGGAGCATTTCGTATTTTGGGTTTTTAGATCTGGGGTGCTCAGCCTATACCGGTAGACTGTTCACTCAACAGATACAGCAGGAAATACGAGATGAAGAGGCATCATAGGATTGAAGTAATATTTATGATGTTTACTATGTGCTATGTGTTTTACTCTTCCATTAAATTCATGCATTAACCCTAAGGTATATATGCTATGGTTCTTTCTCTGCAGAACAGGAAATTGAGGCTTGTAGAGGGACGTGCTCTAGGTGCATGCTCCTAGCTCAGGTTCATTGTGGAGCCCATTGCTTTGCCCTTTTCCAAGATTCCTTTCAACAGTGTTAAGCACAAACATAAAGTACTCAGTTCTTGAAATAACTATGTTATATTTTTATCCATTTTTTGTGAGGTTATTAGTCACTCTTCCTTTTTCCTTAATGCTTTTTTTTTCTTTACAGAAGCCGTAGGTGGATTACTGTGATGTGCTGTGTTAATGTTGTTATGTTAATGATAGGGGGCGGGTTCTTGTGTCCTAGCTTCACATGAAGTTGGGACTCCTGCCGTCCCTGGTTCTGTCAGCACGCACCTGTTACTCTCAGGGCGAAGCTTTAGGAAGTGAACTAAGCATTCCAAGAGCTTCTGAGACCAGCAGCTTCCGTGAAGGAGCGCTCCAACAGCACACTCACTGCTGAGTCCCTGCGGGGCCCGGTGCATGTATGGCTCTGAGCAGTCACGAGGCCGGGGTGGAGGCCCTACCCAGAGCTCTGCTCAGTCCTCACTGGTCCAAGTGTCTTCCAATTAGCACATCTTAAATAATTTTTTCAACAAATAACTAATCACGCTATGAATACAGTATTCCATAACATAAATCCTAAACTATAGTGTTAGTAATTGTTATGTAATTAGAGATGGATGACTTGAACTTCATTTGGGGTTTGTAAAAATACCTCAAGCTATTTTTCAAACGTTTTGAAATAGATTTTGTAACATTTCTCAAACTTGCTTTACCAAACACATTTCCTCTAATTTTTAAACCCTTGTGTATTTCTGAGGGAAATTTAATCCATATGTTTCTGATCCATTTGCACTTAACTCATCAAAGTTGTTTTTTAAGAAAATTTGGTTTCCAAGAAGCCTTAGGAACCCTTCTCATGAATTCTGTCAGCCTTTAAAAGCCTTCTTCCCCAATCAAGACGTTTTCCCCCAAGATAAATAAATGTGGATGAAATGTTTTGGTCCGGTTTCTAATAACTGAGCCCATATTTCAAAATCGAAGCTGGTTCTGGACTTGGGATAATAAATTATCCCGCCTTTATTCGCTTCATTTGCTGTTCTTCAAAGCCAGGATCTGCCAGGGGCCTGTGAGAAGTGTGCTCTCTTGAAAACTCGGAGTGCTCACACTCAACGCTGAACCCTCAGATTCACAGCGGAGGCGACAGGAGACCAGGCACGTCCCTCTGAATGAGCTAAGGCGCGCTCACACAGCCGACTGTTTCTACATATTCACACATGTCCGTATCTATATGTGAAAATACCCGTTTACATTCTTATAGGTTGACTTCTTCAATATTTGTTTATGTGAAAGAGAGAGAGAGCAAGAGGTTGACATTGAGGCAGAGATCTGCCAACCTCGGGTTCACTCCCCCAAATGCCTGCAGCAGCTGGCACTGGGCCAGGCCCAAGCCAGGAGCTGGGAGCTCCATCTGGGTCTTCCACGTGGGTGGCAGGGACCCTAGCCCTTGAACTATTACCCCTGCCTCCCTGAGTGTGGAGTAGCAGGGCTGGAGTCAGGAGCGGCACCAGGTCTCAAATGCAGACACTCACTCTGATACGGGATGTAAACCTCCAAGGCATCTTAATGGCTACACCAGTCACCTAGACACCCCTTATCTGAAACGCCTGGGATGAGAAGTGTGGTTTGTTTTGTTTTGTTTTGTTTTTGCTTTTTTTAGATTCTGGAATATTTGCATAGATTCTATCAGTTGAATTTCCTTGACCAGATTATCTGAACTCGGGCTGTCGTGTGACACAGTGGGTCAGGCCTCCGCTTGCATCCACAGCATTCCATATGAGTCCCGGCAACTCCTCTTCCGATCCCGCTTCCTGCTTGTGCGCCTGGGAAGGCAACAGATTGGGCCCCTGCTGCCTGTGTGGGAGACCCCAATGGAGTTCCTGTCTCCTGGCTTTGGTCCACCTGTTGCAGCCATCTGGGGAGTGAAATGAAGATCTGTTTCTCCCTCTTTTCTCTGCCACTCTGCCTTCCAAATAAATTAAAAATTTTTCTTGATCTGAGGTCCAAAAATGCTCAGAAAGTTTCAGATTTTGGAACATTTCAGATTTCTGATTTTCTGATTAAATATGGTCAACCTGTACTTAAAATTTTAGCAAGTCCTAACTAGTGTGGATTAAATGAACAATTCATTGTGAAGTTGCTCTCGGTGTCTCATCTCTCTTTAGAAATGTTTTTCACCTGAGATTTATTTCAACAGGTTTCTGTTGCCTAGCAGTAGGGCTCCGGGAGTAGCTTTCTCTAAAGCTTTAATTGAACAGGTTAAGGGTGTGAAATCTGCTTAGAGAAAGTAAGGTCACCGCAGTGAAGGTAAACGAGTATCTCACAGCTAATTGGACAGGATGTCGTCAACCACAGGGGCTCTGCAAGGATTTGCAGAAACACAGCAACAGAAGAAAGGGGTTTGCTCACGGCACTTAGGAACTGCGTTCAGAAATACATTCAGAGAGGCACCGTGCTGTCAGTTCTCATTAGGGAACTTCGACACACAGATCTGCTAATCGCAAGGAATAAGCCCTTCAGTTCCTATTTTTAATAGAATTTTTCATTTTATTCTCCTGACTTCTTTTGTATGTGATTATTAGACAGTAAAAACATCTGTGCTTTTCAAAGTAAACCAATTTCTTCCATGTTTCATTAGTTTGTCCTATAAATGAATTCTTAATTTTTAGGGAAAATTTTTATAATAGATGAATTCCTTGTAATAGCACATTTTGGTTTCAATAAAGAAACCAAAATGCAAAACCTCATGCATTAAGAAGGGAGTTTTACTTTATATCTTTCCAGATGGTGGTTATTTTACTTTATAAAAGAAATAGGATTACAAAATTGCTAAATTTATTAAAGCAGTTTTTGTAGCAGTCAAACCCATGCCCACACTGACTCCTGTCTCTCAAAAGCCCTTGGCCCGGGAGTCCCACCTGGCTCTCAGTCCCCTTTCACTTGGCCCATGGGGCAGACTGTACTGTCGTTGTCACTCTCACCAAGGACACTGTCCCTCCAACAACAAAATGCTGGTGAGCCATGCCCGATTTCATTGTTTGTACTTTGCAGAATTTTCAATTTACAGCACTGTTTATGTGCAATTTATAAGGATGCTCACGAAATACAATTTAAAGTGTGAGAACACGGAAAGATAATTTTATTGGCACAAAATATCGTGAATATTTGTATTGAGAGCCATGAGATTAAATATGCTTTTCTCAGTAATCCTAGGGTAACAGTTCAGGGAGAGTGACTTCGTTTATTTCAGTGCTTGGTTTTAATAACCGTTACAACTGTAAAAGTCACTTCTGAAAGGTGTGCCGATGCAAGTGGAAGAAGCAAATCACAGACTGCAATGCTAAGGCTTGAACTTCAATTTTTCAGTCATTCCCACCAAGTACGCACAAGTTTGTGTTTAACTTTGGCTGTTAAATTTGCAATTTCCTTGATGTCAGTCAGTTCTTGCAAATTAAGTGGAAGATTGCATTTTATATTCATAGTTCAAAACCCAGTCAACCTCTTCCTTTGGAAGATTTTTAAACAGGAAAATTGTTTCAAGTTTCAGTTGCACTTATTAGAGTTTTAATAGAGGGCTCCATGTTTTTGGAAACAAAATCATGTAACAGTGGAAACATTTCTCAACTTTAAAACATGGTTTTTTGTTTTTTTTTTTTCCAAGTAGTCACTGTCTCATACATTTTCAAAAAGTTCTAGGTAACTTAGGAGCGCGCATTTCACATTAGGTCGAGAGGTGAATGAAAGTGAGCATGTGTATGCGAACACCGTGAGAGTTAACAGAAAAGACTTTGCCCTTATTTGCATGTAGTGCACTCTGCTGCTTGCCAATTGATTGCATTTTGTGAAATTGCCGGGCCTGGCCCAGGAAATTGATTTCATTACTTGCTAGTGGTGAGCAGCTTGGGATTGAAAACTGCCTGGGTGCAGGCCCCTGGGTGCCGCCCCCTGAGTGCCGCCCTGGTCCCCCTGGAGCTTCTGTGCTGACTCTGGTGACCCATTTTGGGAGTGCCTGGCTCCCCAGGCACCTGGGGACTGCTCCTGATAGGTCGTTGGTGTGTGTGTGTGAGTGTGTGTGTGTGTGTGTGTGCGCGCGCACGCACACTCAGCACTTGGACTGGCTGTCAAGGTCTCCAGGTGGGGCGCTGTGCACCTGCCCTCTGCCGGCCTCCCTGACCCTCGCGTGCCCTCCTATCCCAGCTCTTCATCCGCTGACCTTGATTTTGGTCAGGCTGGACGTGACAGGCCTTGCATGCCTTAGGACAAGATTAATTCCCGGTGGCTTTTCATTTCTCTGCAGTCTTAAAATAATTCCTGACCTTTGGATATGATACAGATACATCACTGTCCATTTCTTCTTGCCAATGTCCACGGCATTTTCTCTGATTTGTGTCATGTTGAATTTCTCCTGGGGAGGGACCAGGTCAAGGCGGCTCCTGTGCTTGGGTGCACGGTTTCCATAGCTGCTGGCTGCCTATTCTTGTGGTGAGAGAGGCATGCTTGGGTGGGCCTGGGACAGGAGGTGGTATAGCCCACAAAGCCACTGCCTGCAGTACTGGCATCCCATATGGGTGCCAGTTCAAGTCCTGGCTGCTCTACTTCTTACCCAGCTCCCTGCTAAGGCACCTGGGAAAGCTGAAGATGGCTCACGTGTTTGGGCCCCTACACCCATGTGAGAGACCCTGATGAAGCTCCTGGCTCCTGGCTTTGGCCTGGCCCAATCCTAAACATTGTGGCTGTTTGGGGAGTGAACCAGCAGATTGAAGATCGTTCTGTCTCTTCCCCTCCCACACCCCCGACCCCGGCCTCTCCTCTATAACTCTGTCTTTCAAACCAATTTTTTTTAAAGGCGGTGGGGTGGGAGGCGGCAGGGACAGGAGTGGAGCAGACTGGTAGGGTTTTGGGCCTGAGAGCGGGACTGGAGGCAGCATCGGGCAAGAGGCGCCTCCGGAGACTGGAAGGGAAGGAGGCCTGGTGTATTCTGTGCCACAGAGTGAGGGAGGTGGGCAGGAGCCGCCTCTCGCCCAGGCGTGAGCGCTGGCCTTGGCTGGATGCCTGTTAGCGCACCGTCTGTGCGCTGGGGTGTGAGCGGGTGTTTTGGAATATGAGAATTTCCGCCGCCAGCCCGGATACCAGCCCCCTCCCCCACGTGTGCACTGGGCCCTTGCAGAGAAGGTGATAGCCACAGCACTGTCCTGATAGGGCCGTTGGGAGGGTTGGCTGAGACACTGATCCGAAGTGCTTCCCGGGTCTGGCACAGCGATAGCCTCTCGCTCATGTCAGCGCCAGCAGGCACCCGGCTTCCCCCGGGCGGCTCTTCCCGGGAACCTTGCAAGCCCCTCAGGAGCTTCAGATGAGCCACGGTCAGAGTGCGAGGGGACTTCCCAAAGTTCGGGGGAAGAGGGGAATGGAAAGATAAGTATTTCCACTTCAAAAAAAAAAAAGTGAAGCCTTGCATACTTTTTCTTAACATAAATTTTTCATGGACTTTTTGAAGACCCCCTCGGCTGAAATCCAAAGTGGAGCCAGCCCTCAAACCCAAGCTCTCGTCCATGGGAATGTGTGCCAAACTGTACAACTCCTCCCTCTCTTATTCCCGCTCTTAGTTTTTACTGGGATCTATTTTTTTTAAAAGCATGAACACTTAGTAGTAGTTTATTTAAATGGTACTTTTTTATTTTGTTTTATAAAAATCCATGAGGTCCTTGTAGGAAATTTGGACATAATTACACACTAAGGAAAAGAAATGAGACCCATAATCGCACTGTGCCTTAATGTTCCCTGTGTGGACGGCTCAGTTCCGACTGTGCGTAGTTGCTGTGGCCTGGATGGCTTCAACAATGAAAATGTGTTCTGTACAGTTCTGAAGGCTGGGAAGTCCAAGATCTGGTCTCTGGTGAGGGCCTCTTCCTGGGTAGCAGACATCTTTACATGGTGGGGAGAGAGATGGTCTCTTATCTGTACTTACAGAGCACTAATCCTCTGCCTGGAGGCTTCCCTCCTCATGATCTGGTTAACTCCAAAGGCCCCTGTTCCAGAACCGTCATAGTGAGGGTTCGGGCTTTGACATGAATTTTGAGCGGGAAGAAACTTTCAGATCAGAGCAGTGGGCTAAGGTTTAATGGAAGAAGTCATCCTATAAGTCCAATACATAAATCTTCATTTTTTTCTCTCCTTTAAAAAAAAGATCCTCTTGCATTGGCTGTCATATACTTTTCATGGTGGGAGACAAGGCTGCACCAGTTTTCATATTCCAAGAAGAAGCAAAATTGCAGGTGTGGGGAGTAGGGTCCGTCTCCCACAACATGGCGGGGCGCGGGGGAGACAAATAAGTACTGAGACTGTGGACTGAAACTAACTCTATGCGTCTGATCTCCCACAACATGGCACTGAGAGAGAGTAAACAAATCTTACACAGCTGCTCCGTTAATTAGCTGATTCCTGACCCAACCCCTGTTTGGAGGAAAGCCGCGTGCTCAGCACGTGGGCAGCGGAGCAGGGGTTGGTGGGAGAGGACTATAAAAGGGGGAGAGAGATAACATGCGGGGGCCCCCCTGAGAGAGTCGGTTGGAGAGCTCCTGGGTGCTGCTCCTCCGTGGAGGCGGGGGAGCGGCAGCAAATCCGGGAAGGACCGGGGAAAGAAAACAGTGTCCGGTAGGTGTCGTTCCTCCGCGAGTGGGGGAGCGACAGCAGGTATTTGTAAGATGCTGTCCATTGTAGGAAATAACTCCAATTCTTTTTTTTTTTTTTTAGAAAGCTTTTATCTAGGATCTATTTTCAATTGGATTTACACACCTGTGAATAATTCTATGTTAAGTAAAGAGTTCTACCAATGGTATTAAGTAGAAAAAGAAAATAATAAAAAAAACTGTTTCTCGACAGTCAAGACAAGGGCTGTTCAAGTCATAGCTTCTCATAGTGACAATTTCACTTCTACAGTTTTCCTTTTAGGTGCTCTGTTAGTTGTCACAAATCAGGGAGAGCATATGGTATTTGTCCCTTTGGGACTGGCTTATTTCACTAAGTATGATGTCTTCCAGATTCATGCATTTTGTTGCAAATGACCGGATTTTTTTTTACTGCTGTGTAGTATTCCACAGAATACATATCCCATAATTCCATAATTTCTTTATCCAGGCTTCTGTTGATGGGCATTTAGGTTGATTCCATTCCATGTCTTAACTACTGCCCCAAATGCCCACCCCTCCCAGGAACTTTTTGAAATTCCCTCATGGAAACCAACCAACACTGCAAATTCCAGCCCCCTCGGAGAGCAGGTTTGCTGGTTATCACTGCTAGGCTACATAAGGCGCTGCCTCCTCACCTTGCTTTGTCCCTCTCCCGGGAGCAGGGAGATGAGTGACGGGTAAGCTCTCAAATGCTGCCAGACCCAGGGCGAACGATGGGCTTGCCAGTCAGAGGCTGGGCTCTTCTCTGGACTGGCCCCTCATACTTTCTTGACAGTGCCACTGAGATCACAACACATGACAGAAAGACCAAGTGTCGCACTCCTGTTATTCTCTGAGGGATGCGGCCCAAGCCATGGCCAGGCAGTGGCCACACTGCTTTCAGCCTCTCTCCGTGCATCCAGAAGGTTCTGAACCCCACAACTGGCTTGGCTCACCCCGCATTGTGGCAGACCCTGCCCACAAACAAGTGTTTTTGCCATTGCTTTGGGAGAGCTACGTGGGCTACTTTCCCACAAAGGTGGGAGAGGCAGGAGGAAGAGGGGTTCTGTCCACCCCCATCTTGGTACTTTGGAGTAACAGAGTTGACTGGATACACTCCATTAGAAAGCTCTTGCAAAAAAAGAAGAAAAAAAAAAAACTCTTGCTCTTGCCTCGTTTACCAAGAGAATCAAATTTCTCCCCATCTTCAGTAGAAGCCAAAAAAGCACAATTTGTCAGGCCGGCGCTGCAGCTCACTAGGCTAATCCTCCACCTTGCGGCGCCAGCACACGGGGTTCTAGTCCCGGTCAGGGCACCGGATTCTGTCCCAGTTGCCCCTCTTCCAGGCCAGCTCTCTGCTGTGGCCAGGGAGTGCAGTGGAGGATGGCCCAAGTGCTTGGGCCCTGCACCCACATGGGAGACCAGGAAAAGCACCTGGCTCCTGCCATCGGATCAGCGCGGTGCGCTGGCCGCAGCACGCTGGCCGCGGTGGCCATTGGAGGGTGAACCAACAGCAAAGGAAGACCTTTCTCTCTCTCTCTCACTGTCCACTCTGCCTGTCCAAAAAAAAAAAAAAAAACCACAATTTGTCATTGAAGAAGTACCTTAAACGGAGAATTTACAAACATTATGCATTTTCTTTTTAAAATGTACTTATTTAAGAGGTCTCAAGACAAAAAGAGAGAGATGGAAATTCCCACCTGCTGGCTCATTCCTCAAATGCATGCACTAGCCAGGACTGGGCTGGGCTGAAGCCAGGGCCAGGTACTCAGTCAAGGTCTCTCACATATTTGGCAGGAACCTGATTACTGACTAGTCCATGGTCAGGAGCTGGAGCCAGGAGTCGAACTCTGATGTAGGACGTGGATGCCTTCAATAACATCTTAACCGCTAGGCTACACTCCAGCCCATGTTGTCTTTCCTCACTGCAGATACATGTCTCCCAGAGAGAATCCCACAGGTGATCGTGTACCTTCCTGAAACAAGAGTCACAGACTAGGCGTTGTGGTGCAGCAGGTTAAGCTGCAATTTGGGAGGCCCGAAGTGGAGTAGCTGGGTTTGAATCCCGACTCTTCCACTTCTGATCCAGCTTCCTGCTAATGTACACCCCAGGGAGTAGCAGATGATGGCTCAAGTACTTGGGTTCCTGCCACCCTAGGAGACCTGGAAGGAGTTCTAGATTCTAACTTTGGCTTGGCCCAGCCCTACCTGTTGGGGAGATGTGAGGAGTGAATCAGTGGGTGGAAGGTCTCTGTCTCTGTGAAGTTTCTGTGCGGCCCCTGGATGATGACCGGGGGGAGGGGCTCTGGAGGGCGTGGTCAGTTCACTCCAGCTAGCCTAATTGACACAAATCTTTCTTATGTAGATATGTTCTTTAGACCTTTATATAATCAGTTCAACTTGTGAATACCCCCTAGGCAACTCGTGTCCTGGTAGAGGAACCCATAAAATGACCACAGAACACCTTGATGTTCAGTGAGGACAGTCACATGGCCTGGAGGAGCAGGAGCAGGATACAGCGGGCTTCCCAGAGGTGGTGGTTCCCAGGTGGCACAGCGGGACCACTAATGTGGACACGGGGGGGGGGGGGCAGTGCCTGTCTTCCTGGTACACACCCTAGAGTGGCATTTGCCCCTTAGGAGGGCAGGTTCTCATGGATGCTGGCGTCTGGCTAGGTGGCCATAACCGCCTCCATGAGGGTTTGTAGATCAGAGGCACTCGGATCCCTAGTGGGCTGTGAGCCTAAGAGGCCTCCTGTCTCCGCGTGGCCCTGGGAGCAAAGCTGCCCTAAGAACACTCCTGTGTGAGGATGGCTGCGCGTGGATTGGAAATCAGGCTGGGCAGAAGCTGGCAGAGAGCCTCTTGCTCTGGGCAGTGGGTGTGGTTCAAACAAAACTCCATTTCCCTGACTTTTCTGTAGCTCAAAATCCCTTCTTGTGACTGCTGGCCACGGAGTTGATTGAACTGCTTTGCCTGCTTGCTCAAGAGGGGTAGTGGCGGGACTGATGCTGTGGTTTAGCGGGTAAAGCCGTGACCTGCAGTGCCAGCATACCATATGGGCGCTGGTTTGAATCCCGGCTGCTCCACTTCCAATCCAGCGCTCTGCTGTGGCCTGGGGTAGCAGTGGAAGATGGCTCCTGGCTTCCTATTGGCCCAGCTCTAGCCATTTGGGGAGTGAACCAGCGGATGGAAGGAAGGCACTCTCTCTCTTTCTCTGTGTCTGCTTCTCTGTAACTCTGCCTTTCAAATAGATAAATCTTAAATAAATCTTCAAATCAATAAGTCTTTTTAAAAAAAGGAACTGAATAAGTAGCCAAAAAAAAAAAACTGTTAAAAACACTTAAAAAAAAAAAAGGCCTGGCCACAGCAGCAGCGTTTGGGGTCTCGTTCTTAGGCACCCTGGATCTGACCCAGCTCCACCGTCCCAGTGGCCCTTTCCTGCTACGAAAGTGCCCTCCATTCTCCCAGGGCCTCGTGCCATCTGCTAGCCACTGTGGAGTCGTCCTATATAGGGTTGAATTTTCTGCACTTGGACCAAGCCTCCTTGAAGCTCAAAAGGCGCTTCCTAACTTGCAGCTGTATGTTAACTTCACATATTTCAGATTGAAATCCACACAGTCTGTTTTTGCACTGCTCACACTTAATGGTAATTTCACTTGCCTGTGGCTCTCGGGCTGTATACGAATGAAAAGCACAGATTTGTGTGCGTATTTTGACTGTGTTCACGCACTGTTCATCTAGTTAATTCTTGGGGGTGTTTTTCTCTTAAGGTAACATACACATTGCTTTCCAAACAAAGAATAAGTAGGGGCAATTTTGCTTTATAACCACATGGGCATTGCCTAAATTATCTTGCCAGAGATTTTTAAATAGTGTGTTTTCGTTTAAATAAAAAAAAGAAAAAGAAAAAATATGTAAGCACCATCAGGCCTGTGGGGATGACCTCTCTGAACGGAGAACCGTGCTTTTCCAAGATCACACGACCTGGCTCTGGGGATAGGGTCGCAGTCAGCAGACCCAGAGGGAAAGGGCTCCAATTAGAGAAACGGTGGGCTGTGTGCTCGGCCGAGATGCCTGTGTCATGCTGGCCTCGTTGCTGTGGGAGGCAGCTGGCACTGTGTGTGTGTCTGGCGTCCGTGTTACTGTTGGGATGACAAGGCTTCTGCTGCCAGGAGCTGCCCTTCCAAGGGCAAATATTACTCAAGCATTCTTGCCTTCCTCTTGATCCTGTCTGGCCAGCGGGGCTGCTGCCTCGCTCAGCTTTCTCCGGGTCAGTCTAGCGAGGGAACGGCGACCCGGAGACCTCAGTAGCTTGCAATACCCAAAGCAGAGGTGGGGTTCTTGTGTGTGCACATAGATTCACAGAGCACCCGCAGCCCTGCTTCAGCCCTGATTCCGCTCTGAGCATCCTGTCATGTGGAGATCAGTGATGCCTCCAGTAGTCCCTGTTGCCGCGGCACAGGGCAAAGAGCAAGAGGGCCCAGGAACATTCAAAGGCTCTTGAAACTTCTCTTCAGATGTGGCGTCTCACATCGCCGTGGCCAGAAGGAGTCACACCGCCAAGCCATCGTCCTCGGAGCTGGGACTGTTACTCTGTCCAGAGCATCACGTGGCGGCATGGGATGGCCAGGCCTCTTCCAGGGGAGGAGGCTGAGCCCTCCCCAGGATGGCTGTCCTCGCTGCACACACCGTGGCTCGGGCAGGCCGCCCTGCACAGTTTCACTTTCTGTTTTGTTTTCGTTTGTTCTTCTTGGGAAGTTTTAGAGTTGGAAAATCAGAGATATTAAAAAAAGTGTTTTTTTAAATATTTTATTTGAAAGGCAGAAAAGAGAGAAACAGATCTTCCGTCCACTGGTTCACTCCCCAGATGGTCAAAACAGCTACGGCTGGGCCAGACAAAAGCCAGGATTCTGGAATTCCATCCGGGTCCCCCATGTGGGCGCAGGGATACAAAACACTTGGGCCATCTTCTGCTGCTTTCCCAGGCGCATTAGCAGGGAGCTGGATTGGAAGTGGAGCAGCCGGGAGTCGAACCGTTGCTCATATGGGCTGCGGGCATCACAAGTGGCAGCTTAACCCAGCTGGCCCCCAGTTATGCATCTTGTCCAGTGCTCCTGCTCTTCCGGCAGGGCAGCCGAGGCCTGGTGAGGTGACCGCCCCAGGTCACTCAGCAAGACTTCCATCCACAAGCCTTCAGCACATCGGCTGGGGAAACGTTAAAGAAGTGCTACTGTGCTAACTATAAAAGAAAACGTTTTATTTTTCCTGAAATCACACCCTGACTTCATGTCTCTGGGAGACAGAGAAATAAAACAGAACCTGAGTGGTCAGTTTTGGAAGGAAAACAAACTCTGTGTTCCGTCCATTGTTTTTCCTAGCCACATTTGTATTAGCCAGAGCTTATTTAAATTTATTATGTGGCATCAACAGAGCACCAGGAGTTGTTTAGCACTGTAATAAGCCACAGTTCCTGCCAGGGCAAATTGCATCTCTGTTTTATAAGTGGCCTGCACCCTGTGCTGATCTGATTTAGACTGTAACCAGTGTGTAGTATTCCTGTGTTTCCTTTCAGCCTCTGTGTGGGACAATGGCAGGTGGATGACTGTCCTGGAGACACTGAATTGGGCCAGAACTAGTCCTTGGGTCTTCTGTGGGCTTCTAATGTTCTCACGCTGCTCCACTGATTAAAAGAACAAAAAGAAAGCTTTAGCACCGCCCGGGGGGATGTGGGTAACCTTTACTCATTCAGTGGTTTTCCCGGCACTCCACTTCTGCTTAGCAGAGATTTCAAATTCTAAGGTCAGCGACCTGTGAAAAGGTGATGGCATCGATGGAAGTGACTGCACGAGCTCCGAGTGCGGGACCCAGGTTGGGAGACAAGGAACGTGGTGACAAAGGAGTGGCCATGCCTCCCTTCGAGGGGCGGCCGGTGGGGGGGGGGGTGGCGCAGGGGGAGACAGAAGTGCTCGTTGAGCAAGAGATCCAGATCGAAAGGAGTGAGATGCGCTCCCTCCCAGCGACCTCTTGCTCTGAGCGCAGCGCCCAGGCAAATCCCCGGGGCTAAAGGACGCACAGATCTCACCCATCACACTGCACGTTGTCAAGTGGCTCCTGTTTATGACCAGCGAACTTACATACGCATCCGCGTCTCAGACAACACAGGTCCCCAAAGTAGGGAATTTGGGGGGAGTAGCCAGCATGGTTGAGATTAAGCGGCACACACCAGTGGTGCTGCAGGCTAGAAAGATCTCCCTCTCTGTGTGCACGTGGGGTTCCCAGCCTTAGCGGGAACATGTGACAGTGGGAGGGGAGGAGGCAGCACCTGTGACAAATTCATTGACAGCCCGTGTAGCTTCAGGAGACTGGAAGCAAATAGTTTGACTAAATCTTGAAAAGCTGCCTTGGGGCTGGCGCTGTGGCTCACTTGGCTAATCCTCCGCCTGCAGCGCCGGCATCACATATAGGCACTGGGTCTAGTCCTGGTTGTTCCTCTTCCAGTCCAGCTCTCTGCTGTGGCCCAGGAAGGCAGTGGAGGATGGCCCAAGTGCTTGGGCCCTGCACCCGCATGAGAGACCAGGAGGAAGCATTTGGCTTCGGATCGGCATAGTTCCGGCTGTAGTGGCCATTTCGGGGGTGAACCAATGGAAGGAAGACCTTTCTCTTGTCTCTCTCACTGTCTATTTGTAAAATTAAAAAAAAAAAAAGCTGCCTTTCTGTCCTTCCATTCCTCCTCGAACCCCTTTCCCTGCCCTGCACCTCCTAAAACAGCTGCCTGTGAGCCAGGTGCCCAGTTCACTTAGGTTTTCCAAAGCCTCCTGTTCTGACATCCACCTATCCAACCTGCTCCATGTTAGGTGCAAAAAATCTCCCCATCTTCTCCGGCAGAAGGCCTTTTCCTCATTGATGGGTGTTAGGACAGCGATCAAGATTAAATGGTGCAATGCGTATTGGATTCGAGCACTTTGTTTTACCCTCCCCAATTTGTCCTTTCGCGTTGCCTGCAGTTTCTAATCACAGCTGGGTGCGAAGGCTGTGCACACTGGTTCTCGAACAGGGTGAAGGGGCTGCTTGGGGAACTTTTAAAACTCCACATGCCTGCACCCGCTTTCTTTAGATTTGGTGGCTGGTGGCGAGTCTGAATTTTAAAGAGCTTCCTGGGGGATTTGAATCCAAGTCTCCAGCAGGGAGCTCTTGCACAGGGAAGGTCTTTTCCTCTTGTTGATGGCCCTAATAGATGAGGCACTTACCTCCCGTGTTACTTTCTTAATAACACTCAATTCCGCTTCCTAGGAGGTAACGCCTTCCTTTCTTTTCTCCTAGAGGATTGAACACGTGTGCTGTGTGCCGGCATTCTGTCCTCCCTGCCCAACTCCTAGTTTACCAATTCAGTGGCCTCCAGGGCTTGGGCACCCTTGGACAAAGATGCACCCCAGTCCTTAGAACTGCTTGGCTTCAGAAGGGCAGGTGTTACCTCTAAGCAGGATCTCAGCGGAGGCCCCGTTCCCTCCCTCGTAGCCCTTCTTCTCCCTATACGAGGGTAATTCAACAGGCTCATAAAAGAAATGAAAAGCTGTTCATTTTGGTACATTTTTCGAAATCCATGAACAGTGGTTCCGTAACACACATGTTCCATGAACTTTCGAGGACAGGCATAGGATCACTCCATTCCTGTGCCAGGGAATTTTGATTGCATAAGGAAATTATTTCAATAGTTGGGAATAACTTCTCTTTCCCCTTTAATTACAGCACAGCAGTACTGCGACTGTGCGCGACACTAAAGTGTATTCCATTGACGTTGTTGTGAGGGTGCTTGATGCGAACCCGGAGCTCTGTTTATGTGTTGCTCTGACACCATGCTTGTCTCACAAATAAACTAAACAGAGAGTGACAATCGTCTGGTAACACTGCACTCGGGTGGGATGGTTTGGCGCCGTGAAACGAAGCCCAAGTGTCAACAACAGGTCTGACCTAAGCAGCGTAGCCAGAGCCACACGGGTGGGTTAGTCGCCCTTCGCGCTTCAGAGCAAGTGCAATCTCCCAGCCTTCTATTTTTTTTTTTTTATTTTTGACAGGCAGAGTGGACAGTGAGAGAGAGAGACAGAGAGAAAGGTCTTCCTTTTGCCGTTGGTTCACCCTCCAATGGCCGCCGCGGCCGGTGCGCTGTGGCCGGCGCATCGAGCTGATCCGAAGCCAGGAGCCAGGTGCTTCTCCTGGTCTCCCATGGGTTGCAAGGCCCAAGCACTTGGGCCATCCTCCACTGCACTCCCTGGCCACAGCAGAGAGCTGGCCTGGAAGAGGGTCAATCGGGACAGAATCCAGCGCCCCAACCGGGACTAGAACCTGGTGTGCCGGCGCCACAAGGCGGAGGATTAGCCTAGTGAGCCGCGGTGCTGGCCCTCTCCCAGCCTTCTGCCAAGAGAGGCAGTCATGTGTGTGTGTGTGTGTGTGTGTGTGTGTGTATGTGTCTGTCTGTCTGTCTACAGGGATGGAGGAAGGATCTTTGCTAAGGTGTTTGGTAACATCTCTATTGATGTCGCCGTGGACTAGGCAGAAAAATGCGGCTTGCAGTTCCTTGCATTTGTGTGGGTTCTCGACTGGCTGGCTGACTACCACAAAGAGTAGGAACCCGTGGTCTATTGTGGACTAAAGCCTTGTACCCGAGGCTCTTCTCCAAGTGCTTTCCTTGAAGGTAAAGTTGAAGATGTCGAGTCTGCAGATGACCCAAAGCTGGGATGGACAGGTTATGCTTACGCTGATTAAAACATCGTTTTTAAGCAGCTCAATGGGATGGAAGTCAGAGCTGAAAAGAGCAAAATGAAGTGTGGGAGGAACAGATGTGAAATCCCACACGCATCAGTTGTCTGGGGCACGAGTTAGGGAGAGCGGGTGCGATAGTCACCAGACGACAAAAGTTGGCTCCAGTGCGTGTCACCTGGGGGACTGGCTCCCCAGAAGTTGTCACGAGGGCCCCAGAGAGCCTCAGGTGCATCAGGGGGCTGGGATCTCAAAGGCAAGTGCCAGGAAGGCACCCAGTCCCCCTGGTTCACAGCACTCTGCACCTCCCCTGAGTCGAGCACATGTCCCAGCATAATGGTTAGGTTGTGTCTGTGTGGGCATTGCCCTGGGCTCCGGAACCACAGCTTCTCTAGTGTCAGGACCCTAACTTCCCTCTTCCCGAGTTCCAGCGCCACCGTGCCTTCATGGGCTCTGAAAAGGGAGTCCTTCCCAGGAAGGGATGTTTGTCCACTGTGTTTGTTTCATTTGCCCTGTAACCTTGGGGCCTAGAACAATGCTTGGTGTAAGGAAGTCTCCATTCATATTTGTTGCAAGAATGAATGACACCGACAGTTGCTCAATTAGTCCTAGCCACTCCTTCTCAGCACAGGGTGCATGTCGGTTAATAAGTCGCTGCATGGCTAAGTAGTCAGGACTTTTCCTCCCATCCTCCCTTTCTCTAGCTTCTCAGGGCTTTGTTCCCATCTCGGACTACAGTGCAAGTTGAAACAGAAAAGCCCAAGTGGCATAAAAACATTAGCAACCCTTCGTAAAGACAGATTCCAAAGGGAAGCACACAGCTGAGGTCACGTGGAGCTGGGTTCCAGTCCGACTCTGGCTGAGCCAAAGGACTCTGGGGGGAACCTCAGTGTCTGAAACCCTGGTGGACGAAACACTCCAGAGAGTAGATGTAGTGTGGACGGGCACAAAGCACAGCCTAAATAAATGTCACTGTGCTGATGGCGATTTCACAAGGGCATTGGATCAGAACAGAGCTCTGAGGAGACGGAAAAAAAAAAAAAAAAAAAAAAAAAAAAAAAACCTAACCTCTCTGGGAAGAATCAGAAAAGGAAATTAGGACTCGCTGAGGGCTTGCCTTCAAGGCTTAATTCTCCTGCATGTCAAAGCACCTGCTCCTATTAGAGAGAGCCCCTCCGAGGGGGAAACAGAGGCCTGCACTGCGGAGGGAGCGCTGGTCTCCATGGCAACAGCAAGGCGCTTCTGATGCAGGCACACCTGGTTCTCTCAGGTTGCTCCACCATATGGCATCTCCTATATTTCATCAAGGAAAGAAAAGCCGGCCTTGACCTCTGGGCTCTTGCGCAGGAGCTCACATGCGCACGCGCACACGTGTCCACCCCCACATCTACCCCCAAAGACATTCCGGTTCCTAAACCACGGCCCCTGAAGCGATGCGAGGCTCCATCACAGGGCCAGGGAACACAGCCCCGAAGGCGTGCTGGATCCCACTGAAAGGCTGAGACAGCCGGCTGTGCTGCACTGTAGAGCGGTGCCCAGGAGCGAGGTCCCTGGCAAACGCATGGGCAGCGCGCCTTGACTGCGAGGCCGGCGAAGAAGCAGGTGCACCGCACCGTCCCCCCCGCGTCCATTACCCGCCCAAAGCGCAGGCGCATCCGTCACCGTGACTCAGCCCCTGACACGGTTTGTGAAAGTGGCCTCGCCGCTTCTCCCCACAGAGAAATGACCATTAAACGCTCTGCTTTGAACTCCTTTAAAAGGGAAAAGATTTCCTGGTAGGATTTAACAAAAAAAAAAAAAAAAAAAAGAAGGGGGTGGGGTGGGGGCGGGAACAGCCGAAGCTGCCTTGTGACACGGCCAGAGAGCTGTGGCCGCTCGGAGGTGTCCTGCTCTGCCTCAGAACCAGATGTTTAGAAACCTCTGGTTGAAAAAGATGTCAGAAATCGGGGACAAAAATCACTGCTCCTCGTAGCGTATCAAAGTCTTCCTTTTCAATGGGTGTCTTATTGCTTCGGTTTCTTCCCATTTCCCGTGAAGCCCACTTAAATGGACCATGCAGGCTGCTCCAGCATGCCCGGGTGAGACCGTAGTGCCTTGTGTACGTTAATAAAGAGCCTTTGAAGACTGTCTTAAAAAGCCACAGTTAAGCAATCTTAGGACTCGGGAGATAGAAATGTTGGTTTACTATCGCCCTCGTGTTTTTGTTTGTTTGTTGTTTTTTCCCAAATACCTTGGGCAGCCTACTGAGTAATAAATAATGCTGACCAAATGTACCCACTCAACTTGGGACAGTGGGCTGTGCTCTACAAAGCTGGTAGTCTGTGTTTTGAAACTGGCTCCATGTGCAAGGTTCCTGGTTCATTACTTAATTTTAATTCATGGAAAAGGCATTATGTTGAAAGCAATAAAAACTTTCCCTTGCATGTCACCGCAACCTTTTGGCAAGCATGCTGGCTCTTTCTTGGAGCTCCATCTCCAGCCCACTGGGTCACGGGGGAGCTCTGTGATCGCCTGGTGACCCCAAAGGGAGCTGTGGACCCCTGGCAGCATATTTGAGTTGCTCTCACCGTGCCAGGGGTAATCAGACTTCTAACTCCAACCACGATGAAGCAGCCCAAGCCTCTGGGCTCCTCTCTCTGACAACCCATGACCTTGGACGTGACTCAACAAACGAGGGCAGAGGAATCTCGGCAGCCTTCCTGGGATCCTGGGGACTAGAGGAACAACTCTGTGGTGGGTCTCCAGCTTTCTTGCTTGCTTCCTGTGCTTCCGACAGGGCTCCCACCCCAGGCTCCAACCCAGAACTGCGACCAGAATCTCCATGCGAAACCTGGTCCCAGCATTGCCAAACACAGGGCAAAGAGTAACCCAATTACTGGAAACGTTTTTGGCAATACTTACCCTTCTCCAACCAAATAACACTGAAAGAACCACATGCCCCAGCCTAGCCCAGCCCACCCCCACTTCAGGGAGCGGATCGACAGGACCCTCCTGCCCGCTGTCCCCCTGCTGTGGTGGGGGGCTCATCGTGCACCTCTGATGGGGAGAGGTGCACTCTGGGTGCAGCCTGTGGGCTCCGTGGCAGCAGGCAGGGCTGATTTCCCCATCATGTGGAGGCTGTGCAGGTCGGTGGCTAACAGAGCCTCCCTCTTGCCTGATATCCCAGAGGCAGATGGGGGGGTAGGGGTATCTCCTTGGCATCCTCCAGTCCTGTTCCCCTTTCTGGGTGTCCGTCAGGGCCGGCAAGGCGCTGAGCTCCTGCCCAGCTCTGCAGCACAAAGCTGTGGCAGTGAGCCTTGCCTTCCCCTCTCCCAGCTGCCTGGGGGCCCAGGAGAAGAGCTGAACTCACACTTAACCCGACGCAGTGTGAGCTGATGCCCTCTTTTTGCTGGGAAAGTGTCCTTGGGGTTGAGCCATAAATCTATGAATTCAAGAGGCAGGCTGGGTGGTATGCTCTGGACCCACACTGAGATGAGACACATCATCGTTAACAAGTTCAAGACCAAAGAGATAATGTTTGGCTCCCCCCCCCCCCCCGAAGGCGGCCAGACAGAAACAACTCATTGCTGATAGGAGAACTTGAGGTTTGAGTGGCAGTGGGTCTGTGTTCAGCAGTTCAGAATGGCTCAGCATTTTTCAAGTATGAAAGGAAAGAACTGTCAACAACAAGGCCTATATCCAGTGAAATGAGTTTTCAAGAAAGAAGAGAAAACAAAGACATCATCAGACAAAGAACTAAGGAGGAGTTCTTGCTAGCCGTGGGAAGTTCTCCGGATGTAAAGGCAGTAACAGGAGACTTGGAACTTCAGACGGAAGAAGGTGCATCAGAATGAGTGGAACTGGGGTAAATGGGCCGTCCTACTGCTCATGAGTTTCTGAAGTTTTGTGGTCGAAGATGAAGCTATCTAAGACCATCTGATGGTACTTGAGACAATTACATTACAAACTGGGGGAACTAAAGGGACTGAGAAGGAAGGTAGGTTTCGGTTCTTCACCTCCAAATGGTCACACGTCAATACCACAGATTCTGATAAATCACATGTGTACACTGTGATCACTATAGCAACCACAAAGAAAAGTATGCAAAACAAGATACTCAAAAATGTTCTATGGAGAGGCAATCCTAAACAAGTGCTCAAGCAACCACAGAAAGGTAAGAGGAATGGAGGCAACAGAAACAGGGAGCAAAGAGGAACCACATAATGAGATGGCCGATATAAACCCTAACGCCTCCACAGTTCCCTGAGATGTAACTGATGTAAATACACCAATTAAAAGATGGAAATCAATTGAATGAATAAAAAATGTGATACAACTGATACTGTCTGCAAGAAACTCACATTACATACCGAGACATGGGTAGGTCAAAAGTGAAAGGATGGAAAACACTATACTGTATAAATGTTTTTTTTTTTTTAAAGGTAGGAGTGGCTGTCTTAATATCAGATAAAGTGGACTTCAGAGCAAAGAATACTGCTAGAGACAAAGAGGGGATGCTTCATCATGTCGGAAGCTTAAGCCATCAGGAAGACTTCACACAGAAAGGTGGAAGCGAGCTGGGCCTCTGGTTCTGATTGCACTTACCTGCCCTCCTCCCTGGACTGTGGAAGCCACTGAGGGCAGGACTCACGCCTCTTGGTCTTGCTCTCACTCCACCTGCCCCAGGAGGTGACTAAGCAATGTTTTTAACTAAATGTAGTAGAAATCCGGGACAGTTGTGGTCTGGCTCCCGAGTATACACCCCTTCTCCCTGGCCTGGACCTCAGAGGGAGGTCATGTTGGACGTGGGAGCAGAGCAAGAGTTGATTGGCTCACTTGACTGGAGGTGGAGGTGGAGGTGGTGAGGGTCTTGCTCTCCCAACATGCTCTTCTTTTTAAAACATTTATTTATTTATTTATTTGAAAGGCAGAGTTACAGAGAGGCAGAGAAAGAGAGAGAGAGAGAGAGAGAATCTTCCATACACTCATTCACTCCCCAAATGGCTGCAATGGCCGGAGCTGCACCAATCCGAAGCTAGGAGCCAGAAGCTTCTTCTGGGTCTCCCATGAGGGTGCAGAGGCCCAAAGACTTGTGCCATCTTCCACTGCTTTCCCAGGCCATAGCGGAGAGCTTGATCAGAAGTGGAGCAGCCAGGACTTGAACCAGTGACCATATGGGATGCCAGCACTGCAGGTGGCGGCTTTACCTATTACACCACAGCACCAGCCCCCAACATGCTCTTCTTTGGGGTCCAGCTGGAATCTCCCCTTGGGTGGCTGGGCCGTATGTGTATTCTAGGCCCGCCCAAGAAACCCAGGGGTTCCTATGCAACTAACTTCCTGGCTTTCCTGAGAGCCATATGCAGATAAGGCCCCACAGTGACCCCACCCAAGAAGCCATAATCGTAAATCATCCCAACCTGAAGACACACCAGGGCCAACCAGCGAACCATTTGATTAAGTAATGCATTGAGAGGCGGTGGGAGGCCCCTGTTCCCCATGGAACGGAAATCTGAGGGTCTGGCCAGGAACAGATAGAAACCTTCCTTGTTTGTGTGAGTGTGACACGTAGGGCCAGAAAGGAACTCTTTGCTTGGGAAATCTCCACAGGGACATTACGAGATCGCTGGCACCTTGCTAAGGAGTTCTGGGCTCTTGTTTTGTAAGTCCAGTATCTGCTCAGTGCCCAGAATTTACGGTATGGGACATGGTGGCAGGTTTGCTGTGTGATCCCAACACTTGCTGTAAGTGAGGCCCAAAGAAACCAGGCTCTGGCTACAAAAGGGAGATTTTTCCTCGGAGCCTTTTAGGAAAGAGATAAATTCCCACTAGACCAGAGGACCTGGAGACCCAGCCCAAATAGTTCCTGAGCACATCTTCCTAATGAGACGGTCTTGGTTCTCATTTCTACTGTGCCATCTTCCCTGGAGTGACCAGTCTTCGCCACATCCACCACATCCCAGCATGCCCCAGCTGGGCCACCCCAGCCCCCCAGGTGGAGTCTCTTCTGCTAGCTCCTTACCCCTGTCAGCCCCAGGCCCTCACTGGCTTCTGCACTTCCCCAGCTCACAACGTTGGGGTCCATCTTGGCTTCCACTTGTCCCCAGCACTGCTCTAGTTTTGGCATTTGACATTTTCTTGGATGCATCTGCAACCTGCCCCCTGGCTGCCGTGGGTGTGGCCCACTCCGGCAGCCGCCTCTGCCCCATGCCCCCCCTCACTGGATGCTCCAACTTCTCCCCGCTCTGTGACTTCCCCTCACTTGTCCCCAGCCATGGGTAGTCACCCCAAGAATGCAGTGTGGCATTTGCATCACCCCACTGTGATGGGTCCTTTCTGTCCCACGTCACTCACTTCATGGCCTCTATGCTGTGGGGCAGGGGCACACGGTGAGCAACAGCCCTGGAACCCAACTGCTGTCGTCACCTCTGTCTCCCTGTGTGTCCCAGTCTGTTTTGTGTTGCTAAAGCAAGTACCTGATGCTGGGTACTTGCGAAAGAAAAGAGCTTCATTTAGCTCACAGACCTGAGGTTCAAGATCATGGTGCTGGCCCCGGCTTCTGGTGAGGGCCTCATGGTGGGTGGGATCACATGGGGAGGGGAGAGCAAGTGGGAAAGCGAGAGGGGTCACATAGCAGGAGAGGAAGCAAGACTGCAGGCTTGCTTTTGTAATACCCCACTCTCTCCCAACAAACCCACTCCTGCAACTAACCTACTCTGTGATACGGCATCAATTTCTTCATCGGGGCAGAAATGACCCAGTTGTCTCCCACAAGGTCTCACTACTTTTCAAAGCCACTGCCCTGGGGACCACGAGTCCAGCCCATGAACCCTGGGTGCCAGACTCAAATCCTGTCCAACCCAAAGCACCTTCCAGGCCTCCCTCTGCCTTGGGTTTTTTTTCCCCATGAAATCGGCATCATAGCAATAACTCCCTTATGGAGGTGTTGGGAAGGTTAAGCGAGTGATCCATAAGAAGCACTTAGACCAAGGTGTAGCACGTAGTAAGTCCTGAGTTCATCTTTGGAGGAGAGATGGCTGGTCAAAACTCCTTTCTGTGGTTTTAGGAGTGCCCAGCTACTGCCTGGGAGGGCCTGGCATGCATGCCCAGCCGGCCCAAACAGCAAGGCTCAAATCAAAACCAGCTTGGATGGAGGCAGAATGCATTCCAGATGCTTTCTTTTTTTTTATTTATTTTTTATTTTTTTTTTATTTTTTGACGGGCAGAGTGGACAGAGAGAGAGAGAGACAGAGAGAAAGGTCTTCCTTTTTGCCGTTGGTTCACCCTCCAATGGCTGCTACGGCCGGCGCACTGCGGCTGGCGCACCGTGCTGAT
Source organism: Oryctolagus cuniculus (assembly GCF_964237555.1). Taxonomy (NCBI): domain Eukaryota; kingdom Metazoa; phylum Chordata; class Mammalia; order Lagomorpha; family Leporidae; genus Oryctolagus; species Oryctolagus cuniculus. The sequence goes on from NC_091440.1 coordinate 84,408,182, forward strand.
CTGAAGCCAGGAGCCAGGTGCCAGGTACTTATCCTGGTCTGCCATGGGATGCAGGGCCCAAGCCCTTGGGCCATCCTCCACTGCACTCCCAGGCCACAGCAGAGAGCTGTCCTAGAAGAGGGGCAACTGGGACAGAATCCGGCGCCCCGACCAGGACTAGAACCCTGTGTGCTGGCGCCGCAAGGCAGAGGATTAGCCTAGTGAGCTGCGGCGCCGGCCTCCAGATGCTTTCTTGTCTATGATGTTTGAAGAGCAAACTCTTCCCTGAAAGAGTTGAACTTACTGTTAGCTCCCAAAGTAGCTGATTCTTAAGGAACAACTTAGACACACACACACACACACACACACACACACATTAGAGGGGGAGAGAGAGAGAGAGACAGATCTTCACCCAGTGGTTCATTCCCCAGATGGCCGCAAGCACATGGCTGCTTTCCCAGGCACGAGCAGGGAGCTGGATTGGAAGTTGAGCAGTTGGGACTTGAACCAGCACGCACATGCAAAGCTGGTGTTGCAGGTGTCAGCTTTTACCCGGTATGCCACAGGCCAGCCCCAAAGAATGACTTTTAAAGGGAGAAATGACTCCACAAAGTGACCAACATTTTTGGCAATTCTTAATCCCCTTTGGCACCCCTTCCCCCCCCCACCCCTGGGGCTCTCAGCTCTGGAGCACTTCTGAGCAGTATCCCGGGCTGCAGGCCGGCTCAGCGTCAGAGCACCAGGTGCCTGAGCTATCATCACTCTGCTGAGCAACAATGGCCTTGACTACACCCTTCAATGATGTTTGTGTTCCTTGCAAGAAAGACTTTAATTTACTTGCCAGTGTTCTTGTGCCTCTATTAAGTTTCTTCCTGTAGCAGAAGAGAGAAAAGAAAGGCAGGCGTTGGGTGCAGTGGGGAATTACTGCTTGCTACATCTCAGAGTGCCTGGATTGGAGTCTGCCTCTGGTCTAGCTTCCCAGCAATGCAGACCCTGCAGGGGCTCAAGTACGTGGGCCCCTGCCACCCACATGGGGACTGGGTGGAGTTCCCGGCTCCTGACTTCAGCCTGGCCCAGCCCCAGTTGTTTGCAGACACTGGGTAGTGAACCAGTGGATGGAAGCTCTTTCGTTGCCCGTCCTTGTCTTTCGGATAAATACAAATTTTAAAAGAAGAGAAAAAGAAATGTTGCGATTCAGAACAAATTCCTGAATGAAGGCTGCAAGTGTGGCTGAGACAACCGGCACCACCTGGAGGCCCTGCCTCCCTGACTGGCGGCCCTGCTCGCTCCCTGGCGCCCGAGATGTGGATCCTCAAAAGCAGTGCACACAGCACCTTCCTCACCCTGCTCCGTGCCCTCTGTCTGTGCCGCATCGGACTCAGGCTCTGGCCAGGGCTGTTTCTTGGGACGATGGAAGCAGCTGGAGCTCTGTCCCTGGTTGTCCTGGGGTCACTATGGACCTGCTGAGATGGGAGGGGTGAGTGGTGGCAGTCGGTGGGGGATCAAAGGAGGCGTCCTTAGAAAGGGGGTATCTGAACGGTGTTCCAAGACGAGTGGGTGCTCCCCAGTCGACTGGGGGAAGTGGGGGTGGGGAATTGCAGGTGGGGGGAAGGCTGAGGCAAAGACGCAGAAGCAGAGGGAAGGGCGCAATGAGCGATGAGCAGGCAAGGGGAATCCTGGGCTCCAGGAGGCACCCCATGACCCCCTGAACACAGAGTCAGCACAGGGAGTACTAAAGCCTGTTCCCTCTGGCTGGGTAGCCAGCACCACTGGGCAGGCCACTTGTGCACCTGGAAGGGAGACCGAGGCCTCTTCAAGACAGGCCCCAGTCTCAAGAAGAGGTAGGTGTTCCTGGGGGTGACCTAACAAGCATCTATCCTGAAATCATGCTGCCAGGGTGGGTGTTCGGTGTAGCAGTTAAGTAGCCACCTGGGAATCCTGAGTCCCACCTTAGAGTACCTGGGTTTGAGTCCTGGCTCCACTTCCGATCCAGTTCCCTGCTAATGTGCACCCTGGGAGGAAGCACGTGATGGCCTAAGTACTTGGGTCCCTGCCACCTCTGTGGGAGACCCAGATGGCCTTCCATGCTCCTGGCCTTGGTCTGGCCCAGCTCAAGCTGTTGTGGGCGTTTGGGGAGTAAACTAAAAGAGAGAAGATCTCTCTGTGTATCTGTCTGCCTCTGTCTGTTTGCCTTTCTGATAAATTAAGAAAAAACTTTTAATGTATAGTTTAATAAAAATTGTGCTGCTTTGCATTTGGATAAAGCAATCTGAACTAATTTTCCCCTCTCTCCAAACAGGAATTCCAGAGAATTATCCATGACAATTAGTTGTGTGGGGATGCGTACTTCATGAATTAATGAAAAGTGTGGCATATGGTATCAGCAGGACAGGCCTTGCACATCCCGCAGGAAGCAGAGAAGAGTCACACCTGGGCCCGCCCCCCAGGGGCTCACAGCTGGCAGGATGGAGCCATCAACAAGCGTCACTAGTGCTAAGAGACAGGAGCCTGGACTCACAGCTAGGGCCAAGTAGAAAGGAAAACCCTGGGCTGGCGAGAAGCTGGGGTTGGGATGGAGATAAATAGAAATAAAAAAAATGCTTCTTCTTTAAGATTTATTTATTTATTTAAAAGGCAGCATCACAGAGAGATCTTCCATCTGCTGGTTCACTCCCTAATGGTCCCAATACCCGGAGCTGGGCTGGTCCAAAGCCAGAAGCCAGGAACTTCTTCCGGGCCTCCCGCGTGGGTGCAGGAATCCAAGCACTTGAGCGGTTTTATGCTGCTTTTCCCAGGTCATTAGCAGGGAGCTGGATCGGAAGTACAGTAGCTGGAACTCATACCGGTGCCCATATGGGATGTCAGCATCCCAAGAAATGCTTCTGAGAAAGAGAACTTTTGAGTTTTGTAAGATGAGCAGGAGCTTAATTGGTGAGGGGGGTGGGAAATTGTCTTGTAGCAATAATGTTGCAACAGCATTTTCCAAGGCGCCAAGTGATGACACTTCTGGGGACCGTCTGCTAGCGGCTTGCTAATTGCCAGCTGGGCGAAGCATCCCACATCCCAGGCGGAGGGCAGAGTGGCCGACGGCCTGCAGCTGCCTCCCTGTTGGAGGGCTCTGGGCAGCAGCTACAAACCCAGGAACCAGCGCCCTTGGTCCTCCTGGGTTTGCATGCGTAAGGGGTGGCTGGATTACAAGCGGTTCACAGTGGATCGGCAGGAGACAAAACTGGGAAGGTGGGTTGGGGCCGGTGGGTCAGAGCCTTCTGTGTCATCCCGAATTCTGTCCTGCTGTGGACAGACAGAGGCTTGCAGGTTGGGGGGGGGGGCACCATGGTACAGACAAGCCCTATACACAGCTCGGGTGGAGGGCTCAGCCTCCGCCTCCACATGGCCCTCACTGGTGTGAAGCCATTGGCCGTGAGCTGTGTGGCGAATGAGCCAGCCAGGGCAGCAGTGTTAGGTTTGCAAAGGACGTCCTTGGAACAAGGAGGAGGATTTGCACTGATATCTCCCATCATCCCTCTCACTTGCACTGGGAAGGAAGATAAAGGGATGGAATTCTGACTGCTCCGTGGGGAATCTCACTGGGTCTTGAGAATGTGATGACCCCTTGCTGCTATTATACCCCCCCCCCACCATGTATTAATATATTTGAAAGGCAGAGTTAGAGAGACAGATCTTCCATTTGCTGATTCACTTCCTAAATGGCCTCAACAGTCAGGGCTGGGCCAGGCCAAAGCCATGAGCCTGGAACTCCATCCGGGTCTCCCACCTGGGTGGCCGGGGCCCAAGCACTTGGGCCATTTTCCACTGCCTTCCCAGGCGCACTAAAGAGGAGCTGAATCAGAAATGGAGCAGCCAGGACTTGAACCAGCGCCCATAGTGATGCCTGTGCTGTTGGGGTAGCCAGCTATGCCACAACGCCGGCCCCTGTTTTGCCCTGTTTTATAAGGGTGCTAATGGCATTCAAAGGTCTCCTGATCTAATCACTTCCCAAAGGGCCCATCTGCTACAGCCATCATCTTGGGGTTAAGATTTCAGCACACGGACCTGGGGAGGGTGGAGGACTTGCAAGCACACTGACCGTGGTGGGGTGTGTGTGCTGCGGGAGTCAATGTCTTTCCATGGGTGCCATTCACGCCTCAGTGGTGTGGCTGCTCAGCCTAGGAGCTCCTATTTCGCTGAGCACTGATGTGTTCAGTCCTGGACTCTCACTGCTGGGTTCTATGGTCACGGGCAGGTGCCCCGAGTCCCAAGGCAAAAGTGGAACTGCAGACTATGCCACAACCTCCTCCAGCCCATCTCCTCCCGCACCTGCTGGTGAGCGACAGCCTTCAGCCCCCTCAGGATTTTCTCACCAGTGCCCCCTGTGCTCCCTGCCCTCCCCTCCCCCAGCCCCACATACACCTGTAGTTTCTGCAGAAATGATTTTGGGGGGAGAATTGCTCTAGTCAACAGCACCAGCTCCCTCCCCATCAACCACAAGCTCTCGGCTCTTTCTTTGACGTATGAACAGGTGCTCAAAAGTGTCATTCTTCTAAAATAAAGCACTCTACACTCGGTTTCACTTACGACGATTTCTCCACTTGCAACTCATTCAGGGACCACTGATCCCCTACATAGAAGCTCTCTCCTGGCGACCTGGAGAAGGGTGTGCCTTGCACCTGTTGGGAATTTATTCAAGAACCACCCAAGGCACAGAGAGGTAAAGAGGCGCTCCTTGGAGGACAGGTTTCAACTCCAAATGGCACCACACAAGACGATGTAGTCCTATCCTATTTTTAAAAATCTGATGTTGGGCTGGTGCTGTGGCGTAGTAGGTTAAGCCTCCACCTGCAGCACCAGCATCCGATACTGGCACTGGTTCAAGTCCTGGATGCTTGTCTTCCGATCCAGCTCTCTGCTATGGCCTGGGAAAACAGTAGAAGATGGCCCAAGTCCTTGGGCCCCTGCACCCACGTGGGAGACCTGAAGAAGCTCCTGGCTCCTGGTTTCAGATCGGCTTAGCTCTGGCCGTTGTGGCCAATTGGGGAGTGAACCAGTGGATGGAAGACCTCTCTCTCTCTCTAACTCCACCTCTTGAATAAGTAAATAAGCCTTAGAAAAAAAGCATCTGTGTTTTCTGACCATAAAAAATTATAAAAAAAACAATGTGATGTCATTCAGACAATCACGTCTGTTTGGCATGGGCGGGGACTTAAGTGACTTGGTCTTCCTGTCAATCCGCTCTGCAGAACACACCCTTTTGGCCCCGTGGCTCTCCCACTTGGTCTCCAGCTGGTGCTGATAGAATAAGCACGTGTGTGAGAGACTGCATTTCAGGAAGGGGCCCTCGATCTGTGAGCTTTCCTGTCCTCTCCATTGCTGGCATCTGTGGGAGGTGCGTTTGGAAAAAGAATATTCAGACTTACCACTTCATTTTTGCAAAACGAAAAAATTATCTATTGTTTTCTTAATAAAAACTGCAGAATGAGAAGTGCTATACAGTCTTGTGGTGGGTGGAAGGAAAGGAGGTGTGGTGTGCATCCATCAGCCCTGGTTGTTGGGGCCTTTTGTGGAGTGAACCAGTGGATGGAAGATCTCTCTCTCTCTCTCTCTCTCTCTCTCTGAAACTCTGACTTTCAAATAAATAAATCTTTTTTTAAAAGTGGAAAGACTCACTAGATTGGTCCCTTTCAAAGCTGAGTCCTTAGAAACCAGTGCACTATCTTTTATTAAATAATAAGTCTACCACTTGTGTGTGTTTCTTGCCTTGCCTTAGCTCTTAGCTAAGTCTTGTGCTCAGGACTGAAGCTGGCACTGGCTTAGGCTTTTGACAGAACTCTTTGCCAATCATCACTGCTTTTTCAGTTGGTCTTTTTCATCAATCCTTTAAAAAGGGATTCTTATATTTTTCTTTCCCTTTTTACTTTCTTTGTTTGACCCTCTTTTAGGTGACATATCATAGTAACAGTTATCTAGACATAATTTCACAGACTGGCTTCTATTATAAGCTATATCATCTGAAGGAATCCTTTCCTTTAGACAGGTGATTTCAACCCATTTTTAAAGACTTGAAGTAGCTGCGTAGGCAGGTTTTATTGTACCTTTGCCCACCACCCAGCACACAGGTGCAGTCACAGTTCTACAAATCTAAGGAGATACTGTGGGCAACCCTTCGCGGAGAGTCTGCTTCAGCACTAGGGCATTCCTTTAAGGCCACAAGATTGACATTCGTGTTCTTCAGACTCCTTATCTTCATGCCCAGTTATACACAAGAACAAACATCATTGCAACTTGACTACGGACTGGGCACCTGCTCCCAGACACTGTTCTAGAAGTTTCACTGATCCTTGGGCCAGTCCACACCAACAACCTACGTCACAGGAATCCTTTGTCCCATTTCATGCATTAGGAAACCAAGAAATGCAGACTTTGGACATCTTAACTAGGGTCACACAGTCAACTAAGAAAATAATAATGAAGTGTTAAATTATCGTAGCAATCCTCATCTATCAGAGTCCTGTGAGGCTATGATTACTGAGATATCTGTTGAATTATTGGGCAAATAACCTTTGCAAACACAGGGAGGTTTGTGGTATGTGTGTGTGTGCATATGTGTGTGTGTGTGTGTCTACATGTAAGATTGTTTCATTGTTCATAGTCCATGTTCATTGGTCATCATTCCAAACTGTGTTTTCTTTTAAATAACTTATTTGAGACCTGGACAGCTCTCATCCACTGGTTCACTCCCTGAATGACCACAGCTGCTGGGGCAGAGGGCAGGCCAATGCTGGGAACCAGGAATACAATTCTAGGTCTCCCACCTGGGTGATGGGTCCCCATTCCTTGAGCCATCACCTGCTGCCTCCTAGGGTGTGCATTAGTGGGAAGTTAGAATTAGGAGTGGAGCTGGGATTCAGGCACTGTGATATGGGATGAGGGTGTCCCATATACCAAACGCCTGCCCCTGAACTACGTAGGCTCAGCCTGTTTTAATTGGAACTCCTAGTGAGGCTGTGTGGGCTCCAGCTGCACTGCTTGGCTCATCCTTATTTCCTCTTCTTTCACGCCTTAGTGTCTCAGTTCCCAACATTGGGATGCCTGGTTTCTAGGTGGCTTGAACAAGCTAAGAGCAGATTTATAAACATGTGGGCTTCTTATTAGGCTAAAAGTTGTTTGGTTTTGATTTTATTTTTCTTGGTAGCCCTGGGTTTAACCATCCTAAAACCTAATTGTCTCTTTCAACCCAAATAAGCTATTTCCTTCTTAGATCCAAGAGCTCTCAAGCTTTGAAGATAAAAGGACGGGCTGCTTCCCAGCTCAGACTTTCCATGACATGTAGCTGACACAGGAAATGACTTTGCAACCCCGGCTGTGTCCTAAGAGATTCGTTGCAGAGAGAGGTGGCCGAGGAAGAAGGAGTGAGCTTTGCTGCCTGATCTGTGGCGCCTGCCCAACTACTCCGTCTTCCTCAGGGTCGCACAAGTGGGCACAGGAGGCGTCCGCCCCGGTGCCGGCTCCACCTCCCGGCAAAGCCAAGTGGAGAATTCAGCAGAGGAGCCAGACGACGCCCAGCTGTGGTGACATCCGACAGGGAAAGGGCGCGTCCTGTTGGAAAATGGGATACTCCTATTTGTCAACGACCACACTAGAAAAAAGTGTTTTTTTTTTCTTTAATAAAAGACCTCCTGTAAAACACTTGATTAAAGCACAAAATTTAATATTAAAATGTTTTATCTTCTCAACGAGAGCAGAGCAACCACGAATGCTCACCCTGGCCACACTCGACAGAGCCTTAAGGGAGGTCAGGCCAGAACAGGAGACCTCATTTATTAAGGAATTACGTTTCCCAACAGGGGGCAGAGGGGCAGAGCATGGGCAAAGACGCCAATTTCCTCCCCAGTCTATTTTCATGCTCAATCTACAAGAGAGGAAAAAAGGCAAAGTTAAAAGCTCTTAAAATTGGGGCTATAATAGAATTGCTACTTCTTGCGACACCCCGTCTTAAGTCTGTTGACTCCCACGTCAGGCCAGGATGCTACCTCCGGGTTGTGACATGCAGCGATGCTAACATCACAGGCCCCGGCTGTCAGGCAGGGACTCTGAGCAAACCTTTAACCCTGCCTGACCTCAGGGAGCCACTGAGAAGCCACATTTGAGTTTTCAAAGCCATGTGTGACAAGCACAAGTTTGCAAAATCACACTTGAGCTCTTTTTAAAAAACAGTCACTTGGGTCTTACCTACTAGGTGGACATGGAGCAGACCCGTGCAGAGACCAGCTGTTGCCTGCGACAGTGACCTGTGGGGGCCCCTGCACCCGGACAACACTACTGTAGTGACTTTTCCTGCCAGCACAGGCCTCAGTGCAATGAGCATTTCCAGGGCACCCAGCGTGAGCGCTGAGGTCAGCTAAGACTGCGGGAGCCCCTGTGGAGTCTGTGGGAAGGGCAGAACAAGTCCACTCATCTTCATCTTTGCTTTCTTTTTCTTTAAAGTTATTTATTTGTTTGAGAGGCAGAGTCACAGAGAGAGGGAAAGACAGAGAGAGAGAGAGAGGTCTTCTTCCATCCGCTGGTTCACTTCCCAGATGGCCTCAATGGCTGGAGCTGAGCCGATCTGAAGCCAGGAGCCAGGAGCTTCTTTCAGTTCTCTCAGGCAGGTGCAGGGCCCCAAGGGCTTGGGCCATCCTCTACTGCTCTTCCAGGCCATAGCAGAGAGCTGGGTCGGAAGTGGAGCAGCCGGGACTCGAACCAACACCCATATGGGATGCCGGTGCTTCAGGCCAGGGCTTTAACCTGCTGTGCCACAGCACCAGCCCCGATTTATTATTCTTATCACAAAAAAGACCTAATCATTTAGAGGATTTAAGGTATTCAGAGCTAACATTTCAGAACACACACGCACACGCACACACACACACAGGTTTATATAGCCTGGTCTTTTAAAATCAACTTGAATTGGGGTCCGCTCTGCAACATAGAGACCTCTCTCTCCCTTTCTTACTCTCCTTCTCTCTGTGTGTGTCTCTTTCAAATAAATAAATAAATCTTTTAAAAAAATCAATTTGGATCATACTATACATGCTATTTATTTTGGATGAGAATATATAGGATATCTCAAGTTAGTAGAAAATGGAATTTAAAAGAGAAGATTTTTTTAAAAAAGATTTATTTTATTTTATTTTATTTTTTGAAAGTCAGTGTGACAGAGAGGCAGAGGCAAAAAGAGAGAGAGAGAGAGAGAGAGAGAGGTCTTCTATCCACTGATTCATCCCCCAGATGGCGACAATGGTCAGAGCTGAGCTGATCCAAAGCCAGGAGCCAGGAGCTTCTCCTGGGTCTCCCATGCAAGAGGAGCCCAAGCACTTTGGCCATCTTCTGCAGCTTTCTCAGGCCATAAGCAGAGCAGCCAGGACTTGAACTGGTGTCCTCATGGGATACTAGAGCCACAGCTGGAGTCTTAGCTTGCTACGCCACAGCGCTGGCCCTCTCCACTCGTATTTGTAAGCAGCTCGTAGTGTTTGTAAGCACATGAGTGTCATGGGTGGAGTTCCCGTGCCGAGCAGCAAAGGCGGGTCTTGACCACAGGAGCCTATAGGCAGCTCGCAAGTGCGTCTGAGCCACAGCCAGGTGGGCCCCAGGCAGCCTGGCCCAGCGGTGCAGAGTGAGGTCACTGGAGTTCGGCTCTGGTTCAGTTTGGCCACCTCCAGGCTGCATGAGCAACCCAAGTTTCTTTGCTTCACTTTCTCCTCTTGCTGATCTTTAGTTTTATTGATTTCCCCCTATTTTCTATCCTCTATTTCATTTCTTTTCTCTCTAATGTTTATCTTCAAAATTTTATTTATTTATTTTCTTGAGTGGCAGAGAGAACTGAGAGAGAGAGAGAGAGAAGGGATCTTCCATCCTCTGGTTCACTCCCCAAATGCCGTCTACACCCAGGGCTGGCCAGGCTGAATCCAGGAGCTCACTGTCTTTCTGGATCTCCTGTATCAGTGGCAGGAACCCAAGTACATGCGCCATCACCTCTTGCCTCCCAGGGTGTTGGATGAGAAGCGGAGTGGAAAACTGCATCCACGCAGCCCCGTATGGGATGGCCGCAGCCCAGGTGGAGATGGCTGCTGCAGCAATGCCTTTATCACTGTGTGCATTCTGCTCCTGTGTGGGCTTAGCTTCTCTTTTTCTACTCTTTTTTTTTTTTTTTTTTTTTTTTTGGACAGGCAGAGTGGACAGTGAGAGAGAGACAGAGAGACAGAGAGACAGAGAGAAAGGTCTTCCTTTGCCGTTGGTTCACCCTCCAATGGCTGCCGCGGCCAGCGCGCTGTGGCCGGCGCACTGCGCTGATCCGATGGCAGGAGCCAGGTACTTCTGGTCTCCCATGGGGTGCAGGGCCCAAGCACTTGGGCCATCTTCTGCTGCTTTCTCAGGCACATTAACAAAGAATTGGATCGAAAGTGGAGCAGCTGGGACTCGAACCAGCACCCATATTGGATGTTGACATTGCAGGTCTCAGGCAGCAGCTTACCTGCTATGCCACAGCGATGGCTACAGATACAACTGCAGCCGGCGCAACGCGCTGATCGATGGCAGGAGCCAGGTGCTTCTCCTGGTCTCCTATGAGGTGCAGGGCCCAAGCACTTGGGCCATCCTCCACTGCACTCCCTGGCCACAGCAGAGAGCTGGACTGGAAGAGGGGCAACGGGGACAGAAGGGGACAGAATCCGGTGCCCCGACTGGGACTAGAACCCGGTGTGCCAGCGCCGCAAGGCGGAGGATTAGCCTAGTGAGCCACAGTGCCGGCCTTTCTACTTTCTTAAAGTAGAATGTGAGGTTATTGATTTGAGATCTTTCTTTTGCAAAAAACAAAAACAAAAACAAAAACAAAACACAAACACACACAAACCAAAAACCATACATTTCCAGCTACAATTCTTTCTATAAGCATTCCTTGGGCAGCATTCTTTTTTTTTTAAATTTTATTTAGTAAATATAAATTTCCAAAGTACAGTTTAGTTTATGGATTAAAATGGTTCCCCCCCCCATAACTTCCCTCCCACCCGCACCCCTCCCATCTCCCACTCCCTCTCCCATTCCATTCACATCAAGATTCATTTTCAATTATCTTTATATACAGAAGATCGATTTAGTATATATTAAGTAAAGCTTTCATCAGTTTGCACCCACACAGAACATAAAGTGTAAAATACTGTTTGAGTACTAGTTATAGCATTAATTCACATTGGACACCACATTAAGGACAGAGATCCCACATAAGGAGTAAGTACACAGTGACTCCTGTTGTTGACTTAACAATTTGACACTCTTGTTTATGGCGTCAGTAATCTCCCTAGGCTCTAGTCATGAGTTGCCAAGGCTATGGAAGCCTTTTGAGTTCGCCAACTTCGATCTTATTTAGACAAGGTCATAGTCAAATGGGCAGCATTCTTAAGTTTGGGATGTTGTGTTTTATCTTTGTTGGTCGCAAGTATCCTCATAAATATATCAATATTGTGGAAACTGGCTCACGCCCTTAGGGAGGCCAAGCCGTTCCGTGCCAGGTGTGGAGACCCAGAAGGACCATAACTCTCAGTCCAGGGCCAAAGACCCAAGAAACTGGGGTGGGGTGAGGGAGGGGAGTGGAGCACGAGGAGCACCTGCTATGAACACATGCCCGGCCCTACACACGCACGCGGCCTTCGGGGTGTCCAGGAGCAGCTCAGCGCTTTTCCAAGCCCCAGGGGAGATCTGGCTCCTCTGAGTTTCCTATTCAGCTTTTTGGTCTGCTGATTACCCTGGCTCTCACCCATAGCCTCAGGCAAACCACAAAGCACCCGGTCAGGTCAGCAAACATCGATGGAGGGTGGAGGAGAGGTGTTTTGCACTGGGTGAGCGTGAAGCCAGGTCAGGCAGAGATAGCCTTGCACATGGGGTCTACCAGGGAAGTACCAGTGAGGTGACATGATGACAGGTCCCCGGCAATGGGACCATAAAGGAGCACCCACCCCATTGTGCACGCCCTGATGGCTGCTGGGCTCACGTATTTCACTGTGATGCTTGGTTCTCTAGTCAGCTGTGGAGCTGCACAGGGAGACAGGCTTAGGTCAAGTTCAAATACCACAGAGCTCACTGTTCAGACCATGAGCCATCCATTTGGTTCATTTCCAGAATTCTGGGAAAAGTTAATTCTGACAATTTTGGGGCCAGTTCTCTTGTTGCTTTTTTTTTGGGGGGGGAATTGTTTTTGGATTATCAATTGAGTTGGATTCTCTATTATCAAACAGATTTGTGGTTTGGAGGATCATGTTGAGCCTTGTGTGTAGGAGACGTAGGGCCTGGGGAAGACTGAAGTCACACAGATGCACCGAGAGTTTGGTGGTTCCCAGGCAACAGGTGGCGGAGACCTGCTCTGAGGTGGACGCTATGGGGAAGCACCAATGGCAACTCGGGTGCACTGGACAATTGTGCTTTGCAGTTCTGTGCCCAGGACTTCATAACCTTATTTTGTACACCACTGGACCCATTTGAAAGATGATGAAACTCATTGAGAGAAGTTCAGTATTTTGCCCAAGGTCATGCAGTTTAGCAAGTTTTTAAAAATGTATTTATTTATTTATTTTGAAAGTCAGAGTTACAGAGGGAGAGAGAGAGAGAGATCTTCCATCTGCTGGTTCACTCCCCAGATGGCAGCTACATCAGTGGCTGGACCAGCAGAAGCTAGGAGTCAGGAGCTTTGGCAGGATCCGAAACACTTGGGCCATCCTCCAGCACTTTTCCCAGGCCATCAGCAGGGAGCCGGATCGGAAGTGGAGCAGCTGAGAGATGAACTGGCGCCCATATGGGCTGCAGATGGCGGCTTTAGCTGCTGTTCCACCACATCGGCCCCGTCTAGCAAGTTTTTAACTCTTTACTAGTTTGCCTTTTTAAAATTCATGCTTATAATCACTACCCTGCCTTCCTAAAAGCAGGCTTAATGACTGGAGTAAAAAAAGTCTTCATTCAACAAACTGAGGACTGACTATATGCTGGGTGTTTTTCTAAGGGCAAAGGAACAAGTGAACAAGATTTAAAAAGCTCTTTGTTCTCATGGAGCTCAAGTTCTCGTTGCTGAAGACAGACACCAAGGCTATCGAAGCAGAGTCTTCTGTGGGCTAGTGATGGGGTTAAACTAGGGTAGGAAGGAAAAGGGGCAGTGGATGTGTGAGTACATGGGGGGGGGTGTTGCAATAAAGTGGCCAGGATGATGTCGCTGGAGAGGGATAAGTAAGTTGTCGCTCCCCCTCTTCGTGGAGGAACGACACAGGACCCTGCGCTGTTCTTTCGTCTGCTCGGCCCTCCCCGGGTTTGCTGCTGGTTCTTCCCGGGTTGGCTACCGACCCTTCCACCTCCGTGGAAGGGCGGTTCCCCCTAGCCACTTTCCCCACTTCCGCGGGGGAGCGGCACACCGCCGGCCAGCTCTCTCGGGGGCTGCACAGGTGTTCCTCTTAGATGTTCCCTGAGATGTTCCTGGTGCATGTTGTCTCTCTCCTCCTTTATAGTCCTCTTCCACCAATCCCAACTCTGCTACCCACACGCCGAGTACGCTCCTCTCCTCCAATCAGGAGCAGGTCCTGCTGTTTATTGGTTGAACTGGAGGCAGCTGTGTAGAAGCTGTTTCTCCCTTCTCAGCACCATATTGTGGGAGAGCAGATGCATAGAATAAGTCTTAATTCCAGTAACTTAGTCTAGTCTGAGTTGCTCCCCACATAAGTAAGGGCTTGAAGTCAGGGAGGGGGATCATATGCATAGCTAAGTAAACAGCATTTCCGGCAGCACAAGTATCAAGTGCAAAGGCCCTGAGGCAGAACAGCAAGGGACCAGGGAGGTGAGTGAGTGAAGCTGAGAAGAGAGGGAAAGGTGTGAGGCCATGAAGTCAGGGGCCTCACCAGTCACTGAGAGGAGTTGAAGTGTGACTTGATTAAAAAGGATTACTTTTCCTTTAAAATACATATTTAGTTTCATTGTATTTGAAAGGTAGAGAAAGAAAGAAGGATAGACAGAGTGATATATTCCATCATCTGATTCTCTTTGCAAATGCCTGCAACAGCCAGAGCTGAGTCAGGCCAGAGCCAGGAACCCAGGACTCCATCCGGGTCTCCCAGGTGAGAAGTGGGAACTCAGGTACTTGATGCTGCTTCCCAGAGTGTGCAACCGCAGGACGTGGAGGAGTTGGGACTTGAACCAGGCACTCTGATATGGGATGTGGAGGTCCAAGCAGCACCAAAACTGTGGGGCCAAGCATGTGCTGCAAAAGACTTCATCTCATTTACTGCCAGGAGACGCCAGAACTCAGCAAGCTTTGCAGTTATCTTGAAAAGAGGAGCCCGCCGAGGAGGTGCACAGGCATCAGGCTGAGTTTACAGCTTCACTGAGGGCCTGGAGGTGGAGAGTTAGCAAAGAAAAGGGTCAAGGGTGACCCCAAAGCTCTGGGCTTGAACAGGCGAAAGGAGAAGCGTGGAATGGAGAGGCGGAGGTCAGAGCAGGTGCTGAGGCCAGGAGGGTTTACCTGGAGTCACCTCCTGGGTATGGTTGTGGAGCCTTCTGGTAGGCATTGGGTGAGCAAGTGTGTTTCTCGGGAAGGCATGGGCTTACAGAGGGTATTCTAACCAGGAGCCCGCCCGGACGAGCGAGAGCAGGGTGGGGAGAGCACCACGCAACGGTCCCTTCGTAGCCTCCAGCAGGAGGGCCAAGCCAGAAGTCAAAGGCAGAGCCTAAGAAGCACAGCCCTTTGTCCCTCCTCCACCTGATCACCCAAGACAGAAGCATCCTCCACCAATGATATTCACACCCATGACCTTGAGTCTCACCAACAAGCCCCAAAAAGTGACCAGCAGGGGGCGCTGCCGAGCGCTTCCACTGTGGGCCGTCTCTGCTTGTTCACCAAAGTTCCATATTCACGGAGGGGGCCGAGCATTCCCGTGGTCCTTTTTCAAAGGTTCCTACACACAGAAAAGTTACACTGCAGACAAACGAACGGTTGAAATTCTAGGGGGTAAAGCCACCGTGTTTGCTCAGATGAATTCGTGTGGACTGGCTCTTGTCCGGGACAAAAGAATTTCTGCTGTGAGTTTGCTAAATCAATATGGAAAGAGATGGGAAGCCGGGCAGAAGTCACTGCAGTGCCCCTAATCCTGAATCAGTGACCATGCATCCGTCAGCTGTCTGCCCAGGCTGACGACGGGGAGAGAGAGAGAGAGAGAGATCACGTTCCCAGCGCGTGCTCTTCTTTCCAGTCCAGGGAGCCTGCCAGGCAGTGGAGTCAGCACTTCCGACGCGAAAGAGGGGCTTTGTCCGGCTCGCTCTTCCCGGCGCTGGCCCTCTGCTCCCCTGCCGGCACCCGTCTTTGCCATCTGTGGCCACAGCCGGCTGGAGCCTTCCTCTGCAGCATCTTGTTGCTGCAATCTGTGGTTCCAGCTCTTAAAGACTTAATAGACGGATGTGTTTTTCTGCGCCGGAGAGAGGAAATTAAGGTTTCCACTTGGCACTGTTCCTCGCCGCGTGTTCTTGTCGTTGTTCTAGAAATGGAGCAGAAAATTGCTGCTGCTCCCTTATTGCCCGACTGCCCGCGCCACTTCCAGCTCTTGGGAAGAGAATCAATTGTTTTTGTAAATTTTATTCAGACACTTGGGTTAATATTTGCTAAGACCTTCCCCATTGTCTCCTCCAACCAACCCCAGTTCAGGGATGGGAAGAGAAAGCACTGCGCTATTCCCATCTCAGGGAAGGATCAGGGGGCCTGCCCTCTCTCAGCAGGTAACAGCCCGCACTGGATCGCGGGATATTGAGGAAGCAGCCGAGACGCTTACGCCCGGACGGCGCGCTCCTTTTGGGTGTCGTATTGCTCCAGAATTTTCACTTGTGGGCCGAACACAGTGCCGACTTCCTCAGTCCCCACACCAACCAGGGGATGAAACTGCGTTTCTTTTAAAGATTTATTTTGTTTATTTGAAAGGTAGAGTTACAGAGCGAGAGCCAGAGTGAGCAAGTGAGAGAGAGAATGTTGCATTCATTGGTTCACTCCCCAGTGGTCATAATGGTGGGCCTTAGTCCAGTACCCAAGAGTTTCATCTGCGTCTCCCACACGGATGCAGGGGCCCAAGCATTTGGACCATCTTCCACTGCTTTCCCAGACCATAGCAGAGAGGAAGTGGAGCAGCCAAGACTCAAACCAGCACCCATATGGGACGCTAGCATGTCAGGGTGTGGCTTAACCCACTGTGCCATGACGCTAGTCCTGGTGAGGCTGTTTGAAGCCCATTTTATTGATGGGGCAACTGAGGCCAAAGGACTTAAATATCCTGCCTAAGGCCACACGAAGCCTAGCCAGTGAGTGCTCTGTGGCAGGGTCTATGGCCCCTCGTGAGATCAGCATCCCTTCCCAGGAAGTTCTCTTCGCAGTGTGTGCATTTTGCACAGCAAGTACAACCTGAACCAAAAACATTTCACGCTTCTGCTTTTGCTAAGGATTTTCATACAGTGAATGTCAACTCTGAAATAAATGCTGCACAGGTATGAGCAAGGAACAGGTGTATGCAAATGGACTGTGTTTCAAACCTGTAGCCCTGATTGAGAGCAGATAATTTGTACCACTTAAAAGCCTTTGATTGTGCGACAAGCAAGTCATTATAAAATTTGGGCTACAGTAGCACGACAAATTAATGGCAGCCAAGAGGCTCAGGTGAAATAAAGACATTCATGCCAGCCACTAGCAATAGCCATTAAATCTTAATAGCACAGTGGGTTAAGCTGCCAGCAGTGACACCAGCATCCCCTAGAAGTGCTGACGCCAGTACTGGCTGCTCCATTTCCAGTCCAGCTCCCTGCTTATCCACCTGGGAAGGCATCAGAAGATGGCCCGCGTATTTGGGCACCTGCCACCCATGTGGTAGACCAGGCTGGAGTCCCTGGTTCCTGGCTTTGGCCTGGTTCAGCCCCGACCATTCTGGTCAGAAGGAAAATCTCCTTCTCTCTTTCTCTCCCTCTCTGTAATTCTCTCCAGAATCCCAGCAGACAGCAATTCCAGAAGAGGAAGAGCTGTTCAAACACGTCTTGAAGTCGCTTGGCAGGCCCCGGCAGCTCCTGCTCACTGAGGCCCAGGTTGAATAATTAGGGATGGACGGTGACACTAACCACCCATTGAAGATCCTGTCTCCAAATACAGTCACATTCTGAGAAACTGGGTGGCAGGGCTTCCACACATGAATTTGGGGGTGGGGACACAATTCAGCCCCTGACGACTGTTCGACAGTAATCCCCAGATCAATTACAGCAAGTGGCCCACTGGAGAAAACACTTTGAGCATGGACACCCAAACATATTTACCTATTGCAAAGTTACCTTCTAATGGACTAATGTATTTTGTGCATTATCAAGCACACCATATGTAGAAATTATAAAGGCTAAACCCAATGTAAACAGAGTTCTGTGTTCTCCCCTACCCAGTGGACCATCCTAGGCCACCTTTGGAAACCCACCTGCATCCCAGGTTGATGAGTTCTTCCCTGAGCTATGAATAGACTTCAGTCAGATTACAGGATGTTTGCGGGTCTCAAAGCCGTTCTCTCTCTCTCTCTTTCATATATATGTATTTGAAAGTCAGAGTTAGAGAGAGAGAGAGAGAGAGGAAGAAACTGAGAGGGAGATCTTTCATCTACTGGTTCAATCCCCAAATGGCTTCAATAGCCAAAACTGAACCAGGCCAAAGCCAGGAGCATGTGGGTCTCCCACGTGGGTGCAGGGGCCCAAGCACCTAGGCTGTTGTCCTCTGCTCTCCCAGGGACATTAGCAAGGAGCAGAATGGGAAGTGGACCAGCTGGGACTTGAGCCGGGCTCACATGGGATGCCGGCATCGCAGGCAGCAGCTTCACACACTGAGCCCCGGCCTCCATCCTCTCTCTTCGAGCCCCCTCCTGTCTTGTCCCCTTGATTTACGGCTTGCCTCAGCTATCAGATTTGTTCTGGTTCTAAGTCTTGAGGGCCCCGTGAGCCTCCTGTATGGCTCACTGCCTGCACTTGCAATTCGCTATGTAAAATTCCCTCTCTTCCTTCTTCTTGCATGGAATTTCTACTTGCCCACCTCTCTGGCTTGAATGTGTCCCCCCAGAAAGCACGTGTTGGACACCCAATCCCGAGTGTGACAGTGTTGGGGGGGGTGCGGCTTAATAGGAGGTGTTGGGTCGTGAGGGCTCCACCCTCGCAAATGGTTTGATGTTGATTATAAAAGCACCCGGGACTGCAAGGTCCACCCCTTGCTCTCTGGCCGCATAATGACCACTATGTAATGCGATGGGAAGGCCTGCGCCAGACACGGATTCTCCATCTTGAACTTCCAGACCCCAGAACCACCAGCCAGTGAGATTCTGCTCTTAATGGATTATCGCCCAATCTCAGGTCTAAGGTTTCCTGTTATTACTTTAAAAGATTTATTTATTTATTTGAAAGGTAGAATTACAGAGAGGGAGAGGGAGGAGAGAGAGAGAGAGAGAGAGAGAGAGAGAGAGAATCTTCCATCCGCTGGTTCACTCCTCAATGTCTGTGACAGCCAGGAGCCTAGAACTCCATCTGGGTCTCCCGCATGGGCCAGGGGCCCAAGTGCCTGCTACAAGGCAGTACCCCTCTTGGCCCCTTTTTAAGTCAGATCTTCTGTTATTGAAGCAGAAAATGGGCTAAGACCTCATCTATACTCTAAACCCCATGAGGGAATGGCCGAGTCTAAACTCTCTCCCTAGTCCCAAGCCTGGTGCTTCCTAAAGAGTGCTGATACAGTTATAACTCTCCACATCATCACGTGGTCTGGTAGAAAATGACTCATCATTGCTTTAGAGGTTATAAATCTGAGTCTTAGAGTTAGGCGTACATGTAGACATGATTCTAACACAATTAAAAATATTTTCTTTTTCACAGTTAACAACTTTCCCAGTTGCCCTTCCAGAGTTCTCAGGGAGAAAGGACACAACATCACGTGTGGCCTGGGTTGCTGCCCGTGCGTGCTCAGTGCTAGTGAAGGTGGCCACCCAGTCTCAGCCTCAGTCCAGAGCCGCTGCAGGGGACGAACCCTCAGCTGTCGCCTGAACTGTCGCTGAAAGAACACAGGCGAGATTGGGGGTGGGGTGGGGTTCTGGAGGGGAAGGTCACCATGCTGAAGAAGTCAAGTGGCCAAGAGCAAGCAGGAGCCGCCGTGGAGGGAGACTCCTAGTTCCCAGCGTAGCGCGCGTTCCACGGCTTCTGTAATGATGACAGCAGCACGTGACAGCAGACAGGCACTGCACTTGCAGACGTGATCCTCTCCACACTGGCGCAGAGCTGGTGCGTGCGTGGAAGAGCCGCAAGGCCTCCCAGGGCTGTCTGAGTCGGGGACACGAGGGCCTCATCTGGTGTCTGGGAGCTCCCAGGAAACGGCTTCCTCACACGCATCTCCCTCCACTCTCCTCCCCGGATCACAGATGTGTCTTTGTGCTGCTCCCCTGCTGGAGCGCTCAACGTGAAGGTGATAACGAGTGACCCTGGGCGGGCAGCCCCTCTGGGGTGAGACAGGTGCACTGTGACACAGCTCCCCCGGGGGATCGGGTCTGACCCAGCTGTGGAAGCGGCTGAGGGCAGCCCAGCCTCGGCAGATCACGCCACGCATGCAGCCATCTCTGGTGGCTCACACCCTGGGCAGTAGGTGCCTGCCAGGTGGGATATCCATTACGGGATATTAACACCACCAGCAGCCTGAACCCTGGGCTGGGACGTGGAGACCACCGCACCTGAGAGCCGCATCTGGTTGTTGCTTAATTAGAATGGGGGGCTGTGAACTTGGATTTGGGAGGAGAGCACCTCTTCCCAGGCCGGTCTCCCTCCCTGTCGGACGAGGGAGCTAGTGCTGTGGGTGTTTAGAATAAGACAACTCCTCGTCCCTGGAGGAGGCCTCAGATGTGTTGACTTCCCGTGTGAATCCTGCTCTCTGTCTACTTGAGCCAAGGAAAAATCATCTCTCTGCGCTTCTGAGCCCCACCCAGCCTTAACAACCCCCTCTTCATGTCTACACAGCAAGCTCCCCCTTTAACACGGAGGATAGAGAGACATGAGGATGCTGCCACTGGATGTCTGAGACCCCGGATACAGGTGCTGCTCTGCTCACGGTGGGGTAGCGACCCATGGAACCCATCGTAAGCTGGGAACAGTGCAGGGAGAAAACGCACTCAGTACGCCTAACCCACCGGACATTGGCGCTTAGGCTGCCCTAATGCAAATGTGCTCAGGACACCTGTGGGCCCCCAGCTGGGCAATCAGTGGCGAGAAAGCCTATTTTATAATCAAGTGGGGCCCAGCGCCCACCCTCTGTTGAACACTGTACTGAAAGTGAAACTGAATGGGTGTAGGGGCCTGCCTTTGCGTCACCATCACGTCGAAAAGCTCCAAGCGGAAGCTTTCTAAATTGAGAACATCTGCGTACACTTTGACTTATCCTGCACATGCTGCACTGCATAGCTATGATGTAGTTTAATTTACAAATGAGGCACAGGGAAAGGTTAACAGAAACTCGTAATAAGAAAGAACAATTGTAATGATATTTTGTAAAAAAAAAAAAAAAAAAGGTATGTGAAAGAACTCTCTCTCAAAAGCCAAGGAAAAATTCCAATAACTTCGGACCACAGTTGACCTTGGAAAGTAAAACCACAGTCAAAGGGAGATCACTGTAATCAAAAATGACAGGTGAATGGGCAGCAGTTCGAGTCCCGGCTGCTCCACTTTCTGTCCAGCTCCCAGCTAATGCACCCAAGAAAGCAGCAGATAATGACCCGAGTCCTTGGGCCCCTGCATCCACCTGTGAGACCGCGATAAAACTCCCAGTTCCTGGCTTCGGCCTGGCCCAGCCCTGACTCTTGCAGCCTTTAGGGAGGGAACTAGCACATAGGAGATCTCTCTCTGTAACTCTGCCTTTCAAATAAATAAATAAATAAATAAAATATCTTTTTTATAGATTTATTTGAAAGTCAGAAGTACACACAGAGAGGAGAGGCAGAGAGAGAGAGAGAGAGAGAGAGAGAGAGAGGTCTTCCATCTGGTGGTTCACTCCCCAGATGGCAGCAACAGCCAGAGCTGCACTGATCGGAAGCCAGGAGCCAGGGGCTTCCTCTGGGTCTCCCACGCAGGTGCAGGGGCCCAAGGGCTTTGGCCATCTTCTACTGCTTTCCCAGGCCACAGCAGAGAGCTGGATTAGAAGAGGAGCAGCCGGGACTTGAACCGGTGCTCATATAGGATGCTGGCTCTGCAGGTGGGGGCTTTACCCGCTACGCCACAGCGCCAGCCCCTCCATGGCCGTTGAACACAGCAGATGTGCTCTTGTGTGCTCACAGAGAGGGCAGAGGGCTGAGCGCCGGCTGCCGTGCAGCCAGGGCTTTTCAGCCTTGGGGTGGCACACAGCTCCCTCCCTGAGCAGAGAGCTGCTTTTGTGGTTCTTTGTACATCTTCCGTTTTGTTCTTTCCTCGATCGACACAGCATCCATCCATCCAGTCCCAAGTCAGCCAACACCACGGGTGTGCCCTAGGGGCTAATAGACACAGGGCAACTTGGCCTTCCTGGGTCTTTGGCTCATTTACTCCCGCGACATGAGAATTCCGTGACGATGAATACGTCTCCTGTTCTGTGAGCACTGCCCAGGTCACTCCTGAATGATGGGAATCTCCAGTGATCCAAGCAGCCCCGGACCCTAGACTTGGGGCTGACTCCTTAGGGATGAAGGTAGACGAAGTGACTGCAAGGACAGTCAGGACAAAAGTGTGTGCGTGTGCATGTGTGTGTGTGCATGTGTGCGAGCTGTGATTGTTCATCTCTCCAGGGCAGAAATCGTAGGTCCCCAGTAGCGTCTCATCACAGCCATTCTACCTTCATCAGAGCGGTGAGTCTCCCCAGGTCATGGTCAGAGACATCGTCACATGCGTGAACACCAACAGCTCCACGAGACAGCAGGGTCTTCCCGCAACACCTGCGCTGATACTCTGAGCTCCTTCCTTGGGTGTAGGGGTGTAGCTCCTCCCTGGAGAAGCACCAGTAACCTAGCTTCCCCAAAGAACTCAGAATCACTGTGGGGTGGCATCAGGGCGACTCGGCCACCTGGAGGGACCCTCCCAGGGGCCTCCATGAGCAGTGAGGGTCGCTAGGCTTCTGGTTTCCTCATTTGTGATAGGAGAAGGCAGAGCAGAGAGGTGCCATGATGGGCCAGCATCACACAGCGATCAGGTGAGCGAGGGCAAGCCTGGGTGCCCAGCCTACTACAGCTGCTGTCTCGCTGCCATTAGCCCAGCCGGGCCATGACAGCAGCCATGCACATGGTTCGCCCTCCGGTGGTGAGCAGAAGAGTTCCCACAACTCCATGGAAAGAACAGGGGTGTCTTCTTCAGTGTTCCAAGATAAAGGGATTCTGGGAAGGTGGAGTGGGGGGTTGGGGAGGTGTTGAACGGGGCAGGGAGCGTTTCTGTCCTGGTTTCACCATGAAGCACTTCCATGACCTCAGGAAAGTCCCCCAGTCTCCAGGGACCTCGGTCTGCCTATGCTCAGGTCCCCAAGGGGGAGACCCAGGTACCAGTGGGCACAGTGGGAGCTGCACTGGCTGGCACTGGATAGGAGACAGGGACAGGAGCCCCTGCCGGAGCCCACACCTGCTCAGGACCCTTGGGACCCCGCACAGAGGGAATCCCTGCGAGTGTCGGGGCTGCCAGCGCCTGTCTTACCAGGAGGTGGCTCTCTCACCTCGTTTTCAAACCAAAGCATTGGCAGGAAAAGTTACCCATCAGAGGATGCTGTGCACTCGCTGGGCTGCCGAGGCAAGCCCTCTTGGATCCTGCTGCTCTGGCCTACGACGGCCTGCTATAAGATTTTAAGAACTCAGCTGAAGGTATCAGGGAGCCACCCTGGCAGCCAAGACGCATGGGAAGGCAGCGGGGTGGGCCTGATGCTCAGGTCCTCTTCCCCTCGCTGGGGCGTTTGCCAGTGTGGAGGTGCCGGGCGGCAGGCATAGACGGTCTCACGGGGCTCGGAGAAGCAGTAGTCAGGTTTGGGGCCTGCTGGGGAGGAGGGGTCTTCGGCAACACTCCAGGATTTCTTGGGGCAGGGGGCTGGACAGCTGAGGGCTACCCCGAGGAACGGGGGGGGGGGGGACCAGAAATGGCCACACAATGCCCTGTTCGGTCTGGCCCTGCCAAGGCAATTGCAAATGGGAGTTGACATTTAATAGATTTATAGCAGGCTATTTTTTTAAAAAAATATTTATTTATTTATTTGAAAGTCAGAGTTACATAGAGAGAGGAGAGGCAGAAAGAGAGAGAGAGAGGTCTTCCATCCGCTGGTTCACCCCCCAGATGACCGCAATGGCCGGAGCTGCGCCAATCCAAAGCCAGGAGCCAGGAATTTCTTCCAGGTCTCCCGTGAGGGTGCAGGGGCCCAAGGACTCAGGCCATCTTCTATTGCTTTCCCAGGCCATAGCAGAGAGCTGGATTGGAAGTGGAGCAGCCGGGTCTCGAACCGGCGCCCATATGGGATGCTGGCGCTTCAGGCCAGGGTGTTAACCCGATGTGCCACAGCGCCGGCTCCTAGCAGGCTATTTTTTTAAACGAAGATTTATTTATTTGAACGAGAGAGAGAGAGAGAGAGAGAGAGAGGTCTTCCATCTGCTGGGCCACTCCCCCAATGGCTGCAATGGCCAGGACTAGGTCAGGCTGAAGCCAGGAACCTGGAACTCCATCCGGATCTTGCACATGGATGTAGGGGCCCAAGCACTTGAGCTGCTGCTTTCTCAGGTGCATAAGTAGGGATCTGGATCGGAACTGGAACAGCCTGGACTTGAACCAGTGCAGGCACTGGTTTGATTGGCTGCACCCAAGTAGGCTAATTTTTAAGGTGCTAATTTTCTATAGCCCATGGACGATGTTCTAAGCATCCAAATGGCCCTGGGAAGGAAAAATCAGGTTCCCCAGCCCTGCTCGAGCCTCCCCTTACCTCTGCTGTTGGATGTTCAGAAGGGCAAGCACTCACCACAGGCAAAGAGGCAGGCGTTCCAGGTTAAGCAATGGCTGTGTGTCACTTCTGCAGCTGTGTGTGTGCGTGCGTATGTGTGTGTGTTCCGTTGTGTGTGATGTCTCCCCGGGAGGGCAGCTACTTGGGAACTGGCCCACAGGACAGCGCTATTTGTGGGAGCTCCACGCCAGAGCAAGGAGTGGTGTAGATTCTCGCATCTCCCTTGAACAACCACCTCCAGATAACCACTTGTGCTATCATTTTACCACTTGGGCCGGGGGATTTTGCCTAAGTCTGCCTGACTGCACAGCTCTCTCTCCCACAGGGTGCCCGTGTTCACGAAAGCTGTGATTTAGCCTAGGGGCCTGGCCTAGAGGGAACCCTCAGTTATCAGACCCCACCTGTGGCGGATGACACCTGGACGGCAGCAGTGTGGAGCACCGGGCATCTGTAGGAGTACGCATCACACCTTTGGTTGGGACTCAAGCATCAGTTTGCAGACAACTCTTGCGGCTGGTGTTGTGGTGTTATGGTGCAGTGGATTTAGCCGCCTGCAATGCCCATCCAACATGGGCACTAGTTCGAGTCCTGGCTGCTCCACTTCTAATTCAACTCCCTGCTAATGTGCCTGGGAAAAGCAGTCGAAGATGGCTCAAGAGCTTGAGCCCTTGCTGCCCATGTAAGAGACCTGGAGGGAGTTCCAGGCTTGTGGCTTTGGCCTGGTCCAGCCCTGGCTATTGGGGCCATTTGGAGAGTGGAACACCAGAGGGAAGGGCTCTCTCTTCTTCTTCTTTCTCCTCTCTGTAGCTTTGCCTTCAAACAAATAAATAAATCTTTAAAAAAAAATCGGGAACAACTCCCAGTGCCAAGGGGCAGCTGCCTGAACACGGGACTGAATTCCTTGGCCAGCGTGCAGCCAGGGTGCTGCTTCCCCACCCCGGGACCACAGACCGGGCCTTTGTGGCTGATGTCTCAGTCTCATCTCCAGCAAGTGCAGGTGCAGACCCAGAGCCCCAGGAAGCTGCTTGTGGGACGTTCCTGGGCATTGGGAGAGGTTCTCCACAAGCCCTCATGGCTCTGGAGGTTCCTAGGAGCGCCGGGGCGAGGGCAGTTGGGGTGCTGTGGAAAGCTGGGTTTGGCCTGCCTGGCCCTATCTCACAAGCATGGCACTGCCCCCTCGAGTGCATTCTGTGTTGACTTTCCACGTAGGAGCTCATGGTTTAGTACCTGCTAATTTCTAAAACAACAAATTTTACAAGAGATCCACTCCTAAGAAACACATTTAAGGACTGTCAAATCCAATTTTAGATCTATTTTTCAGTTATGTCTATTTGTATTTATTTAAAAGTCAAAAAAGAGAGAATGAGACAGGTCTTCCATCTGCTGGTTCACTCCCCAAATGCCCGCCAGCCAGAAGCCTGGAACTCCAGGTCTCCCAAGTGGGTGGCAGGGACCCAATACTTGAGCCATCACCTGCTGCCTCCCAGGGTGCACGCTGGCAGGGAGTGGGATTGGAAGCAGAAGAGCCGGGGCTTGAACCAGGCACTCTGATATGGGATGCAGGTGCCCACCGTGCCAAACACCTGTCCCCTCACCATCTTATTAGAAAGATGAGAAATCTCAGGCCTAGGGTGCAGGGACCCAAGCACCTCAGCCATCTTGCACTGCTTTCCCAGACACATTAGCTGGGAGCTGGATTGGAAGTGGAGCAACTGGGACTCGAACCAGCGGCCATACAGGGTGTCGGCATTGCAGGCCACAAGTGCCAGCCCCACAACTGCTTTTTAACAGTGGGCCAGGATGCAAGCCTTGCAGCCCCATTGCCCGTTGGCCCCATAGCACAAGGCTCTCATATCTGATCTAGATGCCCCTTGTCTTTGTGGGGAGCGGTGGGGAGGCCGGAGACCAGCAGCCACTTCCTCCTGGCAGCCTCCTTTGCTCGTCCATCTCTGGGTGCTTCCAAGTCGTGGCCACTGCTGGAGCCTCTTCTGTTCCCACTGCACCGTCCAGAGCGCCCTCTCCGAGCTCACCTTTGGGATCATTGAACTTGATCCGGGTAAGAAGTCTAACCACTTTAGGGAGGGGAGGCAGACTTCCCGTGAGCCCTCCACCCACTGTGGCCCGGCACCTGCGCAGGTGGCGGCCCAGGCGTGAGCTGTTCTGGTTCTCTCCAGCAGACACTGTCTTGGCCTTTTAGGAATTTCACAAGTACTTCCGTCCCCCTCTCCCCTTTTTCCTCTTCTGAGACGCTTAGGACACGTCGCCCAGTACTGGACACAGTCAGGCTTGATTGCGTCTGCCTGCCCAGATGAGCCCCTTTCTGCAAGCACAAGCCTGCATCTTCTCTTTGCTCCAGCCTGCCACGCTGGGACACCCCAGCCTCCCTTGCACCCCACTTCCAGACGGCCACCACATCACAGGTCCTCGACCCTGACAGCTTTCCCCCATCACCACTTCTGCTCAGGTGCCAGCACCTGCTGCCTGCATGTTCTCCTCTCCAGGTTGACTGGCAGGTACTCCATACCCTGCAGGTGCAACGGGACGCTAAGCTCTCGGTGCAGACCTCTTGGTGCACATCCGTTCTCTTCCCCACTTAGCCACTGAACACCTGACACGGGTAGCACCAACCACGGTGAGGGAAACAGACCTGGGCATGTCCTTATCAACTAACCCTGGGGATGCCAACAGTTGGGGAACAAGCAGCCTCTCTCCCTGTGACAAGTGTGTTCCAGAGGGGTGGCCTCCGGCATGTAGGACGGGGGTGGGGTGTTCCTGCAGGGAGGGGCTAAAGGGAGGGCCCAGCAGGTGGTGGATAGGAGGGAGACTCGGGTGACCACTGGGCACAGAGCCATGTGCCACCTGTGGTGGGAAGGCCCGGTGAGGGCTGAGATTGGTGAGGGCCTTCTGGGAGCTGGTGTGGACCTGAAACGATCTGGTGTGGGATGTATGTGTGTGGACTTGGGGACAGCACAGGTCAAAGTCTAGGCCCCACCCCTCCATAGTCTGAGGTTTGAGGCAAGCACCTGCCCCTCTCCTGACCTCGCTTTCTTCATCTGTAGAATGGGCGTGGTGTGATATCATATCAGACAGGGCTTTCGTGGGGGTGAAGTGGACGGATAGATGCAGAGCAGTGCCTGCCGGGAAGATGTCAAGCAGGCACAACATATGGCCTGCAGGTGCTTCCCAGGCTTGGTGGCGGCTGCATGGAGGATGTGGGACAATGTGGGCATGTGCAGAAGCAGAGGCCGCCCAGCCTCAGGTGAGGGGTGATGCGAGCTGGTACAGGAGGTGACAGGGGCGACACAGGGAAGTGAACCGGTGAGGGGGCCGTTTAGGGGCAAGAACTGGCAGCCCTTGCTGGCGGGCTCGGGAGGGGTGGGGTGCAGTGAGGGAAACTGGCCCTCAGGTTTGGGGCTTTGGATGTGTGACAAGGCTGCAGCTCCAAGAAGCTCCTGTGACTTGCCCGAGGTCCCCTATTGGTGGCAAAGCTGGGGTCGAGATGCGGGCGGTTCTGATAGCAGATGCTCTGGGCTGCAGCCTGAGCCAGCTTCCTGGGACCGTGGACTCTCTGGGCAGGAGGGACCTGGCACAGGAGAAGCTGCTGCTCAGGGACAGAATCCGGGGCTCAGTGGTTTGCTGGGGTCACACAGCCAGGAACGGAGATGTGGGGGCAGGTGGTGCTTTTGTTTCTGTTCCAGCCCACAGGCACTCTTGGGTCCATGCTGTGGGAACCTAGCTCCCCAAAATAGCCCAAGCGGCCTTTCTGGAGAGCTCTTCCCAGCTCCTCAGTGCTAAACAGCCTGCTTTCTCCCACAGATTCAGGTGGGGGCCGTGAGGGGAGCCGCTCCTCCATCCCTGGTCCCTGGTCACAAGGCTATCTCCGTGGTCATGCTCAATGAGGCAGTTGGCCCAGCAGGCAGGGGGACTGGTGTCGCCGAGTCCTGGGGCACGGTCACATTGGCCCCTCGTGGGCTCCGCGGCACAGTCTGGCCATCTGCAAGGGTTCAGGGGAGCAAGCAGCACATGCGTGGCCAGGTCCCTGCCCCAGCTTCCCATATATAGGGCCGAGTGTGACCTTCTCAGGCCGCCGGGATTTCACGAGGCTGCGTCTCAGCCCGGTGCAGGCGGGCTGCGCCAGGTCCTCCAGCACAGCTTGTTTGTCGTGACGCACGGTGCCCGGCCCCGCGCTGGGCTCACTGTGCAGTGTGTCCCCTCTCCAGGTTGTCATGACAATTTCCACCAAGAAGCTGCTTCTGAGGAGGGAACTGGAAAGAGAACAGGGAAAATACAAAAAGCTCATTCAAGCCCCAGGATTTCCATGGTATCAGTACATTTTGCAACAGCTTCTCGGGGAAAAAGCGTCATTTCTGTCCTTTAGCACAAGGTGCCGGGAACAGCACCGAGGCACTACATGGCTGTCATTCCAGTCGTAGGGACAATGACAATCACACGGGATCCCGCAAAGTCAGCCTCCTCTAGTGAGATCCACTAAGGACAGGGGGTGATCATTCCGGTGAGAGAGGCATGATAGGGTTTTGGGGACCCTCATGACCAGGGGTACCCACATCCCAGTCTCATTTTCCATCCTTTTGTCAATGGCTCAGTGGCCCTCCTGGGTCTCTCTTCCCAAATCTCAATCATGTGTCCAGCCACATCTCATTAACCCTTGCAAGCAATGCGGTACTATAAGAAGACAAGATTAACGCTGCCTTTTCCCAGATAGGTCACTGAGTCTCCCCGCAAGGAGTGAGTTCAACCAAGGGAAGTGACACTTCGGCAAACAGGTCCTACAAAACAGCAGGACCCGGAGACTCTGTTTGGACTAGCCAAGGTGAAAATTTTAAATGTCAAAAGATTTCTCTTGGGCTGGCGCCGCGGCTCACTAGGCTAATCCTCCACCTTGCGGCGCCGGCACACCGGGTTCTAGTCCCGGTTGGGGCGCCGGATTCTGTCCCGGTTGCCCCTCTTCCAGGCCAGCTCTCTGCTGTGGCCAGGGAGTGCAGTGGAGGATGGCCCAAGTGCTTGGGCCCTGCACCCCATGGGAGGTCAGGATAAATACCTGGCTCCTGCCTTCGGATCAGCGCGCTGCGCCGGCCGCAGTGCACTGGCCGCGGCAGCCATTGGAGGGTGAACCAACAGCAAAGGAAGACCTTTCTCTCTGTCTCTCTCTCTCACTGTCCACTCTGCCTGTCAAAAAAAAAAAAATAAAAATATTTCTCTTTTCCCCACTTTTAGCTCATCACTGCAATGATGCATAATGCAAATGCATATTCATTGTGGTAAATCTAAAAAATACAGAAAAGTCCAAAAGAAAAGTAAAAATCATCCAAAATCCTAATTCTGGGTTTCATCTGCGTTCTGAGGAAGGGAGCATTTAATCTATTAATGCATCATCACCCTTGTCCACCCACACTTGGCAATGGACATGCATCAGATCAGGATAGGTCTTGGGGTTGCCTGAGGGTTGGAGAGGCACAGGGAGGTCCCAGTGCCCGCCTGCTTCTTGGTTGCAAATCCTGAGGGGGCTGCATCCAGGTGCATCCAGCTCCCAGACTGCCACTCTGCACCAAGCTGTGTGTGGGGCCCTTGAACTTGGGCATCTCAGGGTCTTTGGTTTGTTAGAACTCAGGGCCGAGGAATCTTTCCCGGCCCACCCTGCATTTTCGGAAGCATTGTGAGCACAGAGACAGGTGGCCTGGGACACGGACACTGTGATGTCCTTTGTTTTACAGGCGAGCAGACACAGACAGTCTGGACGCAGCCGCTCTTGATCGCGAGCTGAAGTATCAGCTGACGTCTGCAGTAGACAACCCCCAGTGATTGTCATCTCCTGACAGTCACACTTGGTGCAGTCTCTTCCCACACTGCGCGGGGCTGGCCTGAGAGCAGCAGATAGAGGGGAACTCGCCCTGGCTTCCAAGGCCGGGCATGCTGCACACGGAGGCTAACCTGTTCCCGTGATCGCTCATTCTGGAGAAGTCACTCAGCCTATCTACGGACCCTCGGCTGTCAGAGGATGATAACAAGAAGACTGCAGCCTCCTACTGCCAGCCAGCCCCGGCTCGTCATCCATGCAGGTGAGCCACCGTGGGCCCTGCCGTCCCAGCTGAGCCCTCCGAGGAAACCCCAGCCCTGTGGGACATCTGCGCAGCCTCACGAGACACCCTGAGCCAGAGCCAAGCCCCTCCCCACAGGAACTGAAAGGAAATAAATTATCATTGTGATGTTCGAGTCGCCAAGTTCTAGGATGATTTGTTGTGCTGCGCTAGACAATAAACATGGTACCAGTTGCTGCTCTCCTGGAGAGAAATTTCTAATTCCATATTCTCTCCCACTTGCAAAGTTCTTACTGTGTGCCATGCGCGGGGCCGAGGGAGTTACATTCAGAACTTGACTTAATCCTCACAACAGGAAGGTGGTGATATCCACCAGGTGAGCATCATTTGTGCTTGGATGAGAGGGTGTGTGGGTGGGTGGGGGGGTTGCCCCAGGTCAAAGAGACAAAGTGGTCGGGTCAGTGTTTGAAGTCAAGGTCAGCTTGACCCCAGATACCGAGCTCTTGTTACGTTTTCTCATAACTGCACAATCTAGGAAACACAAGGGAGCTTCAAGAAGCTTGCAGAAAATCGGAATTCAAAGAGAATGTAAATTTCCCATGGGCCTTTCGAAGTCTCTCCTGTTTACTGCGATCCGACTGATGGCAGGAGGGTGGGCTCTGGCCTCCCGGTGCAGCCCACAGCCCCTCCAGGGCAGGCTCCAGGCCCCTTTCTCAAGTGCATGTTGTGTGGCAGCGAACCGCAGCAACACCATCTCGAGTCTCACCCCTCCATTTTGCGCGCACGCTCTTTCTCTCCCTCTCTTTCAGGAACACGCTGACCACCTGCTGGCCTGTGGCCACTCTGCAGCCATAAAGTTGGAGTCTTATCACAAGGCTGGCTGGTCAGGTTGGCAAGCCCAGCAGGCTGCTTGAGGGGCTAACCCCTGAAGAGTGCCTGAGCCAGTGCTGTACACATCCTGGCTCTCTACCTCTCTCGCCCTCTCTGCCACCCGGTGTGGAAACAACCTCGATGCATCCCTTGCGTCAGTTGTCCTAATTCACTTTTATTCCTGCGTGGAGCGCCCTTCTCTACTCTTCAAATTCCTTCTCACTTTGGGAAGCATCCCAGGCTCCATCCATCTTCAGTCACCTGTCCCTGTTCCTAGCACCAGGCCCCTAGACTCACTCCCTGATCCCCCCTGGCCACCTCTCTCCCATGGGCAGTAGAGACACAGAATCTCAGCTGTCCCTGTGGTCCTAGCTGTCCCACAGGCCCTGTTCACGTCAAGTGTTTCCTCGCTCATCATCCTGCGCCGCACGCTGGGAAAATACAAATAAGCAACGGTGGGGGAAATCGCGGATGCCCAGAATGTCTGGGCGCCTTGGTCCTTCAGGCGTCAGCATCTGCTACGTGTCTGCTGCGTGCCACCCACCACTGTGGGCTCATGAGGCCCCTCAGTGAGACAAGCAGAGGGGATCGCAGCCCAGGGAGGAGGTCTACGTGGGGAGGTGCGGACAGCAAACCTCAGACTCAGTGAAAGAGTGTGTTACAGGGTGAGAGGTATAGAGACAAGGGAATCGGAGAGCAGAATCCTGGGTGCGTAGGAACGCTGGGGGAGCCAGGGAGAGGTTTCAGGATGAGTGGCTCAGTCAAAGGAGGTCTCAGTTAGAAGCGGACGGATATTAGGGGACCAACTATCTCTGTTTGTCCAGGGCTGCCAAGATGTGGGGGTGTCGGTACTGAAGCCTGGAAAACTCCCGGCTGCCCTAGACCTTGGCCAAGAGATTGGGGGAGATTGCTCAAGGAACCAGGTAGCCCAGTGGTTCTCTTCTGGGGGTGATCTTGGCTCTGGGTGGTGAGGGGGGCCATTTGGCAACACCTGGACGCTAGATGCTCCTGGTATCTCACAGGTAGAGGCCAGGGATGCTGAGAAACATCTACGGTGCACAGAGCAGCCTCCTCCAACCAAGACTTGATCAACAGGCCCCAGATGTCCACAGTGCAAGTGGAGATACCTAGAGTTAGATTCTCGGCCTGTAGTTCCCCTTTCACTTCTGAAATTCTATTCTGCTTTCCCTTTCTCCTGCTGGTGGGGGGAGGATGCTCCCATGACCACACCTAGAGATACATGGCCTCCGCAGGGGCGGGGAGCAGCTAGGACACCCTCATCCCACACTGTGAGCACTGAGTTCCAGACCTGGCTCCGGCTCCTGCCGCCAGCTTCCACGAACACAGACCCTGGGAGGCAGCAGGTGGCGACTGCCCAAGTCCTGGGGTCCCTGCTACTCCTGGGGGAGATGTGCACTGAGTGCCCACTCCTGATGTGGCCCAGCCCAGACCTGGCCGTTGTGTGGGCATTTGGGGAAATGAATTCATGGATGGCAGCTCTTTCTATCTGCTTCTCAATTACATAAAAATAATTTAACAATATTTAAATATGAAGGCTTTATCCCTGCTTCAGTTAGAATGTGCTCATGGCCAGCGCCTCGACTCACTAGGCTAATCCTCCGCCTGAGGCACTGGCACACTGGGTTTTGTCTCGGTTGGGACACCGGATTCTGTCCTGGTTGCCCCTCTTCCAGGCCAGCTCTCTGCTGTGGCCCGGGAGTGCAGTGGAGGATGGCCCGAGTGCTTGAGTCCTGCACCCACATGGGAGACCAGGAGAAGCAACTGGCTCCTGGCTTCGGATTGGCGCAGCGCCGGCTGTAGCAGCCATTTGGGGAGTGAACCAACGGAAGGAAGACCTTTCTCTCTGTCTCTCTCTCACTAACTCTGCCTGTAAAAAAAATAATAAATTAAAAAAAAAAAAAGAACGTGCCCCTAGTCCCAATACCTCTGCACAGGGCTGTGCAGTGTCCACACAGACAGACCAGCAGGGCCTCCTGTGTTGTACCCACTGCCCTGTGACCCCAGCCCAGCCACCATCAGCCCAGCTTCCCAAACAGGATCTGGTAGGTTCTCTCGGTGCCAGCCACTGCGCAGTTTCTCCAGTGTCTCCAGGAGGTACTGACCAGGGCTGTGGGTTATCCTCGGGGGATATTCTGGGATGCCCCGTGGGCTCTGGCTTGGGTGACCAGGCCAGTAAAAGGCAGAGTGTTCTGTGATTGCCCTTGTGTTAGGAATGGGGGAAGTCAAGGGATCTTCCTTGTCCCCCAGAAAAGAATCAGGGCAGAGACTTCCTTGCATCAAGTCCTTGACAGCACACACACTGCCCCTCCCCCTCCCCCTTAGCTCTGACACCCGTGGGTGTCCCCGCACTGCGGTGCCTGACGCCCACTCCTCGTACCTCTGCGAGCGGGCAAGGGCAGCAGGCAGTTAAGACAGCCCGAGGCACAGGGCAATCTGCCTCGTGTCTACTTTGGAAGGCAGAAGTCGGGCTTCGTGGACTACTGTGAGGGCAGGAGGGATTAGGACATACTCGGGGTGCAGATTGCAGATTCTCTGGGGTCCTCCTGCGGCAAGTTTGCTGAAGGCTGCATCATTAAGAAATTTCTCCATGAAACCCAAACTCCCTGACCCGTGCCCAGCCTGCAGGAGAGGCCTGGTGCCCACCTGTTGAAATGGATGTCGTGAACAGGCTCTGCAACTTGAGCAGCCCCCGTGTCCAGCCCTGCTGAAGGATGCTCCTCCAGGGGCTCCCCCCCACCCCATGCGCAGGGAGGCCCGCGGCGGCTGATGACTGTCCTGACCCTCTCCATCACAGACTCTTCATCCCAGATCCCATTCCTGCTGATCCCTGAGCAAGGTTTCCTGCGGTCTTCCCCGCCCTTCCTCATTTCTGTGTCACCGAGGCTGAGTGTACAGTAGATGCACGATAAATACCGGTTCACTGACCGCAGGAATAAGTGAATGAGTGATGCGGGCTCAGTCAAACTCCCCATGGAGTGGATCCTACAGACGAGCCAGCTAGGACGGGCAAGGGACACAGCTCTTCCCTGGGACCTGGAAGACACAGCATGGTTGGGTTCTGTGTATGCTTGCATTAGTGCTGCTTCTTGGACTGTGAAACATGACGCCAGCTCCCTGGATTCCCCACGTCCTTGCCTTGTCCCATTGCCACCAGTGGTGACAAGTGCTGGACGGCGCGGCTGACAAGCTGGTCCCATGTGCACAGGGCCTTGGCATCGCTGAGTGCCAGGCGTTTGCTCTCATGCATTTGGGACTGTGAGCTTGGAGAGGATCCGCCACTTAACAGAGTGGAGTGACAAGCAATCACCTCGTGCCAAGAGAGCCGTCCTGCGCAGACCGTATGGTGCGCGTCCAAGGGCTCTCAAGTTACCTGATGCCGTGCCAATTTGCAATAATTAAGCAGTAAGACCCAAGCGAATGGGATTGCTGCCGCTGCCTGCCAGCCAGATCCCGGGGCGTGAACCGAGGCCCCGCACACAGCTCCCCGCACAGCACTGAGGAGTGTCTTATCAAAACGGCAGAGGCTCAGCCACCCAAGGAGGGAATGGTGATGGTGACTGATGCCCATGTGGCAGCTCACTCCAGGGGGCCCCCCCTCCACTTCTCCACTGTGACAGCACTGTGGGAAAGCAGCGACTTGTCTGCTCACTGCCCTCCATTATCCGGACAGCTTGCCACCAGAGTACAAACCTCAGCCTTCGTGCACCTGCACAGGTGGGCATAGAAGCCCCTGGTCCCCATGGGCCTTTGGGAGGCCCTGGGTCAGCACTTCTCAGACACCACCTCTTTCAGGTCTCATAACAACCCTGAGACGTACAGTCTCATTATCCCCATTCCACAGAGGTGAAAACTGAGGCCCAGCAGTGCTCAATTATTTACCCAAGCCACAGAGTGAGCCATTGTAGGGGACGGAGCAGGGCCCCGGTCAGCCGCCTGTGTTCTCACCTCCCACAGTGTCCTGCCCGTTTCACATAAGCGAAAGTGGACTTCAGGACTGGGCGTTGTGTCGGTTTCCTAGAGCTGCTTTAAGAGGGACCACAAACCAGGAGGCTTCAAACAACAGAAAAGTATTCTCTCACTGCTCCTGCGCCGGCACCCACAAGTTCAAAGTCAAGGGGTCTGGAAGGCCACGCCCTCCTGAGTTTCCAGTGGCCAGCACTCCTTGGCCTCCCCCCACCAGCAGCTGTGTTTCACTCCGGCCCCCTCCTCCTGCGGGTGGTGTCACAAGGCTATCCTCTTATCAGGACCAGGTCATTTTGGACGACAAGCCCACCCTCCGCCAGCATGATCGTATTTTCATTTAATTATATTTGCAACGAACTTATTTCCAAATAAGGTCACATTTGGTGGTACTGTGGGTTAGGACGTCAGTACATCTATTTTGGGGAAACACAATTCACTCCATAGCACAACTCACTCCATTATAATTGTTTGAAATCTACACTGAACATAAACCAAAGGGAAAACAGCTTTGAGTTACAGCTAGGTGGCTACACATGATCTTAAAGGCAAGGCACGGCAACCATCCAATCACAAAGAGCATTTTTTTTTTTTTTTTGAGAGGCAGAGAGAAACAGAGTTTCCACCTGCTGGTTCACTCCCCAAATGTCCACAATGGCCCCCAGCTGGGGCTGAGGCCGGTTTCCCACGTGGGTTGCAGGAATCCAGTTACTTGAGCTGACACTTGCTGCTTTCGCAGGGTCTGCATTAAGCAGGAAGCTGGAGCGAGGAGCTGAGCTGGGCATGGAGCCCAGACCCTTCTGGGTGGTGCCTTAAGCACTGGGCTAAACACCTGTCCCACGAAGGGCAATTTCTTAAGAGCTGAGGCAGCCCCTTCCAAACACAAACGCCAGCTACCTGGTCTGGGCTTCTAGAAGTGTCCTACCCAGAGCCAGGGCTGCACCAGAGGCATCCAGAAGTGCCTGTAACCTCCCAGGTCTGCAAAGTCTCACCTAACAATATCCCTCACCCCAGCCACCTAAACAAAAGCAAAACTAAAACCAAGCCCGATCTGACGACGGGCAAGCTGCCGTGACGAGACTCTCTGTTTGGAGAGAGGAAAGGGATGACACCCGGAGATTTGTCAGGAGCGGAAGGGAGGCAGGGACACGGTGACTTATTGTTGCTGACACAAATTCATCTTATTCAGGAGCAATGGATGGTTTTGCTTGGCAATTGATCACCAAAGCCTTCTCCCTGGAGCTAGAAGAAATGGAGAATGCCAAAATAAAGGCACGCTGGAAAGAGCCAAGAGGGGCTGTGCGTTCAGGTCACCTGGGGGCCTCTAAAAGAAACAGGTGTCCAGCTGCAACCCAGCCCGGTGAAGCCAGAATCTGTGCCATGCAACACAGGCATGCTTACTTTCCCGTGTGCAGCCCAGGTGAAGAACCACGGGGTGGCAGAGTCTCACCCAGTGTGTCTTGGCCTTCTGCTTTAAAAGCCAGAGACACTGGGGCTGGCACTGTGGTATAGAAGGTCAAGCCCCAGTCTGTAGTGCCGGCATCCCACATGGGTGCTGGTTCAAGTTCCACCTGCTCCACTTCCGATCAGCTGCCTGCTAATGTGCCTGGGAAAGCAGTAGAAGATGACCCAAGTAGTTGGGCTCCTGCTCCGGCCATTGTGGATATTTGGGGAGTGAACCAGTGGATGGAAGACCTCTTTCTCTGTCTCTCTGTAACTCTCTGCCTTTCAAATAAATAAATAAATCTTAGGGGGAAAAAAAAGAGTCAGAGACAGGTCGGGTGGGAAGAGACCCTCACTTCCCCTGCTGGATTGTCCATGAACTTCCCACTCACGTGGACGAGCCTCTCCAGTGTGTGCGACCTCATTCACTGTCTTAGGATCCACCTGTTCACGCTGGAGCCCGAGCCCATAGGAGGGCTGATCATGCTGATTTCGGGAACATTCTGAGAGTCAGATCTGTGTTTGGGAGCAGAGAAAAGTGAAAGCAGCCGGCCTGGTTGGCATGAGCGTCTGTAAGCCAGACAAGAGGCAGTGCAGGAGGAGCACACGGGGAGCACGGGTGGCTGTTGTCAGCACCAAGGAAAGCCCTGGGCCGATACCTGGACACAGATCCTCCCTGCACACACACACACACACAGGCCCTTTTGTGACAAGTATTTTGTAACTCTCCCTTATTCTTTGAAAAAAAAAAAACACACACAACATAGATTTTTTTTTAAATTTTTTTGACAGGCAGAGTGGACAGTGAGAGAGAGAGACAGAGAGAAAGGTCTTCCTTTGCCATTGGTTCACCCTCCAATGGCCGCTGTGGCTGGCTGCGCTGCGGCTGGCGCACCGCGCTGATCCAATGGCAGGAGCCAGGTGCTTCTCCTGGTCTCCCATGGGGTGCAGGGCCCAAGCACTTGGGCCATCCTCCACTGCACTCCCTGGCCACAGCAGAGGGCTGGCCTGGAAGAGGGGCAACTGGGACAGAATCCAGCGCCCTGACCGGGACTAGAACCCGGTGTGCCAGCGCCGCTAGGCGGAGGATTAGCCTAGTGAGCCGCGGTGCCGGCCCACAACATAGATATTTTTAAAACCTTATATTCAACTTGACTCTCACTGGGATTAAACATGACAATAGGTCTGATCTGATTTCATCATCATTTAAAAAATCATCTATTATTTTTCACTTTATGTTTGTGTGGGAGCAAACTGTTGAAATCTTAACTTAATGTATGCTAAATTGATCTTCTATATATAAAGAGAATCAAAAATGAATCCTCATGTGAATGGAAGGGGAGAGGGAGTGGGAAAGGGGAGGGATGCGGGTGGGAGGGACGTTATGGGGGCGAAGCCATTGTAATCCATAAGCCGTACTTTGGAAATTTATATTCATTAAATAAAAGTTAAAAAAAAAACCTTATATTCCTCTAGTAATAAAAAAAGAAAAATTAAAGGGAAAATAATTTGTAATAAAATATTTTTTTTTTTGATTTTTTTTTTTTTTTTTGACAGGCAGAGTGGACAGTGAGAGAGAGAGACAGAGAGAAAGGTCTTCCTTTGCCGTTGGTTCACCCTCCAATGGCCGCTGCGGCCGGCGCGCTGCGGCCGGCGCACCGCGCTGATCCGATGGCAGGAGCCAGGAGCCAGGTGCTTTTCCTGGTCTCCCATGGGGTGCAGGGCCCAAGCACCTGGGCCATCCTCCACTGCACTCCCTGGCCACAGCAGAGGGCTGGCCTGGAAGAGGGGCAACCGGGACAGAATCCGGCGCCCCGACCGGGACTAGAACCCGGTGTGCCGGCGCCGCTAGGCGGAGGATTAGCCTAGTGAGCCGCGGCGCCGGCTGTAATAAAATATTACACATTAAAAAATGTACATGCTGTGCCATGTCTAACCCAGGAAACCAAAAAAGAGCT
Source organism: Oryctolagus cuniculus (assembly GCF_964237555.1). NCBI lineage: Eukaryota > Metazoa > Chordata > Mammalia > Lagomorpha > Leporidae > Oryctolagus > Oryctolagus cuniculus. Next base: position 84,446,485 of record NC_091440.1, read on the forward strand.
CCAAAAGCTTAGACACATATGTCAAGTCATTATGAATGTGGCAGCCAACACAGATTGTGTCTTTCCAACGGCAAAGTCAAATACCATGAATGAGGTGATTGACATCTGTTTCCGAAATTGTGAATAACTTTTGGGAGAATTCTTAATGGAAAAAAAAAAAGACACTTGCTAGTTTCATTTCTGGAAATATCAGTGCATATTGGAACAGTTGAAAATACGCTTGGTGTTTTTATGTAAAATCGAGTTCCTGCTAGGTATGCACAAGGGTACTTGAAAGAGCTAGCAGGAAATGCAATTAAAGGATAACTCTTTTGGTGCCAAGAAATTTGACATCTGTTTGACATGAGGGGTCTCCAAATAGTCCACAGAAAATCTCTCATGGAGAACTATGAACGAGTGTCCACATAGGTTCACGTCAACATAAACTTTTTTTTTTCTTTTGGACAGATAGAGTTAGACAGTGAGAGAGAGAGACAGAGAGAAAGGTCTTCCTTTTTCCATTGGTTCACTCCCCAAATGGCTGCTATGGCTGGAGCTACGCCGATCCGAAGCCAGGAGCCAGGTGCTTCTGGTCTCCCAGCAGGTGCAGGGCCCAAGCACTTGGGCCATCCTCCACTGCACTCCCGGGCCACAGCAGAGAGCTGGACTGGAAAAGGAGCAACCGGGACTAGAACCCGGAGCCCATATGGGATGCCGGCGCCGCAGGCAGAGGATTAATCAAGTGAGCCATGGCACAGGCCCCCAAGATAAATTTATCTTTTCATTCCATTCGGCCACAACTTTTTCAAGTATTTTCACATAAACATTAACGCCCCAAAGGACACATTTCCAGACGACCGGCGATGCTCGTCTCCAACGGTCGTGAGCACCCCTCCAATGACGACGACCGCTAAAAACATCCCCCTCTCCAGAGCAACAGTTCTGCCCCCCTGGGGGCCAACGCACCCAGACAGTGCGCCTTTGCCTCCTGCAGTCCCGTGCGGGCAGGTCCTGCTGCTCGGACCTTCACCGGCCATCTCTGCTTCTCCTTCTGTTTCCGTTCTTAGAGGCTCTCAGCGGCTTGCTGGCTCTCCCCAGGGGTGGTCGGCATTTGCCTGTCCTTGGATCTCCTCCCCTCTCTTCCCGGCCCGCACATCCATGCCCGGAAGTGGTGAGGCCAGTTTTGCTCTCCAGTCACCACTGCTCTTGACTTGATTGTGCGAGAACAGACCTTGCCCTGGAAGATCTTGGGTCAGTGCCCAGGCTGGGTCACAGGATTTGTAATGACCAGTGAGTGACGTAAGCGCTCCCACCCCCTATTCACTGCTGTTAGTTCCAGCACTCACACGTCCGCACACTCAGAAGCGTTCTTTGCACTTCTCCAAGATGGACCAGAGGGTGGATGTGCATGACCTTGGAGGGAGTGGGTGAATGCCTGGTTCTTAGAGCTCACCCCTGAGAACCCATCCACTGAGCCTGCTGGTGGTGGCCCTGGGTTGGGGAAGGGAATGAGCACACATTTTTGACTGGCAGCTCAACGGGATTCCAAGGCAGGTGAGCGGCAGGCAGCACTTGGAGAAACACCGCCTGGTTTGAGGAACGGGGTGGGGGTGGCCTGTGAGGGGCCCACCCTGGCAGCCAAGGGCTCCCCAAGGATCCTACAGCTCCTCTGGGGCATGAACAAGTGCGTATGCGCAGGATGGTGGGGATTTGTGCACAGACTCTTTCTAGAACTGACCCCAATGTTTTTGTTAAGGACGCTCCACCTGGGATAGGGACCGCAGCTTTCAGCCCTCCTTTCAGCTAGCAGTGGCCACGTGTGACCGATGCTGGCCAAGGGAATGCAAGCAGAAGTCGGAGCTTCGGCTTCTGGTAAGTGCCTTTAAAAAGAGGGGCTGTTTCTTTCCCTTCCGTCTTCTTTGCTGCTTGCTGGAACAGGGATACAGAGGCCCAAGGAGACCCGCGAGTGGCAGATACACAGCAGACAGCACATGGAAGTAGGCAGGTCCCTGGCTCCCTGGTCCTCGTATCTGCCTGGGACTTAACCAAGCCCAGCAGACTTTGGGAGAAGGTCAGAGACAGCTGCTTCTGTCTTGTGGAAGCCACTGTTGGCCAGCTTTGTCTTTTTTTTTTTTTTTTCCTGTTACGCACGGTTGAGTCCAATACTTACTCATCCAGGGTCTCAACTTCAGAGTCACTCAAACTCAGGTCTCGCCCACTCAGGAGAAGTGCCCAGAGGTTCTGAAGTCGCTGCTGGGCAGTAAAGTCTCTTTAAAGGATGAAAAGATGGTGTGCCCCCTCCCTGGTGCCAATAACCCAGGGAGGAGGACGGCCATAGGGTCCCCTGGACACACTTGCTCTCTGGCCCTGCTCTGCCCACTCTTTGCACACCCCAGAGCTGAGTCAGAGCTGGCTGGGCGTCGAGACCCGCACCAGAAAACAAGGTGGAGGGCAAGGGCAGTGGGTGGGGGTGTCGCATCCCCGCCAGGGCCCCTGTGCTCCTGACAATCATAGCTTCAGGGTCTCACAGCCACTGCATGGTCTTTGGTTGCAAGGGTATCAAGAGGAGCACTGCACAGGGAGAGGGGGCTGGGCCAGGAACCAGCAGCTCTGGGCAGCCTGGCCCCAGGGCAGGCAGCCTTAGTTGGAGTCCTGCAGAAGTGGCCCAAAGGAGCAAGCACAGCCTGAGCAAGAGAGACGCCAAGCCGAGAGAGAGAAGGCTGGCAGGGCCAGCGCCGTCTGGGTGCCGCCCGAAGAGCGCACAGAAAGTCAGCTGTGTTCCACCAGGCCCACCCTCGCCCACGGCAAATAGCTCCCGGCCGCAGTGCCCTGAAGGGCGGGTCTGTTCCTCTCTCACCTCCAGCGGGAGCCGGGCTTCGTGCGTGGTGACTCACGGCGACACATGCTTGGCCGCTTGCCTTGCTAGGAACAAGACACCCATGCAAACGGTCCGGTGGGTTATGAATGGAGCCCCTGTGAAGTCCGGACGCCGCATTCCCCAGCAAGGTCTCCCGCGGAGACTGCAGGGCGCTGGCTGCCTCCGCCTCTGGGGCGCGGGGGCGCTCCTGTAGCTGCAAGTCCCAGGCCGGTGGGGATGGGCGGTGCCCTCCGGCTGTGGCCCCCAAGCCTGCAGCGGGAACGCCAGCCTCTGGGCTGACGGGGAAACTTCTGGATTCCCTGCAGAAACACGGGGACAGTGCTTCCGAGCACAGACATCTACAAGGGAGCTTCGAAAGAGCCACGGGAAATACGCATTGAAAAACTTGACCGGATGCATACCTTCTGGAAACATCACGAGGTGATCCAGGAATGTGTCCAATGTGTTTTTGTTAAACATTTTTGGAATTAGAAAGAACTGCAACAAGATTCTGAAAAGCCTATGCATTAATGGCAGGGTTTTTGACTTTTGGATTAACAGGTAACACTTGGGCATTGTAAGGTGTAGTGACATTTACAAAAAGCATTGACTGACCATGGATTAACCACACCGCTGTGCCCACTTCCTTGTCTTTGTGTTTTCAGCCTCCCAGCCCTTCTGGCTCAGTGCTTTTTTAAAAATTTTATTTAAGTTATACAAGTGTCATGTAATTCATATATACAGATATAGGAACATAGTGACACTTTCTCCTCTCCCCTCCCCCCTCCCCGTGCTCCAACCCTTCCTCCCCCTCCCCCTCCCATTCCAGACTCAGTGTTTTTAACAGAATATTACACATCGCCATGAGCCGTGCTGCCTGCAAATACCAGACTGTTAATTTACCTTACTGGGTTTTGGTACCTGTGAATCAACCTTCCCCCATTCCCCAATCCTTCTCAGCCCTTAGTACTTTAAATTCTAGTTCTTTTAAATTCAGATAATGTAAACATACACATATATATATATATAAAACACATAATAATTATAGGTATAGATTTCTATTTAAACTTCCATGAATAAGAGAATATGTGGTATTAGTCTTTCTGTGTCTCATTTTACTGAACAACCTCCAGTCCTGTTACTGGTTGTGGAGGGGAGGGCTGTTGCAGGACTGAGTTTCGTGGGTTCTTTTCCTCAGCTTAGTATAGAAATAAAAAGCCGGGAAACTATTTGCAAAGAAGCAGAAACTTTTACTTGACAGAAAAGAAACTTTTATTTGACTGGCAAGCGACAGAAAAAGCGTCTGGTCCGAGAGGAGAGCAGGCGGAGTGACCGAGCGGCACACGGGCTTGGAGGAAGCGTCCAGGGTTTTTAAGGCATTACTGTTTTCTAAATTGGGTCATTCAGTGTGGGTGCCCATTGGACGGGGGATTTCACACATGGTATGCTGATAGGCTTGGGGCACGTGGAGAGAGCGGGGGTCTCCTGGAGCCAGTCCGACGCTCCCCAGGGGCTCAGCCCCCTCCTCTGGCAGCTCTGGGGGAAAGGTTGCCTCCACCCTGGAGGTGTGATTTAAAACCGCAAGGTCACACACGCAGCACAGGAAGCTGTTAGTGGGGGAGATGCCGCAGGTCTGGAGACGGGATGCTGGCCAGCCACAGCCCACAGGCTGCTTGTGAAGGGCATTCTACCTCCGTCCGAGGGGACCCCAGGACTTCTCCCCCAGCCCCGCCGGACAGCTCCGCTGATTTTGTTGCAAATGTCAGGATTTCATTCTTTTGTTTGGCTGAATACTATTCCACTGTGTATATACTACATTCTCCCTAACCATTCACCAGTGGGCACGTGGGTTGATTCCATGCCTTGGCTATTGTGTATAGTTCTTCAGTGAACACGGGGATACTTTGATCTTTGATGTGCTGACTTTATTTCCTTCAGATATACATATATACACACACACACATATATATACATACATATATATACATATATATTTCCAGAAGTGGGATACTTGGGTCTAATAGGAGGTCTTTGCCAGTGCTAGGGTTTCCCTTTCTCCACATCCTTGTCAGCACTGTTTTATTTATTTATTGGCCTTTTTGATAATAGCCATTCTAACTGGACTGAGATGGCAGCTCAGTGTGTTTGATTTGCATTTCCCTGATGGCTAATGATCCAGCATTTTTCATGTATTTGCTGGTATTTATTTTTTTTAAGAACTGCTTATTCAGATCCTTTGCCTATTTCTTAATTGGATTGCTTTTGTTGTTGATTTTTGGAGTTTCTTCTGTGTTCTGGAAATTAATCCTTTGTCAGATGCATAGTCTGCTGATTGTCTCTTCATTCTGATGGTTGTTTCCTTTGCTGTACATAAGCTTCTTAGTTTGAAATAATCTCATTTGTCTATTTTTGCTTTGGTTAACAGTACTTCTGGGGTCTTATCCAAAATATTATTGCCTATGCTGATGTCTTGAAGTGTTTCCCCTATGTTTTCTTTATCATACCTTTAGATCTTTGACCCATTTTGAGTTGATTTTCAAACAGGGTGAAAGGTGGTGGTGGTGAGTTATTTAGTTATTTCAGCCTTTTGTTTGTGAATTTCCAGTTCTTCCAGCACCATGTAGTGAAGTGATGGTCTCTTCTCTAGGGTATGTTTTTTAATGAGGCTAGTCAACTTCTTTTGTTTTCAGATTTATTTATTTGTATTTGAAAGGCAGAGATACAGAGAGAGAAGGAGAGAGAGAGAGAGAGAGAGAGAGAGAGAGAGAGAGAGAGAGAGAAAGCTTCCATCCACTGGTTCATTCCCCAAATGGCCACAAAGGCTAGGGCTGGGCCAGGCTGAAGCCAGGAGCCAGGAGCTTCTTCCTAATCTCCCACATGGGTGCAGGGGCCTCAGGGCTTGGACCATCTTCCACTGCTTTCCCAGGAACATTAGCAGGGAACTGGATTGGAAATGGAGCAGTGAGGACTCGAACTGGTGTCCATATAATGTCTTTGATATCTGGTATTGGACTGCCTCTCACTTTGTTCTTTTTGTTGAAGATTGATTTGGCAATTCAGGATCTTTGGTATTTCCATATGAACTTTAGGATTTATTTTTGTAGTTCTACAAAGGATGGCATTAGTATCTGATACAGATTTCATTGAATCTGTAAGTCACTTTGGGTAGTATAGACATTTCTTTTTTGAAAAAAATATTATTTACTTATTTATTTAAAAATCAGAGTTACAGAGAACAAAAGAGAGACAGGGATATAGTTCTTCCAGCAGTTCACTCCCTAGATGGTCACAATGGCTAGCGCTGGGCCAGGGCAAAGCCAGGAACCAGGAGCTTCTACCAGGATTCCCACATGAGTCAGTGGTCCTAGCACTTGGGCCATGTTCTGCTGCTTCCCCAGGAGCATTAGCAGGGAGCTGATTCAGAAATGGAGCAGCTGGGACATGAACCGGCACCCATATGGGATGCTAGTGTTGCAGGCGGTGGCTTTGCCCTCTACACTGTCATCATGCTGGCCCAAGTCTGTCTTTACTGGTAAAGTACATTTCCTGTAGGCAACATATTGTTGGGTCTTGGATTTTTTTTTTATTCATTCATTCAGTCTGAATCTTTTAACTGGGGAATTTGGTCATTTACATTCTGAGTTATTAATAATAAGAAATAGCCTAGCCCCATTGTTTGTGTGTTTATTTTGAATATCCTTTGTTCTGTTTCTACTGGGTCTTATACAGTCACAGGTTTTCATTATGGCTGTGTCTTTCTTTGTTTCCATATTTGGTTCTCCCTTAAGCATCTTTGTAAAGCTGGTCTGACAGTGATGAATTCCCTCGGCTTTTGCTTACCTTGGAGAGTTTTTATTTCTCTTTCATTTATGAAAGATAGCTTAGCTGGGTAAGATATTCTTCGCTGGTAGTTCTTTTCTTTCAGAACTTGGAATAGCTCATTCTGTTCTCTCCTGGCCTGTAAGGTTCCTGATGAAAAACGCTGCTGCTAATCTAATGAGGGTTCCCTTAAAGCAACCTGTCACCTTTCTGTTGCAAATCTGGGAATGGTCTCATGGCTGTATTTTTAGAGCTTGACTATCATGTGTCACAGTGAGTACCCGCTGGGCATGTCTTTTTAGGGTCCTATTGGCCTTCTGCACTTGGATGTCCAGATCTTTCTCCAGATTAGCTAAGTTTTTAGCTATGATTTTATTGAAGAGGTCTCCTGGGCCTTCACTCCTCTCCTCTCCCTCAGGAATGCCCCTTACATGCATATTAATTTGCTTACTAGTGTCCCAAAGGTTACAGAGGCTATCCTCATTATTTTAAAATTATCATCACTGCTACTGTTTGGTCTGACTGGCGTATGGTGAAAGACCTGTCTTCAGGTTTGGATATTCTTCTTCTGCTTAATCTTATCTGTTGCAGAGGCTTTGAAATGCATTTTTAAATTTGATTTATTTCCTTCTTCGTCTCTAAGATTCCTGTTGGATTCTTTCACTTGTGGAATTTATCATTTATATCATACACTGAGTTCCTAATTTGTTTAACTGTGTGTCAGTAGCCTCTTGTCATTCTTTGACTAACCCCAGGGGGGGATTGCTCAGATCCCTGACACACAGTCCCCCAGCCACTGTCCACACAAAGCACAGAAGCCATGGGATAATGGCACTGGTGTCAGGATGGGCAGGGGGTGCAGTGCTCCTTTCCCAGCCACAACCTATAAGACTACTTGAAGTTTTGGGCCTGGCCAGGATGCCCCCTACCCCCAGCCACTGTTGTTGTGAGGGACTGAAGCTGCAGGACTGGCTTGTGTCGAGATGAGCAGAGCTCATAGACCCCCATCACACAGAGCAATGGCCTCTGTCCATGCCGGGCCCAAAGCCAAGGGACTGACACTGGTGTCTGGATGGGTTGGGTGTGCAGACCCCAGCGGCTGTACATGTGAGGACTGAAGCCATAGAAGCAGTGCTGGCACTGTGAGCAGGCTGGGTGTGGATGCAATGCCGGGAGCAGGCACTGCTCTGAGAACCGAGGGGCAGACCAGGACCAAGAACACTGACCTGGAATCTACAGCAGTGAGTGATGCCAGGGGCGGCAGGGGAAAGGAGGATGTTGGTGGGAGGGGCAGGCCTGAGAGTAAGGGGCAGGTGCCTGACTGCTAGAGTCCCGGGAGCAGGAGCCCCTGCCCCTCCGCCCTCCCGTCCCTTGCAGTGCCGTGCGGGCGAGAGTGCCCGCTTCACCGTTACTCTGTTAGGTCGGGTGGGATCTATGTGGGCTGTTTTGCTGGGGTGATGGGGATGCAGGGGCCTCTGTCCTCCAGGGCAGCCTGGATCCTGACAGTGCCCCCTTTCCTAGGGTGCTGTCACACTGCTACAGTTGTGTTCTGGGCACCGCAGGGCATAGAAAGTGGGTTCCTTCGCTGAATCAAAGTCACAGGCCATGGACTCTCCAGGCAGCTCCCCTTACTGCGGTCCTACTGTGTGCTGCCCGCAGCGTCGACCTCCAGCTGCGATTGTCTGCTAAGGCAATGGTGCAGATGAACCACACCGAGCTGCTCCTGGTCATCGCTTCCCCAGCAGTGGGGAGGCCCCCAGACTCTGTTGGGCTGGGGTCTCGGTTGCCTGTTGGCTTTCTTCCTCTCTCTATGCGGCCACCCCAAGGCTGTGTATCCTACAGCTCCCGTTACGCGCCTATGGAGTCCTGGTTCCCTTCCCCAGGCGCCCACTTGAGAGGCAGCTGATTCTTCCCGGGGAAGGGAGACAGACACTGGGGACCTCTCTTCAGCCATCTTGGAAGTCCTCTGGATCTCAAAAAATGTCTGCACCCAAAGCAGCTTATTTTTCAATTCTTCTTTCCCGAAAATGCTTTGATGTCCCATTGTGTCTGCGTGAGTAGGGAAAAGGCAGAGCTGTGCTGATACAGCCCTAGCATATGTGGGGATCTCCACCACCCCCCAACCCACCCTGCATCTGGAGGGGGGACAGCTCTTCCTCCCCTCGGAAGAGTCTTTTTTGGGCTAAAATGTCTGAGCACTGCTTCAGGTTGCCTGGGATACGGAATGGCTCCCTAACCCTGGTGAGGCCGAGAGAATATAAAGTGATGATCAAAAGGAGCGCCCGCCCTTGAGATGTCCTCTGGGCCTGGCGGATTTCACGTGTGAGCAAACAAGTCATCGGCCTTGCCACGTTGCGAAGGAAGCCGCCTGTAGGCTACTCAGATAGACGCTAAGACAAAGAGGAAAGAGACGGGTCACCTGCACGGCCCGACCCGGGCCCCAGAACCTCCAAGGCTGGTGCATGAGGTGTGCAAACCTGAGGCCCCGCCACCCACACACCTGTTCTGCTGCTTCTCCGCACACCTGATTTGCCCATTTCCCTCTGGAAGCAGCGAGCTCACTGGCCCCAGGTGATCCTCTTTCCCTGCCCGAGTCTTCCAGCGCTGCCGGGGAGAATGAGGGTGTCCTGAGGCTCCCCTTCCCATTTGTGGAGTCTTCTGACTCTAAGAATCTTCTCATACTGATTTCTTGACACTATCAACCACCTCCTGAGTCAGGTGTGCTGGGTGCTGGGCATGCGCAGTCACAAAGACTTAGTCCCTGCTTCACAGCCCAGCGGGGGAAACAGACACAGAAGGGAATTCTTAGGATACAAAGAGCTGCAGAAAGTGTGTGGGCAATTGTATTAGCAGATTAATTAATTCACTTATTTTTGTTAAAATAACACATTGCGTCAGGGTCCTATAAGGAGACATTTATTTACTTGAAAGGCAGAATTACAAAGAGGTGAGAGATGAAATAGAAATTTTCCATCTACTTGTTCACTCCCCAGGTGGCTACAACAGCCAAGACTGAGCCAGGCTCGAGCCAGGAGCTTCACATGGGCAACAGGGCCCCAAACACTTGTGCCATCTTCTGCTGCTTTTCCCAGGCCACTAGCAGAGAGCTGGATCAGAAGCGAGGCAGCTGGGACTGGAACAAGTGCTCCCAGCGTGCCGACGTCACAGGTGGCGGCTTAACTCACTGTGTGACAAAGCTGGCTCCAATGAATTCATTTAGAGGCACAGGAGAGAATCTTCAAAAAGTTTATGAAAATCCATTTGAAAAAAAAAAAAAAACCTATGCTTTCATTTCAAGATTTTTCTGTAAGAAAATAAGTGCATCTTTCAGTTCCTCTTCCCCATGCACACCATTTGAAGCACCCTGAATGGCTGGCCGTCCGGTCGGTGGTCCCACCCCCATGCATTCAACCAACTGCAGGTGAGACACATTCCGGAAGCAAATGGCTATGATGCCGTGTAACTGTTTGCACAGCACTCACACTGTGTTAGATGATGGAAAGCCTAGGGGAGGGTGTGTGTAGGTGCAAAGCAAATACTCTGCCCTGGGCTACAGGGCACCTGAGCAGCCTTGGAGTTGGAGCCCCGGGGACAGGGTCAGTCCTAGTGGATACCGAGGGCCAGCCACGCCAGAACTGCACGCAAGTTGCTCCATGAGTGTGGGGAGGAGGGCATCCCGGGCGTTTGGTGAGGTCCAGGGGGGATGTGTGCGCTGGATCCAGGAGGGCAGCCAGGTGGCCTCCAGGGGGTCCTGAGCCCTGCAGACAGGGAGGCTGTTTGTAGAGGCCAAACAGCCCATTAGGGAGGAGGAACGGGGAGATCCCAGAATGCAACACTAAGCAGAAGGGGACGTGTGCTGCACAGCAGGGTGATGTGATTGGATTCATATTCTAAGATCATGGTGTGGGTGCCCATGTTGTAGTGTAGCAAGTTAAGCAGCTGCCTGTGACGCTGGCATCCTGTATGGGCACTGGTTCGAGTCCTGGTTGCGCCACTTCTGATCTGGCTCCCTGCTAAGGTGCCTGAGAAAGCAGCAGATGATGGTCCTGCCACCCACTTGGGAAATCCGGATGGAGTTCCAGGCTCCTGGCTTCAGCCTGGCCCAGCCTTAGCTGTTATGGCCATTTTGGGGGAGTGAACGAGTAGATGGAAGATCTCTGTAACCCTCCTTCTCTCTCTGTAACTCTGCCTTTCAAATAAATAAAATCAATCTGTAAACAAAAATAAGGTCATGATATGGACAGTGTGGAGGAAGCCCGGTTGAAAGCCTGGAGACCAGACAGCGAGAGGTTACAGGAATCCGTATGGAAATGGACGAGAGCCTGCACTGGGCAGGTCGGGCAAGGAAGACAGAGTGGGGAGCAGGGGTGTGGGAGGAGTGTCTTCCTGCCGATGGGATCCGGGCAGTGAGAGACGTATGGGAGTCAGGATGTCTCCACACTTCAGGTGCGAGGTGGGATAGAATAGCCATGGATCTGGAAAATGAACAGAGGGATGGGCCAGTGTAGGGGGGTGCGGGTAACACGCATCGTTGTACCCAGCCTCTGGGGATGGCAGGATTTGGGGAGGAGCCTGAACCAGCATCAGTAGCCAAGGAAACAGAGAAGCTACAGCCCAGAGGAGTAACTTGAAACCCAGGGCAGAGACACAGTGAGCGGGGCACAGAGGGCCACAGCACCGAGTGCAGTGGTGGGCTGAGACCCCTGAACACCCCAGAGGGTGGAAGAGGACGCCGAGGAGAAGAACGGAAGGGCGCATGCTGGCTCCCTTTGGTGGGAGCGCTGTCAGCTCAGCAGGTGGCCGCATGCCACTTCTGCCTCCAGAGCTCCTCCTGCACGCATGGGCTCAATCCACCTGCCGGCTGGGCCGTGCCCACCCCCGCCTGCCCTGACCCTCGCTCCGTGGAAACCGTGCTTGGGAAGCCCCCCCCCCACCCCCGCAGTGCTCCGACTCCATGCTCACCCTCCCCAGTCTGGAAGTTCCTGCGTCTCCTGACTTAGGCAATCACTCCGGGGCACACCACGCTTGGAGCCAGCCTCTCTCTTCCTCCTCCCTGTCAACCCCCTTCTCTCCTCTGAGACACTCCAGGAAGCTCACTTTATTGGGAATACTGACTCCTATAACTGTGGGGAGCAACCCGGACTAGACCAAGTTACTGGAATTAAGACTTATTCTATGCATCTGCTCTCCCACAATATGGCGCTGAGAAGAGAGAAACAGCTTCTACACAGCTGCCTCCAGTTCAACCAATAAACTGTAGGACCTGCTCCTGATTGGAGGAGAGCAGCGTACTCGGCGTGTGGGTAGCAGAGTTGGGATTGGTGGAAGAGGACTATAAAGGAGGAGAGAGACAACATGCACCAGGAACATCTAAGGGGAACACCTGAGGAACACCTGTGCAGCCCCCGAGAGAGCCGGCCGGCGGTGTACCGCTCCCCGCGGAAGTGGGGAAAGTGGCAGGGGGAACCGCCCTTCCACGGAGGTGGAAGGGTCGGTAGCCAACCCGGGAAGAACCAGCAGCAAACCCGGGGAGGGCCGAGCAGACGAAAGAACAGCGCAGGGTCCTGTGTCGTTCCTCCACGAAGACGGGGAGCGACAGATAACAAATTACGAGGGCCAAACCTTGCTGTGGGAAGGCAGCTTTTACGCTACTTTGTAAGTCATGAGAAACTGGTGGCATGGCCCTTTAAGATGGACTAACCACCCTGCTCCCCCTGCAGCCCTCACCGGTGGCCTGGTGGCCTCGGCACCTCCTGGAGACCCTTGTCTGAGTTACGATGACGCTGAGGGTTGCAAAATTCCAGCGCTTCCCTTTGTTTTGAGTCTCACTACGGATTCATGAGTGGTTGTAAAGCTAGGGCCACTAACCGTCTATTTTCTGTCGGTGTCGTGTTGCTAGAACAAACTACCTAAGGTTCATGCACTTGGTTTAGCGGTTAAGACACCCATGACTCACCTGGTTCAATGTCCGGTCTAGCTCCTGACTCCAGCTTCCTGCTAACGTGCACCCTAGGAGGCAGCTGGGATGGCTCAGGTGGCTGGGTCCCTCCCACCCAGGAGGGAGACCCAGATGGAGTTCCAGGCTCCCGGCTTTGGCCCTGGGCCAGCCTCCAGCTGTTGCGGGCATCTGGGGAGTGAACCAGTGGGAGGGAGCTCTCCTTCTCCCTGTGTTTCCTGTACAGATGCCCGTGGCATCGTGATGTGGGGTTGTGTGCAGAGGAGAGCCTGCAGCACGGCGGGACGCACCCAGCTTGCCTTTTTATAGAAGCACACGTTTTAAAAAGATTTATTTATTTATTGTAACTGAGAGAGAGGGAGACGGGGGGAGGGGAGACAGAGAGAAAGAGAGAGACACACACACAGAGACAGAGACAGTAAGAGAGAGAGAGAGAGAGAGTGTGTCCATCTGCTGGTTCACTCCCCAGATGACCAGGCTGGGCCAAGCTGAAGCCAGGAGTCAGGAGCTTCCTCCAGGCTTCTCATGTGAGTGGTTGGGGCCCAAGCACTTGGGCCATCTTCCACTGAAATTTCCCAGGCCACTAGCAGGGAGCTGGATCCGAAGTGGAGCAGCCGGAACACAAGTCAGTGCCCATATGGGATGCTGGTGTCACAGGTGGCAGCTCTACTGGCTACACCACAGAGCTGGCCCCACTCTTGCAAGAACTCAGTCCTGTGGGGCCCAGCCCCTGCCACAGCATTCGTGGTCACTAATCTTGCAGCAACACTACAAAGATGGGTGTTCCCATTGTATAGATGGGGAAAGGTGAGGCTCACGGGAGATATGTGATCTGCCTTAGGCTGTCAACATAGAGACAGAACCAGGCTATGAGTGCCCTGGGTGCTGGGGCAGAGCTGGGTCAGGGCCAGGGATGGCCAGGAAGTGCCCAAGGCCCTACTGGGCTCCACTCGCTGCCTCCCTGCTTCTCCCCACCTCTTGGATCCTGCAGGGGGCTGAGCTGAGAGAAGCAGCGAGGGCCAAGCGTCTGGGAGCGAAGTGGCCGGGGTGGCTTCTATAAAAATGCACTGTTCCTGCATTGGGCCTCTGGTCTCAGCTGAGGACAGACAGGGGAGCAGCATGGACAGCATCTTTCCTGGGGCTGCCCAGATCTGTGTGGGGAGGACAGGAGACATGGGTTCAAATCCTGTCTCCTTTGCTCTTCTAGGAGACATCGGGTTCGGTGTTCATGAAAATCTCCAAGCCTCAGTGAGCCCATCAGAAAAATGGGGCTAAGAGCACTGCCCTCTCTCCTAGGGTCACCTGGAAGAGGAGATGAAAGCACTTGGGAGGAGCTGGGGTCAGCAGCACTACAAACACCGATTAAGGGCATCTGGTGCCCCTGCTCTTTCATTGACAGCAGGGTTCAGCCAGAAGAGGAGGTGTCACAGCACAGCGGCTTCGCTGGGCTCAACCTCTCCCTGCCCGGGCCCAGCCCTGTGCCACTGAGCCGCCGGCTTTGGAAAACATATTGAATGGATTTTTAATGAAGTTCAAGAAAGAGCGAGCAGTTTGGAGCTGCCTCTCGCCCTGTGGAACTCCCTGCTGTCGCCGAGGGAGATAGGGCAGAGCCGCGAGAGGGGGCTGGAGCTAGGGGAGGGCAGCAGTGGAGGGGAACAAGAAGGTAAGGGGCGGCCCCTGCCTCTGGGGAGCCACACCTGACAGCAGGGAGTCCTGAGCCGCTGTCCACCTGCCTGCTGGACCCGCCCCTGCTGGAGGTCAGCACAGCAGAAGGCACAGAACTCTCCAAGGTTCCTCCAAACCAGGGCCCACCCCACCCCCACCACCTCCCTGTCTCTGAGTGCTCCCCACCCTTCCACTTCCACGGACCCCACCCCTCGTGCATCCTCCCCCCCCCCCCGCACCCTGCCCCATGACCAGAAACAGCAAGGCCAGGCTGGCTCTGCCTTCAAAGTCATTTCCAAATGTGTCACCTGCTGGTCCCCACAGACGCAGGCAGGCGTGGGGGGCCGAGGGAGGACACCCCCTCAGCTGTCCTAGTGCCACAAGGTTGGAGCCACCCCCCCACCAGGTCAAGGGTCCGGTCCTCCCCGTGCAGGGCCTGCTCTAGCAGTTCCAAGGCCCTGAGGCAGCCCTTGAGGCTGGCAGGAGGCGAGAGAGCAGAGCAGAGCCGAGGGCGGCTTCCCCGAGGACAGAAGTGAGCAGGTTGCCTTTCTTCTCCCCTGCCCTGGTGTGCCATGAAAGCCAGCGGCGCTGGCAGCTCCGGCCACCCAGGGCTGCCCTCCAGGACGCCCCATCTTCGCCCGTGCCCCCCCCCCGCCCCAGGAATCCCTGCTTCCAGTTTCCTCTCTTGTTCCTCTGTGGCCCACGCTGCAGCTGGCATGAACTCCCAGAGACACTGCCTGCTGGCTTGCACCTATCCCCACCTGGGCCAAGGAGCTGGCCCAGGGGGCTCAAGTGGGGCTCCTCTCTGGTTGATGCGCAGAGTGGCGGAGTCACACTCGGTTCCCAGAGGGCCGTCCTGCACCCGCACCCGAGTGTCCCCCAACCAGCCCAGTGCCAGCACCAGAGTAGGGCTCTGTGTTCTTCCCTGCACGCAGTACGTGGGAGGTGGAGCCTCTGGCAGGGAAACTGCGCCCCCTCCGCCCCACCCCTACTTCTCCTCCCTGAAGGCTGCTGGACATCTTAGGAGACAGTTTCATGTCCTCCTCAAGGGCTGCCTCAGGGCCTTGTAACTGCTAGAGCCGGGCCAATCTGAAGCCAGGAGCCAGGAGCTTCTTCCTGGTCTCCCACACAGGTGCAAGGGCCCAAGGTCTTGGGCCATCTTCCACTGCTTTCCCAGGCCATAGCAGAGAGCTGGATTGGAAGTGGAGCAGCCGGGACTCGACCTAGTGGCCATATGGGATGCGGGCGCTGCAGGCCGGGGCTTTAACCTGCTGCACCACAGCGCCAGTCCCTATTGTTTTTTTAAAGAGGGCAAGTCCGCTTCAAACACTCAATAGAGGAACCCATCAGAGACAGCACCGAAGCACACGTCACAGACTGGGTGATGGCGGTGGGAATAAAGCCTGTGCTCACGCAAGTCCAAGAGGACAGGGAGCCTCCATGGCGGGGGACCCAGCACCCCGGCCCCTCCCTGGCACCTTCACAGGTGAAGAGGGAGGCGGCAACTCGGGGAGGGCCCTGGGAGGAGAGGGAGCATGGGTTCCATCATAAAGGGGCTGGATGGACAGACTGCCCCCCTAGCCCAGGAGTAAGCCATGGGCTCCTGTACGCGGGGCCCGCCCAGGAGAGGAGGCCACGCCCCCGCGGAGGTCCTGGACGGGTCCCACTCCTCGCCCAGACCTCAGAGGCGCTCCCTGCGAGCTGGACACCGGCGCGACGCGCGTGAGATGCAGCCCCTAGGCGAGGGGTCGTTTCTTCCACAGCCTTTTCTGGGGGAGGAGAAGGGGCGGCGGCGATTTACGGACAGCGCGCGCGGGGAGGGTGTCGGCTTGGGCAGCGGCCTTGCAACTGCCTTCCCCGGGAGCACGGCCGCTCTGCTCGGACCACCGGGCTTTCTGCTTAGGCGAGGAGGCGCCGCCCTCTGCTGGCCACGGGCGGTCACAGCACGCGCGGCGCTCGCGGAGACGGCCGGGGAGCGGCTCTTCCGGGCGGACGCGCAGCGCCGCTCCCGTTTTCCCGCGCTTTCCGGTTCCTCCCTCTGCCCATTCCGATCGCGGACCCCAGGAATGCCGCGGCGTTGGCTGTCATTTAATCTCGGGAGATGAAAAAAAAAATGGCTCACTGTAGGCCAATAAAGAAAAAATAGTCATTGAACTCTCAAAGCGCAAACGCACCCCCAAGGTTGTGAATTTTAGAACTGATGGTTTATTCCACATCCTGGAAAAAGGGTAAACTTCTGAGGAGGGGATTTTTTTTCTTTAACCCCAAAGTGAACGTGTTTCTTAATTAATTAATTAATATTTGAGACGTCTCCCATCTATTGGTTCACTCCCCAGATGGCTGTACGGTACAGGCAAAAACCAGGAGCCTGGAGCTTCACCTGGGTCTTCCGTGTGGGTGGCAGGGGCCCCAGCACTTGGACTATGCTGCCGCTTTCCCCAAGCACATTAGCAGGGAGCTGGATTGGAAATAGAGCAGCCGGGTCTCGAACCAGCGGCCATATGGGATGCTGGTGCCGCAGGCAGTGGCTTAACTTGCTGCCCCGCAACACTCGCCCCATGACTGTGTGTATCAATGACGAGTATTAGCTGAGAAAGCCTGCACTTCCGCTCAGCGTCCATACGGCCACGAGGGCTGTGAGGTCTGAGAGATGCTGAATTATGTCTCAGGTCCCTGTCAGCGTTCGGATCGATATTTTTAATGACCTGCTTCTACTGTGATCGTGTTAACTTCGGCCACAAAG
This sequence comes from Oryctolagus cuniculus, assembly GCF_964237555.1. NCBI lineage: Eukaryota > Metazoa > Chordata > Mammalia > Lagomorpha > Leporidae > Oryctolagus > Oryctolagus cuniculus. The sequence goes on from NC_091440.1 coordinate 84,463,504, forward strand.
GGAGCCCAGAACGCATGCTGAGCGCCCCAGTCAAGTCCTGCTTACCTTGCAATGGTGCCGATGTGACTAGAGCTGCTGAGCCCTGAGGGTGAGCCCCAGTAATCTGGACAGAGAGTTCTTTGCACGTTAACCACAGCAAGTGCTGTCAGTGTGTGTGTGTGTGTGTGTGTGTGTGGCTCTGCCAATTGCTGACCGGGATAAGACCGCTTCCTGAACTTCTCAGAGCCCGACGCCTCCTCTGTACAGTTGAGACAAGACAGTCCATGCACACCACTGGATGGCCGTGAAAATCAGATGTCGCACTTGAAAAGACACAGATCACCTCAGTGAAGGGTGACTAGCGACTTTTTTAAAAAGAGAGAGAGAGAAAGATCTTCCATCTGGTGATGCACCCCCAAGATGGCTGCAATGCCCTGGGCTGGGCCAGGCAGAAGCCAGGAGCCAGGAGCTTCCTCTGGGTCTCCCACGTGGGTGCAGGAGCTCAAGAGCTTGGGCTATCTTCCACTGCTTCCCCAGGTGTGCTAGCAGGGAGCTGGATTGGAAGTGGAGCAGCCAGGACTCGAACCTGCATCTATGCAACCCTGGCATTGCAGTGAGCCAGTTAATCCGCTATGCAACAGTGCAGTTCTGTTCTTTCTTTCTTAAAAATTTTTATTTATTTATTAGAGAGAGAGAGAGAAGAAAGAAGAAAAAAATAAGGAGGTCTTTCATCCGTTGGTTCACTCCCTAATGGGCCACAATGGCCAGCACTGTGCTGATCCAAAGCCAGGAACCAGGAGTTTCTTCCAGGTCTCCCACACGGGTGCAGGGGCCCAAGGACTTGGGTCATCTTCTACTGCTTTCCCAGGCCACAGCAGAGAGCTGGATTGGAAGAGGAGCAGCTGGGACTGGAACCAGTACCCATATGGGATGCTGGCACTACAGGTGGGTGGCTTTACTGCTACGCCACAGTGTCAGCCCCATAGCACAGTTCTCAACCCGTGATTTTTACTGATGATTAACCAGTAATCCAGTTCTGAGTCAGAGATACCTATGAAGTTCTAGAACCTAAAAAGTTCTAGATACCTAGAAAGTTCTAGAACAGTGTGTCATTGAGAGTATGTGGTTTGGGCACACAAGCAGGCAGTGTCCTGTTCTCTGGAGGGCACTCTGGTCCCCCTGTCGCAGGGCAGTGTGTGGTCACCTCAGCGTGATGGAAGCCTCCCTCCAGCTGGTGCCTTCCAGCTCCCCCACCTAATCCCAGTTGGCTTCCTCTTCCCCAAGTGAGTGCTATCCAAACTTGTCCTTTTTAAAAATTTATTTATTTATTTGAGACACAGAAAGAGAGACACAGAGAGATCTTCCATCTGCTGGTTCACTTCCCAAATGCCCACAACAGCCAGCACGGGGCCAGGCCACAGCCATGGGCCTGGAACTCCATCCAGGATTCCCATGTGGGTGGCAGAGGCCCAAGCACCTGAGCTACCAGCTGCTGTTGCCCAGGATGCACATTGGCAGGAACCTGGGACAAGGGCAGAGCCAGCACTCAAACCCAGACACTCTGCTATGGGACACAGGCCTCTACCGCAGTGTCTTCTCTGTGCCAAAATCCCCCCCCCCCCAATCATCCTGAGTGCTCTCCTCGTTCATTGAAAGCCTTCAAGTGCACAACACAGACATGTTTGAAATTTTGTCTGGTTGGTCCTGCCCCTCCACGGGTTCGGCATGCATGGATTCCGCCAACTGTGGATCAAAAATACTGGGGGAAAAATCACCTGCACACTGAACACATAGGGACTTTTATTTTCTGGTCATTACCGCCTAAGCCACGTAGTAGAACAAGTATTTGCACAGAATTTGCATTGCACTGGGTGTTATAGTCATCTAGGGATGTGGGAGGGTGTGCACTGATTCTGTGCACATCGGATTCCTTTATCCCCAGGGAATGAGGCCACTGTTTCCTGGCTTTGCTTGGAGGAGCCTCCCCCTACCACCCAACCCAGAAGCAATTGTCCTGGAGGCCCCGTGAGGGCTGGGAGCTCACAGGCAGGTCCTGGACCTTCAGCCAGATCTGCTACTCAACTGAAGGGAAGGGCTGTGCCCATCAGCCTGACTCTGGCCTCTGGGCAGGCTTGTGTGTTGGGACGGGGAAGGAGTTGGGTCGGGTATGGGACTTGGGGTTTTGCTGCTGTAAACCGAGTCACATCCTGTAGCAGTGTGTGGTGTGCAGGCTGTGGTGACAGATGACCAAATGATGAAGCCCCTTGGCGGCTCCCAACTCTTGGGGGCCCCAAGGGGTGGGAAGAGGGAGAGGCCAGTTGCCTCAGCTTCAGGGTGGACTGACCCAGGAGGGAACCCATGAGGAGTGGTTGGCTCCACTTGGAGTTGAGCAAACCTAGGTTTGAATTCAGTCCAAGCCACTCACTGATGATATGGCCATACTCCCGTGCCTCAGTTTCCCCCTGTGAAACAGAATGGCGATAGTTTTCTTATTTGGTTCTTGTGCACTTTAATTGCGATTTCATAGAGAACTTCCAGAATATGCTTAACGCAGAGACTGGCCCTCAGTCATTAATTAGTGGTAACTGTGACTGCCTTGGGGAGATACAACCTCTGGGCTGAGGCCTTGGTCCTCCCCCTAATTCCAGGCCCTCCCACCCAGCTTTGGTCCTCTGCATGTCTGGCCGCTGGCTCCCACTCCTTTGTGAACTCTGATCACTCAGCTTCGCTGTCAAGCCAACACCTGCAAATCTTTAGCACTTTATAGCATTCTGATCCAGCTTCTAAGATGCAAACTATCAAGACCCTGATGAGGAGATCTTTCCCCAAAAAAGTTATGAGAGAGAGAGAGAGAGAGAGAGAGAGGAGGAGAAGAGGAGAGGAGAGGGGAGGGGAGAGGAGGGGGAGGAGAGGAGAGGAGAGAGGAGGAGAGGAGGAGAGGGCAGGGGAGAGGGGAGGAGAGGAGAGGGAGGTGAGGAGGAGAGGAGGAGAGGAGGAGGAGGAGAGGAGAGCTCTTCCATCCACTAGTTCACTCCCCAGATGGCCACAATGCCTGGGGCTGGGCCAGGCTGAAGCTGAGAGCTTGGAACTCCATCTGGGTTTCCCATATGGATGGTGGCAGGGGCCCAAGCACTGGGGCCATCTGCTTTGGCTTTCCCAGTTGCATTAGTAGGGAGCTGGAGTGGAAGTGGAGCAGCCAGGGCTTGAACGAACGCTCATCTGGGATGTTGGCGTGGCAGGTGGTGGCTTAACCCACTGCATCCCAAGGCTGGCCCCAGGACACAGACCTCTTAATCTAAGCCCAACACCTGCCCCCTGATATGTTCTTGAGCTTGGAGCCACACAGCGCTTTTTTTTTTTTTTTTTTTTTTTTTTTTTTTTTGACAGGCAGAGTGGATAGTGAGAGAGAGAGACAGAGAGAAAGGTCTTCCTTTTGCCGTTGGTTCACCCTCCAATGGCTACCGCGGCTGGCGCACTGCGCTGATCCGATGGCAGGAGCCAGGTGCTTCTCCTGGTCTCCCATGGGGTGCAGGGCCCAAGCACTTGGGCCATCCTCCACTGCACTCCCTGGCCACAGCAGAGAGCTGGCCTGGAAGAGGGGCAACCGGGACAGAATCCAGCGCCCCGACCGGGACTAGAACCTGGGGTGCCAGTGCCACAAGGCAGAGGATTAGCCTAGTGAGCCGTGGCGCCGGCCATAAGCCACACAGCTCTTGGGAGTACTGTTGGCCTTTGCCAGCTGTGGCATATGGGGCAGGCAGATGCAGAACTTGTGGCCATGCAGGACAAGCTCTCCCAAAATCTCTCTTATGGAAGCACCACCAGGAGCTGGGAGACCGACCTGCTGCCAGGGAGACCAGCGGGGAGTCTCCTCCAGCTGTACTCTCCACCCAAGTTTAGGGACATGGCAGCCAAGGCTGAAACTAGGGGTGAGCTCCGAGGGTGACACTGTTTTCAGAGGTCAGGGTCAGCAAGGAAAGGCTGGGGCGTCTGTAGGACCTGGGGACCAACCGGTATGCTTTGTACTTCGTCTTCCAGGCCCGGCACTCGGCTGCAGGACAGGATTCCCAGAAACACTCGACTCTGAGTTGAACAGAGACACTGGTACAGAAAACAGCGCAAGATCAGTCAAATGCAGATCGGTAAGCAGAAGGCTTTGTTGATGCTCCATGCGTCTTAGAGATGGACAGGTCCCCTTGTGGGCTGGTGAGTGATACAGAGTGGATGGATTCAAACAGAGAGGGGGCAGGCTGTGAAAAGGACATGGTTTGTGCATGGTTGGACTAACTTGGTCTACATTAAAAAAATGCAGAGAGCTAGAGAGAGATCTCCCATCTAAATGCTTATAACAGTAGGGCTGGGCCAGGCCGGAGCCAAAAGCCGGAACTCCATCCTGGCCTCCCAGGTGGGTGGCAGGGGCCCCAGTACTTGAGCCTGCTGCCTCCTGGGTTTCTCATTAGCAGGAAGCCGGATCAGAAGCGGAGCTGCGACCCAAACCTAGGGACTCTGAGGTGGGATGCAGGCATCCCAAGCGGTCTCCTCACCACTGTGCCAGCCAGTGGCCCCATCTCAGTCTTTAAACCTCTTTAAACTGTGAGAGGCTGTGATGAGAGATGCTATGGTTTGGATTCCGTTTAATTTACCGTGTGCGTTTGCTTTCTGGCTGTAGCTCTCGCTGTAACAGGAAGGGATTGAATTGGATGATTTTGAATGTTTCTTCCAACTCCCAAATCTCATGATTACATATAAAGATTAGGGGAAGGGCCGGCGCTGTGGCTCACTTGGTTAACCCTCCGCCTGCAGTGCTGGCATCCCATATGGGCACCGGTTCTAGTCCTGGTTGCTCCTCTTCCAGTTCGGTTCTCTGCTGTGGCCTGGGAAAGCAGTAGAAGATGTCCCAAGTCCTTGGGCCCTGCACCCGCATGGGAGACCAGGAGGAAGCACCTGGCTCCTGGCTTCGGATCGGCGTAGCTCTGGCCATAGTGGCCATTTAGGGAGTGAACCAATGGGAGGAAGACCTTTCACTCTGTCTCTCTCTCACACTAATGCTATCTGTAAAATAAATTTTAAAAAAAGATTGGGGGCAAAATAGAAAAAGCACATTTTATTTTTTTACTAAGAGTATTTTTTTAAGTCCCCAAATGAAAAACTGGCTTGCGCATTTCTGGAACGAGCAGCACACAGCTAAGTTATGTGTCACTCTAGCCTCGATTCCCTGGAGACACACACTTAGAATTGTTTCCTGGATCACTTGCTCTCAGCCAGGAACCGGGAACATTGTGTACGGCGCAGCCCACGGCCTCAGCAGCGAGCCGCGGTTCTGCGCGTTCAGAGGTGTGGATTGTTCTGCCCGGGGCCTCGCTTTGCTCTGACTTCTCCTTGTCAGAGTGAGAATGACTCACTCCGCCAGCGCCTTGCAGCCGTCCGCAGCCTTCGCCAAGCTGCACTTTACAAAGGGAACGCTTCGCCATCCATACACCAGGCCTAGGGGCGGCAGAGGAGAGCGGCAAGGCAGACTGGGAGGACTGTTAAAGTTCAGCACACACACACACACATGCACATGCACACACATAACACACATATGCACGCACATGCACACACATGTACATACACATGCACGCAGATATACACACATATACACACATACACATATACACAGATACACACATATACATGTACAGATACACACATACACACATATAAATACACAAAATACACACATATACATGTACAGATACACACATACACATATACACACATATACATGTACACAGATACACACATACACATATATACATGTACAGATACACACATACACATATACACACATATACATGTACAGATACACACATACACACATATAAATACACAAAATACACACATAACACATACACATACACACATACACATATACACACATATACATGTACACAGATACACACATACACATATATACATGTACAGATACACACATACACACATATAAATACACAAAATACACACATAACACATATACACATACACACAGATACACACATACACATATACACGCATATACATGTATACAGATACACACATACACACATAAATACACAAAATACACACATAACACATATAAAAAAAGATACACACAGAGATACACATAACACATATACATACACACAGATACACTCAGACACACATACACACATATACACATATATGCACATACATGAACATACACAGATACACATGTACATATACATGCATATACACAGATACACACATGCACACGTATACACACATACATATACATACATAACACATAAACACACAATACATACATATACCCACAGATACACTTATACACAATACACACATATACACATGCACACATACATACATGCACACATACACATACACACACAAGCTCAGGGCAAAATCGCTGTGAAAAGCAGTCAGCCATCAGCATTCTTTTTTTAAAAAATAATTATTTGATAATCTTTTATAAAAATAGATTTATGTATTTGAAGGGCAGAGTTACAGAGACGGGGTGGGGGGGCGAGAGAGGAAGGTGGGGGGAGAGAGAGAGAGATCTTCCATCTGCTGCTTCACTCTCCAAGTGGCAGAATCCACCAGGGCTGAGCCAGACCAAAGGCAGGAGCTGGGAGTTTCATCTGGGTCTCCCACGCGGGTGCAGGGGCCCAAGGACTTGGACCATCTTCCACTGCTTTCCCAGGCGCGTTAGCAGGGAGCTGGATGGGAAGCGGAGCAGCCGGGACTTGACGCAGAGCCTACAGGGTGCAGTGAGGCAGTTCCACAGTGCCAGCCGCAGCACTCGTTTACGGAAGGCAGAAAAGCTTCCTCCAGAGCACCGGGCTCATGCACGCACTGCTGAAAAGTGCGCAGGAGGGACGAACATGGATCGCGTGTCTCCCTCCGCGCCGTCACAGTGCGAGACAGAGGCCGCCGGGGACTCCCGCAGGGGTAGCTTCCAGGATGGGGCGCCCCAGGGAGGTTGTCTGTCCCCGCGCCGCCTCAGCCTCCTCATGTGTGAGTAGTCCCCGTGTGACAGGAGTGTCTAAGGATGAACTAAGAAGACACAGATCACGGGGCAGGGTGCCTGGTGCGTGCGAAGCGCTCAGCACAGTCAGCGCTGAGTTCTATGGTGTCTCCCTGCATGTCACACAACCCCTGGGGGACTGCCAAGACGAGCCCTGTCCCGAGGCTCTGGGCACCTGCGGCCTCCCCGAGGACGAGCTGAGCGCCCACGTCTGCCGTCTGCTCCCGCAGCCCTGGGCAGTGTCCCCCACACTCCAGGGAGGAGCACCCCAACTCGGGGTCCCCCCACCTGCTTCTCAGAGCTTTCCTCTCCCTGCAGGGGCTCTCGTGGTTTGTCAGCCCTCCACGGCAAGGGTCAGCCCCGGGCCCCCTCCTCACCGCACCCTGCTGCAGAGGCGGCTTTGGGGCTCGCCTGGAGACGCCCCACATCTTCACACGAAGGAAACCAGGGCCCGAGAGCTGGCCGCAAGGCCACACTGGCTCAGGCGCTGGCCCCACAGGCCCTGCGAGGGGCTGTTCCACAGGGCAAGTTCCCGCGGGTCTCTCGGGTCCTGTGCCTGGGCCCAAGTGCTTTTGGGCCCCTGCACCTACTTGGGAGACCCGGAAGAAGCTCCTGGCTTCGGATCAGTGAACCAGCGGATGGAAGACCTCTCTCTCTCGCTCTCTGTAACTCTGCCTTTCAAATAAATAAATCTTTTAAGAAATAAAAACTAAAAAACCCCAAACAATGTTACGCCTACCGACCTTCCTTGGTCTGCTAGATTGGTAGCTCCCCTCGATTTTTTATGTTTCAGCTCTAACATTATAACGCATACTGGATGCCTCACGCACCACTCTCCGTAGCACTGGTCACAGTCACCTGCTTAATATTCGGGTCTAGCATTGCCTCGGTAATTGATGCAGCGCTGAAGAGTCCTGTTTATTTTGCTCTCAGAAGCAGCGGGTTGGGTTAATTATTCGCTCAGTTCCTGGGACACTTCATTGTTGGCTCCAGCTGAACTCTGCCTCATTCATTCATGCATGAAGGTGTTTCTTTTTTTTTTTTTTTTTTTTTGCTTCCATTCCTCTTCCCCTTCAGTAACAGTCATCCTAATGTGTTCAATGCATGTTGTCATTAGCACGTGCTCTATCAAACATGCTGTGTTTCATATGCATGGAATATCAAGTACACCCAAGTATCCTAGGGCTCATTGCGTCTCTCTGTCTTTACTCAGCACTATATTTTATTTATTTATTTTAAGTTTTTGGTTATTGATGAGAGAGGAGAGAGAGAGAGAGAGAGAGAGAGAGAGAGAGAGAGAGAGAATGCACAAGCAAGCTTCCGTTTGCTGGTCTACTCCCCCAAGACGCCTGTGATGGCCAGGGACCAAAGTCTGGAGCCAGGAGCACAATCCAAGTCTTCCACGTGAGTGGCAATCACTTCAGACATCACCGCTGTCTGCCGGGGTCTTCATTAGCAGGAGTCTGGAGCCAGGAGTTCTTGGAGCTAGTACTGAAGCCAGGCACCGCCCTGTGGGCCACAGGCGTTTTAACTGCTAGGCTAAGTGCCCACCCACACCCTGTGTTCTGAAAGCTCCATTCACGTTGCTACATGTGCATGGTGCCTGCTCCTCCTGACTCCGCAGAGCGTTTCTGAGTGTGAAATTCTTCCGCTTGTGCCCGTCATCGCTCACGGCCGGGCACCTACTGCCACGAACAGAGCCCTTCATGCCCGCTCTCTCAGGACACAGAGGAGGATTTCTCTGGGATCTGCGCCAGGGCGTGGTGTTGTTGGGCCACGGAAGGCAGGTACATTTAATTTGGCAAATTGGCTGCCCCTGTCTTGGGCCCTCCAGTAGGGCCCAAGAATTTTCCCCCGTTGCAATCACCACTTGGAATTATCCAGCTTGCTAACTTTTGCCAATTGGATGGATGCAAATGACATAACTATGTAGTTTTTATTTTTTTAAGATTTCAAAAGATTTAGATTCAAAGACCTCCAGCCAGAGCAGAATGGAGGGAGGCTTCCAAGAGAGTAAAAAATCCCTATGTAGTTTAAAAAAAAAAAAAAAAAGGTTCATTTATTTGAAAGAAAGAGTACCAGGGGAGGGGGGAGGGGGAGAGAGATCTTCCATCTGCTTGTTCACTTCCCACATCGCTACAACAGTAGAGCGAGGAACTCCATCCAGGTCTCCTCCCTGGGTGGTCGGGGCCCAAGGTTCTTGAGCCACCACGGTCCGTCCGCTGCTTCCCAGGGGCTTCAGCAGGAGGCTGGTTCAGAAGCAGAGCAGCCAGGACTCAGATTGGAGCTCTGCTATGGCATGGGGGCATCCCGAGTGACAATGAAATCCACTGCACCACCCCGTCCACCCGGCAGTGAGCTTTTGTTTCCCTAGTTACTTAATGAGTCTGAGCATCTCTTCGCACCCCAGTTATTCGAGGGGGCGCCCCTTCCTGCTGAGTTGCCTCTCCTTTGAAGAGTGAGGCTGTCTAACATTCCTGTCGATTTCCGGGGATTTAGCGCGTTCCAGCTCCCAACTGCCCGTCAGTTTTGACCCCACAATGTCTTTTACCAACCTGTCCCAACAACCTCGTCTTTCTCGGGACACTCTCCTTTCCCCGGGTTCTGTTCAAGTTCATCAAGCGTTTGCTTCATGTTTTGCCTTTTTGAGATTTTCAGAAGGTGCGTCCCCACCTCCAGGCCACCAAGATCCTCTCTGAGGCCTTTGCAACCTCATTCCGACTGAGTGTGACGACTCCCACGCTCCTAAGCCCTTTGCTGTTGGATCCGCCGTCTGTGTTTACAGCTCAGCAGCTGAGCCTGGGCCGCGCTGTACCCGGACCCAAGTCCCTTTTCACTGCTTCCCCCGCCCACCTGCCCATGTTCGTGCCTGTCCTACGACACGGTCCCCTCCCTCTGCATTGTCACACCGCCCCCTCTCCCCACACAGCCCCTTCCTCTTCTCTTGGTCAGACCTGGCCATGCCGCAAAGCTCACTTCTGCAAACACAAACCTCAGAAGGCCAGGACTCTAGTCTCTTTTGATGATGTCCTTTCTCCCCTTTCATCCGGGGGGAGGGGTAGCAGCATGCGAGCCGCATGCCCTGCTCGTTCCACGTGTGCTCGGCGTGCTCCCTGGGAAGGGCTGTCCATCTTATTTTTATTTGGTCCGTGGCTCCGCAATGCTCCGAGCAGACACCCGATAAATTTTCTTCCCTCTCCAAACTCGAGCTGCTGCCAAAGGCGGGTTACTTAAGCCTCCAAACCTTTTTAAAAATGCATTCCTTCCTCTCCGTCTCCAAAGCCACATCCGTGCCTGGGTTTAATCATTGCATGCTCAGACTTCTACCTCCTTTCTTCCGCCTGCCTCGGCTCCAGGGAGAGTGCAGAGCTGCAGTAAATCACCCGGCTCAGAACCCCTGCGCTTCCAGGGACCTTACTCAGCATCCTCTGCAGGCTGCTTCCGGGTGGAGGTCCCCTTATAGCCCTGACAGCGCTCATCGGAGGCTACTCCCCCTGCTTGGATATCCCCAGTGCTGGGAAGTCACTGCCTCCTGAGGCTGGTCGCCCCCTCTTTACTCAGAGTCTTTCCTGATTTTAACCCCTCACTTGTCATCCTGCAGCTCACAACTGTTAGTGTTTTGCAGATCCAGATCACTCTTAGTGCCTCTTTTAGGACATGCACCCTCCCAGGTGTGGAGCTCAAAACCAAACAGTACGACCCAGAACTAGCGGCAGAGAGTGGAATGGAATTCTCTTGGTCCTCCCTGTATTAGTGTCCTACAGCCGCTGCAGTAATTTACCTCTTAGTGGTAGCTTATCACAACAGTTATTTTCTCTTGGTTCTAGAGACTGGAATTCCCAAATCAGTGACACCGGCCCCAAACCAAGGTGTTGGCAGAGACGTGCGCCCTCTAGCGGCTCCAGGAAACATCGATTCTTTGCCGCCTCCGGCTTCTGATGGCTGCCGGCGTGCGTTGGCTTGTGGCTGCATCACTGCAGTCTAACGTCAGTGTCTTCTGCTCTCCTTCTCTCCCCTGTCTTCACATCACCTGGTCCAGCATGTGCAATGAAATCGCCCTCTGTCTCTATTAGAAGAATGCACTGATTACATTTAGAACCCACCTGGATAATCCATGATGCCCCCTCCTTCCAGCTCCAGATGATTAATTGAATCACACAGGCAAAGACGCCCCTCCCACTTTCCATGCAACGTTAACAATCTGTAGGGGGAGAAAGAGTAAGCCTCCTTCCTTATCCACCACAAGGTCATGGCTGACACCCTATAACAAGAGGCCGATTCACTAGAGAGAAGCAACACACATTTATTTAAGCACAGTTTTACCTGACGTGAGTGTCTTCATAAATGAAGACCCAGAGTTGCAGGGAAAACAATATATTTTTATGCTGGGTCCTTTTTCCCCCTTTTTAAAAAGATTTTTAAAAAATTTATTTGAAAGATAGAGTTACAGATAGAGGTAGAGCCAGAGAGAGAGAGAGAGAGGTCTTCCATCCACTGGTTTACTCCCCAGATGGCCGCAAGGAATGGAGCTGAGCTGATTCGAAGCCAGGAGCCAGGAGCTTCTTCCGGGTCTCCCACGTGGGTGCAGAGGCCCAAGGACTTGGGCCATCTTCTGCTGCTTTCCCAGCAGAGAGCTGAATCAGAAGTAGAACAGCCAAGACTTGAATCGGTGCCCATATGGGATGCTGGCACTGCAGGCGGCAGTTTTACCTGCTACGTCACAGCACCGGCAAACCCCATCTGACTTTTGAATGCAGTTAACCATTTGACCACAAGGAGGATACAGGCCAGAGCTGAGGTTCTCAAACTTCAGGGGGCACGAGAATCACTTGGAGGGTTTGTTGAGACACTTTGTGGGGCCGTATCTGCGGAGTGTCTGCATCGGTAGGTCCAGGGATGCACCTGCCAACTCCCCCGTCTCTGAAGTGGCCAGGTGATGCTGACACTGCTGGTGTGGGAAGCACACGTAGGGAACCAGTGCCATAAACAATAGCCCATTGTGCCTTCAGGCAAGTGAAGATGGCAGGGGTTTTCTAGCTTCTTCTAAGAGAGTTTGGCCACAGCAGGTGCTTAATGGAGAGACCCTGGCTGTCTTTGGCATTGTAGAATCTCATTTAGATAAGCAAAGTTATTGTTTCACCAATAGATGCATAGCAAACTGCCTTCTTAATTCTCTGTCTTGGGGCTGGCACTGTGGCGCAGCGGGTTAACACCTTGGCCTGAAGTGCCTGCATCCCATATGGGCGCCGGTTCGAGACCCGGCTACTCCACTTCTGATCCAGCTCTCTGCTGTGGCCTGGGAAAGCAGTAGGAGATGGCCCAAGCCCTTGGGCCCCTGCATGCTCGTGGGAGACCTGGAAGAAGCTCCTGGCTCCTGGCTTTGGATTGGCACAGCTCAGGCCGTTGCGGCCAATTGGAGAGTGAGCCATCGGATGGAAGACCTCTCTCTCTCTGCCTCTCCTCTCTCTGTGTAACTCTTTCAAATAAAGAAATAAATCTTTAAAAAAAAATCTCTGTCTTCTCATCATTCTATGTCCCTCAAATTAGAAAGCATTAGCAAACATCCAATGCCTTCAGGCTTAGCACAAACAATAAAGCATTACGTATGCAGGTTTTCATTAATGTTATGTAGATTTAGGGAGGTTGGAGGCAGGTGTCTGATGCAGTGGTTAAGATGCTGCTTGGGACACCCACATCCCAACTTCCAACTCTGATCTCCATTCCAGCTTCCTGCTAATGCACACCCCGGGAGGCAGCAGGTGATGGCTCAAGGTCTTGGTGCCCTGCCATCCTCATGGGAGACCTCAGTTGGGTTCGCAGCTCCTAGCTTCAGCCTAGGTCAGCCCTAGCCATTGCAAACATTGAGGAAGGGAGTCAGTGGATGTGAGATTTCTCTCTTCTCCGTTCCTTGATGTCTCTATCTGCCTCTCAAATGAAGAGAATAAATGAACGAAGGATTCCTTGTCGGCACTTCTGGGACATCTCTGCTCGCCACATGCATTTCAGCCCTTAGGCACCCAGGCACCTCTGATTCTCAGACCCTGTGTTGTAGTCATGGAGGCAGCTGGCAAGCAGGCACTGAGGTCGCCATTTGTGCTACAGCCCTGCCTGCACCACCCAAACCCTTCCACACTTCCTTGCCGCAGAAAACTGCAGCTTCTGTGGTTGCACTGTTTAGAATCCGCCCTGGCTAAAATTATCCAGGGGCTGTTGATGTAGCGCAACAGGTTAAACAGCCACTTGCAATGCTGGCATGCCGTATGGGAGTGCCAGCTTCCTGCTAAGGTGCTTGGGAAAGCAGTGGAAGATAGACCAAGTGCTTGGGTCCCTGCCACCCACATAGGGGACCTGGATGGAGTTCCTGACTCCTGGCTTAAACTGGCTTGGTCCCAGCTGTTACAGCCATTTGGGGAGTGAACCAGATGGAAGTCTCTCTCCCCTTCTCTATTTCACAATAAATGAATAACTGAATCTTTAAAGAGATTTAAAAAATAAAAAATCCGGCATGACTGCCTGCTGTGTCCCTGGAATGACCTTTAGCTAATTACAAGGTCACTGTAATAAAGTCACCCCGGTTGACACTTCCTCTCCCACCACGACCTGATGCTGTGACCCTTCAGAGATTTTCAAAAAAAGGAAATGGAGGTACTTTGTTGGGCCCTGCCCCAAACTTCACCCCCTTTGAATGTGCAATGAAGCCCCTCCCCAGACACCACCCCCTGTGCCTCCCACCCTGCAGGGATGGCCCCAGTCCTATTGAGGGCAGCCCTTTCTGGTGCAGGCCTGCGCTTCTTCCTGAGTGTGGACTTTCTCTGCATGCATAATCTTGTATCTCTGCTGACCTCTTGTCCTTGAACTCCTTCCTGCAAGGAAAACAAGAACCAGGACCCAGCCCCACCCTCTACTCAAACACCTTGACCCTAGGCCTGACATTCATTCTCAGGAGGTGTGGCTCATCCTAGCAGGCACGTAGCCCTTGCTTAGATGGCTGAACAATGGCAAGAGTGTGGATCCAGCAATTGTATAGGACTCCACGTGGAGTCTTTAGTCCCTGACTAAAGACTGCCTCTGGGGCAGATGCAGCCCTGGCTCTCACAGAAGACCCACGGCCTGTCTTAGCTTCTCCATCCCTCTGGCTTCCCTAGGGTTGAGAACTTCAGGATCAGAGGGACACAGGCAGCCTGGCTGGTTTTTTTGTCCAGAGGCTTGATCTGCCCACGTGCCTTGCAGTAAGCAGTGGAGTTGTGCCCCCCACCCCCCCCACCCCCCGTGAGCACAGGGGGCTGGGTGCAGAGACCCAGGGGGAGGGTCCACGTCACGTGGCTGACTGGCTGAGGCCGATGGCTGGACGTCCTCTGTTGGTCTCCACATTAGTGTATTTTGTTACAGGGATAACACACAGGCTGTGCCAGATGTGTTGTCCCAATGTGTGTCACCCCAAATTCATGTCCAATCTTTGCCACCAAGGTAGTGACGTTAGGAGGTGCTCGGGTCATGGGGCAGAGCCCTCATAAATGCAGTTAGTGTTGATAGAAGAGACCCCAAAGAGCAAAGATCCCAAGGACTCCCCGGGGCAAGGACACAGCCAGGAGGCTCCATCTGGGAGTCAGAAAGCGGCTCTCGCCTTGACGCCAGATCTGCTAGGACCATGAGCAACGCGTGTCTGTCGTCTCTCATGCAGTCCGTGGGTGCTCCGGCCGCTAGATTGGGGCTGCCCCCTACGGTCACCGCACACGTCTCTGCAGACGCCCCTGGGCAGACATGTCACTTACTATGTCGGGTGCCACCAAACCTCACGCTGAGCGTCACCCCGCTGTGTGCCGTGGCGCGTAGACCCTCTTACCCCCAGCCCCCACGCGTGTATCTCAGGAAGCAAGCTGCACCTGTAGCTCTCACGCCTCGCCAGAGCCTGCAGCGCGGCTGTGCCGGCGTTTGCGGGGACAGACGGGGACAGGCGCACGGCGGGCTCTACGGCTGCCCCCGCCCTTCCCACTCAGCGCGGCAGGGGCAGGTCCGCTCCTCCCGTGTGAATCCTGCTCGCTGCCCTCCCACCCCACCCCCACCGCAGCCCCCGGCCCCCGAAACGCCCGGCACTGAAAAGCAGCCCCAAATACACTGACGGGCCAAGCGGAGCACTGGGCAACGGCGTCCGCCAGGGGGCGCTCGGGTCCCCCCTCCCCCCAGGTCGCCGCCAGGGCTCCCTGGCACGGATCCGGGCGACGGGCGAGCGGGGGTCGCCGAGGGGCCGGGTCACGGAGTCACTAATGGCCCGCGCGTCCCCCGCCCGCAGGCGGAGGAAATGGCCCTGGCCGGGATTGATCTCCCTGGAAATTGCTGCGTCGGCGCTGCGGTTCCGAGGAGTCTGGCGGCCGCGCAGCGGATGCCCTTGCGAGCCCAGCCCTGCAGCCTCGGGCTGCCTCTCTTTCCTTCTTTTGTGCCTGATTTAAGAGAAAAAACTGTTTGAAATGTCCAACCAGGGACCCCCTGGCCGCAGCCGGAGATCCGTCTTGCTTTGGGATTCTCGGAATCAGATCGCTGCAAGCACTTTTTTTTTTTAAACTTGGTTTTTCATCAGCGGCCAAGGGCGAGAGTAGGGCTGTTGAAGCGTCCACATCCGCGTAACCGTCTACACCGCATGCCGGAAGAGGGAAGTTGAGGGCTAGGATCCCCGTCCCGGGGCCGTGTGGGGACGCTCCGGTCCACTCGCCCGCTGCGGAAGTGTGCAGCGCCTCTCCGGAGCTGGGGGCCGCGCGCCGGGCTGCATGGCACCTCGTGGCGCCCCGGGAACCGCATCACTGGTTTCACGGCGGGCGGATCAGGCCCCAGCGAGAGGTACTGTGTCGCCGGCGCGCACACACCTGGGCTGGCCGGAGGCAGATCTGCAGCCCAACCGCCCCCAAACCACCACCCCGGAAACCAGTTCCAGGACAGGTTTAAGAGAAAGCCAAACCAAACGAAGAAACCGGCTTTGCGCAGCGGGCTAAGCCGATACCCCCTCTCTGAGCGCTGGTCTGAGTCTCTGCCGCTGGTGGGAAACCAGGAGGAAATGGCCCAAGAACTTGGGTCGCCGCCGCCCACGTGGGAGACCAGGGTGGAGCACCTGCCTCCCGACTTTGGTCTGCCTCAGACCTGGGTGTTGTGGCCACTTCAGGAGAGAACCAGCGAATGGAAGACTCCTCTGTCTCTCCTCTCTGTGTCAATCTGCCATTCCAATAAATAAACCTTAAAAAAAAAAAAAAAGCTCCCCCTACCGATATGGGTCAGGAGGGGACACTTGGGTGTGGGGCTTGCTCCAGGCACTTAGCCAGTGTCACCATCTTACTTTGACCTGGGGCAGGTGATGTCCCGCTGTGAGTCCCCTGGGGCTGCATACTGCGCTGGGGGAGACTGGGCCACTGAGCCTGCAGAAGCTTGCCACCCTGTAGTCCCTGTGCGTGCAAGATCGGGGTGCCTCCCTTGTGGCTTGCAGATGCTGTGCCTCCCTGGGCTTGTTTTTGCGCCCATCGCTATCTGCCCCAACTTTTTCTTATGAGGACAACATTCAGATTGGATTAAACCCCCCCACCCCCACCCCCGACCTCATTTTAACTTATTTGCCTCTTGTAAGAGTTTAGGACTTCAACAAATGAATCTCTCTCTCTCTCTCTCTCTCTCTCTCTCGAGGGGGGATGAGAGACACACAATTCCACCCCTGAAAGGAACTCAAATGCATTTTAGCTGTGTGATGCCGCACCTTGCAAAATGTGTATTCTATCCCATATGCAAATCAGTAAGTTTCTTTCTTTCTTTCTTTCTTTCTTTCTTTCTTTCTTTCTTTCTTTCTTTCTTTCTTTCTTTCTTTCTTTCTTTCTTTCTTTCTTTCTTTCTTTCTTTCTTTCTTTCTCTCTTTCTCTCTTCCTCTCTTCCTCTCTTCCTCTCTCTCTTTCTCCCCTCCCTCCCTCCCTCCCTCCCTTCCTTCCTTCCTTCCTTCCTTCCTTCCTTCCTTCCTTCCTTCCTTCCTTCCTTCCTTCCTTCCTTCCTTCCTTCCTTCCTTCCTTTAACGAGGGCCCATGAACAGCTTTCCTAAAAACAGCCGTGAGAAAATGCCAGCTCTGCACCCTGCTCTTTACTGTTCGCAGGAGTCACGAGTCTTTGGTTTGGCTCGAGCGAAATCATGTGTGAAATCCAATAAACGAGAATTCTCTGTTGCTTAACCACTTCTGAAAAATGTCTATCACAGAAGCTAATGTTTTTTCTCCTATCAAGTCCCATGATTTTTCTATGAAATCAGATCTTTGCAAGAAAAGGTGCAAGCAGGCTGCAGGGTGTAGTGCAAGCCGGCAGACACTAGATGGCGCCCCCGGTAGAGGCAGGGAGGAGGACAAACTTGTCTGCGGGCTCCGCTCAGGCTCTGGCTTGGGTGTGAATCCAAGAATGAGTCGTTTCTTGACGTCGAATCTCTTCTACCACAAATGAAGCCTGCTGCTCCGACTCCGGCTGGAAAGACAGGGTTTTGTCTGTTCGTGTCTGTTGTTGGCGGCGAGCAGTTGGGCAGCGAGGCATCGGGCATGAACGAGGTTGGCGGGGTTATTACTACTAGGAAGTCCCTTTGCGGAACCAGAAGGGCGAGGATCCTGGGGTGGAGGGTTCGCTTGGGGATCGGGCGCATGGCCAGGGCTCTGCCTTCCAGGTGGGCAGTGCCAGCTCTGCAGAGTGCGGGCCCGCCTGTCGGCCGAGGTCCACAGAAGAGGGGAAAGGGTGTGTGAGTGGAAGGCCCGCAGCCGCAACAAGCGCCGGGGTCAGGGCGGTGGCCAGGTGCGCGGGCGGTCCCAGATCACAGCCTTCTACGCCCTCTTGCAGGCAGAAGCGGAGGCAGCACACAAGTGGGGTCCTGGACTGTTGCTAGTCTGCTGGCTCTGAAGCCACATTGGGGCTCACTTTTGTTTTATAAAATTTTAAAAATTTGAGAGGCAGCGTTGCAGAGAGAGAGAGGAGAGAGATCTTTCATACGCTGGTTCACTCCCCAAATGGCCTCATTGGCTGGGCTGGGCTGGGGTAGGCCAAAGGCAGGAGCCAGGAGCTTCTTCTGGGTCTTCCACATGGGTACAAGGGCCCAAGCACTTGGGCCATCTGCTGCTGCTTTCCCAGGTGTGTTAACAGAGAGCTGGATTGGAAGTGGAGCAGCCGGGACTCGAACTGGTGCCTCTATGCTATGCCTGCCTTGCAAGGCAGCAGCTTTACCTGCCATGCCACAGAGCTGGCCCCTGGGGCTCCCTTTTCTACACCAGGGACTCCATGTCCACTTGGTCACTGGGAGAAGCCTGGGATTCCCGAGCCTAGCACCCCACCCCAGTCATTCTCTACCCTTCTCCTAGCCAGAGGTGCCCACTTACTGTCCCCCAGCCCTGGCCCGCTTCCGGCAGCACTTGGCCATCAGTGGGGGGAGAGAGAAATGATGGTGTCTTTTCCGTTGCTCTCTCCCTGCTGACAGGCGGGCCCGGGGGACTGGGCTCCTGCCCCCCTCACTGGTTGCCATAACACTGCCTCCTGCCCTGCACACCTCCTGCCTACGTGGGAGGAAGGGCGGCTCTGGCACGCCCGGCTGGGTCCTCTCTGCCTGTCCAGGCGTCTGTAAACAGTGTCTTCATTCAATTCCCCCTCTTGGTCCCTGCAGGTGTCAGTTCTTCCCCGCAAGCCTATGATTGAGTCACCACCTGGGCAAGCTGGGGTTCCGTGCTTCACCTCTCGGAGCCTCCACTTCCTCCTTGCTAAAGTGGGAGCCTTAATACCCACCTCACTGGCCGTGAGGATGAATATAATAAGGACCATGACCTATGAATATATATGAAGAATAATAAGCACCATGAAACAGGTGGCAGTCACAAGGCGTCATCTCGCCAGCTGCCCAGCACATGGATGCCATGGGTCAGGTCCTTGCTTTTCTTCATTTCTTTTCTTTTTTTTTTTTTTTCAAGAGTGCATAGACTGCTGAATGACTTCGTGCTGGAAGGTTGGGACAGGTGAGCAGGTTGCCAGCACACGCCCTGCGTCAGAGCACAGTGGTGGGGCCAGACCACCTGTGGGAGACTCCAGGCCCTTCCGCGCCCCATGTAACCTGTCTGTGCCTCCGTCACCATCTAAGGACAGCTAAAGGATAGGAGCCCCCTTCTGTGGCTGGAGAGAGGAGGACAGGAAGTGCCATATGTAAATTACGCCTTCTCAATCATTTCTGGCAAGGGTGGGGGACATTTATTCTGCCCAGGGCTACTTGGGTATTTAGAACATCATTCGCAGGCCATCAGAATGCTGTTTTAAAATGGGCCTGCTGCCTTGCAGGGTCAGAGGAAGTGATTCCACCGGCCGGGCGGTCCCCGCCTCTGTAACACCGCTCCCTCTTCTTCCTTCCCAGAGCCTCCTCCTGCTGCCTGCGACCACCACGACCACCATGCAGCAGCAGTCAGCAGACCCCTTGCAAGGCACAGGGACAAGGCATCGGGTGCTGTTTGTCCCGAAGGTAGATAGCTTGGAACCGGGCCCTGTTCTCCTGGGGCAACCAGGTAGGGGGCTGGATGAATGCAACTGGGGGGACTTGACTCCAGCTGCTCTGCAAGGCACAGCTGTAGGGATCTGGCGTCCAAGCTCAGAGCCCAGCAGGCAGGTGGCGGGATTCAACAGCCACCAATCCAGCTGTGTGGTGTTCATTCAGCCTGGGAAGGTGAGGGGCAGGCTCTGAGCAGACAGGGCTTTCTGGACACCCCAGGCCCCGCTGCCGGCTCCTTGCAGTGGAAGGCTTCTGGCACTCATGGCCACCTTCATGCCAAAATGCAAGCCGTCTTCCCCATCCTTCAGGCCCCTGGATGCCCTTAGCCTTCCTCTTGGTGCTTCTTGCGTGAGTTCTCACTGTAGTGGGAGCCCATGGCCGTCCATCGCCGTCCGCGTGGGGTGTCCAGGGTTTGCAACCTGCTGGTGCTGAGTGGTGTTTCAGAGAGAGGCAAGCTGGCATCAGAGGCAGAAATCACCTCTGTGCTTAGAATTCCTGAGAACACCCAGTGGACTAGCAGGATGGAACTGCCTCTGTTTTTGTGTTGAGAGAATACGTTCCCACTTTAAACATTTTTTATTTATTTGAGATAGAGAGAGAAAGAGAGAGAGAGAGCAAGAGAGAGGATGATCCATGCTAGTTCACTTTCAAATTACCCATAACAGCCAGGGCTGGGCCAGAGGAGAAGCCAAGAGCTGGGAACTCATTTGTTCAATTTTCCATCCCTTTAGTTATTGCCAAGCACTGGATAGCAACAGCATTGGCTGACATCTATGATGGTGACCCTGGGAGATTATTCTGTCTAGTGAGGTAGCAGCTGGCTTAGTTCCTGCGAAGTGGACTTGACGATGCCTATGCAATGATGACTTCGCTCATCAACACGTTCTCCATTGGTAAGCAAAGTGTGATTGCATTTTGTTTCATGTTCACAAGCCCTGGGTGACTTTTCCATGCTTTCTCAAATCTTTTTTTTTTAAAGATTTATTTATTTGAGAGACACACATAGAAAGAGAGCTCTTCCATCTACTGGTTCACTCCCCAAATGACCACAATGACCGTGGCTGGACCAGGCTGAAGCCGGGAGCCAGAGCTTCCTACAGGTCTCCCAGATGGGTGCAGGGATCCAAACACTTGGACCATCTTCTGCTGCCTTCCCAGCAGGGAGCTGGATCAGAAGTGGAGCAGCCGGGATTCAAACTGTTGCCCATAAGGGATGCTGGCACTGCAGGCTGTGGCTTTAACCTGCTGAGCTGCAGTGCCAGCCCCTCAAATCTTGATTTGTAGCATGATAAAGATTATTTCTTTGCAGATTTTTTAATTCCTAATTTCTTAAGTTCCTTTATTCTTAAATTCTTTTGACATAAACATACATAATGAGTGAACTACAAAACAATGTGTGGGAAAATGGAATTAAAAGAGAAATGTGTTTGAGTGCAAAAATTTTTTGAAACTCCTTCAAAGCTTTTTCATAATCTGTATTTTCCATGGACTTTTTGGAGACTCCCTCATAATTTATGGTAGAATTTCTCCTTTGTTTTGTTATAGAATGACATTTGATTCCAAAGGCACATTTGCTCTGAGCCATGGTCTGGCTTCCTGCGTCCTGGTACATTTAACCCATTACTCTTATTTTGTGTCTCTAGCTTTTTGTAGCTTCCGAAAGGGTCTAACGCCACTTGTCCCTATGGAATGTCATTGTGTGTGATTTTAAGCTTATTTATTTTATTTTATTTAAAGGAAGGGCTGGGGAGGGAGGGAAAGGCAGGGTGGGGGGAGGGGGAGAGAGGGAGAGAGAGAATCTTCCGTTGATGGTTCACTCCCCAGATGCCTTCATAGCTGAGGCTGGGCCATGTGGAAACCGGGAGCCTGGAACTCCATCTGGGTCTCCTACATGGGTGGCAGGGGCCCAGGGACTTGAGTCATCTGTTGCTGCCTTCCCAGGTGCATCAACAAGAAGTTGGATTGGAAGCAGAGCAGCTGGGACTCAGTCCCAGGCATTGCATTATGGGATGCAGGAGTTCCACGCAGCGGCCAGTGGCGTAACCTGTGGCGCCACATCTGCCTCACCGTCACCATTTTGGCAATCACTTCTCTCATCTCAGAAAGTCGCTCTGACGTCTCGGTCACTGCACGGGTCCAGACTCCCCTGCCCCTAAGTTCCCTGCAACTTGAACGGGCGCTTCCTCAATCTCACTGCTTCACTTCCGGGTGGAAAGTGTCCCTGGCATCCCTGGTGCTCCAGGTCTGATCCCTCAGGACGGCCCCCAGAGGGCTTCTGCCTCCAGTGAGCCCTGTGCCTCCGCCCCCTCCTCCTGGCCCGTGGGGCCTCGGGCACTTCCGCTGGGTTCATTTTTCTTCCAGCTAGCCCCGGGACGGGTATCACCTGTCCTGTGCCGAGGTGAGTCTGCTTCCGCTGGGAGCTATTACCTCGGCTGAAACCAGAGAGAGGAAGGCCAGGTATTGCCCCGACCTCACGCGACACAGGGCACAGGTGACTCAGCCAGGTCAGTCTGCAGCCACTGCAGGGCGGGTGGGAATGCTAATGAGTGACTCCCTCCTCCCCACCCCGCCTGTCTCCCGCTCAGCCGGGCTGTGATTTCATCATGCACACCTTTGTAAACAATCCATTTAGCAACCAAATTATACACCCGGTAATTATAGCTTCCAGCGTAGTGTCAGGAGTCCCCAGCTGAACAACCTGCTCCTGGTGATATCACAGCCTGGGGGGGTGGGGGAGGAGGGTACTGGCTTTTGCTAAAGTCTTGACAGGACGTCAGGGAGACGCGGGCCATGAGGGTGGGCTGCCTTGACTTCTGTTAATTGTCTGTGTCAGGTCTGCGGGTCTTGTTTTGACAGGCCTGAAATTGTGTTTGGACTACAGATTCGATCAATACAGGAGGCTGGGCCCAAGCAGTTTGCCTTTGAGGAAAAACCAATCTGGATGAGATGGGAAGTGCTCGGGCCCAGGCTGTGCAGCCCCTCGCACCTTCCTCAGCCCACTTGGGGCTGCCCTTCTCTGCCCCAGCTGTGAAGGTGGCCCCAGGGACACCAGCAGGAGTGGCAGCTGTGGGGTGGGCAGAGTACTGGTGGGAGACAAGGGCCTGGATTGCCAGCCCAGCCATCCACAAAGAGGGACCCGATGACGAGCGTGTGGCCGAGCAGTTGAGACACCTGCCTCTCGCACTGGAGCACCTGTGGGTAAGCCCCCAGCTCTGCTCCTCACTGCAGCCTCCCTGGGAGGCAGCAGGGGTGGCCGAGGGAGTTGGGTCTCTGCCACCAACTTGGAAGACCTGCATTGAGTTTGGCCTGGCCCAACCTGATGTCGCAAACATTTTGGGGTTGAACTGGCACTTAGGAGAGCTCTCTCTCTTTCTCCTGTCTCAGATACGTTAAAAAGGAAAAGTGAAGAGATGTGCAAGCCCCTACCCAATGACTCCACAGGAATCCGTTGTACTAGGACACCTTGGAAGGGAGGGAGGGGCACAGATGGGGGACAGCAGCAATGTGAGGCAGTGGGGAGAGGGGGTAGGTGGGAACCATCACAGGCTACAGGAAACTGGGCCACAGCCCCGAGACAAGAGAGGCAGGTGCATTTCTCAGATCTATGTATTTTTTTAAAGATTTATTTTATTTACTTGAAAGGCAAAGTTACACAGAGGCAGAGAGAGAGAGAGAGAGAAATCTTCCATCTGCTGATTCACTCCCCAAATGGCCAGAGCTGTGCCAATCTGAAGCCAGGAGCCAGGAGTGTCCCCCGGGGTCTTCCATGCGGGTGCAGGGACCCAAGTACTTGGGCCATCTTCCACTGTTTTCCCAGGCCATAGCAGAGAGTTGGATGGGAAGTGGAGCAGCTGGGACTCGAACCGACGCCCATATGGAATGCTGGCACTGCAGGTGGTGGCTTTACCCACTATGCCACAGTGCTGGCCCCAGATTAATGTATTTTTAAAAATTTATTTGAGGGGCTGGCGCCGTGGCTCACTTGGTTAATCCTCCATCTGCAGTGCCAGCATCCCATATGGGCTTCTAGTCCCGGTTGCTCCTCTTCCAGTCCAGCTCTCTGCTGTGGCCCAGGAGAGCAGTGGAGGATGGCTCAAGTGCTTGGGCCCCTGCACCCGCATGGGAGACCAGGAGGAAGCACCTGGCTCCTGGCTTCAAATTGGCATAGCTCTGGCCGTAGCGGCCATTTGGGGGGTGAACCAATGAAAGGAAGACCTTTCTCTCTCTCTCTCTCACTAACTGTCAAAAAATTTTAAAAAAATATTAAAAAAATTTATTTGAAAGGCAGAGTGACAGAGAGAGAGAGAGAGAGAGAGAGAAAGAGAGAGAGAGAGAGAAAAGGATCTTCTATCCATTGTTCGCTCTCCAAATGCCCGAAATGGCAAGAGTTGGGCTGGGCTGAAGCCAGGAGCAGGAACTCCACCTGGGTCTCCCACATGGGTGGCAGGGGCCCAGGGACTTGGGCCATCATCCACTGCCTTCCCATACACATTAGCAGAGGGCTGGATAGGAAGTGGAGCAGCTGGGACTGAAAGCGTGAGTCCAGTGTGAGGTTTTAGCCACAAGCGGTGGATGAACACACTGTGCCACAATCCAGATTTACTGAAAGGTGTCTGCAGGGTTGCTTCCATTCATAACCTTGACATTCACTGAGGTCTGATGATTCCTTACACCGCTGGTGACAGAAAAATGTCGTCACTGGAGCTGAGTTGCGGGAGCCCCGCCGCCGCTCCCACGCGGTGCGTTCCCTGCGGTGCAGATCTGCCCTGCCTGCTACTGCACGCTGGAGGGTCCTGTGCAGAAGCAGCTCCTTGCACGGCAGAGGCTCACGGGGCCCCCGTGCAGGAAAGGCAACAGTGCAGATGGGAAGAAAACGCATCACGTGTGGTGAGTGCCCGGCGCCTCCCTGACCCGGCAGAGAAGGCTCACTTCTCCCCTGCCCCAGGCGCTGGGAAGGGGCTGCTTTGGTCAGGCCGGCCGCAGCCTTCTCTGCTTCCCCAGGCTGTGGCTGGCGAGCTCTTCAGGAAGTGTTGCAGAGAGATGGGCTGCAGCACGGGCACATCAGATGGAAAAGGGAGGGAGGCTTACAGAGGTATTGCCTGGCCGTGTGTCTGTAAGACATGCATGTAAAGAACTTCAATTTAAAAAACAAAATAAAACAAAACTTTGATTTATTTTCATTTTATTTGCAATGTAGAGAGACTGGGGGTGGGGAGAGAGAGAGAGAGAAAGAGAGAAATTGTATTAGCTGTTTCACTCCCTAAATACCTGCAGCCATCAGGTCTGGGGCCAGACCAAATCTAGGAGGTAGGAGCTCCAACCAGGTCTCCTACATGGGTGGCAGGGACCCAAGTACTCGAGCCATAATCTGCTGCCTCCCAGGGTGCACATAAGATGGGACCTGGATGGAAAGTAGAGCAGCTGGGACTTGAACCAGGCACTCCAATATGCAATGCAGGCAGCCTAAGCAGTGACACAAACTCTGTGCTCAACATCTGTCCTAAGAAATTTGGATTGTTTGCTGGGGTCACTGGATGGTGTTTCTTGACTGCTGCGTTGGTCTGAGACCACAGAGATCGATCATGATTTCAGTAGGATAATGAAAACACATGATGTGGACACACATGGTGATAAGACAGTGACTGTAGTTTTCCATGTCTTTTTTTTTTTTTTTTTTTGACAGGCAGAGTGGACAGTGAGAGAGAGAGAGAGAAAGGTCTTCCTTTTGCCGTTGGTTCACCCTGCAATGGCCGCCGTGGCCAGCGTGCTGCGGCCAGCGCACCGCACTGATCCGATGGCAGGAGCCAGGTACTTATCCTGGTCTCCCAGGGGGTGCAGGGCCCAAGCACTTGGGCCATCCTCCACTGCACTCCCTGGCCACAGCAGAGAGCTGGCCTGGAAGAGGGGCAACCAGGACAGAATCCGGCGCCCCGACCGGGACTAGAACCCGGTGTGCCGGCCCCGCAAGGCGGAGGATTAGCCTAGTGAGCCGCGGCGCCAGCCGTTTTCCATGTCTTTTTAGAGAACCAGGAATAAAGGCTTTGGGCTTAGTCTACATCCTTGGGAGCTTTTGCATCCAGGCAGCTCCAAGGATCCAGGCTCTGATCAGAATCCAGAAGGCTCAGCAGGCACTGAGGGGAAACATTTGCCACCCCCAGAGCCTCCCAACAGGTGTTCATGAAGGCTCTCCAAAGGGCTGGGTTCCTGGAGCCAAGTTCACTGCGCATGAAGGAGACTGCCCACTGCGCCTGAGCCCATTTCTGCAACTCCTTGTCGGAACTGTGGTCCCACTTAAAAATTTCCCTGAGTGCTTCCTCAAATGCAATGGGTAATTTGCTTAGCTGTACTATTATCATACATTTGCATATTTATTTCATAATTAAAATATGAGCAAGAATAAAAGGCTAATTACACCAAAACGGTGTGAGGCGCCATGATTAAAACAGTGTATGATAATTTTATTTACTGGTTTCAAAATCCTAAGCAGAGTGTTATTCACTGTTCCCCACTCATTCTCATCACGCTTTCATTGTGCACTTAATGCTGTGGTGGGAGCACTCCAGGTGCCGGGGAGCTGGGGACTGGAAGCGTTCCCGGACCTCAGGAAGAGCTGACTCCAACGCGGGGAGGAATGTCAACCAAGAGGGCACAGATGGAGATTGCAGCCCCTCCCCCACAGAGGACTGCGCATGAGCAGCTTGGGCCCTGGCGTGCCCCCCTCGGGATGTGTGGGGGGTTGGCTCCAGGACCCTTGGGGGATACCCAAATCCACAGATGGTGTGGTGTTTGTATAGAACCAACGCATCTCCTCCCACTGGCTTTAAATCCTACAGTACCTACTAGATGTAAATGTTGCTTAAATAGTTGCTACACTGTATTGTTTAGGGAATAGGACCCAGAGAAAGAGACTGTGCCTGCTCTGTTCAGATGCAATACCCCCCCAAACTCCCCCAACCGTTATTTTTGAACCCTGCGGTTAGTTGAAGCCATGGGTACTGTATACGGAGGGCTAACTGACTTGATAAGACTCCAGGTCTGAAGTTGGGTGGTGGGTTGACTATCGTATTAATTCGTAATTGTATAAATATTAGTGGGTTCTTTTGAATGTACTGACTGTTGCTCCATCGTTTTTCCAGAAGAAGAGAAGAGGACTGAGCAAGAGGGAAAGCTAATGAGAGCTAGAGTTCGCGGAACATATTCTGAGCCCAGCTGGTCCCATGAAATCAAGCTCTTTTTTTTAATGAGAGTAAGCTTGGGAGAGTTGCTGATTGAGGCTTCTTAATAGAGTCCAGTTTCCTTGAGAACACCAAGTTCTGTAGAGTTAGCTTTTAGAAGCACAGAAGGCAGAACACTGTAGCGTGGACATGGTTTTCTGAGGCTCCCGGAGGAACCATTGGCTCCGGTGAGTCTTTGTAAATAAATAAGGAAGCCGGCAGAGCGCTCCCTGTAGCCGATGCCGTGCGTGGACCCTGTCACAGCCATGGCACTGGTGTTGACAACAGTGTTCCTGTTCGGGCCTGCAGCACAGAGAAAACCGTGACTTTGAATCCTCTGATGAGACCAAGTTCCTGAGGTTCAAGGTGGGTGGGTTCTCAGATCAGCCCATGGGCAGGTGTCAGGGGAGGGGGCGGGGGCGTGATGCCTCCAGGCCGGCTCAGCCCTCTCCTTCTCCTTCTCCTTCCGTCCCTAAGTCCTGTCCTGTCCTTTCTTCCCCTGCTGTGGCTCCCTCCTTCTTCCCACGGTCACCACCCTCATCCCGGCGTCTCATTTGTTCACGTCTTGGTGAGTGACACAGCTTCCCCAGCGAGCTCTTGGCCGGCCTACCCATGGTATCCAGAGTGGCAGATGGATTTAATTCCTCTGCCCAGGGCTGGCAGAAAACAGGTCTCCATGGAGCTGGTATTTGAGGCCCTCCGTGATGTGACCACAGCTGTGCTCCCCGCCCACAGGGACATGTGGCTCCCAGCTGGCCCTGTCCTTGCTGCTTGTCACCCAGCTCCTGCCTGTGCAATTGTTCTCAGCCATTTGCCTTCTTCTCTTTGGCCTCCTGGAGGCACCGAGGCAGCCAAGCTGCCTCGACTAGGGAGGGGTTACGAAGAACATGCCAGCAAATGCCAGGGCCCAGGAAAAGACCATGGGCACCGATTGCCACGGGAGGAGGAAGCAGGCTGAGCCTTTCCGTGCAGGTGCTGAAGTCACTCTGCCTGACTAAGCCAACCCCTCCATCTCCCCCTTCCTCCCAGCAGTCCCTGGGACAGCTCAGTCACCAGAGACATTCCAGTGGGCCTTTGCCAGGTGTCTTGAAACCATCCCAATGTCAGGATCCCAACCTCGGTTCAGATACTGCAAACCACCTCTCGTCTGGGTGCCGATTTCTTCCTAACTCCTAATGCGTGCCACTAAGCGCCCTCACGCAGGGCTCCTGCAAACCCTGAGGTCAGCCACATCATGCCCTGAGCAAGGTCATTCATGCCTCCACATGGTGCAGGGACCGCTTTTCCATGTGTACTCCTCCCTCTTAGCGTCTGTCATTGAAGAGGTCGCTGTCCCAGCCCATGATTGTCATCGTTGCATTCTGACCTCTGCAGTTTTGCTGCTGGTGTAGCCTCACCTCCCCATCAACACCATGGAGCACTGACTACACGGCACGGGGTCCTCGGGGAGAAGAGAGAAGTGCTGCTCATCTCTCTCCTTCCTCACGGACTGGCTCAGCCATTAGATCGCTCGAGATCTAATCCAGGCACACAGGACTGAGCAAAAACGCGTTCTCCACCCCACCTTCCCCCAGGCCCCATTCTAGAAATTTCTTTGGCTTTCTCCTCAAAACTTGATGTTCCTCCCCTGCCCACTTGAGCCCACAGAAATCGGGCTTTTCTCTGAGTTCCTACAGCTCTGCAGAGTTGGCTCTTTGGATAACAAGGAATGGAAGTGGAGTTGAGCACCCTTCTTGTATGGGCCAAGATGGCAGAGGGTGGAACTCTGCCCTTCCTAGCAGGTGGAGAAGAAGTGAGGTCCGGGCTGCCCTGGCTCTGGAGCAGGGTTAGGATGGATGGGGGCTATGACAGCCCTGAGACCCCTCTACTCCCCTTCCCACCACCCCGCCCAGTTTCGTTGGTCCAGCTGTCGGCACTGCTTCTGCTGCATCCAAGGAGTGACCCCAGTCTCCACCCATTCGGCTGTGTGGCTGCCTTCACTCTGCCTCCCACTGCCTTCTTCGTCTGTTCCCCTCAGCAAAGATCTGTGGGTGGGGAGCCGATAGGAGAGGACCAGAGAGAAGGTGGGCACCCCAAGGCTGGTCTGGAGGTTGGAGGCTCTCCCACAGCACCCTCCTGTACCCAGTCCCCTTTGCATGCCATCTCCCCTCCCCTCCCAGCTGTAAACCCCGAAGCGCTACGGCTGTGTTCCTTTATTTATACCTTGTGAGGCAGTAACTCCCTCACTGCACAGGCTCACCTGGGGAGCTTTTAAAAGCTAGAGTCCTCCCCAGAACCATAAAGGCAGAAGATCTAAAAATTCCCCCGCATTCAAACGGAGCAAACACAAACCTCGCATATAAATAAGCTGACAAACCCAGGAAGCGGTTGGAAGAAATTATAAGCAAGGGGAAAATCTCCTTGGAACATGGATGAGCACCCAGGAATAGCTATCATTTGCCAAGAGCTCTTACAACTCACAGAGATATAGCCATAAACACTTGGCAGAGAAGCTGGGCTGGCAGGCGAGAGGATACCAAAGACCAGTAAACACCTGGCGAGTTGTTCTAGCTCCCTGAGAAGTGACGCGATGCAGATCACCGTGATGCCAGACTGTTCTTCACCATCAGCAAGAATGATAGTTTCCTGACGCCTTTCGCCAGGGAGAGCAAGGGGACAGAAGGCAATGGATGCAACCTTGGTGGTGGTGGTGGTGGGGAGTTTGAGCATCTGTGTGGCTCACACACCTGGAGGAACTTCGGAATCATGAGATGAGCTTTGACAAACAGAGATGCCCAACACTCCCATCCCCAGCCCAGCACTGCCCTAAGACAGCTGCATGTGATTAAGGGCAGCATTTGTGATGTTCCAAAGGCCATGGAGACTGGGCTAGTGACCTTCAACAAAGGGATTTGGGCCACAATTAAACAAAGCACCTGAAACAAAGATTTATTGAGTTACCTGAAAGACAGAGTGACAGAGAAAGGGAGTGACCAAGAGAGAGTGAGATCTTCCATCCACCGGTTCACTCCCCAAATAGCCTCAACTGCCAGGGCTGGGCCAGGCTAAAGCCGGGAGCCCAGAACTCCTTCCTGGTCTCCCATGTGGGTATCAGGGACCCAAACCCTTGGGCCATCTCCTAATGTGCATTGGTAGGAAGCTGAATGGGAAGTGGAGGAGCTGGGACTTTGACCTGCACACGGGCAAGCAGTGCAGGTGAACGAAGCAGTGGCTTAGCCAGTGGCAAGGCAACACCCACCCCTGCATTCACATTTTTTAAATACAAATAACCTTTGACCCAGGAATGTCAGGGACCAGCTCTGACTCCTGACTCTGGCATCCCCACAAAAGCATGCCGAGGTCAGTGAAGAGGGCCAGGTTGCCAAAGCTCGGAGGAGGAGGTGTGCAGCAGCGCCGTGTGTGCGGAAAACCAGCCGGGGGCCAGCTCCTGAAGCCTGGCTGAGGAAACTGGGCTGGATTCTCACACCTTTCCCATAGATTTAAGAGGACCTCCTTAGCTAGTAGAGCGCTGTCTCTGGGTTATGCTGTGCAGTGAGAAAAGCAAAAAGCAGAATGGTGTGATCCGTTTTCCATAAAATTCATAAAATGGTAACGCTCTAGGTTTTGATAAATGCACAAATTCTTTTCTAATGGGAAGTTTGCAGGAGGCTGAGAGCAGGGGAAGGAATGGGCAGAGACATTCTTACGTTTCCTTCTGTACTGTTTGATTTTCTTACTTGTGGCGTTGATTACTTTTATGGAAAAACTTCAACAAGTGTTGCCCAGAGGGTAGGATTAGGGGCCAATTCCGTTTTCTCCCTTGTGGCTTTCTATAAGAGTCCAGAGTTGCAGATTCTGAGGCTCCTCACCGGATGCAGCGAGTTCAGGGACCAC
Organism: Oryctolagus cuniculus; assembly: GCF_964237555.1. Lineage (NCBI taxonomy): Eukaryota > Metazoa > Chordata > Mammalia > Lagomorpha > Leporidae > Oryctolagus > Oryctolagus cuniculus. Next base: position 84,494,132 of record NC_091440.1, read on the forward strand.
GCTGCTGGAAGGGGCACCAGGAATCGGCTTGTGCGGGATTCTGCGGCTCAGGCAGGTTTGGGAATCTCTGCGGAAGCTTCTGGAAGACAGGCACTGTCTTTCCTGGGATAAGAGGCGTGCGTTCTGGATGACTTCTGTGGAAAGAGAGCCTGAGTGATCCTGTGCAGACTACAAAGAAAGCAGTGAATGGAGGGGAGGGCAGGTCAGGGACGGGGTGGGGGTGGGGGGGGACTGGGACCCTGATGACAGCATCAGGCCACAGAACTTGTCTTTCGACCCTCCAGCTGTGACACCAATAAATCCTCGTTGCTGTTGAAGGCAACTTGAGTTGGGTCCTTGGTCACGTGCAGCATTGAGAGTCCTGACTGATAGATCTCCATTAACTGAGACAAGCTGGGTATGTCCGAATCCCTCGCAGCCTGAAATTGCCTGATTTATAAAGTATCTAATGATTTTTCCAAGACAAACCCCTGTCTGCCTCCCTGGGCTGTATCCGATTGCCTGCTATTTTTTTTCCTCTCGAAATGAACTGTCAAAGCAAGAAGTATGTCCTTGGGGTGCACCCTCCATGTTAGTGCAAGAATTATGAGTTTCGGTTACTCTTCATCATGAAGCTCTTGAATAAATTTGGATTCAAAGATTAAAGGCATAGCCAGGAAATCTTTCTTGTGCTTTAACTGATATCTGGCTTTGTTCATTTGATCATGCATTTGACAAACATGTGTTGAGGGCTCACCATGAGCCTGGTGTCTTACCAGACCCCTTCTCTGCCCTCAAAGAAGTTATAGGTTAATGGGAAAGATAGATGTGAAACCAATTAAAACACTAACCACCAGGTGTACAGATAAAGAAGACATTTTGTGTTTGGATAGGTGCTTGAAAGATAAGTATGGAAACTTCTAGAAGGCATTGCAGATTTTTCTAACCTATGTGAAATTTAGAAAAGACCTTTCTGGAGCTGGTGCTGTGGGCATAGCAGGTGAAGCTGTTGCCTGCAGTACTGGCATCCCACATGGGCACCGGTTCGAGTTCTGGCTGCTCCACTTCCCATCCAGCTCTCTGCTGTGGCCTGGGAAAGCAGTAGAAGATGGCCCAAGTCCTTGGGACCCTGCACCCGTGTGGGAAACCCAGAAGAAGCTCCTGGCTCCTGACTTCGGATTGGCTCAGCTCTAGCAGTTGCAGCCATTTGGGGAGTGAACCAGTGGATGGAAGACCTTTCTCTCTCTCTCTACCTCTGCCTCTCTGTAACCTTGCCTTTCAAATAAATAAATAAATAAATAAATCTTAAAAAAAAAAAAAAGAAAAGGCCTTTCCAAGGAGCTGACTTTAAGTCGAGAATTGAACAATGAATAGCTGTTCATCAGGAAACCGTGGGTATCAGGGTATTCCAGGCAAAAAGAGCATCATCTACAAAGGTGTTGAGCCATGGAAGAGCTCGACCATCTGAGAGCCTGGGAAGGGCCAGTGTAACCAGTGAAGTGATGAGGGGGAGCTCTTAGGGGGAGGATGGAGAGACAGGAGGGGCAGCACTGGTGAGCCCTGTGATAATCCACATCCCATTCCACACTTTATCCCAGGCACAGTGGGCATCCTTGAAGGTGGTGGTGTGAGGCACGAGAGTGACGTGATCAAAGTCGTAATTTTTTTTTAACTTTTATTTAATGAATATAAATTTCCAAAGTACAGCTTATGGATTACAATGGCTTCCCCCCCATAACGTCCCTCCCACCCACAACCCTCCCCTTTCCCACTCCCTCTCCCCTTCCATTCACATCAAGATTCATTTTCGATTCTCTTTATATACAGAAGATCAGTTTAGCATACATTAAGCAAAGATTTCAACAGTTTGCTCCCACACAGAAACATAAAGTGAAAAATACTGTTTGAGTTCTGTTGTGTAGAGGATGGGTGGGTGAGGCCAAGTGTAGAGGCAGGGAGAACGGTCAGGAGGTGTCCAGGGGTCCAGGGGTCCAGGCCAGAGTTCCTGGGCCTGTGCAGTTCTGATGGTGGTTGCAGGGTGGGGACAGCAGAAGGAACTGGGACATCCACTTTTGGGTCCAGTCTCCAGGGCTCAGGAGAGGAATGGTGATGGGCGCGTTGGTGGGAGGGAGGGAGCTCTCTCGGGAGCCCACCAGCCTTCTGACTGAGCCGCGTGAGCAACTGGGGCCGGGCTGGCTGGTGTTGAGGGCTCGTTCCACGCTTCGTCTATGTGGATGTTTCATTTTGCCAGCACAAGTAGACATTCCATCTTCCTGTGGCAGCTGATTGATCAAGACAGATTTTGCCAAACCCGTCTAGAGGGCATGCAGATGTGGGAAACCAATCCGACTCCCCTGTGGGAGGGCAGAAGCAGGACGGAAGAAGAGACAGTCTCCAGGAGCGGTTCCTCCATGCTACTTGTCATCGTCATAGTCTGGCTCTTCGTCCCCTCACATGTGGCCCTGTGCAAAACCTCTGTCTCCAGCTGATGTCCCCAGCCCCAGGCAGGCCTGCAGGGAGCAGCTGTGGCCTCGAGGGAGTAACCAGACCTGGCAGCCCTCAGCGTGGGGGACATCCGGGAGGCCCAGTCTTTATATTTAATTTCTTTAAGGTTTTCATTTCCTTGGCCTCTGAGTACTGGTGGCATCTATGTTTCTATTTTTTTTTTTTTTCAGTTTGTTAACTTATTTTTCAACAAACTGTGTAGGGGCTGGTGTTATGGTGCCGAGGGCTTAGCTGCCTCCTGCGACACTGGTGTCACACAGCAGGGCGCTGGTTGGAGTCCTGGTTGCTCCACTTCTGCTCCAGTTTCCCATTCATGCTGGGAAGGCAGAGGAAAGTGGACCTGGGGCCCTGCTACCCAGGCGAGAGACCAAGGTGGAAGTTCAGCTTTCTGCCTTTGTCCTGGCCCAGCCCTGGCAGTTGCAGCCATTTGGAGAGTGGAGCGATGGATGGACGGTCTCTCTCCATCTGTCTCTCCTTCACTCTCTCTCTAACTCTGCCTATCAGATTAATTAACACATCTTTAAAAAAAAACCTGTATAAGATGAATTTTTAGGAAAAAAGGACACGTTGATGATCCCATTACCCAAGTTCAACCATGATCTTTTTAATTTAATTTTGCCTATAATTCCCCAGTCCTCACTACAATAAATCAATGCACGAAATTCTTATTAAGCACTTACCACATGCCTGGCGCTGTATCAGGTATACAGACGCAAACAAAACAGACAAAAGTCAACAGGCATGCGTATTTCAAATAGAGTCTAACGTGCCATTTTCCGTCGTTAGGAATTTTAAGTGGTATTTACATTTTTCTTAATTACCGTTTAATGCCTGCCTGGCATGCCAGTGTGTTTAGGATGCAATTTATGAAAACAGTCACCAGTTGGGACCACAGGCCCTTTGTAAATACGGATGAGGGAGGGGTTTTCCCTGCTGCTCCCCTAGCCCCCAGCACCACAGACAGAAGGACGATGAGTTGGAATGCATCTTTGCCTCTGGTGTGGGAATACCGAGAATACCACCATGAATGTCTCGGCGCCTGGAGGCTTCTGTTGAATGATTTCCTGAAGCCAGATCTCTCCAAGCTTCCCCGGCGAAGTTCCAACAGCAGGGGGAAATGAATGAACGTGGACCCGGGGCTGTAAATGGTGTGCTAATATCTACACACATTTAAGTCGCATTAAGATGCCTTGCAGCCTGAACCATGTCTATAGTCCTTTCTGTTTATTTCTGTCCATCCTGGGGTGGGTGGAGGGGAGGCTGATGCTGACATGTGACCAACACAGCTGGCTCCAGATGCAGCCCAGCAGGTGCATCTGTGGGCCAAAGGGGACGCCTCCGGGTGATTACTGCTGCATGGTATCCTGTGTTTCCCTAGCATTATACAGACATTTTTCCTGCCATAAACATCATCATCTATGCAGGCAATTTTCACCTCAAGCTTGCCAGAGCTGTCTGACTGTGAGCTGGAATTGTGTCTTCTCAAAAGATCCTGAAGTTCTAACAACCAGGACTTGTCTACGTGTTCCTACCTGGAAACAGATTTTTAAAGAAGAGGTTAGAGGGTGGATCCCAATCCAACTTGATTGTTGTCCTTTCAGAAGGAGGGAATTGGGGGCCGGCATTGTGGCATAGCAGGTTAAGCCACAGCCTCTGACACTAGTATCCCAAGTCTGGGCTGTTCCACTTCTCATCCAGCTCCCTGCTAATGTGCCTGGGAAGCCAGTGGAGGATGGCCCAAGTGCTTGGGCCTCTGTCACCCTTGTGGGAGACCTGGATGCACTTCCTGGCTCTTGGCTTCTGCCTGGCCCAACCCCAACCATTACTGCCGTTTGGGGAATGAACCAGTGGATGTCAGACCTCTCTGTGTCTCTCTCCCTCTCTCTGATTCTGTGCCCTTCAAATAAATAAATCTTAACAAAAAAAAAAAAAAAAGAGAGAGAGGGGGAGGGGAGGAATTGGGTTGCAGCTGCTTCAATTTTTTGTTTCATAACTCAAGAGAACAAACATTTTCCTCTGAGTCGGTTTGCTTCGCCTACTTTACTTGCCTGTTTTCCTGGAATGGTGTTTTCTCACCCTCGAGATAACGCCTGCATTCATTTGTGCTGTTTAGATGAAGAGTTAAAGGATCAAAGGAGAGCTGGTTGGCGTTGACTCAATGAAACTTGTGTCCAGTGTCGTCTGCTCGAAGAAGCAGCACTGTGTAACTCTGGTATTTCCAGCCGGCGCCCGCAACTGCTCTGCATTTGCTGAGACAAGAGCTGTGCAGCCCTTCAGCACTGTCTTCACCATCCTCAGCCCAGGCCCAGCTGTGGCCGCACGTAGGAGGGCTCCCTGCCAGCTTCAGAACCGAGCTCGGGAGACTAGATTGCACCAACCATTTACTTACAAGCCTGTGAAACGGGCAGTCTGAAAACTGATCCTACAGGAGGGTCTTTTTAAAATGTGTTGGAAAATAGAATTAAAAGGAAGTTTATCTGGGTGCAAAATATTTGGAAATCCATGCCTAGTTGTTTTTTTTTTTTTTTCTGGTTGTTGCTTTTCAAAAGGTCTCATGTATTTATTATTGCACCAACCCACTGGTCACAGCCCTCATCAAACGTGCAGCTGTCCAGACAATGGCGACACCTTCAGCTTGATGTGGTGAGAAAGACAGTGAGGCTGAGACAGCGGAAATATGTATGCCAGCCGTTCAAGTGCAATTCCTCATAGACTCCACCTGGTTCTTCTCCAGTGTCTCCTCTTGGAGTTATACCTGACTTTATTACTGGTTTTCATCTGAATCTGTTGGGGAATGGGATGGTTTTGCTTTTGTCTTTTGGCCAGGAATCTCTGGATTCTGAAGGTCTCGTGAGAAGACATGGTGCGGAAGAGTCAGGTGCACTCACCACGATGGCGGAGGGAAGGAGATGCCTAGTTTTTTAAATTTGAAAATGTGTACTGGGGCCGGCACTGTGGCATAGCAGGTAAAGCTGCCTCCTGCAGTGCCGGCATCCCATGTGGGTCCTGGTTCAAGTCCCAGCTGCTCCACTTCTGATCCAACTCTCTGCTGTGGCCTGGGAAAGCAGTAGAAGATGGTCGAAGTCCTTGGGCCCTGCACCCACATGGGAGACCCAGAGGAAGTTCCTGGTTCTTGGCTTCGGATCTGCTCAGCTCTGGCTGTTGCAGCCAACTGGGGAGTGAAACAGCGGATGGAAGACCTCTCTCTCTCTCTCTCTCTCTCTCTCTCTCTAGCTCTCTCTCTGCCTCTTTCTCTGTGTAGCTAACTCTGAGTTTCAAGTAAAATAAATAAATCTTTTTAAAAAAGAAAATGTGTATTGATTTTTATTTGAAAGGCAGAGACTGAGAAGAAGAAGGAGGAGGAGAAGGAGAAGGAGGAAGGAGAGAAAGAGAGAGACAGAGAGAGAGAGGGAGAGAGAATCTCTTCCACTCACTGATTCACTCCTCAAATGCCTACAACATCCAGGGCTGATTCAGGCCAAAAAATCCAGGTATCCTACACGGGCAGCAGAGACCAACTACTTTGCGCCATCTAAGGCTGTATATTAGCAGTAAGCTGGAATTAGAAGCAGAACCACGACTGAAACCCAGGCATTCCAATATGAGGTACAGGCATCCTGAGTGACATCTTAACCATGGTGACAAATGTGCATTCCTTTGCATAGCTTTCAAGTAATACACATTTTAAATGAATTTTTGAAGGCCCTTTGTATGCATGGATTTGATAAATTTTTGTATCAAAATAAACTTATTTTTATTCCATTTTCCATGAACTTTCTGAAGTACTATGGTATTTTTTCTTTTTTTTTTTTAAATATTTATTCATTTACTTTAAAGGTAGAGTTAGAGAGAGAGAGAGACCTTGCATCCTCTGGTTCATTCCCTCAAATGGCCGCAACCAGGCTACACCGAAGCCAGGAACCAGGAACTTCTTCCAATCTTCCACATGGGTGCAGGGGTCCAAGGACTTGAGCCATCTTCTACTGCTTTCCCAGACACATTAGCAGGGGGCTGGATTGGAAGTGGAGCTGCCAGGACTTGAACCAACGCCCATATAGGATGCCAGCACTGCGGACCGTGGCCATGGCACCGGCCCTGGTATTAGTTATTTCCAATGGTAGCCGCTGTAGCAAACACATGTTTGAGCTGAGGTTTACAGCTCATGGACAAAGTTGGATGCGAATGACGCGGCCCTCTGCTTAGTCACAGCCACCTTGTCTGCAGAGGAGGAGAGAGGCACAGGCCTCCAGACCAGGAAGGCGTCACACCTGTCACCTTTGCCTGCAGATGCACCTGCAGCATTGGCCAGCATTGGGCACTGACTGGGGGTGGGGTTGACAAACTGGAGAGGAGTGAGCAAGGGCAACATCTCTGCCAGGTTTTACTGAAAAGCGATCAGCCAGTTGAGTATGGGTACAAGGATATTCTCAGTGGAAACTAAAAGCAGCCTTGAAAAAACTCAAGTTTTCACAGTGACAACATGACAGCTGTCCATTTCTGCCATTGAAGCCATCCTCTTGTTTCTTTGAGGACAGAAGCAGGGACAAACTCAACCTCCTGGCCAGCTGGCAGCCACGGCCAAGCCTCCACACGAAACCAAACCAACAAACACATGCGTGGATAGCTGCCTGGGTGGGACTCAGGCTTCTTAGAGGGGGCTGCCCCTGTGGCTGGGATGGATGTGGCTGAAGTTAGGATTAGGGATTTCCCAGAGCCCTAATCTGTGGCTTTCTGACCACTTATTTTCCCACAGGGGCTTATTATCAGCTGTGCTGACCGCAAGTAACCATTCGGCTGGCAGAAAGGAGATTTCTTTGTGTTTTTAAAATTTTTTTCTTTCATTTTTTAAAAAGATTTATTTTATTTATTTGAAAGGCAGAATTAGAGAGAGAGAGAGAGAGAGAGAGAGAATCTTCCATCCACTGATTTACTCTCCAATGGCTGCAGTGGCCGGAGCTGGGCTGATCCAAAGCCAAGAGCCAGGAACTCCATCTGGATCTCTCACGTGGGTGCGGAGGCCCGAGCCCTTGGCCCAGCCATCCTCTGCTGCCTTCCCAGGTGCTTTAGCAGGAAGCTGGATCGGAAGTGGAGCAGCGCTTATTCGGGACGCCTGCATTGCTGTGTCACAATGCTGGCCCCAGTTCCAATATTTCCTATGAGCATGGTCACAACCCCCATTAGGGAAGGCTGAGAGAGAACAACCAACAGAGGGCCACTCCAACTCCACTCAGGGCCCTTAAATAGCAGGAAGGCTCATTGCTGCCAGTGTGCTGAGGGAAGACATCGTGAGACAGTTCAATGCTGTCGCTCTGGAATTCGAGGATCCTCGTGCCTTGTTCACTAGGCTGTGGCAGGGAATCCCCGATAAGTGTGGCGTGGAACTCTGCATTAGGACCCCGCTGGCACTGCTGCCCACACTGCTGCCCAGAAATTGCTGCCCAATTTCTTTCTGTTACATTTTTAAAAAGGTTTATTTATCTGGAAAGCAGAGTGACTGAGAGAGAGAGAATCTTCCATCCACCGGTTCACTTCCCTAAATGGTCACAGCCATAGCTGAAGCCAGGAGACAGGAACTCCATCCAGGTCTCCCAAGTGCTTGGGCCAATCACCTGCTGCCTTCCCAGACTCCAACCGGCACTCGGATTCGGGCTGACAGCATTGCAAGCGGCAGCTTAACCCACTGTCACAATGCCGGCCCTGAGAAGAGAGTTTTAGAAAGCCTGCCAGGTCAGAGCCACAGTACAAAATGATGGATCACCTTGAATGGCAACAGCGAGGCTTTGCTGGCCAATAGCTGCCCTGTATCTCAGAGAGCAGAGGCAGGCTCCCAACGGCGTGGGCACTGGCAGGGAATCCGTGATCCTCAGCCTGAGTGATGGCGGAGGGGGATAACTCTTAGCCCCACACCCACACCCTGAAGGCTGGGGCTCCCCGCCAACGGGAGTCACCACCCCACAACTCCTCCCCCTCTGACGACCCCTCACTGGGGACCCCTTGCTCAGCCCAGCCCTCAGGGACCAGCCTTCTCAAGGACACCTCCAACAGTTTCCTGGCCTTCTGCCTCTCTGATCTGGAAGCCTGGCACTGGACATTCTGTAGAACGTTTTACTCTTTTCCTCCTCCCTCCTGGGAATTAGCTTGGCCAACGCCAGCACTGTGACACAGCAGGTTAGACAGCTGCCTGCAATGCAGGCATCCCGAATAAGCGCTGCTCCACTTCCGATCCAGCTTCCTGCTAAAGCACCTGGGAAGGCAGTAGAGGATGGCTGGGCCAAGGGCTCAGGCCTCCGCACCCATGTGAGAGATGCCACTGCCTGCGACTCCAGCATCCCCTATGGAAGTTGGTTCAGGTCCTAACTCCTCCACTTCCCATCAAGCTCTCTGCTAATGTACCTGGAAAGCCAGCAGAAGATGGCCCATGTGCTTGGGTCCCTGCCACCCATCTGGAAAACCCAGATGATGTTCCTGGTTCTGGCTTCAACCTAGCTCTGCCCTGGCCATTGTGGCCATCTAGGGAGTGAACCAGCGGATGGACAATCTCTTTGTCTTTCTTAAAAAAAAAAAAAAAGAGGGGCTGGTGCTGTGGCACAGCGGGTTAAAGCCCTGGCCTGAAGCACCGGCATCTCATATGGTGGAGTCAGTTTTCAAATTCACAGTGGTGGGGGCAGCCCAGCAAGGAGTCACACAGGAGTAGCCGAGCTGCAATTTTTGCCAGCCCTGCATTATAAATTTACCTCTTCACCTGTCAGCTTCATATGACCACCTTCCCAGGGTGCACCTGTAGATCTCATCTGGGACCAGGAGGGAGAAGACGCCACAATGACCGTATGGGATTTTTTAAAAAAGATTTATTTACTGGGGCAGGCGCCATGGCTCACTTGGTTAATCCTCTGCCTGCGGCGCCGGCATCCCATATGGGCATCTAGTCCTGGGTTCTAGTCTTGGTTGCCCCTCTTCCAGTCCAGCCCTCTGCTGTGGCCCGGGAAGGCAGTGGAGGATGGCCCAAGTGCTTGGGCCCTGCACCCTCATGGGAGACCAGGAGGAAGCACCTGGCTCTTGGTTTCGGATCCGCATAGCAGGCGGGCCGTAGCGGCCATTTGGGGGGTGAACCAATGGAAGGAAGACCTTCGTCTCTGTCTCTCTCTCTCTGTCTAACTCTGTCAAAATAAATAAAAAAAGATTTATTTATTTATTTATTTATTTGAAAGTCAGAATTACACAAACAGAGAGAAGGAGAGACAGAGAGAGAGAGAGAGGTCTTCTGTTTGCTGGTTCATTCCCCAGTTGGCCGCAACAGCAGGATCTGCTCCGATCTGAAGCCAGGAGCCTCTTCCAGGTCTTCTGTGTGGATGCAGGGACCCAAGGACTTGGGCCATTTTCTACTGCTTTTCCAGGCCACAGCAGAGAGCGGAATTGGAAGTGGAGCAGCCAGGACTTGAACCGGCACTCATATGGGATGCCGGCACTGCAGGCGGCAGCTTTACCTGCTACGCCACAGCACCAACCTCTCGTGGGATTTGGGATTTAATTCCACTTGAAGGCACCGTACAACCCCAGAAGGCTTGCTCTCTGGCTTCCTCCCTATCCTTCTAGGCAGCTCTCTGGGTATCTCTCCACCTGAGGTGGCCCGCACTCACACGTGAATACATTCTCATTCTCTCTCTCTCTCTCTCTCTCTCTCTCTCTCTCTCATGAATAAATCCTGCTCTCACTTGTGCACTATTTTTATGCCTCTGTTTTGAGCTCTTATCTCTGTGGGGGTCAAGAAGCTGCAGTAAGATTAAGGTTCACAGGCCCATAGCAGCAGGACACTGGGGTTAGAGAACCTGGCTCCTGTCTTACAGATGAGGGGTTTCAGGGGTGGCAGGAGACCCTCCCCAAGATGATCAGTTTATTAGGGCTGAGACTCTCGTGCGGGTCTCTGCCCACTGCCCTGTGTTACCTGATACACTGTCTCCCAGATGACGTTATTTCTAGACAAGAGCAGCTGGAAGGTCCCTGGGAAGCTGAGAGCCCTTGGAGGGCAGTGGAGTTTGCCCAGTAGCCTGTGAGAACCCGGAACTCTTTGCACACGCACCCATTTCCCACCAGGGAAAAAGCCCTGGAGGTTTCGGCCTTGGCTCTGGAGGGTACCTGTGATGGTGTGAACTTCATCTTTGGTCTTGGGCTCCCCTTCCTGACCAGAAGCTCCCACACCCTCTGTGGGTACTAAGGAGATGAGTGGTGGCTGGGGGGCAGCTTCAGGATGGGGTTGCTCAAGGAAAGAGGAAGGGGGGAGGGGCTAACGGTTGAGCTAACAACCCCAGGGCGGTGGTGTAATCAACCTTGCCTAGGGAATGAAGCCTCCACAAAGACCCATCAGGGTAGGGTTCCCAGAGCATCAGGGTGGCTGAACAGGTGGAGGTGCCTGGCACGTGGCGACCTGGAGAGGCCACGGAATCTCTCTGCCCTGCCCCCCATACCTTCACCTGTGTCCTTTGTCATATCCTTTAAGGAAAGTGTTTCTCCGAGGTGCGTGAGCTGCAGCAGCAAATTACTCACACACCAGGAGGAGGCTTGTGAGAGCAATGATGGACAGCTGTCCATCAGGAGCATATGCCTGGGCTTCTGCCTGGCATCCGAAGCCAGGGCAGTCTTGGGCACTGAGCCCTCTGCCTGAGGGATCCGATGCTGTCTCCAGGCAGGCAGGGTAAGAACAGACTGAGTTAGAGGATGGCTTGCCATGTGGGGAAGGTGAATCGAGTGAGTGCTGGGTGAGAGTAGAGAGAAAAGCACTTTGGTTTTTTGTCCTATCTTTTAGTACCCAACATGAGACTCTGATGGCCATCGTTTTAAATTGTGTTGAGTTTTGTCATAGCCTGAAGGTTTGTGTCCTCCCAAATACATATGTTGAAGTCTTAACCCTCAATATTGTAGACCCCACCTGCCCCAAAAGCTCAGTTTTGCCTTCCCAACACACAGCAGTTCATCAGACACCAGGGTGGTGGAAGAAAGTAGGGGTTCATTTGTGATGCACCCAGGAAGGAGTCAGCCAGCCACTGCCCAATTCCAGAACTCCCTGGGGAGTAAAGGCGCTGAGTGTTATCAACTCAAGCTGGGGTCCAGCCGTGTCAGTCAGCTCAGATGCAGGTCTCTGATTGGTCTGCAGTGCTCATGGTCAATGAGAGGACTTGGCCACTTTCTTCTGTGTGGGCAGAGTGGACTCCCGTCTTTCTGGGGTCTTGTGCAGATGAGGTGTTGCTTTGTTTGACAGGGCCCTGGAGTTCCTGTGAAGCTCTCCGAAGAGTCTGGCCTTGGGGTGTTAACCTCAGAGGTGGCCGTTGGATCACGGGTCTGGGATCTGGGGTCTCGCAGCCTGCCTGAGCCTTGTGCCACTCCTTTAATTTAACAAGGAGTTGACTTGTCATTATCAAAGAGAAGGCGAGAACTGCAAGCTAGGGAGAGAAACCAGGGCCTGATGACATCGACATCAAAGGCACTGGGGTAGAGGCTTGGGGTTACCAGTGGGACACTATTAGGAGATGGGGTCTTTGGGATGAGATTAGGTGAGAGTGTACAATAGGATCAGTGTCCTTGTAAAAGACACCCTCTTTCTGTCGGGTGGAAACAAGGAGCAGGCAATGAATGACATGCAACCCGGAAGAAGGCCCTCACCGGAGCCCAGCCATGCTGGTGCCCAATCTCCAGCACTGAGAGCAAGAGTTCTGTTGTTTCTCACCCACTTAGCCTGTGATCCTGGGCTACAGCAGCCACAATCGAGCAGGACCAGAGGTTAACTTCTAGCCAAGTTAGTGGTTCTTGATGAAGGCCCAACATGACCACCCTCATGCACTACAAATCTTCTACGGGGATAGCATAATGCTGGATGGTAGGCTGTTCAGTTGCCAGTGTGTAGCAGGAGGCAGCCCAGAGATGCTCTGACGTCAGCAATGAGAACCCACTGGGTCAGCATCCAAACCTCCTTTACTCGTTCCTCAGACAGGTGTCACGTGTGGACTGGGGGCTGCCGCGGAGCTGGGCACGGCGACCTGACTGCCTTAGGGGCCCAGGAGCTGGCATGCACTAACTCATCCAACCTGCATGAGAGTGTTCTAAGGGGGCACTGTGTTAGCAGAATCCCTGAATGACAGTTGCTTAAACGATGCCGACTTGGACTGCCCAACCGAACAAGAAGCTCAGAGGTAAGAGATCCCAGAGTGGGGTCAGGGATTCCACGTGGTCTCGGCATCTTTGAGACTCTCTGGGCTGCTCCTGTGATAAACACTACAGCTGATGTCACTCGCACATCATAGTGGCCATGTCTCTCTTACCAGCGGGGAGGGGGAAGCTGACTTGCCCTCACATCTCATTGGCCAAATCAGGTCACAGGATCCATTAGGCGAGCCCTTGGCTTAGGTGGGCTCTGAGCAGGCAGGGTCATCACCGTATGGGACTTGGGCTCCATGAGCAAGGGAGGCCATGGTGGCTCTGTAGCCAGCCCAGAGGGCCTGCTGCTTGCCCTGCTCCTGAAGTGTGCACAGTTCAGAGGGGACCGCCACAGGGAAGGTAGGAGGAGTGTGACATATTGTAGCTGTGACGTATTCTACTACAGCGGAGTTAAGGGAGCAGGGCTGCATTGTGTGGGGGAGACAGGGAGCAGTTCGGCTGCGTTGTTTCAGGGGGCCTCGAAAGATGGATAGAAGTGTGTTAGGGAGACACAGAGGGTGTGGGCGGTGTATAAAGGACAGCAAAGGGAAAGGCAGTCTGAGCGTAGGGGCCTGCTTGTGCAGAGGCTTGGAGCGCGGGATCTACTCTTGCGCTGATCTTGCCAGAATGTGGACACTTGTGAGCAGGTGAAGCAGCTGCTTAGGACTGAGACCACACGGTGAGGTGAGATATCCCACCTCCTTACTCCCTCCCTTGTTCTCTCTCTCTCTCTCTCTCTCTTTTAATCTATTAATTATTTTGAAAGTCAGAATTACAGAGAGAGAGAGAGAGAGAGAGAGAGAGAGAGAGATTTTTCATCTGCTGGCTCACTCCCCAGATGGCTGTTACAGCCAGCATTTGGCCAGCCTGAAGCCAGGAGCCAGGAGCTTCTTGTAGGCCTCCCACCTGGGTGGCAGGGACCCAGGTACTTGGGCCATCTTCTACTGCTTTCCCAGACCACTTGCAGGGACTGTGGCGTAGTGGGTAAGGCCGCCGCCTGCAGTGCTGGCATCCCATATAGGTGCCGGTTCAAGTCCCAGCTGCTCCTCTTCTGATCCAGCTCTCTGCTATGGCCTGGGAAAATAGTGGAAGATGGCTTAAGTGCTTGGGCCCCTGTGCCCACGTGGGTGGGCTCCTGGCTTCTGATATGCGCTGCTCTGGCAGTTGCAGCCAGTTGGGGAGTGAACCAGCGGATGGAAGACCTCTCTCTCTCTCTGCCTCTCCTTCTCTCTCTCTGTGTAACTCTGACTTTCAAGTAAATAAATAAATCTTAAAAAAAAAAAAAAGAAAGAAAGAAACAGAGCAGCCAGGACACGAACAGATGGGTGGCTACCCAGCTACATGAGCATGCTGGCACCCAAATGCCAACTGCATACTGCACAAGACCAACCTTGTCTGTGAGATCCGGCCCCAAGACCCCCCGGTGAGCCCTGCCTCCTGGTGTTTGCACCTTGCAGCCTTCTCTCTCAAACAGCCAGCATGGACGGTTGGGCTGGCCATGTAAGCGACTCATCTCGGGAACAGGTCCTCCACCCCATTCAAGTCTTCCCACTAGAAGGCTGCCCTGGGCGGCATCTTGCCTGCAACCTCCATGGTGATCCTGAATTCACAGGGCGCAGCAAAGCCAAATCCCGACCCACAGGATCTGTGTGAGATAGGAGTTTATCATTGCTTTAAGCTGCTCAGTTTGGGGACAATTTGTTACCAGACACACAAAACAGATCAAGGTTTACGCCCACTCCTGAAATGACAACGAAACCCTTGACAAGCGTCACATGGACCAAGAACTTTGACAGTGACTACAGAGACAGGTGTTTAGTTTACCGTCTCCAGAGCTTTGTCGGGACGTGCAGTACGGGGCCTCTTGCTCATTGCTTCTGCGTGGATGCATGGTGCTAAGCCTTCAAGAAGGGACTCCATCGCTGGTGGCCTCTCACGTCTGCTCCACAAGGTCTAGATCTCTCTGAGGCAGAGCCGTCTGTGAGGTTAAGGCTAGAACACCTCCCTAGCCTGCTGGTGATTCAATCGCATCCTGAATCGCAAATTCCCCCCTGCTTTAAACAGAAAACACTCAGTACAAAAACTGCCTGAGGGCCTTAGGCAGCCTCTCCTCCCCAAACCCCTTGGAAGCAGATCCTCCAGCCCCAGTGGGGCTTCCCCAGGCTCTCTTGTGATGCCCGTAGGGGATGTTTGTCATCTTTTTGATTCCTGAGCCTTTGGAGCTCCTTTATCAGTGTGGGGAATCCCTCCCCTTGTGGCTCTGGGTGGGAGAGCCTGTTTTCCACCACAGGAACCGGAAGCAAGTTCTTGCTCTCTGTAGGAGAGACAGTGTCTGAGCACTGCATCCTTCTCCCAGCCCTCTGCCGCTAGCCAGTGCATGGAGCCACTTCCAGGCTTGGCAGATAAAACCTCCCATGCACGAACTCCTCTACCTTTTATTTTTTCCTCTCTTCTCTGGATTTTTTTTTTTAAAGATTTACTTATTTATTTGAAAGGCAGAGTTACAGAAAGGCAGAGGCAGAGAAAGAGAGAGAAGTCTTCCATCTGCTGGTTCACTCCCCAATTGGCTGCAACGGCCAGAGCTGGGCCAATCCAAAGCCAGGAGCCAGGAGCTTGTTCTGGGTCTCCCACGTGGGTGCAGGGGCCCAAGGTCTTGGGACATTTTCTACTGCTTTCCCAGGGCATAGCAGAGAGCTGGATGGGAAGTGGAGCAGCTGGAACCAGCCCCCATATAGGATGCGGCACTGCAGGTGGGGGCTTTACCTACACCACAGTGCCGGCCCCCTCTGGGTGTTGATGCTGCAATGCAATGTGCCATAGAAATCAGATGTTCGGAAAGATGTAACTTTTTTTTTTTTTTTTTTTTTTTTTTTTTTTTTTTTAGGTCAGGGCCCTGTAAAATGGCATGGGTTAGAGAACTTTCCACCTCCTGGTTGAACATTCTGGGAAGTTCTTAGCCAGAATTCATTTCTGTCACTTGCATCCAGGGATCCAGACTCATATACCATCAGTAAAAATGATGTGCTGATTGAGAATTTATTTTATGGGTAAACGTGATTTTTAGCCCAGAATATGGTGATCACTGTAGCTGGGCATAATCCACAGAGCCCTGGAGGGAACTGTCAGCACCATACCGCTGGCTGTTGGCTGTGACTTGCAGCCTGGAATGGACTCTGACTTTGAAAATCTATGAGGATAACTGGTCACGTGTCACATGTTTTATTTATTTTAAATTAAAAAAAACACTTTAGTTGGGAAAGGAAGAGAGAGAGAGGGAGAGAGATGGGGAAATAGGAGGAAGAAAGCTCCCATCTTCTCATTCACTCCCCAAATACCCAAATGGCCAGGGCTGGGCCTGTGACTGAAGCCAGGAGGCAGGAACTCAATCAGGTCTCCCACGGGGCAGGAACTCGACTGCCTGAGCCATCACTGCTGCCTCCCAGGGTTTGCATCAGTGGGAAGGCAGAGTTAGAGACCAGAGCCTGGAATCTAACACAGGCACTCCCATGTGGAATGTGGGATTTTAACCTGTGGCTTAACTGCTGGGTTGAACATCCACCCGTCAACCAGTTTTGACTGGTTTCTTGGAGAGGAGAAAAAAGTAGACCAGGGAAGAAGGAGAAAGTAAGAACAACACTGACAATCTAGCAAACACCTACCGAGCTTCTCCTTACCATACCCAGGGCTAACTCAGCATTTCTGTGTAGTCACTCATTTTACCCTCACATCCTGGTGAACCAGACATGGAGCAGGCTGCCCAAGGCCACATGTCCAGCAGGTGCTAGAGCCAGGGTTTGAACTCAGCAGCTCTTAACCATGGCTGCCAATGGCAATTAAGGCCTGAGGCTGGGCCTGGTGGTGTGGCACGAGACACCAGCATCCCAGATGGGCGTTGGTTCAAGTCCCAGCTGCTCCACTACTTCTTCTTCTTCTTCTTCTCCTTCTCCTTCTCCTTCTTCTTCTTTTTAAAGATTTATTTGAAAGAGTTACAAAGAAAAGTATCGACAGAGAGAAAGGTCTTTCATCTGCTGGTTCACTCCCCAATTGGCTGCAACAGCTGGAGCTGCGCCCATCCAAAGCCATGAGCCAGGAGCTTCTCCCAGGTCTTCCATGTGGGCACAGAGGCCCAAAGACTTGAGCCATTTTCTACTGCTTTCCCAGGCCATAGCAGAGAGCTAGATTGAAAATGGAGCAGCTGGGACTAGAACTGGCGCCCATATGGGATGCCTGTTCTTCAGGCCAGGGCTTTAAGCCACTGCGCCACAGCACCGGCCTCTGCTCTGCTTCTGATCCAGCTCCCTGCTAATGTGCCTGGGAAAGCATTGGAGGAAGGCCCATATGCTCTTACATGGGAGACACAAAAGAAGCTCGTAGCTCCTGGCTTTGGATTGGCTCAGCTTTGGCTGTTGTAACCATTTGGGGAATAAACCAGCGATGGAAGACTCTCTCTCTCTCTCTCTCTCTCTCGCTCTCTCTCTCTCTCTCTCTCCTCCCTCCCCCTCTCTCTGTTACTCTTTCAAATAAATAAATCTTAAAAAAAAAAAAAAGCCTGGGGAATCTGATTAACTTCATTTTCTCTGCCCTTGAAGTACAATAGGGCACCCAAAAACAACTGAGAAAACAAAATAAGAGCCAGCAACACTTGGAACAATTTGTTCGGGGCATTTAATTTCCTCCGATATCACAAGCATCTTTATGGCCTGGGTCATTTCAGGCAAAGAAGTCGAATGCCGGGAGAGTCCACAAAATAGCCCGAAGCGCTGCTGGCTTCCCTGCCTCATTATTTGCAACAGCCACGTCCTCAGAGCCAAGAATCCCTACAAAAGGCCAAAGCTGACTCTGCTGAGCTGCCCAAGGAAGTGACAGGAAGTCTGTCGCAGGGGCATGCGCACGGCTGCTCTCTTCCCAAGGAGAAAGCTGCACCTGCCGGAGGAGAGCCTCCATGGGGTCTCTGGGAGAAAGACAGCCACACCAGTTGCTCCAGACCCTGCAAAGTGCATTCTCCCCGGGGCTCGAAGAGTGAATGCAGTTGGCTGTGGCTCATCCTGGAGTCTGTGGAGGAGGGAGGAGATACACGGGGCTCCTTACGATATCCATACATGGTTCCAGCTCCAGCCCCTGGCAGCCATGTCTACCCTTCCCTGCCCCGCCCCCCGCCCCTCATCAGCCATGGGAGTATCTCCTCCAGGTCCCTCCAGGGTAGACTTGTCAGCCAGGCCTCCCTGAGGGTGCCCGGCCACACGCGCAAGGAGCCCTCTCTCGTCACCTACGGCGGCAGCTTCCGGAAAGGCCACAGACATTCAGGGTTAAACCACCCCTGAGCTAGGGGAGGGGTGTCGTGTCTGCTTGGGGTTGGGTCCCGTTTGACAGTGTTGGAGCCGCACACAACGGCAGCAGAGAGCCATCTAACCAGGGTCCTGCCAGCGCCCACCCTGTGGGACGGCACCACTTCCTCCCCAGCCCACCGCCTGCTCCTGTTCTTGCAAGCCGTGCACCGGAAACGGAAGCTGCCACACGTTCAGCTTCTCCCAGGCATGCGACTGTCTAGGGAAGAATCCAGATCTGCTTGTCCTGTGTTGTGCTGCCGCTCACCCCATGCTGTGGGTTTCAGGGCAGTGACCAGGCTGTGAGGAGGGCATCCCAGCTCTGCCACCTCTGATGGTGTCATCTGTGCCTTGGGGGGGGGGGGTCCTTTTCTGTACAGGGACAGTCCCGCCTTTTGTGTATTGTTTCTCTCCGCCCCTGGCAGGGGACCTCAGCCCTGGGGCCCTTGGCCTGTTGCATTCTCTTTGTTCCCCTGCTCAAGTGGGGTCTCTGAGAGGGATTGGGACTCCCGCTCTGTCCCCATCACACCCCACACTTAATTTTAATGGAACCCCACCCAGAGGTACTGTTCTTTCCTCCCAGGAGCGGGGAGCTGGGTGTCTTGTTTCATAGTCCCAGCATCCAGCACAGCCCAGCTGCAAGCGTTTCCCTAGCTCCAGCAAAGAGAGGCTCCATCCTGACTTCCAGTTCCCAGAGGCACTCCGTCAACACAAGTCAGGGGTGAGCCAGGGGCCGGAGGGGTCTCCGAAGCCACCTGTTTCCTGCTCAAGGTCAAGCCCTACAGCAGGGGAAGGCATTTTGGACCTCTCCAAGCTGAGGCCAGCGTATTTCAGATGTCACCGGAGTTGGCAAGGGGGCAGCTGGACCTGATAAAGAAAAGCACCGTCCACTCTGGTTAAGCTCTCACCATGAGCCACGGTGGCTCACAGCACAGGGCAGACCCTGGCTTGGCTCTGAGTGGCTCCTAGCTTTAGATGTCGTTTAATGCAACTGGTTACATGAATGCAAAAGGCAAGCTGCGGGCCCTATAAATAACGGAAGCCGAGTCCTGCTGACAGTGGGAAGTCTGACACATAAAATACTGCAATGTTCTCAGGTCCTGATGAGGTAGTACCTTCATCTTTCTGGATTCAAAGATGGGGCATGCAGGAGCCCGGCGAGACCCCTGGCAAGGTGGCAGCTTTCACCGGCTCAGTGAGAAGAACTTGAAAAGATTGGGGTGACAGGCAAATACCTCGCACCCCCATCCCGCCTAGATGTGTGCATTTGAAGACCTTGGATCTGTGAATGCGTTTGATGATGTGACCACAGGGACTTTGCACAGAAGGGATGAGAGACCTTGAGATGGGAAGCTCATCCTAGAGTGTGCGGGCAGGCCTGGGGTCACCTCAAGAGGTCTTCACTGAGAAGGAGACAGGAGAGCTAGGCAGGGAGATGCAAAGGTGGACGCAGAGGCAGAACGAGGAGCGACTTGGAGACGCTGCGCTGCTGGCTTTGAAGCAGAGGATGGAGCAGAGCCCAAGGATGCTGGTGTCCCAGAGACGGGGGAGCAGGTGCATCCATGACCCTCCCGTGAGACCTGGGGAAGCGACACCTCGCTGCTGACACATCGGCTTTAGGACTGCCCACCTCCCCAGCTGCAGCTGGTTGGAGCACAGGTGTGCAGTAGGGTGCTCCAGCAGTGGCTGGGACTCACACAGCGGCACCTGCTCTGAGATGCTTCTAATTTGAACCCTCTCTTCAGCATGCGCTCTTTCCCCCACCCATTGCTTGGTTTCTCCGCCAGGGTGGAGGGTGGGAGGGGAGGTTCAGGAGGCAGTGAGGGTGCACTCCACACCTGCCACACACTTCCCCCACCCGCCACACACTTCCCCCACCCCTACTGTGTACAGTTCCACTACTTGGCACAACTTGCCATTTTGCCTTATTTTGTTTATGTGTTGGGAGAATCCTTATTTCTTAACATTTTTCTATTGGAACACACTTCTGTGTGACCACTGTCTGCCCCCAGCCCCTCTCGTTGGCTGTTTTGTCAGATTAGACCCCTCGGCCCCCACCCTGTACTCTCAGGCGACCAACCTTTCTTTATTTTTAAATTATTTACTTGAAAGGCGGGGAGGGGGGGGAGAGAGAGAGAGAGAATCAATCTCCCATCTGCTGGTTTACTCCCCAGATGCCTGCAACAGCTGAAGCCAGGAGCCAGGAGCTCCATCTCAGTATCTCAGGTGTGTGGCAAGGATCCAATTCCTTAAGGCACCACTGTTTCCTCCCAAGGTGCTCACTAGCAGGAAGCTGGAACACGGAGTGGAGCTGGGACTCAAACCCAAGCACTCTGATGTGGGAGGCAGGTGTCCCCAACAGTGGCTCACCTGCTGCACCAAATGCCTTCTCCACCAGCCTGTTCTACACCTAGAAGCCCACCCTGGTTGGTAAGTCACACCGGGGCAGCACCACGAGGCTGCCTGGCATGGGTGACTGGCTCCGAGACTTTAGCAGTCCCTCCACAGGCAGCAGCTTTCCCGGAGCAGTGCTGCTCAGCCTGATGGGGCCAAGTCCACGGGAGAATCCTACTAAAGCACAAGGTCTTTCCAGGAGGGCAGAGTCTCTGCACTTCTGACAACTTCAGAGGAGCCCACCATGCAGGTTCTGGACAGGACAGAGAGGACTGAGAGGCAGTATCATGGCCAGCTCAGGGGCACACGGCTTTAGGAGAAACTGGTGAGGCCAAGGGTGGTCCCCAGAGCAGCAATATTGGCTTATCCTGAGAGCTGGTGAGAACTGCAGACCTCCAGATGGCCAAAATCCAAAGCTGTAGTCTCACAAGCGCCCCAGGGGATGTCTACACACTTTGAACTCGGAGAAACCCCGCTTCCGAACCTGGTCCTCCATCTTTGCCTTGAAACACCTGTAGAGTTTGTTCAATGACCTTGCTGGGCCACACTTTTCAAATTTATGACTCACTACATCACAGATGGGGAGGCCCAAGACTTTTATTTCTACTTAGTTCCCAGGTGAGGCTGTGGCATCTGGCCAAAGGACCCCATGATGAGAGCCGTGGCCTCAAATCTGGGAGCCAACACACCCCGACCGGAAGTTCTGAAACAGACCTGGGAACACACTTGGATTCTGAGACCCACCTGTTTTCATTGATGCAGAATTTATGGTGGTTTTCTATCAGTACTATGCACATTTTTACTTTATGGATTTTTTTTTAATAAAAAGAAACAGCAGGTACTACTTGCAACTCCACAGAGAACTTGACCTTGACCTTGATAAGAATTCTTGTCCCTGGATCTCTACTTCCTCATCAAGAAAATGAGGGGGTTACACGAGAACCATAAAATTCCACACTTCAGGGCCTACTTCCCGTATCTCAGGTGAAGGCAGAAGTTTAAAATTGCCAAATCTTGGCTTTTTTCACCATTTGCTGGGCATAGCCATGATTTATTGAAGCCATGAAGGCAACACCTCACTGTACATGGTGCAGTGGGATAATAAAATCCCTTCTCCTCCCCATTATATTTATTGTAAAAACAATATTCTTCGGGGCGCCGGATTCTGTCCCGGTTGCCCCTCTTCCAGGCCAGCCCTCTGCTGTGGCCAGGGAGTGCAGTGGAGGATGGCCCAGGTGCTTGGGCCCTGCACCCCATGGGAGACCAGGAAAAGCACCTGGCTCCTGGCTCCTGCCACCGGATCAGCGCGGTGCGCCGGCCGCAGCGCGCTGGCCGCGGCGGCCATTGGAGGGTGAACCAACGGCAAAGGAAGACCTTTCTCTCTGTCTCTCTCTCTCTCTCACTGTCCACTCTGCCTGTCCAAAAAAAAAAAATATTAAAAAAAAACAATATTCTGAAATAGTGAAAAGACAATTTAAGAGATTAAAAACCTCATTGCATCCTAACACAGCAGCTGTTTTAATTTTGTTCCGCTCCCTTCGTGTGTGGGGATAATCTTCCAGTAGTCATCCATTCGTCTTCTTCCTCACTTAGCATTTGCTCATAAACACACGACCAGCGACGTGGAAATGAATGAGCATCACTCTGAAGTTGTGAGCACTGGCATTTAACTGAGTATGGGGGGGCTGGCTCTTTGGCATAGCGAGTAAAGCCGCCGCCTGAAGTGCCAGCATCCCATACGGGCACTGGTTTGAGTCCCCGTTGCTCCATTTCCGATCCAACTCTCTGCTATGGCCTGGGAAAGCAGTAGAAGATGTCCCAAGTCGTTGGGCCCCTGCAGCCACCTGGGAGACCTGGAAGAAGCTCGAGGATCCTGGCTTTGGATCGGCGCAGCTCTGGCCGTTGTGGCCAATTGGGGAGTGAATCAGCAAATGCAAGACTCTCTCTCTCTCTCTCTCTCTCTCTCTCTCTCTCTGCCTCTCCTTCTCTCTGTGTGTAACTCTAACTTTCAGATAAATAAATAGATCTTTAAAAAAAAGAAAAACTGTGTATGGTCAACGTGATCTGTGACATCGGCCCCTCCCGGATCTTCTAAGCTGTGTTGTTTCTCCTTTGAAGATGCTGGCTGTTTTCACCACCTGTTTGCTTACTGTCTGCATGCACTGAATTTCCTCATCTGGACCTCGTGTGTGTGTTCAATGGACAAACGCTGACAAGTGCTGGCACAAGGCCTGACAACCAATCATGATGTCAGCCATGCCAGCAGACTTCCAGACGTTCACTGTGAAATGGAATTCAAAGGTAGGTTTATTTTGGTACAAAGAAATTTTGAAGTCCATGCATAGCTTTTTTTTTAGAAAACACATGTCCCATACATTTTCTTGCCGTTCCAGGGTATCTGTTTGTCCCCTTTGTGAGTCTCATTTCCTCCCTGTGGGAAATGCTGGGGTGGAAGGCTGAGGAGCCAGGTTATGAGAAGGGACTGGGACGGTGTCTGGCTCGGAGCCAGGAAGCCTCTGCCGGCTTCTAAATTTAGCTGATACCCACTTCAGGAGTGACATTTCTGTGAATGCATTTTGGGGAAAAGTGACGCTTTTTTGGGTTCGGTAGCCCAGTTTTCCTCAGTTGCAACAGGGGGAAGATAATAGACTTTTGCACCGAGTTGTGGGCGTCAGTGAGCTGACCCATCTAATACATGTAGCCTCGTACCTGGCACGCAGGGAAGTTCCAAAGATATGAATTTTATTATATGCTCTGTCACATTTATAATCAAAGGGGTTCTTATTTTTAATTTTAATCATCTTTGCCAGATTGCTTTCCCCAAATTGAAAGCGGATCTCATTTAAATTTAGAAGAATATCCTGAACTTTAAATCGAAAGACTTGTTTGCATTTTGAAAGTCTCACGCAACACATTGTACTAAGTCTGTTCCCAAAGCTCTCGTTTTAAGAAACAAGGAGAAAACGTTGATGAAATAAAGGCATTTTCGTAGTGTCAAACAGAAGCCACTGCAGGCACCAAGAGAGCCGTGTCTAAAACTCTCTATTTGCTGATGGTGAACAAGGGTTTGTTCCTGCTCTCGCACAAACATCAACAGAATCTCAGAAGGGAATTTTGTCCAGAGCTACAAAAAGATTTATCAGGGAACTTGGAAGAACCATAAACAGCTTCATTTTTTTAAAATTATTTATTTATTTGACAGTCTGAGTTACATAGTGAAGGAGAGGTAGAGGTAGAGGTAGAGGTAGAGGTAGAGAGAGAGGTCTTCCATCTGCTGGTTCATTCCCCAAATGGCTACAACATCAGGAGCTGGGCCAATCTGAAGCCAGGAGCCAGGAGCTTCCTCCAGGTCTCCCACACGGGTGCAGGGGCCCAAGGACTTGAGGCATCTTGTTCTGCTTTCCCAGCCCATGACAGAGAGCTGGCTCAGAAGTGGAGCAGCCGGGTCTTGAACCAGCATCCATATGAGATGCCGGTACTGTGGGTGGCAGCTTTACCCACTACGCTACAGTGCCGGCCCCTATGATCAACTTCAAATTGCAGACAAACACTCACACACTCACACACACTTTGTTCCCAAATATACCTGAACATGGAGGACTCTAAGGAGGACTCTCCTATTGCCTACAACACAACACAACAATGATAGCACTCCATGTGTCTAAAGTACCTTACAACCAGCAAAGCGTTTTCTCATAGACTTTTCTAGTTTGATTCTCACAATGACCCACGAGGGAGGTGAAGTGGGTTTTATAATTCATCTATCAGAGGTGGGGACCCTGACCCACAAAGAAATATTGGCTAATTTGAGACAAGCCAGATGGCCTGTCTGTAGGCCCGTGGGCTCCAGGTCTAGCGCTCTGGTCACATATCTCAGCTAGTAGGCTTGGCCAAACACACCCCAAATCAGAGCCAGAGTAGCCAGGACATCTCCAAACAGCTGAGGCTAATTCCTAATCCACTCTCAGAAGACAAGGCCGGGCAGGAGAGACAGGCGCGGGCTGCTACTGAGGATGGAAAGACGGGTGTGTGGGTGCCAGCGGGCTGGGGTCCCTCTGCAGTGACCAGTAGGATTCATTCGGCTGCGCCACTATGCACACTCCTTGGTTTACCAGGCCTTCCCCATCTGGTAAATAAGCACAGGGTATGTTCATTAAAGATACTGATAGGGCCAAGGAACAGTACCCAAATCCGTGCCCCTGGGGCGGCTGCGCATGGGTGAGGACAGGCACGGCCTCCAACTTGACTCTGATCCCATGGAGCAGCAGGAAGGGCCTGGGAAAGGCACCTTGTGGCCACTCCTCCCCCTGTATGGAAGCTTTAGAGCCCTCTTTTGGCCTTGTGACCTGAAGTAACCCCAGAAAACTAGCCTGGAAGGCTACAGATGATGTGATAAGATTGCTAGCAAGCACTAGCTGTTTCAAGGAAGGTTAGGCAAACAGCCTTGGTAGGTACAGACGGCAAGGGTGACTCCTGAGAGTCCGTGTATGTTTTATGTCACAAAGTCACTCCCACCTGCCTGAGAGGTGACACTTGCTGTTGTTGCCACTGCTTTCCTTTAGTGTGTCCCTGGGGTACCAGCTGGGACTGTGGGACCGTGGGGAGGGAGACCAGGGCGGGAGCCAGGATTCTAGCGTCCTTTGTCCTGGGGTCTGGGGGAAGGCGTTTCCAGCTCTGATTTCGGCTTCTGTAAGTGTGGTGGAGGTGGTAGCTTTTATCCCTTCTGTACTGCGAGGTGGGGAGAAGGTGGCGACGTGAGCAAGCAGCCACGGTGTGAAAGGACGAGTTGTCTTCCGGAAGTTGTTTCCTTGGATGCTTTGCCCATGATGAAACGCAGTAGATGTAACAGGTGAAACCGTTCAAAATCACACCCAGCTCACAGTTCACTACCTTGCGATGCTACCTACCCTCCTGAGACAGCCGAGGTCCGGCCACGCGCGGGCTTTCCTGCTGCCCAGGTGCACAAGTCCTAGACTGGGCTTTCTCTTTGTGCTGGCACAGAGTCACACACAACACGGGGCTCTGCCGCACGCCTTTTCATTTCATGAGACACCAGAAACACTCCCCAAAAGTGGGACTGCAAACTTCATCTCGGTTTCCCTTCTCTCATTTTTGAAAAAAAATTATTTATGTATTTTTATTTTTTGAAAGGCAAAGAGATTGAGGGAGAGGGAAAGAGGGAGAGAGAGAGAGAGAGAGGGAGAGAGAGAGAGATCTCATGCCTGCTGGTTCACTCCTCAAATAGTTACAACAGCTGGGACTGGGCCAGGAGCCAGGAACTGAATCCAAGTCTCCGAGGTGGATGTCAAGTACACAAATACTTGAGCCGTCCCCTACTGCCTTCCAGGGTGCATGTTAGCAGGAAGCTGGAGTTGAGAGTTGAGCCCAGACTTGAACCCAAGCACTCTGATATGGGATGTGTGTGTCCCGAATGGCATGGTAGCCACTGTGACAAATGCCTATGCTTCTTTAATTTCTTTATGTGTGCACACACACATAAACACACAGATGTGGCTTGAAAAATTACATGGAAAAATGAATTTGAAGATGCAAAAATTTCCCAGGAGCCTATGAAGCCCCTCCTGGGTGTTTGTGTGTATGGGAATTATACTACATGAGATCAGCTGGGTAAATTCTTCCCATCCCCTCCCCACCACCCTAACCACACCACGGTGACCCTGTATATCCTTTATATTTTCCTCAATTGCAAGCTATGTGCACACACGTATACTCCTCAAGTTTTCTTTTCTCAGGATTTTTTTTTTGGTCACAGATGGAACACTACACATATTATTCTTATCCAGTTCAATAAAACCTCGTGAGAATACCGACAATTTCACTGGTTGGCTGCACAACGTGCAGTGACTGTGTATTATTTGACAGGGCGGAGGAAGTTTCGTGCTAGTAAACATATAACAAATAGCTTGCTCAAGGAAAGCCTTGACTGCTGGTGTTGGCTGATCATTGTGCCCTGAATATACTAACCATGGTAAATTTCAAGGCACCAACTCGATGGCTGGGTGGAGCGGGGTTGGGCAGACGTGTGTGTGTGTGTGTGTGTGTGTGTGTGTGTGTGTGGAGTCTCCAGGGTTAGCTCTGACAAACACTGCCAGGAAGCTCCATTCTGAATTTCTGGCCTCTCTGCTGATGACATTCATTCTGTTTCTGGATTTTCCTCCTCCCCACCCTCCTACATACAAAGAAACATATATTAAAACTACCTGGTAACTGCATACTTCAAATTCTTTTATTTCTTTTTTATGTTTCATTTTTTTCAAGATTCATTGACTTGTTTTGAAAGTCAGAGTTAGAGAAAGAAAGAGAGGGAGGAAGAGATCTTCCATCTGCTGGTTCACTCCCTAAATGGCTACAATGGCCAGCGCTCTCTCTCTAACTCTGACTTTCAAGTAAATAAATACATCTTATATAAATTAAATCAATGAATATATGTGAAGCCTGTGGAACAGTGGCTAGCCAGTGACCAGTCCTAGAAAATATCCCAATATACTTCCCGTCTACTGCTCCAGCACGTGGTCAGCAGTTCCAGTCTAACAACTTCATAGTCATGGGCTTTGTCCACATGAGCCCTGACTTGTTTGCCTTGTTGATTTGTAGCGCACTTGATGTGTCACAGATCTTGATCCTTTGTGTGTGTGTGTGTGTGTTTTTTTTAAGATTTTATTTATTTTATTTGAGAGGTAGAGTCACAGACAGTGAGAGGGAGAGACAGAGAGAGAGGTCTTCCTTCTGTTGGTTCACTCCCCAAATGGCTGCAATGGCCAGAGCAGCGCTGATCCGAAGCCAGGAGCCAGGTGCTTCTTCCTGGTCTCCCATGTAGGTGCAGGGCCCAAGCACTTGGGCCGTCTTCTACTGCTTTCCCAGGCCACAGCAGAGAGCTGGATTGGAAGTGGAGCAGCCAGGACTATAACCAGTGCCCATAAGGATGCCAGCACCGCAGGTGAATTAACCTACTGCGCCAAATGTCAAATGTCTTTTTTTTTTTTAAATCTGGGTTTTCTGATTTGGCTAAGAAAAGCTTCTTTCTTAGAGTTTAGGCGTAGTCTCCTAGGTTTCCCAAAAAAGTGTTTAATGCTTTATATTTTTTTGCATCTAAGTCATTAATTCTAGTGAGATTCACTTTTTCAAAATTTATTTTTGTTTTAATTAAGAGTGAGTGGCCGGCGCCGCAGCTCACTAGGCTAATCCTCCGCCTTGCGGCGCCGGCACACCGGGTTCTAGTCCCGGTCGGGGCACTGGATTCTGTCCCGGTTGCCCCTCTTCCAGGCCAGCTCTCTGCTGTGGCCAAGGAGTGCAGTGGAGGATGGCCCAAGTGCTTGGGCCCTGCACCCCATGGGAGACCAGGATAAGTACCTGGCTCCTGCCATCGGATCAGCGTGGTGTGCCTGCCGCAGCGCGCCAACCATGGCGGCCATTGGAGGGTGAACCAACGGCAAAGGAAGACCTTTCTCTCTGTCTCTCTCTCTCACTGTCCACTCTGTCAAAAAATAAAAAAATAAATAAAAAAATAAAAATAAGAGTGAGTAAGAGAGACCGGCGCCGTGGCTCACTAGGCTAATCCTCTGCCCTACGGTGCCGGCACACCGGGTTCTAGTCCCCGTCGGGGCGCCAGATTCTGTCCCGGTTGCCCCTCTTCCAGGCCAGCTCTCTGCTGTGGCCTGGGAGTGCAGTGGAGGATGGCCCAAGTGCTTGGGCCCTGCACCCCATGGGAGACCAGGATAAGCACCTGGCTCCTGCCTTCAGATCAGCACGGTGCGCTGGCTGCAGCGCACTGGCCGCGGTGGCCATTGGAGGGTGAACCAACAGCAAAGGAAGACCTTTCTCTCTGTCTCTCTCTCTCACTGTCCAATCTGCCTGTCAGAAAAAAAAAAAAAAAGAGTGAGAGAGAGAGAGAGAGAGATCTTTCATCTGCTGGTTCACTTCCCCAAATGCCAGCAACAGCTTGAACTGTGTCAGGCTGAAGCAAGGAGCCAAGAACTCCATCTAAATCTCCCATGTGGGTGGCAGAGACTCAAGTCCTGGAGCCATCGACTGCTGCCTCCCAGGGTGCGCATTAGCAGGAAGCTGGAGTCCAGAGAGAGCTGGTACACAAACCAGGCACTCTAATATGGGTCCCAAGTGGCTCTGCACCCACTCTGCCAAACACTCGCTTCTCTGTTTGTTCTTAAGTATCCAATGGTGCTTGTCACTACTGTAAACAAGATTTTCTCTTGTATTTATTTTTAAGCACTTATTACTATAAAGAATAAAGTCACATACACACGCACACATACATATTGTTGTGTTTCCATATCTTCAGGTTCTGTATCCATGGATTGAAAATGTCTAAAAAAGTTTGCAGCGGAGCTGGTGCTGTGGTACAGTAGGCCAAGCCTCCGCCTGTGGTGTTGACATCACATATGGATGCCAGTTTGAGTCCCGAAGCTCCACTTCCAATCCAGCTTCCTGCTATGGCCTGGGAAAGCAGTGGAAGATGGTCCCAGTGATTGGGCCCCTGCACTCACGTGGGAGACTTGGAAGGAGCTCCTGGCTCCTGGCTTTGGATTGGCACAGCTCTGGCCTTTGAGGCCATTTGGGGAGTGAACCAGCAGATGGAAGACCTTTCTCTCTCCAGCAGATGGAAGACCTTTCTCTCTATCTCTCCCTCTCTCTTTGTGTAACTCTACCTCTCAAATAAATAAATAAAATCTTTAAAAAAATTGCAGATGGATTGGACATAAACACATGTGTTCTTGTTCCCTAAACAATATAGCATTCAACTATTTATATAGCATTTGCATTATGTTAAGTATAAGTAATCTACAGATGATTTAAACTACAAGGCTAAATGCAAATACTATACCATTTTATATCAAGATCTTGAGTATCTGCAGATTTTTATATCCCTAAGGGGTCCTGAAGCCAATTCCCTATGGATTCCAAGGGACAACTATATTTATAAAACAAAACTCTCTTACCAGTATCAGTGGTTTTGGTGTCTTAGTTCCACATTTCTTTTGTATCTAGCCACATCACCAACCCTTCCTATTGATTCTAGTAGGGAATTTGTGTCTTGGCATCATGGTGCTGTCACTGTTTGTTGAGGTGGATTCATTCTGAGAGGAGGAGAGCAGTGGGGGCAAGAGGCGCGGAGTCACCACACAGACCCTAGGACTCGGGTCAAAGCAGGCCAGAGGCGAGCAGCCTGCAGATAGTTTATTTCAGTTGGTACAGCAGCTTAAATAGCCAAGGCAGCCAATCTGGTCCAGGGGAGGTCTATGCTGTCACCAATCACAGCCTGCTGCCAGGCAGTTTCCGAAGCTATCCAATCACAGCCTGTTGCCAGGCAGGCTCCATTGCCATGTGGTTTCCGAAGCCATCCAATCACAGCCTGTTGCCAGGCAGGCTCCGTTGCCAGCGGCCATCTTGGCATGGCCTTCTCATTCCACCACAACTGTTCACTGGGAAAAGGAGGTGATGTGAGAAAGGAAAAGCGGATATGTGGATATATTGAGCCAGCTGCCACAATCAGCCTCTGGTTTAATCTTTGAGAGCAGACAACATATCATCTAGCCAAGAATAACCTTGGCTAGAGCGCAAGAGAGCTGGGATATTTATATCCCTACAACCATCAGTCACTGTTTAGTGGCTCCCCTGCAGTGGGGATCCATGCCTGCTTCATGTGCCTTTCCATGAAGTGACTTCAGCCTTGTGGAGCCCAAGGCAGTCCCCTGCTGCGATTGGGAAGTATCCTAGATGTTATGTTTCATTTTAGACCTCTCAAGAATTTTCTGTTCAATTCCGTATCTGTTTTTAAAAAATTGAACCAATAATTATTTAAATCATTTCACAATGAAAGCTTTTTTTTTTAACTAAAAAAAACAAGAGCCACCACCACCATGGATGTTGCTGGAAGATTGCTCTCCACATACCCAGTGGCCTTGAGTGGCTGAATACTGAGATGTAGTCAGCCCAGAGCAAGCGGACGGGTGGGATCTGCTCCTTCCATCTCAACCTCCCTCTTGGGTTCTACACCCTATTTTCAAATACATGATGGAATTAAGCTACACTCTCCATGGCCAAAAAGCCAAAACACACCATCTTCCCAATCACAAACCTTTTCTTCTTATTACAACCCATGTGGGTGCAAAGCACCTGCCTGTGCCCAGTGACCTCCCAGGGTGGATTCTCCTTCTCTCCTAGATATTGGCCAGTGAACTCCTCCTCCCCATCACCTCGACACTGCTGGAGTCTAAGCCTCAATGCTTCTTCCTAGAGAATTACTGTTGCCTACCAGGTCTCCACACTCCTGTTCTTGCCTTCATCAACCTGTTTGCACTGCCACTTAAATTTGCTCCTTAAAATCCTTGGCTAAATTCCTGATGTCCACAGGATTGCAGGCCAATAATTTCTAATGGAAGTCTCATTTCAATCCTCCTGTTCAAACCCTATCTCACTCTCCAAAGTCTAATTCTCATCTGATTCCTAAGTACTGCCATGAGTAGGATCAAACCAAGAAAATTAGTACCACATACTTTTGGATTAGGGATTCTGACCCTGTACCTTGTTTGAAGTGACCAGCACTGTGGAAAAGAGCAGGCACCACAGGGTAATGACTTGAAGGTGTCTGTGCAGTTATGGATGGAGCTGCTGGGAGGTGCAACAGGATAGGCTGGGGTGGGTATTTAGAGCAAGGGTTGGCCGGTGCCATGGCTCAATAGGCTAATCCTCTGCCTGCGGCTCCGGCACCCTGGGTTCTAGTCCCGATTGGGGCGCCGGTTCTGTCCCGGTTGCTCCTCTTCCAGTCCAGCTCTCTGCTGTGGCCCAGGAGTGCAGTGAAGGATGGCCCAAGTGCTTGGGCCCTGCACCCGCATGGGAGACCAGGAGAAAGCACCTGGCTCCTGGCTTCGGATCCGTGCAGCGTGCAGGGCGTAGTGACCATTTGGGGGGTGAACCAATGAAAGGAAGACCTTTCTCTCTGTCTTTCTGTCTCTCTCTCACTGTCTAACTCTGCCTATCAAAAGAAGAAAATAGAGCAAGGGTTAAGATGCTGGTTGGGATCCCACATTCCCCATGTGAGAGACTGAGTTAAGAACAGACTCCCCTTCTGATCCAGGTTCTTGGTAATGTGTGCCCTGGGAAGGCATCAGATGATGACTTAAGTCCATGGGTCTCTCCACCCCAGCCAGAGTTCTGGGCTCCTGGCTTCAGTTTGGTCCACTCCTGGCTGTTGTGAATATTTGGGAAATGAACTTGTGGATAGAAGATCTCTCTCTGTCTCTCTCTCTCTTTCTCTCTCTCTCTCTGTCTCCAGTTTTCAAATGAAAATAAATTTTAAAAAGTAAGAGGATGAAGGTTAGAGATTTGAGAAGAGTTTGCATTATTTAAATCTCTAAGATGTTAATGAGACTTTTTCAGACCCTTAACAACAACTTTTAGGAATGAAAAAAGATTTGTTGCCCATTTGATACCCAATTTACCAAAGTTATATTAAAAAAAAAAAAAACTCTCTCCTTGGACTTTAAATTTTAAGTTACAAATCTTGTGGTTCTCCTGTTTGAAAAATTAACATATTTTTAAAATTGCCATCAAAGAGCCTTCACAGTTTAATTAGTTATAATCTCTTGGCAGAGAGCAGGACATGCTACTCCAAACTACAGTGCCTGCTCTCATGAGTATTTTAAGGTGAAGGTAACTGCTGTCATGAGTATTTACTCTTTTATTTAAGGTACACAAACTTCATGCCTTTCATAAGTACAACTTTAGGAACATAGTGATTCTTCCCACTGCACCCACCCTCCCACCCACACTCCTACCCTTCTTTCTCCTCCCTCTCCTATTCCCATTCTTTTTTTTTTTTACTCAGATCGATTTTCAATTAACTTTATACATAGAAGATGAACTCTATACTAAGTAAAGAGTTCAACAAATAGTGTGAAAAAAACTGTTCCTCAACGATTTTTTGATTTCTTCTATGACCCCCTGTTCATTCAGGAGCGTGTTGTTCAGTCTCCATGTGTTTGCATGTGTTCTAGGGACTCCTGAGTTGCTGGTTGCCAGTTTCATTTCATTGTGGTCAGAGAACATATGTGGTATGATTTCGATTTTTTTGAATTTGCTGAGACTTGCTGTACAGCCTGGCCTGTGGTCCCTCCTACAGAAAGTTCCATGCACTGCTGAGAAGAATGTGTAGTCTGCAGCTGGAGGACGAAGAGTTCTGTAGATATCTGTCAGATCCATTTGGTCTATAGTGTTGATTAACTCTGTTGTTTCCTGCTGATTTTCTGTCCGGTTGATCTGTCCATTGCTGAGACTGGGGTATTGAAATCCTCCATTACTCTTGTATGAGAGTCTGTATCTCCCTTTAGATCTATTAACATTTCTTTTAAATAGCCAGAAGACCTGTAATTAGGTGCATATACATTTATTACAGTCACATCTTCCTGTTGAATTGATCCCTTAATCATTACATAGTGCCCTTCTTTGTCTCTTAACAGTTCTTGTGTTAAAGTCTATTTTGTCTGAAATAAGGATGGCTACACCAGCTCTTTTTTGGTCTGTTAGCATGGAACATCTTTTTCCATCCTTTCACTCTCAGTCTGTATGAATCTTTGTTGGTGAGATGTCTTTCTTGTAGGCAGTAAATAGATGGGTTTGTTTTTAATCCATTCAGCCAGTCTGTGTCTTTTAACCTGAGAGTTGAGGCCATTTATATTCAAGGTGAATGTTGATAAGTAATGACTTGGCCCTGATGTTTTTTCATGAATATTTCTATTGCTTACTTTGGATTTCCTTTGTACTTTTACTGGGAGATTTTCTGCCTTCACCTTCTTTCATAGTGATGACCATGTTTTTGTGTTTCTGTGTGTAGCACATCCCCAAGCATCTTTTGTAAAGCTGGATGAGTGGTGACAAATTCTTTCAATTTACATTTGTTATGGAAGGTCTTTATTTCACCTTCATTCATAATTGAGAGCTTTGCAGGATACAGTATCCTGGGTTGATAGTTTTTTTTCTCTTAAGGCTTAGAATGTATTTCACCATTCTCTCCTAGCTTGTAAGGTTTCTGATGAGAAGTCTGCTGTGAGTGTAATTGGAGATCCTTTTAAAGTAATCTGGTGTTTCTCTCATGCACATTTTAGAATCTTTTCTTTATGTTTTACTGTGGAAAGTTTGAAGATCTTTTCTGGTCATGTTTATTTGGAGTTCTATGTGCTTCCTGTAGTTGGGTGTCCCTTTCTTTCTCCAAATTAGGGAAGTTTTCTGTGATGATTTCACTATTTCACTAAAAAGGCCTTCTAATCCATTCTCTCTTCCTTCACCTTCAGGATTTCCTAAGACCCATAGGTTAGGACACTCAATAGCATCCCGTACATCTCCATAAATAATAAATCCCATAAATCTGTTTCTAATTTATCCTTCTTTTTTTTTTTTTTTGGTCTGACTGTAAAATTTCCAGAGGTTTGTCTTCTAACTCAGATATTCTTTCTTCTGCCTGACCGAGTCTGTTGTTACTGCTTCTCGGCCTTTTGGCTAAGATCAAGTGTAGGACTGAGTCTGTTGTTAAGGTTTTCCTGCATATTTTTTATTTGATCTATTGAATTCATCATTTCCAATATTTCATTTTGATTTCTCTTGAAAACCTTAATTTCATGGGAAAAATTTTCATTCATGTCATGTGTGGATTTCTTTAACTCATGGATTTGCTTCTGATTATTTCTAAGTAGTTCTACAATCAAATTTTTGAATTCCATGTCTGCCATTTCTTCAGTCTCTTCATTTTCACATTCTATTCCTGAAGAGTTGTTGTGTTCCTTTGGAGGCGTCATGTTGTCTTCCTTACTCTTCTTTCTTGAGTGAAGGATTTTGAGCAACACCAGTGCAAGACAGTCTCTCTAACCCTCCCTCTCCCTCCCTCTCAGAGCAGATCCTGACGCTTAGGCAAGGTCTCTTCCTTCCTGGGAAGCAGGTCCTAGGCCCTCTTGTGACATGTGTGCCCTCTCCATGGAGGAAAGGGGCACCTTACCTCTGCACACACGGGAAACCGAGAGGAACCAGAGCAAGCAGGCCTTGCGCAGTGATCCCCACTTATGACTCTTAGCTTGCACCCCCTGCTCCCATCATATTTCTCCCTGACTCTCCAGGCTTCAGCAAACCTGGCACAAAAGCCCCCAGGTTGCACTGCTTCTTCGGCCTTCTTCATGAAGCCTCCCGTAACACACAAAATGTACACAAACTTATCCATCTCCCCCTTCTTACTGTCTCTGGGGACAGAGATCTCAGCCAGGAACCTAACAGTGGGTGAGGAAAAGTGATCTTTTGTTACTGTTTGGCTCCAAGGCAGACTACCCCAAAATACCACCGTAGCAGACCAGAATATGCCACCCCCCAAATATATTTGGTTGGCATATTTTGAGTTGGTTATTCTGAGAAACTGCAGACACAGGAGTGGCTCTGAAAAGCTGTCCTTTCCTAAAAGAAATATGCATCTGTAAGGGAAATCTACATTGGTGAAAATGTGGGGAAAGGGGCTTGCCCCAGGCCACTGTCCTTACCCAGGAGGGCTCCTATCGGCACAGGGGACACCCGTTGTTCAGCACACACAATTCCTCCCAGAGCCTGCATGGTCACCTTCCCATTCGTGTAAGTCCCCAACTCCTATCCTTTCTGTAGTTCAGGGTGCTCTAGAAACTTCCATGCTGACCCTTCTTTGAGTCTTACGTTTTCTGGGAGTTCTGTGCATACATATGCAATCAAATATGGTTTTTCTCCTGTTCAACCGTCTTACTCAATTTAACTTGTGGCTCAGCCAAAGAACCCAGAGGGTAAAGAGAAGAAGGTATTTTTTTTTACCTCCGCTAAAGGCCCAGACAATGAACCTAAAATGAGTCGAAGGAAAAGGTGTCTTCCTCCCCTGCATATTTAATTAACTTATAAATAATTCTATTTTATCTTCTTAGTACTCTGAGAAGATTAACAAAGCCTTCCCAAAAACTTAAGTCATTTTTGTAAATGTAAGTCAAACTTATAAATGTGAAACTCATATTCTGTTAGATATTTCAATGTTGTTTATTCACTTATTATTACTCATACCTTTCAGCTTGAAAACTTGCATGTAGACCATCATTTGTTTGTATAAAATTGGAATTTTAAGACTAGTGTAGAGGCCGGAATTGTGGTGTAGTGGAATGAGCCTCCACCTGCAGTGCCGACATTCTATATGGGCGCAGGTTCAAGTCCTGGCTGCTCCACTTCCTATCCAGATCGCTGCTAATGGCCTGGGAAAGGGATGGAAGATGGCCCAAGTGCTTGGGTCCCTGTACCCATGTAGGAAGACCCAGAAGAAGCTCTGAGCTCCTGGCTTCAGCCAGGAATGAACCAGTGGATCTCTCTCTCTCTCTCTTTCTGTCTCTGTCTCTCTTACTCTCTCTCTATAAATTTGCCTTTCAAATGAATTTTTAAAAAATCTTTTTTTTTTTTTTTTTTTTTTTTTTTTTTTTTTTTTTTTTTTTACGACTAGGCTGTTCTCCTGCTAATGTGCAGCCGGGGAGGCAGCAAGTGGTGGCTGGAGTGGTTGAGTCCCTGTTGGCCACACAAAAGACCTGAATTGAGTACCCAGCTGCCAGTTATTTTGGGAGTGATTGAACGCAGATGAGAATGCACTCTCTCTCTCTCTCTCTCTCTCTGTGTGTCTCTCAAGTTTAATTAGTTAACAACAGCAACAAAAAGACCAGTGTGTTTAGATTATTTCTGTATTTACATAAAGAAAGAGGCCTGGTGTCCTTTATTATCTCAGTATTAATTTTTTTTTTTGACAGGGAGAGTTAGACAGTGAGAGAGAGAGAGACAGAGAGAAAGGTCTGTCTTCCTTCTCCGTTGGTTTACCCCCTAAGTGACCACTATGGCCAGTACGCTGTGCCGATCCGAAGCCAGGAGCCAGGTGCTTCCTCCTGGTCTCCCATGGGGTGCAGGGCCCAAGCACTTGGGCCATCCTCCACTGCCTTCCTGGGCCACAGCAGAGAGCTGGACAGGAAGAGGAGCCACCGGGGGACTAGAACCCGGCACCCCAACTGGGACTAGAACCCGGGCTGCCGGTGCCTCAGGTGGAGGATTAGCCAAGTGAGCCGTGGCGCCGGCAAGTGAACCTTTCTTACTTAAGAAGGGGACAGTTGTCTTTATCAAATTCAGGCTTTCAACCCAGGACGGGGAGGTTAGACATTTCAGAGATTTTTGGCCAAGAGACAGGATGTGAAGCCCCTGGCTGATGCCCTGAGCTCTCACTGGGACTGTGAACCACCAGAATCGCTTAATTCTTCTGATGCCGACCTCCAGCCTCCAGCCTGTGCCAGGACAAATCCCTTCACTGATTGGCCGATCTTCCATTTCTTTGAAAGCAGTGTGCATTTCTTGGGCTCTCTTGGATGTTTTCATGTGGTACTTCAGCCTGGTTCTGAAGACCCCTCAGACCCCGGCCTCTTTGTCATGCCTTTATGATTTTTTCCAGCCTCTTAACTTGATTGCCTGAGTTGACCAAAGAATGCTGCATTTTTTTCCATATTTTCCCATTGGACAGGTTCAGGACTCTTGAAGTTATTTAAAAAGCATCCAGTTGGATGTTTTTGACTCTTGGTCATGGAGGAAAGAAAAATCTTCTTGTTTCTATTAATCCTCAGGTTCATGGCAGAGACCCCTATAACAAAGTACAGATTAGCAAGAGAAAAGCAAACACATTTCTTTAAATTGTATGTGACGGGGCCGGCACTGTGGCTCACTTGGTTAATCCTCTGCCTGCGGTGCCAGCATCCCATATGGGCACCAGGTTCCAGTCCCGGTTGCTCCTCTTCCAGTCCAGCTCTCTGCTGTGGCCCGGGAAGGCAGTGGAGGATGGCCCAAGTGCTTGGGTGCCTGCACCCGCATGGGAGACCAGGAAGAAGCACCTGGCTCCTGGCTTCGGATCGGCACAGCGCTGGCCATAGTGGCCATTCGGGAGGTGAACCAACGGAAGGAGGACCTTTCTCTCTGTCTCTCTCTCACTGTCTAACTCTATCTGTCAAAAAAAAAATTGTATGTGATATGAGAGACTTCAGAGATGAAGCTCCTCCCCAGATCAGATGGGCTGGTGCATTTTTTATGCTGGATTTAAGTGGGAAGTGGTTAGTCATGGAGCAGTGTGACTGGACAAATAAGGAGGATCTAAAGGCTATAAAGTGGGGGGAGCTGAGTGAAGCCCACATGTCTGGACTCTTCTCTGTGACCCTGGCTCATGCTTCTTCCCCAGGACAGGCAGGCCCCTCTCCCACGAGGGTCTCACGTCCTGCTGCAGGCGGGGAGGATGGAAGCAGAGCAGAGAGTGACCGTCCTGGGTTTCGGATCCGCTGCAGGGGAGGAGAGTGGGGAAGTGAGAGTGGCCTCCCCGTCCCTTCAGTTTTCTCAAATGCCAAGGGGCCATATTTTGGGTGTAGCGTGTCCTGAACCTCCTCATTCAGAACAAGAAAATCATACTAATGGTCCAGAGGAAAACTCTGTTACTCTTGGGGGATTCTTCCTATCTTTCAAAAATTACTAGAATTTGCATAGCTAATGCACACATGTGCTTGAACATTCAAAATCACAGAAGAGCAAAACGCAAAAAGCGAATCTCCCTCCCTCCTCTGTGTCTAGTCTGCCAGGGCTCCTTCCTGGAGGCAAACAAGGTTACTGTAATGTGCACTTCCTTCTAGCGCGATTCTGTGCATTTGCAAGGACGCAGATGTGCACATACACTTAGCATCGTGTGCACGTGACAGCATGCCATACATTCTGCTCTGCACCTGCTTGGTTGGTTGCTTGCTGCCTGACCATATATGTTGGTTGTGGACCCATAGCCATGCACAGAGCTGCCTCATTCTTAATGCCTGCGAGTTGGGCAGCCAGAACTAAAGTGACTCCATTTGCCACTTAGCAAAAGCTAACTGCTGCCTCTTGACTTACCAGACTTCTGCTTCCAAGATAAAGGCTTGCTTAAGAAGTCCAGGGACTGACCTCAGGGAAGTCGGCTAGAACTGCAGGACCTTGGCTGTGGGAAGAATATACGAGCACCAGCTGTGAATAGCACAAGCCCAGAGTGGAAAGGACCACCATCTGGCCAATTTCAGGATGATTATCAGAACTGATGGAAGGAACTGGCCCACAGCCAACCAAGCCTGTTTTCTCCATAAACACCTCCCTACTCCCTTCTCCCTCTTAAAAAAAATCCTGTGAGCTTGAGCATCTGGGCAGGTGTTTGTGCTGAAAGCCTGCGCCCCCTTCAAGCGGCTGACTTCTAGATGAGCCCGACCTCCCTGCATCAACGCTTGGCTCTGGAGGACTGGTTTTCAAGCAGCAACTGGCCTGACCTTTGTTCTTACCGGTAACATTTGCCGTTCCTCCTTCCAAACCATTCTGTCTCTGGTCCACTGGGTGAATGCAGTTTGCAGCTTCGCTCTGTGCTGGTTTGCCAGGTATCTGCTTGTGGTCAGTTAGCTGGAAGCATGAGTGTATTGGGTGGAGCTGCTGGGAACATTGTTGTTTTCCAGGTAAAATGGGACAGGTTTTCTATCCTTCCTTCCCTCCCTCCCTCCCTCTCCCCCCCCACCTTCCTTCCCTCCCTTCCTGGAATACATCGAGGGTGCCTAAGTGTAGCAGCCAGGTTGTGATCATGAGGACGGCAGGAGTAGAAGGGGACTGGGCAGTAGCATCCTCTCTTCTCTGGACTTCGTGCCTCTGGATTTTGCATTGCCTGGAGAAAGCGACTCCTTATCAGCGAAGGCCAGAATAGTCATATTTCTGTAACATGCAGCAGAATCAATCCTAAATAATGTAATGCTGTTTTCATTGTCTGGAGGTGCCATTATTTATTTAACTAGTCTTCTGTAGATGAAAGATGGCACGATTAAAAAGAAAACCTCATACTATGCTGTTTCCCATGTATGAGAATATTATCTATAGGATAAATTCCTATAACTAGAATTACTGGGTCAAATGGTAGATGTATTTTAAAATTTGGCTGGTGTTGCTGAATTTCTCCCCATAGAACTTGCACTAACTCTTGGAGAATTCTTAATGTGCTAGGGAACAGCCATCCATATTAAGGCTTCAGGACATACTCAGATATGATCAAAAGCCTAACGCTATTTTAGAATCCCTCCTGGCAAAGTAATTTACTTTTTTCCTTTGGATGGAGAAAGGTTTCAATAGACTCTGCCGACACGTGCATGATACTGTGTGATCCACTTACTAATTGAGAGGGATTAGCAAAGAGGCACTGCTGGTCACGAGCTGAGAAGCCCTGTCCCAGAACTGACCTCAGGGCTGCGGCTCAGACACAGATGTTAAATCCTTTTAGCAAAGACCCTCATCCCTCCTTTTCCAGATGTGACAGGCTACGGATGCAATTAGACAAACCTATTTTGGGCACCTCTTGGATGTCAGATATACCAAGCTTAGCGCTGGAAAGCGATGGGTTCTCTAGTGGGTTGCAATACATCCCTAGGCATGTTGTGTTCAGATCTCAACCTCTGATGCCCGTGACTGGGACCTTATTTGGAAATAGAGTCTTTGTAGGTGAGGTTGCACTGGACTGATGCTTAAATCTGTGAGCCAAGTCTTCCTAAGGGCAAGGAGAGGGAGATTTAGACGCAGAGACATGCAAAGGGAAATGGCTGTGTGAAGATGAGGTGGGGCTTGGTTATGCTGCCACAGACTAGCCAAGGACTGCTAGGAAGAGACAATGACAAAGAGCACGGCATTGCCAACACCTTGATCTTGGACTTCTAGCTTCCACAATGGTGAGAGCACAAATTTCTGTTGTGGTAAGTCTCCTAGCTTGTGGTACTTGGTGATGGCGGCACTCAAACAAAATCCCAGAGCTGAAATAGAATCCCCTCCTAGGAAACAGAGAGATCACTCTTCCAGTGACAGCAGTGATGTTCCCGGTCTGTGGGTCTATCAGCCACCAAATTCTGTAGCTCACTCTCTGTGTCCACGTCTGCCTTCCTACTCCAGACTGGGTTTCCTTGGGGAGAATAACTATCTTCTCTTTGTTTTTTCAAATCTCCAGGGTCATGGAAAGCGACTATCTATTCTATCAATCATCTGTCTTGAACAGTTCAAGATTGAAATCACCAGCACCACACAGTGACCACTCACAGACTTGCTGGCATTGGGGCTTCTGGCTCCTCCCCTTCTTCTCTCTGCCAATGACATTGCCATTCATGCTGTGGCCCAGTGCACTCCCAGTTAGCGCTTCCTCCTCCCTCCCACCTGCAGTGAGTCAGCTCCAACAGAACATCCGTGGTTTGTCTCTGTGGCCTATTCTTGCTCTAAATGCCGGCCAGTGCACTCCATGCATCCTCCTGTGGACCCCAGTGTTTAGCTCCATGCTGATAATCTCCTGGTCCTCACCATGGACTCAGATACCTGAGCTCCAGACTCAGCTCTCTCATCACTCCCCCATGTCTCTGCTTGATAATGCGGGAGGTGATGGGCTCAGCCTGTCCCAGCCCGCCCTTCCCCTCCTGGTTTTCCCCTCATTGATTGACTCCGTTCTCTTCCCCACTTGCTCCTGCAGATGCTGGGAGTTGTCTTTTGTTTCTCTCTCTTACCTGCCACATCTCGCTCAGGACCAAGCCATGGCCGGTCAACCTCCTTCATAACCTCAGAGTCCACGGCCTTCGCTTCAGCCCTACCACCTAGTTCAGCTCCCGTGTGTTCCCATGGACTGGGATTTTTGCCTCCCATCTTGCTCCTCTGCCGCCCTTTCTCCAAGCTATACTGAGAGCGACTGAACATGAAAGATCACACCTCT
Organism: Oryctolagus cuniculus; assembly: GCF_964237555.1. NCBI lineage: Eukaryota > Metazoa > Chordata > Mammalia > Lagomorpha > Leporidae > Oryctolagus > Oryctolagus cuniculus. The sequence continues at coordinate 84,535,340 of NC_091440.1, forward strand.
CTCTGATCGTGTGACTGCCCTGTGTAAAACTGTGGTAGCCCCAAGTCTTAAGGCTGAACTCCCCTCTTTTTTTTTTTTTTGACAGGCAGAGTTAGACAGTGAGAGAGAGAGACAAAGAGAAAAGTCTTCCTTCTGTTGGTTCACCCCTCAAATGGCTGCTACGGCCAGCACTGCCATGCTGCACCGATCCGAAGCCAGGAGCCAGGTGCTTCTCCTGGTCTCCCATGGGGTGCAGGGCCCAAGCACTTAGGCCATCCTCCACTGTCTTCCCGGGCCACAGCAGAGAGCTGGCCTGGAAGAAGGGCAACCGGGACAGAATCCGGCGCCCCAACTGGGACTAGGACCCGGAGTACGGGCGCCGCAGCGGAGGATTAGCCTAGTGAGCCGTGGTGCCAGCCGGCTGAACTCCTTTCCATGGGTTACAAAGTCCTTGGCGACCCAGCACCTGATGCTAGCATGACCTGAGTGCACCCCTTCAATCACATTACACCTGCTTGCCTTCTCTCCCTTCCCTACTGCTGGACACATTGTTCCTTCTGCCTGGAATATTTCTCCCTCCTTTCTTAATCCAGTTGCCCTCAATGCAGTCTTCTAATCTCAGTCCCTAATTCTCATTTCTTGGCGAGGCTTTTCCTAGCCCCCCACCCCTCTCATTCTCCTGCTGTGCCATCCCAGTGCACTGTGCCCGTGTTCTTTCTTGCACTGGCAATGATCAGTGTTGCTGTCTATATTCTCCCCTAGATGGCCGCAGTTTGTAAGGATAGGGATTGCTGTGTCTTTGGAGCCTAACCCAGTCCCCTCACATAGGAAAGGCTCAATAAAATATTTGTTGAATGAATTAAATCTCCAAGGCACATAGTAAACGCTCCAATGGATTGAACGAATAAATGTAAGTGAACTTTTGTTTATTGCGCTTGCAATTACTTCAAGCCTGTTGCACTCAACTAGATTTTTGCAATGGCACTTCTCGAATCTCTCCGTTTCAACCTGTGCTGCAGAACACATCAGATGAACTGTCTGTCACAAAGTTGTCACCTATATTAGGTAACCCTCAACCAAAAAAAAAAAAAAAATCATCACAGCACCTAAATAAACACAGCAAAATCCAAACTCGACAGCTGTGCCACACCCTATAAAAGCTTTAGCATAGATTCTTTAGATATGGTGCAGTAGAGTCTGTGCTTACGGCCTCTGAGGAATAACCCGGTGTCTAATCAGCATTGTGTGTTTGGAGAAATGTCTCCCTTAGCCCAAGCACATTATTTACATATGAATGTTTGGAAACACAGCCTATTATTGAACTGAGGATTGAACTTGGTTGTTCCTAAAACCCACCAGTGGAATGTTTCCAGGCAGTCAGCAGACACGGGCATGGGTTGTGCTCAGGAGGGTTTAAAGGAGAAGAAAATCTCTCTGGCATATATTTGGATGGTTACTTTGCAACTTGCTTTCCAACCATAAACAAAATGATTACTTGTATGTCTGATAATTGCTTTTCAAAAAATTAGAATGCCCCAGGGTGGGTATTTGGCCTAATGGTTAAGACGCTGGTTAAGATGACTACACCCATTTCAGAGGGCCTGGGTCCAATACTCACCTCTGGTTCCTGACTCCAAGTTCCTGCTGGCACAAGCCCTGGGAGACAGCAGTAAAGGCTCAAATGATTGGCTTCCTGCCGCCCATACAGGAGACACGGGTTGACTTCCTGCTCTTGGATTTGGCTCTGACCTAACAATGGTTGCTGTGGGCCTGTGGGGAGTGAATCAAAGGATGGCAGCTCTCTCCCTCTCTCTGTGCAATCTGCCTCACACATAAATCATTTATAGTTAAAGAAGCCATTGACCTTGGGCTCAGGAACACTTGATTTGTAAGACGCTGACCCTGCAGCCTTTGTGACGTCACCTTGCGGATTGCAGTTGGTCCATGTGGGAGGGGGCTGGCCGGTGAGTTCTTGTTGACTCCGGGTACAATCGTCGCTCAGAAGCATCTGGCAGCCCCGGTAGGAACCATTTCTGGACACCTCCTCTGTCAGGCCGCCACTCCCAGTTGGGAGTAGGCAGGTGAGGTCTGGGAAGCCGTAAAGCTGGAGAGTCCACCTTTGGCAGGGCAGCCTGCCCTCGCAGTTATTCCCTGATGTTTTGAAGCACCTGCCGCCTATGCTGTCATGAGCCCCTTTCTCCACCAAACGAGGAAGGCATCTGGCTTTCCTGACCTCTTTTATGTCGGAGACCCAGGTGGGTGTGCTGGAAAGCGAGCCCCCTGACACCGGCCCAAGCTGGATTTTCATCTCAGACCCATGGGAACGTTTAGGCAGTTCATTTAACCTCCCTCACCTCGGTTTCCTAATCTGTACAGGACAGAGAATATTAGTTGTTAAAGCTATTTTGAGAATTAAATGCAATGATTTGGGAAAGCATTTTCCTGGGCTACAATGAGTGTTTGCTAAGCACCGGCTGTTGGTATACATGCCCTTTCATGTTGTTGAGTGGCACTGTGATTGGATTTTAAGCTGGATAGCTGGTGCTGTAGTGAGCGGGCTCTATCATTGCCAGCCTGCTAGTAAGATGTAGGTGGTTATGAGAGCAGCAAATTAGGGGAGGCTTCCTGGCTCTTGGGTTGGTCAAGGGTGGTATGTTCTGTTACTGTAGGCCTATTCCTGGGAGGTGCTGGGACCTGAGACACAGACACCTTTGCAGGTGCATTGGAACATGGAGCCGCGCCCACCCCGTGCTATGAAGGGTCTTCCTGACTCAGTACGTGTCAAAAGCTACCTTCTCCATCTCTCCCCCAATTCCACTTTCCCCACAGCCTCGAATGGCAGGTGTTTGAAATTCAGAATTCTTCTCTGAACTGTGCCTTGTGCCACCAACCGCTGAGCCAACCGTCTCCAACCTCAGTTGTGTTAGTGGAGTAAGTAACCCACCCATGCAAATCCACAGCCATGTGGTCGGCATTCCTGGGACTTCAGACCAGGAGATAAATAGGGAAGGTGCCCGAGGCCCACAGGGACCCGTGGGACCCTGGCATTGCAGGCATCACACCAAAGGCAAGGATGTAAGCATGGCGACCCAATTAATTCTGCCATGTGGAGACCTCTCAAGGTTGCTTGTGAATCGTTCCCGCCCACAGCGTCATGAAGGCATCAAGAACACCCTGGTGGCCCCCTCCCAGTCCCCGACTTGGGGCAGACTCCACATCAGCGTCGGAAGCCACACTTAGTTTCTGTCGACCTGGCAGAGGTCACGTGCAGAGAGCATACTCTTCCCCCTGCATCTTCATTCCGGATCCTCATGCCAAATCGGCAGGCGCCTCTTATTACTCCCGGTTTATGGAAGAAGAAATGGATGCTTCGAGAGCCTAAGAGGTCACTGAGAGGGAGAGTTAACGTCGGCCCAGCCCACGGCGCGGCACGGATTGTAATCACCGATCACTCTACTTCCTGATCCAGCTGATTACTGCTAATTTTGCCTGGGGACAGAAGTCTTTGGACATCAAATGGCTTTCCGAGCTGCCCGCTCCTGTGGCTTCTCTGTGCTCCCTCCCTGGGTGACTCGCTTTGGCTACCAAGTGTCACTCTTGATCCCCTGGTCAGGGTTGGCGCTTGCCCTTGTCATTGGGTCCGATCGTCCAGATGAACGTTCAGAGGCGGCCGAGCCCTGTCTTTGGAGCCTCTTGCTCCAATGCTTCCTGCACAGCCTTAGCAGTGATACTGCTGGTGTCTGTCCCCAGATGCGGCCTTCCCCTGGCCTCCCCTCTAGGCTCCTGGTCAGCCTAGATTATCCTCACTCTCTCCATCACTCCAGAGACCCCTGACGAAGACATCCCCCATCCCTGCCAGCAATAACTTTTTCCCAGCCCAGGCCCTTGGAGATGTGCTACGGTATGCTCTCCACTCCCAGCAGACAGGGTCACAGCCATTGGTCCATAGAGTCAGCCTGTGTCTCTGTCTTCCGCTTAATTATGACAATGCACATGACAGTACAGAAAATGAGCACCTCCATGTCCGATTACAAATGTAGAAGAAAAATGAAACCCTCACAGCAGGCCAATCACCTCCTTGTTAGAACATTCATCATATTTATAAATTGCATTTCTGTACAATTATGTAGTGCAATGAAAAATCTGCCCTTGAGCAAAATAGCATGTTGGTCTTGTTAGATGATTTTCAAGCTTGTTTCTTTACAACCCTGAACTTGACCTTCTATCACTTCCCTCCTCCTGGACAGAGATTGAGCCAGCCACAGCTAAACTACTGGGTGATGCTGGTCTGACCTATCACCTCTTGGCTTTGCTCAGGAACTCCCCAGAATGAATTCATGACCCTGAGCGTGAGTCAGAGGGAGGCGGCTTTCTCCACCTTCTTAACAGTGAGGAAGAAGTTGCAGAGGTGAAAACAGAGTAGGAAGGACAGCCCACCCAAGAAAAAGAGGAGGGGATGTATTTTCCAGGTGATCCCGGTCCCCGGTTCTGCTATTGCGGGAGAAACCTTTCGTGAGTCTGTATTGCAATTGCTGTTGACCAGCCAGGCTTGAATTACTTCCTTTCATTTGTTGGCGTAGAGGTTCTCCTTAAGAGATAGCAAAAGCAATCCAGTTCATGTTATTCTTGGATGAAGAAGCAGCCTATGGAGACAGTGACCATTTAGCACAGATAGAACCTGCCAATCACTGGCTCACTACTGAAGAGCAGGAACAAAGCTGGCCAGGCCCACCCTCTGTCAAGGGCAGGCTGACGGTGAGGAGGCCCCGGAAGGGGAAGCGGCTTCCCTGGAGATGTGGTGTCCTGGCAGTATGTTCGGTTCAGGTTAGCAGCCTGCCCTCTCTAGTTCACGTAGTCCCTGGAAGCTTCAGTGCTTCAGTGGCAAGACTACTTAGAGTAGGTACAACCTATGGTCCTTGGGGATCTCCCCCAAGCTGTCCAGAGCTGCACAAATGTTCCAGTCTTCTACTGGAAGCAACATGGGCCTCTGTTGGGGATGTGAGCCCAGAACAGGGGCCAGCGCTGCACTCAGAAGTTGCAGGAGGTCCTTACTAGGAATCACCTGATGGGGCTCAAGGACTGAGTGTCGGAGGCAGATTCCATCCTTCAGCTAGTACTCACCGAGCTCCCAAGATGTGTGGGGAAGCATGAGAAAACAGAGCGCTGAGGGCACTCCTCATGTGGATCTTGTATTTCAACAGGGCAGATAGATAACAAGCAAATTATATAAGGATAATGCAGGTATTGCCCTCTGATGGTGATACGTTCCCAAAAACTGGACAGTTTGTGCAAAATGCAACCCAAAAGTCCATTTCCCACTATGTTACATGGGAACATGATGGTGTGTTATAAGCCCACAAAATCCTACAGCCAACTTCCTAACACGTAACCCAAACATAGATAATACTTCTGGAATACAGATATTCCCCAACTAATGATGGAATCACATCCCAGTAAACACATTGTAAATTGAAAATGTTATAATTTTTAAAAATATTTATTTATTTACTTATTTGAAAGGCAAAATTGCAGAGAGAGAGAGAGAGAGAGAGAGAGAGAGAGGTCTTCCATCCGCTGGTTCACTCCCCAGATGGCTGCAACAGCCGGAGTTGTACCAACCCAAAGCCAGGAGACAGGAGCTTCTTCCAGGTCTCCTACATGGGTGCAAGGACCCAAGGACTTGGGCTATCCTCTACTGCTTTCCCAGGCCAGGGCAGAGAGCTAGATCAGAAGTGGAGCAGCTGGGACTTGAACCGTGCCCACATGGGATGCTGGCACTGCAGGCAGCAGCTTTACCTGCTATGCCACAGCGCTGGCCCTGAAAATATTATAATTTAAATTGCAGTTAATATGCCTAACCTATTGGCTCTCCTAGGTTGGCCACAGCACACTGTAGTTGGTTGAAATTGCCAGCATAGTGAGAAAGGGTTGCGCTGCATAATAATAGCCCAGGAAAATACAAATTCCAGAAGTGCAGCTTCCGAATGCTTACTGCTTTCAATTCTCAAAAACTCGAAAAATTGTAAGCTGAAGCATCATAGACTGGGGACTGTTTGGATATAACTATGACTGCTTAAGTCATTAGTTGTCTTGGTCATTAATCCCTTAATAACATTATTAACACACAGTCCCTCTGTGAAGTAACATATCCAGTTTACATGCCGTGTCATACATCTTACCATTAAAGTGACTCCCAGCAAAGAAATCAGCCACATAGCAATCACTTAAACATTTTTAGGTAAACCTACAGATAAAATGTGCGGTAGACTTACTCTTAGGGTAAAAAACAGAAAGTGACTTCCTGAAATGAACTGTCACTCAGCACAGAAGATTGAGAGTGCAGGGGTGGGAAAACACCACGGTGGGGGACAGACGCTCCCCGACACGTGGCACACTTCTCCCAGTGTCTACACTGGCCTCTGACGGCTGACATCCCGTGGCTGTATTTGGAGAGTAACGCGAGATTCTGCTGCACACTGCTTTATTACAGATGTCGCATTGAGCTCAAGGGACACAGTGTTTTTTCCTATGTTAACGTCAACTGAAGACAATATTGCTTTGAGAGATGGGCAGGTTCTTTGGCATGTGAGTACTGAAAACCAGAGGGATCCTATGGTTAGAATATTAGCTTCCAGAGCATGTCTTGAGGTAGAGAGGGTGAGACACGCCAAAGTGAGAAAGCAGCAAGGAAGGGGGTGGTAAGCGGCAATTTAAAACCGTGTGGTCAGCAGTGGTCAGCAGGAGGTATTAGAATTAAAAGTCCGAAAGGCCTGCAAGCTACGTGGACTTGGGGACAGGGAGTATCCCAGGCAGAGGGAAGTGCACACGGGAAGTCCTTGTGGTAGAGAGCATTCTAGACTGTTCCCAGGGAACCAGGGACCCCCTGTGAGCACAGAGGAACAGCCTAGTAGAGACCTAGGGAGAACAGGAGGAGAAGGGTCCCTGACAGATGGGAAGCCAGTGGTGGCTTTGCACTGTTACCAATCAGTAAGGGTAGGGCAGGGTCACCATGTCTGGGGCCCCACCCGATCTCCTTGTGGCTACCGTGTCTTTCTTGCTGAGCCAGTGCCCGCAGCAGGAAGGACCCGCCCGGTGGAGGGCATGGGCCCAGCTGCGGAAGAGGTGAAGAATCCCGTGGCGTGCGACTCTGCTGTGACCTCCTTGGGGAAACTGCAGAACAACCCAGAGGAGTGCGGGCTGGAGCCCTTCCCCCGTGGTTTTCCGGTAGGGAGGGCTCTGTTGCCTTCTCAGAGCAGCCGGGGGGATGCAGTGGGGTAGGGTGGGGGGCCGTGGGCGTGGGCTGAAAGTCATCTCCTCCTTCATTTCCACCCAAAATCGCCAACTTGGCTCACTTCCCAACACGGTACTGATGCCCTTTGTCTGACGCAGGGGATGAGAACTGCCACGTGCAGACTTGCAATGCAGGGCTAGGCATCGGAGCAGGTGTCACTCACAGGCACCTACCACACTTGGTGCTTTATATATGAGCTGGGGAGATGGTTATGTCACCCCCATCTGACAGCTGAGGACACTGTGGCTCGAGAGCTGAGTAACTCACCCAGGATCAGGAAGCCAGGAAGGTTACTGAGCGGGATTCAAAGCCGCACGTGGGTAGCATCTAGCTTGAACATCGTGGCTGATGCATGGGATTAGACAGAGCCAGGATCCCCGGGGAAGGTGGACACAGGGTGGGAGTGGAACAGGTGCTGCATTCTTGGGAGAACAGTGTGAGATCACCTGACTTCCCCATTGTGTGGTCCTGTGGTCCCAGCCTCTTTAATTACGTATCCATCACCTTGAGTTGGGCAATCGTTGAAATTAATGATGCAGAGTCTCAGATCCTGCCGCCAAGGCTCACGTTTCAGCAAAACATCCCTTACTTGGGAGTTAGTGCTGAAGAAAAGCCATTTTACAAGATACCTGGTTCCATAACCAGGTTTGAAAAATGGGAGAGTGGGTCTTTCTTCTTTTCGCCTTGGCACAGTGGCAGGACGATTCCAAACAAACTTGGAGTATAAAACCGCAGCTGGGTTTTCTCAGAAAGCTCAAGTCTGCGAAAGGCTTTCCTTCTTACCAGTCCTGGGGGCTGCGGCTATGAAATTTTGCTAAATGGGATGCACCTACCAAGCACATTTTATTAGCGCTCCTATCCGACGGTGCTTTCAATTTTTAAAATAGTTGCTTTAAAAAGCCTCCGGGGGCACGCACAGCAATCCCAGTTAATCCCATAATAATAAAAACCAGCTGCGCAAGTGCTGCTGTAACAATAATGACCCCACGCAGGCTTGAACACGGATTGTAGGGAGAGTTTGCTGCCAAGGGGCGTTAGGGATTCACCTGGTCCCTCTCCCCTGCCTTATTAGGCAAAGCGAGGCTTTGTCTGCTTGTGGGGCTTTGCTGAGCTTGCCTGGGGGCAGAGATGGCTGGAGTAACCTCTCCCTGGCCTGGCTTTCTTCCTAAGCAATCTGGCAATGTCTTTGGTGCCTATCCTGGTGGGAACTACCTTTTCCCTTCAGGGCTGAGCGAGTGAAAATTCAACAGGGTTCATTCAACAAACATTCACTACCAGGTCGCCATCTGCAAAGCCCCAGGGAGTTTCGGGGAGGAAAGGAGGAAGGATGGGCTGTTGACCCTACACTCGAAGAACCGTCATCCAACTGGAGGCAAGGGAATGTCCCTGGGAAACTAAGAGGTAGGTAGTATGCCAGGTGTTTTGGCCAAACAGGGAGGGGGTTGGGAGAAGAAATCCTATAGGATTGCCCTGGGGATGGGTAGAGACTTCCAGAAGAGGTGACAATCCGGAAGGCTTTTTGCACGTGAATGGGAGTCCAGTGGCTAGAGCAGTGAAGGGCTTGGGGTGTGGGAACAGCACGAGCACAGGATGTGTGTGTGGGTTAGGGTTTGTTTAGGCTCCCCCTGGTAGCATTCATGGAGCCAGGAGAGATGTGGAAGAAAGATGCGGCGGGAAGAGTAGAGCCACGGGGCCCACGCGAGGGCAGCTGTGAAGCCACCTGCAGGGACTGATCTCCGCCCTGCAGATGGTCACCAGGACTGGAAGGGAGAGAGGGAGCTCAGCTTTAGGATCGTAAATCCAATGGTGCTAAGAAATGAAAGAGAAATTGTTGGAAGTGAATCTTTGATTTTGTGCACCAATCTAGAGGATTCTTGCCTCCGCAACACAACTCAGACAGAAAACTTCCCCCGAGCAGCTTGTTAAGGCAGCCTTAGCTCCCTCCTCACTTACAGCCCAAACACCATAAGGTTGTGTTTGGCCTTCAGCTGTCTGGGAAGCAAGAGGTTCACTGGGGTTTTCCAAGGAGGTTCCCTTTGCAAGTGGCCATGTAATGCTATTGAAAACAGAAATTGCCGCCTGGGCCCAGAGCTTGTGAAATGCCTCTGTGTGGCTTGGCCTTGCCTTCCAGTTTCCAGTTTAACATCCACTGACTTGACGAGAGGCTCAGAAGTAATGAGAAAGGATCAGTCCCTGACCATACATGCATAGGCAGGCATGTATGGTCACACACACACACACACACAGAGACACGCACCACGCAGATAACAGAAATCAATGTCAAATCCACTTTCCAGAGGCATGTCCCAGCATAGGTATATACACTGAGCCCACAAATATGTGAACAATAGCCAGAATACGTGACCACACTGATCCACAATGTGAGCTATGACAAGAATGTATTTTTAGAAGCATCCTTTCCTTTAAAAGTAGGATTTTATAAAGGTAGCAGGAGAACAAAGAAGAAATTATGAAGGAAAGAAATTGATTATGGAACAGATTCTAGAAAGTCAAAAGACCAAGAATTCTCTGGCGTTCCTGGGGGTCCAGGCAGGTGGGTTTGATATGGAGGCCAAGCAGTCGCTGGGGACACGGATGGAGAGACAGATGGCTTCTGATGGGCAGGAAGTGAGGGGGAACATAGGCAGAAGACCCAGCCATTGAGTGTCCCAAGGATGGAAGTCATTATGGGGACACGGAGCTTCCCAGAGCTCCCTACGAGCCAGGGTTGCCCTATTTAGCAAAAAAAGAAAAAAGACAAAAACAACAACAATAACAAAACTCAGAGAGCCCAGTTCAGTTTGAATTTAGGGGAACAAAATTTTGATATGAGTATATAATAGTTAGGAAATATACTAAAAAAATTTGTTTATCCAAAATTCAACTTTAGCTAGCATTCAGGATTTTGGTCTTGCAGCCACACAGAGAGGGTTGCTACACATCTGGATGAGACTTTGCATATGAGGTTTCGCTCAGAGCAAGAGTATCTGGAGCCGGAACTCAAGGCCAGCTTCTGAGTGGCACCGTGAATTGTCAGGGGCACCAAGACTGGTGCAGCGGGGTCAGGGATGGGCACGCGGCTGGCCAGTGCTGCCTGTGGCATAGCACAAAGTAGACTAAGTCTCTGGGGTGTCATGGGGGAGTCTGTAAGGCTGCACATCATGAATACTCCTCTATTATTTCCACCAGCAATGATTTCTGTCTCATTGATTTTCTTACAAATTGAGTCCTATTTGCAAGGCCATTGGAGCCCATTTCATTTCTTTTGACTTGATTTGATTTTTCACCCTGCCTTGTACTCTACTTCCGTGGTCATTATGCACAAACAATATTCTGTCTTCATTAGCTGAATATATTGCATCTCAACTCACTCTGGGCATTTGCCCTGCGTGGTTGGCATTAAAGACTGGAAATTGCTTCTCCCCACGATGGTGCAGGGCCAGACGCACAAGGCTTGGGTGAACATGGAAACAAAGACAAAATGAGTCTCTCGATCCATCTCCCACTGGTTTGCCTTCTCATTAACTCATTCAACAAACACCTATCGAGGGTCTACCACGTTGGTCGCTCGCCAGAAGCTCAGAGAAGGTAGAACAGAAGCAAGCATACTCCTTGCCCTCAACGTTCTTTTCCAACAAGTGATCCATGTGGGGTTCAGGGAGTGTCAGTTTGGGGGTGCAGAGCTGCAGCAGGGCAAGGACACAGCCAGCAGAGGCTCGGGAGGGAGAGAAGGGTGGGCCGCCCTGGAATGACAAAGCAGCAAACTCTGCAGAGAGAAAGCAGGTGTGTCTGAGGGCCTGAAGGAGCTTCAGGGGGCCCAGGGAGGATGGAGAGATGAGGCTGGGCAGGAAGGCGCGGCTGCTCTCCATGGACTTCGCTGTTATAAGGGTGTAACTGAGCTCAGGGTCCGTTCTCCAACCTCGTGTGCTAAGATTAGCATACTAGGCCTAGGCTGGAGAGAGGCTGGTGAAAAAAATGACACTTTGTTTAAAAGTCAGAATGAGGATGAGAGAGAGAGAGAGAGAGAGAGAGAGAGAGAGAGGGAGGGAGGGAGAGAATCTCATCTCTTGGTTCACTCTAAATGTCCATAACATCCAGGGCTGCACCAGACCAAAGCCAGGGGCCAGGAGAACAATAATCCAGGTCTCCCGTGTGGGTGGCAGGGACCTGACTACTTGAGCCCACTAAGTGTGCACTACCAGGAGGCTGGAATCAGGAGGAGAGGCAGGATTCACACCCAGGTGCTTCAATATGGGATACGGGCACCCTAAGTAGCAGCTTAACCACCATGTCAAGTGCCTGCCCTTTCGTCTGGTTTTAGAAGTAGCAACAGATCAAACAAGCAATGTTCTGACTTCATAATGAGTCTGCAGTTCAAATAAAATAAAGTTCCTAAATGGATCCATTCTAACCCAATTTATTTCACTTTGGAACATTTGAAACTCAATGTGATTACAAAAAATCACCACAGGCCAAGGAAATTGTTTACAAATCTCTTTGCCTATCTAAGATTTCCACCCTTGTAGATACTCGAAGCAAAGAGAAATTCTTTAACACCGGATCTTCATAAATATTGGAGATAGTTTATGATGACATTACCCACAATAGAGCCCCTGTGAGCATTAGCTAAGTAAACTCATTAACAATATGTTTGTATTTTTCTTCAGTTGTTTAAGCTGCATGGAAATTACATATGCTCTCAAGAAAAGTCTCCGGAACTGGTTGAAAGCTATTTAAAAATATTCAAAGCAAAGCACACTTTTGAATGCTCAGGGGGCACAGACTTCATCTGGAGGAAAATCAAACATGAGAGAGAAGTACCTCCTTATTTTAGCCTTTGTTGTTGGAACTCCTATGTTTTTTGTGTATTCCACTTTCCCGCCTGGATGAGTAACGTACGTTGAGTCTTTGATAACCAAGGTTCTTGTGTTGGGCCACATTGTACATGATCGTGAACCCACAGCATTGTGGAATGTCACACTGAGAAGGAGCAAGAGAGAGAATCTTACCATCCCCTCTTTTATCAAAGAGGAAGCAGAATTCTGGAGAAGGAAAGAGCTGTGCACCAAATCCAGCTCCAGCCAGGCCCCGGGGCCCTTTCCAGACTGGCTCATTCCAATGCTCGTATTCCCCATCTGTGTAATCACACAGGACAGGGATGCCACACACGTGGCTGAGCACAGAACCCTGGAAAGTGAATTTTTACAGCAGTACCTGTTGTCTGTGTGTGCGTGCATTTAGCTGTTATCTTGCGTCGTAGAGCATGGCTCTTCAAACTACGGTGATAGGACAATTCTTTTTTGAAAAATGATTTCTTTCTTTCTTTCTTTCTTTCTTTCTTTCTTTCTTTCTTTCTTTCTTTCTTTCAAACCCAGAGTTACAGAGAGAAACAGAGACAGAGACACACACAGAGAGAAGTCTTCCATTTGCTGATTCATTCCCCAAATGTGAGTGCAAGGGCCCGAGTGCTTGGGCCATTTTCTGCTGCTTTCCCAGGTGCATTAGCAGGGAGCTGGGTTGAAAGTGGAGCAACCCAGGACTCGAACCAGGGCCCATATCTGTTATGCCACAATGCTGGCCAGGGAAGATTCTTTGTAATCATGTTTTTGTTGCTTATAGATTTTTTTTTAATTTTTAAGGATTTTATTCAGTGAGAAATGGGCAGAAAAGTTAGGGCTTTATTTAGGGGAGAAAGAGAGGTCTAGAAGCTAAGTTGGGTCCATACAAAGCAGAGAGCAGGCCAGGAACTACGGGGAGCAAACGTATGGTTAACAAGCAGCCACAAGTTGCTGGACACAGCAGCAAAGTGAAGGCAGAGAGCAGGCCAATAGGCCACATGTCCTGAAGATGTGGGGCAACAAGGGAGGGGCCCATTGTGTTTCAGGACTTTTATTCACTCCCAAAGGGGAGTGATTATGTAGTCTGATTGGCAGGTGGGTGTACAGGTAGGGGTGTGAGATCACACAGGGGTCGTGGTCTTCCAGCTCACAAACCTAATTGATTTTATCCTAACTGCCTGCCTACATCATTCCCCATGAGAAACTCCAGTCCCTTAACCTTAAGGATGTTGAAGGGCATAGAATCATCCTATCTTCTAGAGCTGCTTCCTGCTTATTAGGGGCATGGCTCAGGCCTTGCCTGTCCTGGGTCTGGAAGTCTCCACCTATCTCATCTAATGAATTTGCTTTAGGAGCTGGAGTAGTCTCTGTCACCACCAATGGCTGTGTTCCCTGCATGATCAGTTATTTCCGAAAGTTGTTGAGTTCTGAAACTTGCAAGTTTGTCAATTAGCATAAGCAAAACCAGAACAAAACCAATTGCCAGTGGTGTGCCCCTTAGGATGGAAAGAACCTGTTTACAGACTCCCAGATAGTGGGTGGTGATAGGTTACCCTTATGTAGATTATAAAGCCATTTAGCTTGAGTATAGAGAATTATAATAGAATAACCCATGAAAGAGTTTTTGGCAATAACAAGCTCCCAGAGAGAATCAAATGAGGAGGCGGGCACAGCACGTCTGCCTTAAGGTGCATCAGTCTTGATGTGATGAAAGCAAGAGCCTTCCTTATCTTTCTGCTTTTGAGGAGGTGCTTAAGGTCTCTGATTGGCTTATGGGAATTACGTCTTTGGAGTTCACCTGTGAGGACTTAAGAGCTACAAGTTTAATTCTAATTTTACAGAGGTAGTCGTGCTCAGTAGCACCCGGTGAGTTCTCTTCCCGTTGAAGCTGCAACTGCTCTGGAGAGGGTCTTTCTGCGAATGGCTTGTTCAGGAATTCCTAGTGCCGGAGCTGCTGTTACAAGCCCTTTGGTTCTCTGGAACACCTTCTGTAGCTCCCCTGTCCAGCACAGTGTGTCTGTGTCAGGGCCTTTTAAACCTCATACAAAAGCTTGGAATCCAACTCCTGGAATCCATACTCCACAGAATCCTGCCACCAGGGATTCCCAGTGTTGGAGCTTCTGTTAAAAGCTCCTTAATTCTTTGGAACAACTTTTGTAGCTCCCCTGTCCAGCACAGTATCTGCATCAGGGCCTTTTATACATTTATACAAAAGCTTGGAATCCAAATCCTGGAGTCATATTCCACAGAATCCTGTCATTCCCAGAAATGTCCTGAGCTGCTTTTCAGTCTGCGGTGATTGTGTGTGTGTGTGTGTGTGTGTGTGACCTTCCTTCCTCTGACTGAAAGAGCACACTTTCCTGGAGCTGGAACATACCCAGGTAATCTACATCTAGCTTAGAAACCTGGGCTTTTGTTTGGGAGATTCTGTACCCTCACTCTCCCGGACTGGGTTTAGTAGGATGCAGAAGACACTATCCCTTAGGCAAAGGTTTAGCACCCACTAAGATGCATTGAAGCAACTGTTTCATTGGTAACCCTGAGGCCTTGAACCACTCTGTACTCTGTATTTGACCTTATGTTAAAACAGATGAGGTAGGAATATCACAGAGACACAGATCCAAGAGTTCGTGTTTGAGACACTTAGTTAACTTTAAAGAAACATCCAAGAATACAGGCAATGGAATTTGACATTTAGACATAACTGCAGCTTGGGATTCATAAGAATATAACACACTAGAGCCAGATAAATCTTTGGAGACAGGTTTTACCATTAATGCTGATACTGTAGCTCTTTGAAGACAGAGGTCCTGCATGGGAAGTTAGTGCACAGTGACTCCTGATGTTAATTTAATAATTAACACTCTTATGTATGACGTCAGTGATCACCTGAGGCTCTTGACATGAGCTGCCTAGGCTATGGAAGCTTTTTGAATCCACAAAGTCTGTCAGTATTTAGACAAGGCCATAAGCAAAGTGTAATTTTTTCCCTCCCTTTGGAGAAAAGTGCCTCCTTCTTTGATGACCACTTCTTTCTTTCTTTCTTTTCTTTTTTTTTTTTTTTGACAGGCAGAGTGGACAGTGAGAGAGAGAGACAGAGAGAAAGGTCTTCCTTTTGCCGTTGGTTCACCCTCCAATGGCCGCCGCGGCCGGCGCGCTGCGGCCGGCACACCGCGCTGATCCGATGGCAGGAGCCAGGAGCCAGGTGCTTTTCCTGGTCTCCCATGGGGTGCAGGGCCCAAGCACCTGGGCCATCCTCCACTGCACTCCCTGGCCACAGCAGAGAGCTGGCCTGGAAGAGGGGCAACCGGGACAGAATCCGGCGCCCCGACCGGGACTAGAACCCGGTGTGCCGGCGCCGCTAGGCGGAGGATTAGCCTAGTGAGCCGCGGCGCCGGCGATGACCACTTCTTTCCACTGCGGTCTCACCCAAGGAGGTCCTCCATGTAGGGACACTTTTTGCAAGAGTGCCCTGGCTTTCCATGCCTGAAATGCTCTTATGGGCTTTTCAGCCAGACCAGAATGCCTTTACGGCTGGCTCTGAGGTTACTGAGTGTTACATAGCAACTGTCACTCTATGTCTGCTGTGTGGACTGCTTCCCATGTTGGAGCATTCTCTCCTTTTTAATCCTATTTCTTACTATTACCAGGCACTTAATCCTATTGATATGATCACTTTAACACTTAGTCCCATCTATATGATCACTTTAACAATTAAAATGTTACTTTTACCATCTAGCCCAAGGGGATTTGGGATCCCATGGCAAGTTTTTAAACTGTACCTTTAGAAGTAAGTCCATAGGAGTGCACGCAGAGCTACACAGCTTTACAGTTTCTTTGTAGGACCAAGCAGATAACAGGCCAGGAGCAAGCCACATGGAACAAACATATGGTTATGAGCTGCCCAAGTCACTTAACAGGGCAGCAAAGCGAAGGCAGAGAACAGGCCAATAGGCCACGCACCCTGGAGGCACAGGGCAACAAGGGACTGCTCATAGTTTTGCTAAAATACATTTTGCTGTACATTCTTCATGTGAAATGTGTTGATAATACTATTCAATTTCAAAAGGTTGAGGTGGAATCTAAATTAATATAACAAAGTCCACAACATTTGAATCTTTTTTAAAAGATTTTTATTTATTTGAAAGACTGCCAGAATAAATGAGAGGGAGAAAAAGAGTGAGAGTGAGAGTGAGAGTGAGAGTGAGAGTGAGAGAGAGAGAGAGATCTCCTATCCCCTGATTCATTCTCCCAGTGTCTGCAAGAACCTCTGGGCAGGACTGAAGCCAGCAGCCAATACTCAACCCACATAAAGCACAGAAACTCAATGACGTGAGCCATCACGGCTGCCTCCCAGGGTCTGCATTATTAGGAAAATGGAGTCAGAAGCTGGAGCTGAGAGTCAAATCCAGGTACCTAGATGTGGAATGCCGCCGTCTTAACCGCTGTGCTGAACAACTGCTCCCTATGTATTTATTTTCATTTTAAAATTGTATTTCTTTTTTTTTTTTATAAATCTTTTTTTTTGACAGGCAGAGTGGGCAGTGAGAGAGACAGAGAGAAAGGTCTTCCTTTGCCATTAGTTCACCCTCCAATGGCCTCCGTGGCCGGCGCGCTGCGGCCGGTGCACCGTGCTGATCCGAAGGCAGGAGCCAGGTACTTCTCCTGGTCTCCCATGCAGGTGCAGGGCCCAAGGACTTGGGCCATCCTCCACTGCACTCCCTGGCCACAGCAGAGAGCTGGCCTGGAAGAGGGGCAACCGGGACAGAATCCAGCGCCCCGACCGGGACTAGAACCCGGTGTGCTGGCGCCGTAAGGCGGAGGATTAGCCTAGTGAGCCGCGGCGCCAGCCAGGACTTTGAATCTTAATCCTATCTCAAACCCCTACACTCAGGTTCCCCAGTTACCACAAGCCATGCACCCCCAAGAAGAATGGACGCTGGTCCAATTCATTTCCTGGGAGGTAGGAATTCCTGGCCCCCACCCCCAGTGTGGTGGTGATCTTTTCCTTCATTCTTCCTTTCCTTCATTCATTCCACATGACCAAGAGCCAACTGCTCCTAAAGAGCTGTTTTCACCACAGGGTTTGTCCTGTCAGTCCCAAGCCCCATGGAGACTTCCCTGTGAAAGTCACTCCACCTGCACGAATTTTCACTCTTATGTGGCTGTTGGGCTGTGGGATGGAACCCATGGCAAGGATGCTACAGAGTCGAGGCAAAGGATCTGTGCACATCCTTCTGGGAGGCGTATCGCAGCGAATCGGGCATCCTTCCTGTGAGCAAGACACACTCAGCCTTTTCTCCACTATTAGAATGGATTAATGTATCCTTCAGCCATGTTCAAGGCTGGAGGACATTTTTAAAGGCATTATATGGACCAAAAATAATAGAGGAAGGCATTGTTCAGTGAATGGAAGCCAAGCATTCTCTATTTCCCACAAGACCGTTCCCAATTAAAGATCTGTTTTCAAAAACAGAGAGGAATGTAACAAGACTTTATTCCTTGGCTGTAGACCCAAAATGCCTGTGTCTGAAAAGCCTGAGTGGTTGAATTGTGTTTAAAATCATCTAAGTCATGCACTATAAGCCATCCAGGCTGTGTGATCTGGGGCCAGGCAAGGTCCTTGACTTCTCTGAGCCTCAGAAAGTAGGAGTCAGAAGATGTAGACAGCAGCAGTGCCTGTATTGTGGTTGCCGCGGATTAATGAGCCAGAACGTGTGGAGTATCTTGAGGACCTAGTACCTGGCAAATCAATCAGTCGGCTAATAAATAGGTTAAGAGCTACATGGACATGGTAATGAAGAAACATCTTTAGAATGATGTATGTTATTTAGGGAGATATTGGAACCATCTTTCTCGAATGTATCTGCAACAGGATTGGTTGCCAGCTGTCCAGCTCAATATAGATGAGATTGTTCTTGATGACATAGCATCATAAAAAGGCCTCCAGAAGAGGATTCCCTGGAGGGTCAGTGAGTGCTAATAAAGATGACCTGTGGCACCGCGACTATGAACCCAAGTGGCCCCAGCACAGTGGGGAAGCTGACGAGAGGCTGTGACGGGACAGAGCACTAGTGCATTAAGAAAACCAGGTCATCCCAACAGAATTTATTTATTTATTTTATTTTTTAACAGGCAGAGTGGACAGTGAGAGAGAGACAGAGAGAAAGGTCTTCCTTTTGCCGTTGGTTCACCCTCCAATGGCCGCCCCGGCCGGCGAGCTGCAGCCGGCGCACCGTGCTGATCCGAAGGCAGGAGCCAGGTGCTTCTCCTGGTCTCCCATGGGGTGCAGGGCCCAAGCACTTGGGCCATCCTCCACTGCACTCTCGGGCCACAGCAGAGAGCTGGCCTGGAAGAGGGGCAACCAGGACAGAATCCAGCACCCCGACCGGGACTAGAACCCGGTGTGCCAGTGCCGCAAGGCGGAGGATTAGCTTAGTGAGCCGCGGCGCTGGCCCCAACAGAATTTAATCCACTGGGATCAGCACCTGCTGTCTTTGCTTCCCATGAGGTTCCCCTAATGCATGACACGATACCCTCCAGAGCTGCAAACACAGGGTGAAATGGACGGAGCAGCACATGGGGTGGATGGAGGTGGTGGTGTAGCCATAGGAGTGCCCGTGGGGGCTGAAGAAATGAGACTCTGGGAGAATGAATGCCTACTCCATCCCGATTCCTCCCTGAAGTCCACTTCCTTTAGTGTAGAGTAGCAGCCTGGTACCATCTTGCTGGGACAATTGCCAAGTCATGGCCCCTACCTCCATCTGCCCTGGAGCCCTTTAATGATAGAACATGTTCGTAATTGCCTTGACAAATGCAATTCTTCTCTGGGCAGTAATGCAAGGAAAGGATTATCCAACTGGGTTCTTAGCCTGAAAGCATTTGCTGCAAGCTCGGATATGTGGAGGACCCTTGTGAAAATGCCCTGAGTGTGCTTAGGAAGCCCCTTCATCCTTACCATCTGCCCTCTGCTTGAGCAACCGCCTTTCCATGCATGCAAGTTATTCGTTCGTCATTCATTCAGTGGTTTAACAGACGTCTATTGATTACGTACTTAGGCTAGGCACTGGGGATGCAATACTTGAATTAGACAGAACCCTGCTCTCAAGGAGCTCACATTTCTATCAGTCAGTGGTCCCGCGAAGATGGTACATTCAAAATACTCCTCTGGAGGAAAGACTAATGAGGGACTGCTTACCGAGGGGTAGGCAGGGTTAAGGGAAGCGGCCAGGGATGTGTGATCTCCAGAAGCTGTTACTATTCCCATTGAGTGGGAAAGGGGAGAAAGAGTGTTATCAGAGCCAGCTGGTGTTGAGCCAGGTCAAGGGGACAGGAGCTGTAGTCAGAAGGAATTCAGCCTTTGCCAGAGAGGGGATGGGGGAATGGGAAGCACACACCTTGGCTTCTTCCTCGCCAAACCTTTGATCTCCCACAGCTGACCCTAGTTGGCACAGGGTGGTGCAGATCCTAGAGTTAGCTTCCTGGGTACAGAGCAGGAAGGCAAAGCAGGAGAGCAGACTTAAGGGGCAGGGAGAATAATCAGCTGAGTGGTCCCTGTGTTGGGGCATGGAGAATTTATCATGCTTGGGTTGCAGTCCCAGCCATGGCCAATAAGTTCTCACAGGTGCACCACAGAATGGGGAGGGCTCAGTGGGGCTCCTTCACTGGGCATCACTGTCAGAAATCTACTGTCATACTGACAGCTGGCCATGGAGGTTTGGACCCTTCCTGATGGCCAGCAGAAATCACAAGGCTTGCTCTGGGACTAAGGAAAGCAGCAGCGGTGTAGCCACCTACCTACAAAAGTAGGTGAGGAGGAGCTGCCTTGGAGCGGCCTCGTCATCACCCAAAAAACAGGATGTAGTCTTTCATCTTTGAGCAGCTTCCAGTCTGCCTTGGGAGACAGCAGGGTTTGAACAGGGCTTGGCTCTGCAGCTCATGCCGATGTCTAAACCTCAAGGTCTTGTATTTGTGGTTGGTGGATTACAGGTGGAGACTCAGTACAACTGTGATGCCCACAAGGTGGGCCTAGAGGAAGGTCTCGGGGTCCCTGGGGATGGTGCCTAGGACAACAGTTCTCATGTACAGGTTGATTACAAAGCCTAGTTGGGCCCGGCTGCTTTTCTCTCTCTCACACTCTCTCTCTCCTTCTCTCCTTCCTGGCTCCCCATGTGAGGCGCCTTCCCCCCACATTCTGCCATCCATTACCCTCATCAGACTTGATAGGGCTGCCTGATCTTGAACCTTGAACTGTGAACCTCCAAAATCATGAGTCAAAATACACCTGCTCTCCCTAAGCAGCTTCTCTTAAGTATTTTAAAGTCATGAAAAACTCACTTCCCAGAGGAGTGATGCCGTTACTAGTAACCGAAAATGTGGAGGAACCTTCAGAATTATTGTGGGTCTGGGGGAGCCAGGAACAGAATGCTTTGGTTTGAAGAGGATTTGGCTCCCTGATTCTTGCAGGTGTGGAACCCTGGAGTCTAGTGTTAATGGTTTTTGAAGGACTAAAGGTGGAGGCTTGATCCAGTTGTGGTGTCTGGGAGCTGGGCCTGGTAGGGGGTCTTTAGGTCACTGAGGGCCCAGTTCTCCTGAAAGGGCTGGATATGAAGGTAGGTGGGCTCAGCTACTCTCTCTCTCTAATTCCTGGATCACCATATGGTCTCCTGTGGTCCGCCTTCCACCATGCTCATCAGACAAAATGGGGCCACCCAACCGTGGCCTGTGAACCTCCAGAACTTAGAGTTGAAATAAGCCTCATTCCATCCGAAGTAGCTTCTCTTAGATACTTTAAAGCAGCAAAAAGCTGGCTAATACAGGAGAGAAAAATATGTAGAAAAATAAGAAATAAAGACAACAGAAACCAAAAGCAGGGAAGGCAGAGGCGCAGCAACAAGCAAGTCGATGGTGGAAAAGGCAGCCCACTCCTCAGTCTGACGAGCAGGGGGGGTGGCTACAGCAGGGGCATTCTGTGCTACCAGCTGCTGCCTGTTACTCTTGCTGCGTGTGCGTGGATGTGTGCACACCACGCATGCACACAGACACATGCATGAACACAGAGGTAAACACATGTATTCATAGGGCATGCACACACATACATGCATGCACAGAGATGCACACAGACACATGCATATACGTGTGCATTCCTCAAGCATAAATACACACACATGACAAACTATGTTTCCCTTGAATCCGGTCCCTTGTGTAAGTTTTCTTTATCAGCCTGTATGGATAAGCACAAGGAAACATGAGCAAAAGATGGGAAGACGACAGATGATCGATAGATTGGCAGTTATTGGTGCCTGGGCTCCTTTTCAGTAGCCACACCCTGAATGTGTTGAGTTATTTCAATAGAAAGCAAAGGCCTGTCTTTGCTGCATCTTTACTGACGTTATAGTGAACAGCATGGGAGCTCGGGAACTAGGCTTCCAGTCTATTTTGTGCTGCTGTAACTACTCCTGAGATGGCGTAATTTATAAAAAAAACAGGAATTTCTTTCTCGCAGTTCTGGAGGCTGAGAAGTTCAAGATCAAGGTGCCAGCAGGTTTGTTATCCGGCAAGTCTCTCCATTGCCAAGATATTCTCCTTGAACACTGCATCCTCTGGAAGGGAGGAACGCTGTGTCCTCTTGTGGGAGAAAAGGAGACGAGCGAGCCCACTCCTCCAAGCCCTTTTTGTAGTTGCACCGACACATTCATGAGGGCTCCTGTCAGAGCCCAGCTCCCAACACTACTGCACACAGGGATAAGTTTCTTTCTTTTTTCTTTGTTTGAGAGGGGTGTGTGGGGGAGAGTGAAAGGGGTGGGGAGAGAGAGACAGAGGGAGAGAGAGAGGGAACTCCTGTACTTTGGTTCACTCCCCAAATACCCACAGCAACTGGGCTGGGCGAGGACTGAAGCCTGAAGCTAGAAAGTCAATCCAGGTCTCTTATGCTGAGAGCAGGAACCCAATATCTCGAGTCTTCAATGCTGCCTCCCAGGGTTGGCATTAGCAGCAAGCCGGAGTCAGGAGCCAGAGTGGAATTGAACCCAGGCACTCCCGTGTGGGAGACTGGAGTCTCACAGGGCATCTTAACCAGGGTCAGCTGATCGGGCAGGTGTTGAAATTACACAGACACTACACGCCAGGTGCTATGTGAAGGCCAAATACTGTAAGACAAAATGGTCACAGATTTTCATGGTGGGGTCTTCCTAACTATGGGACATGTGGAAGCCTTGGAGAATAATGGTGGGAAACATTTGCTGAAGCCACTTCCACATCAAATCCAGAAGGCACCACTGCTTGTACTTCAACCACCTTCCAAAGACAGCTGGAAAGTTCTAGTACCTGCAGAAAACTCACCAGTAACACGATTGCTCTGCAGAGGTCAGACTATTGGGAGCCTCGTTCCTGAACTCCCACGCTGTTGAGTTGTACATTGTAACGTCAGAACAATCACCAAGGACGCAGCAACCAGATAAGCCTTATTTGCTTTTAGAATAACTCGGCACCTAAAAGGGGTGTGGTTACTGTAAAAGGAGCTCAGGCACCAATAACTGAAATTTTCAAAAATGCTTTTGATTGTGCATACACTTGAGGCCCCACCACATTTCCCCAAATAGTCCCTGTCCCTGGGATTCCTGAGCAGTGCAGCACAGTCCCCCACACCCCAGGCAATGGTCACTGACTCTTGGTCAAAGGCTTTTTTGCACTTTCTAGTTTTTGTTTTGTTTTGTTTTGTTGTTTTCCTTCTGTAAAAAGGACCCCCAGAAAACCTGGCCAGGAGACTCTGTGCACGGTTCTGTTGTTAACTGATGATGTGCAAACTCGAGAGAGGCCGATTCCCTAAGAGATCTTCATGCTCTGTATATGGTCTCCCCCTTGCCCACGCTGGCTCACTTCTTAATCTTGATAAGGGACATCTCTTTCTTGTACTTCCTGTTGGAACCTCACACAACACACAGGCTGGTGACTGACACCCAGAGAGGCACATAAGCCGGTTTGGTAAAGAAGAACCTGAGCAGGTGGCGGGGAGATGCCAATGGCAGCAGTCCCCCACGATTCGGCTGATCAATCTATTATCCTCTACTCCAAGGTCATGCTCCACAGTCAAGGGCGGCACCAATGGGTGAAGCATGGCCTGTGCTGGATATACTTCCCTAAGAACCCACCAGGACTGCACCCATGGGCCCCCAGGCCCCTTGACTTAATGCTTTATGTTTAAACAGCTATTTGATGTCACCCGAGTCCTCCACCCCCACCCCAGGAAGGCCACCCTCCTCCAGTTGACTAGCTTAGGTATGATGCTTAAAAAAAAAAATGAAGCATGTTACAATGCCCTTG
Source organism: Oryctolagus cuniculus (assembly GCF_964237555.1). NCBI lineage: Eukaryota > Metazoa > Chordata > Mammalia > Lagomorpha > Leporidae > Oryctolagus > Oryctolagus cuniculus. Next base: position 84,558,770 of record NC_091440.1, read on the forward strand.
TGAATTATCTGGGTCACACCTGGCTGCACTGTCACCAAATGCCACATTGACTACATGTGACAGTGCAAGCAAGCCATCCCCCACAAAGCGCATTTGCACAACAAGCAGGCTTTTGTCGGGGAAAGCAAAACCCCCTCGTGTCTGGACAATTTCTATGTCCTCCATAGGCAGTCTGACAGCCAGCAGGAGGCCAGGGCCATGTCTCCTTCTGCAAGACTCAGCTTGCAAAAAAATCCTCCACCCACTGGCCCAGAGAAAGCAAGACTGATGGGAGAGGCAGAACATGGTGTCAACATGCGAAATGAAAAGAATTGTGAACCATATATTCTTTTTAGGTTTTTGATAAGATGTCAAGAAAACCTTCTTCATCTGTAGAAATTCCTTTAAAGTAAACAAAAGCCAGTGGGGCGCGTTCTTTTGTGAATTTCTTGCTGTTCTTTTCCTTTTTTTTTTTTTCATATTCACGGTAAGAATCCATAGCCAGGCTAAAGAACAAAACTCTCTACCTAATATAAAAGCAATAGAACTACTGGTGATATTAATAATGCTTTACATTTGCAGAGTATTTTTCATCTTTAAAGTCCTTTATAAATATTAACTAATTAATCCCCTTAGCAACAAAGTACTTACTTTGGTGGCTCCTAGGCATAAAGTCAGCAGTGAGTTATAAATTGCCCTGTGGAGTGGTTTGGAATCTTTTTGCAAACACACAACATTGGATGAGATGTTTTTTCTGCCCAGTTCTAGGTCAAATTTTAAAAAATCACTATTATAGAATGAGAAAAAAAATCCAGCTAGAGCCGATCTGTCCCTGTTTGTTAGTCTTCCTGTGCTAAAGGCAGAATATGTTTCCAGCTCTCAGTCTCCACTGTGGCTTTCTGGGAATCAACCATGCCCTAACGCTGTTCTCTCTGGTGGCTCACAAAGAACATTCTAGAAACAAACATCCTCGATTCTATTGTGTCTATTTGAAAGTCACACTGATATCAGTACTAATGTTGCTACGGGCTATTATTACCTTGGGTGTATTTCCGCTCTCTCTCTCTTGAGGCTTGAATTCATGGATCTAAGACATTGGGTAAAACATGAGCTCCCGGGCTTGCCCATGTGCACGCTTCCACCCTCTTCTAGTGCTGAGCAGGAGCTACCTGTAGATTCATGCTGACGGAGCCCCACCCCACAGCACATTTGCTGCCGCAGTCATTGCTTGGTAAGCACCGAGTGAAGCTGCAAACCTTGGAGACCCCGAGGGGTTCTGTGTTGTCTGAAGCTCAGGTACGCCAACCCGAGTTCTGCACTTTGTTCCTGGAGCGTCCCAATGTCTCTGTGATGTGATTAGCCACATCGGAGTGGCTCCACTTATTCTAACCTGAGGCTTGGATTGACAGCCAGTGGGTGGGAGGTGGCTCCATAAATGGTGCAAAAAGCCAAAAGGCTATAAAATCCCCACAGCTGTCGGCAGGGCAAATCACTGGCCACATCCTTCAAGGTTCCTAGCCACACCCACTTCTCTGAGACTCAGCTCTTTTTTCTCTCTACATGATGATCTTTGATTTTTATTTAAGTGGAGTTTGTTTTAGTGTGGTTTGGCTGGGCACTGGGTTATCCTTACTGGTTTTGCTGGAGCCCCGAATTCCCCAGGGAGTCCCTGATTTGGGAGCAGACCTGAGGAATTGCTAAGGACTCCCGTAGCTCAGACTGCTGAAGTTCCCAGCCGTGACTGGCGTGGTCACCTCGACTTTCTTCAAACTGCTGGCAGCTGTCAAAAGACAAAGTCACAACAAATGGGAAGGTCTTAATTGGCGGGCATTCAGGATTCTAGAATTGTACAACAGCTCTTCCTACAAGATAGAGCAAGTGCTTCTCTGAGCTGTGCAGGGGAGATGGCTTGTGACACTGGCATCTCCTATCAGAGCACTGGTTCAAGTGTCCCCAGCTTCACTTCTGATCTGGCTTCCTGCTAATGCACCTGGCAAAGCAGAAAATGATGGCCCAAGCACCTGGGATCCTGCTACCCATGTGGGAGACCCGGATAAGGTTCCAGGCTCCTAGCTTCGGCGTGGCCTAGCTCTGGCTACTTATGGCCATTTGAAAGTGAATTAGCAGATAGAAGAGCGCTCTCTCTCTCTCTTTCTCTCCCCCCTTCCCTCCCTGTTTGTCACTCTGCCTTTTAATTAAATAAATAAAATCTTTAAAAAAAAAAAGAAAGTTTCCTCAGAACAGAAAACTTGACTGCTTTGTACATGGCTCCATCAGCAGGCCTGGAGTAGCGTCTGGAATGGAATACAGCCCCAACTGAATGACTGATTGGAAGAATGAATGGCTGCATGGCTTTGGTCCAAACCACTTTCTCTCTCACGTGGACCACTGAAACAGTGTCTTGTCTGATCTCCCAGTGTTCATTCTGGAACCCTCCTGTTACTTCTTCACTCTGTAGCCATCTTGATTGTTTAAAAACAGCCCAAGGGAACAGGCATAGCCCCGCAGCTAAGATGCCCACCTCCATCCTCTGACAGCCTGGGTTCAGTTTCTGGCTCTGGCTCCTGGCTCCAGCTTCCTGCCATTGCAGATCTTCAAATCACTCAAGTGAACTGGGTCCCTACCGCACATATGGAAGACCTGGATAGAGTTCCCAGCTCCAGGTCCCTGGCTTCAGCCCAGCCCAGCCCACACTGTTGCAGGCATCCTGGGAGCGAACCAGCAAATGGGAGTGCTCCCCCCTCCCTTCACAAAAGCAAGAAGAACACAAGCATAATTCACTGTCCCACCTGGTGACCTCCTCCCTGGGTCTTGTAGTCTACCCCATGATTCTCAATGGCCCTAACACTCCTGTCCCACTCAGTGTGCCTTTGCATTCTCCACCAGCACCCCCACCCTCCACTCCTTCACCTCCAATGACCTCCACTAAGCCTTCCAATCCCAGCTTCAACATAGCTTCTCTATGCAGTTTCTTAACTCCCTGGTCTGGGCCTACTCTAACTCATCACTCCTCTTCCCTGTACTCTTGCCTATTATAGTTTGCAATTATGTCATTATTTTTTCTTTTCATGACCAACTCCACAATTCCAGTGTGAGCACCACATCGGTGTCGGCTCCTGCAGGCCCAGCCCCCTGTTCTCAATTTTCACAGACTCTTGCAGAAAATGAGAAATGAGCTAGAAGGAAACCAGAAGTCCCTTGGCGCATGTATTTCCCATATACATGGGAGTCACCAGGAAGTGAGCAGCTCTCAGAGAGCTGGCTTTGAATCGAAGCAAAGAACAATCAACGCCTAAAGAAGTGACAAGAGCAAAGCAAACGACTTTGAGTCCTTAGAGTCAAGTTTGGGAAGCGTGTTCGCCTACATTCACCGGACATCCTCTCCAGGCCATTGGCGGGCTGAAGCGGGCTGTGGTGGTGAGCCTTGGCTCTCCTTGGAGAAGTGGGGCAGGAGATCTTTCATCTCTGCAAATCTGTGTCCTGCTCTGAGGCCAACACAGAGGGCAGAGTCTTCCCGAACCTGCTCGCTATCGGTCATCAGTCACCTGGATGTGCTTTGCATTTTGGACTGGCTGCTTCTGGTCTGCCACAGAACACAATTAGCACGCAGTGGAGCATTCGCTGAAGGTTCCAGTGCATTCCATCGGCTCCTGCAGATCCATTCTCCACCCTTCTTACCTGGCTTTGGGTCCTGGAGGTGGATCCTATAGAACCGCATCAGCCCCGTTGGTCGTCTGTCTGCTGACTGTGTTTGGCCCCAGGAGGCTCCCGTAGGCCATGACTGGGTGGGGAGAGAGCCATTAGGGGGTCTGTGTTCCTCTACCCACTACATGGACTGCAGCTAGGCAGTGGCTGTGCGCCTCAGTCCCCAGGCCAGCTCCTGTCTTGTGTCACCACTGCGTTTCTCTCTCTCTCTCTCTCTCTCTCTCTTTTTTTTTTTTTTGACAGGCAGAGTGAACAGTGAGAGAGAGAGAGAGAGAGAGAGAGAAAGGTCTTCCTTTGCTGTTGCATCACCCTCCAATGGCCGCTGTGGCTGGCGCACTGCACTGATCAGATGGCAGGAGCCAGGTACTTATCCTGGTCTCCCATGGGGTGCAGGGCCCAAACACTTGGGCCATCCTCCACTGCACTCCCTGGCCACAGCAGAGAGCTGGACAGGAAGAGGGGCAACTGGGACAGAATCTGGTGCCCCGACTGGGACTAGAACCCGGTGTGCCGGCACCACAAGGCAGAGGATTAGCCTAGTGAGCCGCGGCGCCGGCTCACCACTGCGTTTCTCACTAGGTTCTAACAAAACGTTCCTCTGTTGCTTCCCACTGTTGCTATTCCCTGAACTGGGAGCACCACATGGTCCCGCCCAGCCTTGGGAAAGAGTCTGATGATCTGACAATTGCTCTTCAGCTCTGCTCTGGAGTTGCACCATTTTTTCCCTTGCTAAAACCCTGATTAATATGACCATTAGTACCCCCCTTTTAACCTTGAAGAAACTCAAGTGTGTTGGCTTTTTTCTTTTTTTAAATATTTATTTGAAAGTCAGAGATACACATAGAAGAAGAGAGAGTCAGAGACAGAGACAAAGAGAGAGAAGGAGAGGGAAAAGGAGAGGTCTTCTGTCTGCTGGTTCCCTTCCCAATTGGCCCCAATGGCCAGAGCTGCAGTGGTCCAAAGCCAGGAGCCAGGAGCTTCCTTCAGGTCTCCCACGTGGGTGCAGGGGCCCAAGGACTTGGGCCATCTTCCACCACTGCTTTCCCAGGCCATAGCAGAGAGCTGGATTGGAAGTGGAGCAGCCCGGTCTTGAACCAGCGCCCTTATGGCATGCCAGCACTGCAGGCAGTGGCTCTACCCTCTATGCCACAGTGCCAGCCCCTTTGTCCACTTTCTTATCTTTAACGCCCATCCCTGGACCACACCTGGGCTTAGAAGTCTCTGTGCCTAACACAATTTTAAGTTTACAGAGGCTTGGCAATGAGATGCTGTCCTGCTCCCAGCCCACTGTGTGGGGTTTACTGTGTCGGCCAGCCAGCTCTGAACCCAAGAGCCTTTCCCACCCGGGATGAGAACTGGACTTGAAGCCCAGCTCATCTAGAAAGCCTCTGTTCTGTTTAAAGCCCTGGAGACTGCCAGAGAGGTAGGGACAAAAGATGTCATGGTCACGCTCATAAACATGTCTCGGCTCAGGACATGATGGGGTGTTGTGGGCATGGAGTTGTGTGGATCTGGCTCTAACCCCCACTTTTTCAGCCACAGGGCTGCTCTGGATCATCCCAGGACTCAAAGCCTTCAACAGGTTGCTTGACTTTTCCTTGAGCCTTGAGATTCTCATCTGTAAAATGGGTTAAACACATCTGCCTCCCTGAGTGGTAGGGAGAGACAAATGGTTACACAAGGGGATGTGTGAGCAGAGCGTAACTTGGCACTCAGTAGATCCTGATGCCCTTCGACTTACAATGGGGTCACATCCCGATAAGCCCTTCCTAAATGGAAACTACCACAAATAAAAGACACGCTGAGTCCACCAACCCACCTCACACCCCGCTCTTGCACACAGCGCTCTGCAGAGGGCCGGCTCTTTTCCCTTGTGCCCACAGGCCTGACTGGGGGCTGGGCTGCCGCTGCCCAGCACCACAAGACAGGATCAGGCTGCACAGTGCCAGGCTCGGAAAGAGCCACATCCCACACTCGGATGTGATCTCTACTGAATGCAGATGGCTTTCACACCACTGGGAAGTCAATGTGGCGGTGCAGCGGGTTGAGCAGCTGTGGGCGATGGGCATCCCCTATTGGAGCACCTGTTTGAGTCCCGGCTGCTCTGCTTCTGATCCAGCTCCCTGCTAACGCACCCGCTAATGCACCTGGCCCAAACCTGGCTGTTAGGGCCATCTGGGGAGTGAACCAGAGGATGGAAACTCTCTGTGTCTCCCTCCTTCTCTCTTTCTGTCACTCTTTCAAATAAAAAAATAAACCCCTAAAAAGAAAAATCCTACTTTGAACCATTTGAAGTCAAGAAGGTCTGTAATTGGATAACTGCTAGTTCCTATCTTCCTCTCTTATGATGATGCTTGGGGGGTATTTTAGGTTCTTTCTCCATGAATACAGGCTGGACGTACATGCAGATGGTCAGGGAGAGGCGATCTAGCAAAGATTTCGCGGGGCCTCACCCCCACCCAGACACTCCACAGGTGCAATGGGCCCTCTTCAGACGCCCGCTGTTCACCAATTGGCACATTCCAATGCCACTTTGTTGCCATGGACAACAGTGACCGTCCTGCTACCCTGCTACCATCCAGAGCCTGCTGCATGCTCGTTCCCAGTATGGAAATGAGAACACATTCCAGCCAAGGAGGCGATGGATGCTTTGACGGCACCTGGATGCTCTGAATGCAAACAGGAAACACATTTCGACCAGTGTGGACATGACTCTCGCTATCCAGTTTGGCCACATCTTCAGTCCCTTGATCTCTGGTCCAGACACATGTCAGGATATTGCTGCTGCAGAAACTTGCAAGGAAACTTGTAGCGCCAGCAACCCAACCTTTCAAACGCCAGGGGTGGGCCCCTTCCAGGCGGCCTGATGCGCTCTTCCATGTGCTATCCAGACTGAAGCTCACGGACTGCTCTCGCTTCCCACCCCCAGGGCAGCCTGGGAGGGAGACAGGCCCCCAGGAGCCCAGGAATCAGCAGCCTCAAAGGCTGGCCCCAGACACCCAGCCGGGCAGAGGGAGGACCCGGAGGGAGGTGGTTCTTAGAATTTCAGGATAAACAGAAGGGAAGGGCAGTGACAAGGACCGCAACTGAGGTCACAGCCAGCCTGGGACAGTGTGCAAAGGTGCTCATAGGAGACAGTGCCCTGCTCTCGGGAAGGAGGACTAGGAAGGACTCCCCCTCCCCGAGGGGGAAAAGTTTCTGTCCCCAGCAGGAGGCAGAGCCCAGCCTTATGGCCAAACAAGGAGGAACCATCCGGGGCCAACTGTGCAGAACCAGGAGGGCGCGCAAGGCCTAGATTGCATGAACTTGGGCTATGGCACAGGGTAACATGGCCTGTCTGAGCCACAGGAAGCCTCCCGGGGTGCCAGATAGCTGAAGTGCAGGGGGAAAGGACCCCGGCCCCTGGCGTAGACTCAGACAGGCCTAGTGTGCCCCTCTGGAGAAGGAAGAGGAAGCAGGGACAGAGGCGTGGGGACAGGCGGGGTGTGGAAAAGAGTCCCTTCTCCTGGCGCGGGCCTGCCTGAGAGAGAGAGGCAGGCAGAGGGGCAGAGGAGGGCAGCAGCCACCTGGCTGTTTGGGTGAGGGGGTGGAAGGCGCGGCAGCGCAGCAGAGCGGCAGTTGGCATGGAGACCGCTCTCGCTGCACAGTGGTGACACGGAGTAGCTTCGCGTCGAGAGCACTCCCTGGACCGGGAAGGCAGGGGAGGACGGGGCTCAGCAACCTAAAGATGGAGGCAGTGGCGCATCGCGAACGCGCCCCGCCCACGACCCCGCACGGCTCCCCACTACTGGTGGAAATCCGAGCACTGCTGTGCGCACCAGTGGTTCACGGTTGGAACTGATCAAAAAAGAAGCTCCTACTTGAACAGGTGGCCTCGGGAGCAGATTTCCAAACTGAACCGGTTGTTAACGAATGTTCTGATGAACTGGAGGTTGAACTGGCACTGCATGTTCTGTCTTTAGCCAAAAAACAAGGGCCAAACAAGAAAGGGTCTCGGATGGATGACTGGGCATGGTTCTGGCAAATTGCTTTAAGTCCATACTATTTTATAATCATACGCAATGTTTCTAGAAGTCTTCTATGTTTGGACACTTCTCCCAACTTAACAACAACAACAAACACCTCTGGAATCTATTCCATTTAAAATAAAAACACTGCACCATAGAGTAGCCTGCTAAAGATTAGACATGGAGAGAGGAAGTTGTGATTTTCCAGGGGTGGGTGTTTTCCCTAGTGGTTAAGATGATGGGTGCGACACCCACATCCCATATTGGAGCACCTGAGTTCAGATCCTGCCTCTGCTTCCCATCCCCGCTTCCCACTTCTGCGGGTTTTGGGAGGCAGCAAGTGATTGCCCCCGAGGTCTGGTTCCTGTCACCCACGTGGGACACCTGGATTGGGTTCCCAGCTCCCCAGTGTCACCCTGGCTCAGCCTTGGTCATTGCAGACATTTAGGAAGTGAATCAATGGATGGGAGATACCTGACTGTGTCTCTATCTCTCAGCCTCTCAAATAGATAATTTTTAAAAGATTTATTTATTTATTTAAAGTCACAGTGACCAAGAGAGGGAGACAGAATTTCATCTGCTGGTTCACTCCCCAGATGGCCACAATGGCCAGGACTGGGCAAGGGTGAAGCCAGGAGCCAGGAGCTTCTGCCGGGTCCCCCACATGGGTGCAGTAGTTCCATCCTCCGCTGCTCTCCCAGGCACATTAGCAGATGGGAAGTGGAGCAGCCGGGTCTCGAACCGGTGCCCATAAGGGATGCCGGCACTGCAGGCTGCAGCTTTACCTGCTTTACCACAATGCTGGCTTCTCAAATAAATCATTTCTTAAAGTTTTTTTTTTAAACTAGACATTTTAAGAAGAAGCCGAGATTTTCTGGTAACTGTTTGGTTCCAGACCTGCGAGGCAGAGCAGGGGTTCAAAATGCGACCCCTGGTCTGGAACAGGGAGGAACAGCATTTCCTATCTGACATTCCCCACACCCCCCTCCCTAAGATGGACAGATTTGTTTATTTGAAAGTCAGAGTGACAGAGAGAGAAGCTGTGCCAGGCAGAAGCCAGGAGCCAGGAATTGCATCTGGGTCTCCCACGTGGGTGCAGGGGCCCAAGTACTTGGGCCATCTTCTGCTGCCTTCCAAGGCACATTAGCAGGGAGCTGGATCAGAAGCAGAACAACTGGGATGAGCATGTGCAGCCCTCCAAATGGGATGCTTGCATTGCAGGTGGCAGCATAACCCTCTGTGCCACAGTGCCAGCCCCTGGCATCGAATTCTTTAACTTCATCTTCTCTTCACTAAAGTAACTACCTTCTGTTAGAAATCTCCTCTAAGTGACTCTTCTCAAACAGTATGTATCTATTCATTGTCGGTTTATTTAGCCAGCCTAATTTGCTCAAGGTGGACAGAACTGCTTAATACTCTACTTTAAGGTGAGTCTGGCTTATCTTCGCAGAAAATGTTGTTAGCTGCCTACTGGAAGCATCATAACTATGATTTATTATTTCCTCTACAGCAAATATCCAATCTTGGGCTTTCTTTAGTCCATTTCTGTACTTCTTTGTTTTCCTCACCTTTTTGTTTTTGTTTCTCTGCTGCTGGCAGATTCAGGGACCAGCAAGCCTTGGGAGCTCAGGCAGGTGCTGTCCACTCGCTCCAGAGCCTCAGATGGGTGACGTAGGAGCTGGTGTTGGGAGGACACTACCCCGAAGCTGTGACCCCTTCAGCAAGGGAAGCTGGCTCCTGGGCTCCCGCGACCCTTGGGATCTCTCAGAGGGGCCCAAAGCAGGTCCCAGGGGACTGGGAGATTCCAGCCAGGTACAGCCCCAGATCTCGGGGGTAGAGCGGGGGGAGTGTAGAAGCCTGGAACTTGGGGAAGACAGGGAGGCCCAAATGGGCCAAGGGCGGGCTGAGAGCCCCTCTAAGAGGACACCAGTCCTTGAACTTCCCCAAAGCGCCAAGAAAGGCCTGGCAGAAGTCACTGAAGCATTAGTTTGCTTTTTGCCTCTGGAGCTGGGATGAATCACTCGTCCCCCCACCCCCGCCCTTTTGCCTTCCATTTTTAAAATAAGCGTATGAGTAATACTCTGAATGTTGTCCATGTTAAGAGAAAGTTAGAAAGTGAAGACAGACTGCAGAGCTCTTTTGTGGTTGTCACCAGAGTTTTTTTCTTGGAAACGTATGGATGTATACTTACACATCTCAGACACACATACACCCCCCAGAGATGAGTATTTGCACCGCTCAGCTCTGCCCAGGCGCTACCGGGTTTCCTGAGTGGGATCCCTGAGCACAAGCGATTTGGAGCAAAAGAAAGAAAAGAAAATACAGCGCATGGGAGTTTTTGCTTTTCCAAAACGGCCCAGTGACTCAACAATCCTTAATTAGCTGTGCTGGAAATAAGGGACACTGGAAATATGAACTATGAAAGAACAAGACAGAATTTCTTTCCTTCCTTCCTTCCTTCCTTCCTTCCTTCCTTCCTTCCTTCCTTCCTTCCTTCCTTCCTATAGAGAGGGAGAGAGAGAAAGAGATCTTCCATCTGTTAGTTCACTCCCTAAATGGCTCCAAAGCCAGGAGGCAGGATCTTCCTCTGGGTCTCCCACGTGGGTGCAGGGGCCCAAGCACTTGGGCCATCCTCCACTGCTTTCCCAGGCCGGATCTAAAGTGGAGCAGCTGGGACTCCAACAGGCGCCCATATGGGATGCCGGCACTGCAGGTAGAGACTTAGCCCACTGCATCACAGCACCGGCCCTCCAGGGCAGAATTTGTTTGCAGTGGATAAATCAGGCAGCTGGGCTGTGTATGTGTGTATGAGGGGGGGTCCCAAAGAGAGCAGGAAGGCCCCCTCAGTTCGTCCACACAGCCATGACTGTCAATGGCCAGAGCTGCTCATGAGCGTCACCATCATTCATTCATTTCCTGCTGCTTCCGCTCCTTTATCTGGGGGGGGGGGGGTGAACCCAAGCCCGAGGTCTTCGCGGGGCTTTCGTCTCCGTGGGAGTGAGGAGGGGTGGCGTGTGGGGGCAGCGCTCCCTCCACACACAAGTCTGAGTGCTGCCTTTTCTCAGGGCTGCCACTTAGAGAAGCATGTGGGCTGTGATCCCTTTGTTCCTTTGCAAGGAAAAAAACTGTGCTCGGGGTAAAAATAGTCTTTGAAAGGCTTTAGAAAATAATATGCCGCATCGCAGCTGATGGCAAGGAGGCTGCTCCCTCGCAGTGGCACCTGGCGAGCCCGGGGGAGCTAGGCTGGCTGGGGTTCCCCCAGCCCCGGTGTTCCCCCCACCTCCCCGCACCCTCCCAGGCTCTCCTCCAACCCTGCTTTCCTTCGGTGGCAGTGTCTGCAGAGGGAGCCCAGGACTTCCACTTCCTCCTCCTGCCTCGTGCATTGGCTCAGGGAGTATCCCTGTGCTCCGTCTGCTCATCTGCTCATCTTTCTCAGTCTCACAGTCCCTCCTGGCCTCTGGCTGGGTGGTGGTGGTTGTTTTTTTTTTTTTTTTTTTTTTTTTTGCCTCTGTTCTGTTGCTGCTCCCCTCCTGTGCGGTCCTGAGTATTCTTTTCTGATTTTTACCTTAAGAATTCAAAACCTCCTTCCCTTCCCCTCATTCACAGATTTTGGTATATTTCATTCCCAGCAGTACAGTCTTTTTCGTTTGATGCTGGAAATTTCTTTTTAAGATTTAGTTATTTATTTGAAAATCAGAGTCACAGAGAGAGGGAAAGGGAGAGAGAGAGAGAGAGAAGAGAAAAGAGAGGAGAAAGATCTTTCATTCACTGGTTTACTCTCCAGATAGCTGTAATGGCCAGGGCTGTGCCAGGTTGAAGCCGGGACCCATGAGCTTCTTCCAGGACTCCCACATGGGTAGCAGGGGCCCAAACACTTGAGCCATCCTCCGCTACTTTTCCCAGGCCATTAGCAGGAGCTGGATCAGAAGTGGAGCAGGCAAGGGGTGCATTGGTGCCTATTGTGGATACCAGCATTGCAGGTGGCAGCTTTACCCACTGCACCACAATGCTAGCTCCAAAGACGGAAATTTTTAAGAACTTCAGTTCCATCAAGGAAAAGAGAATTTCGTGGGCTCGTCCCTCTTCTCTGTCATTCTCGGGAGGAGACACTGAGTGTTGGGAAGTGTTTCCACCTTGGACTTCTATCAGTAGCACTCTTTTCTTCTTTCATGATACTTCCTTTACCCTTAACAGGGCAGGAGCTGAGTCTTGGGGAAGCTAAATAAAATTCTGTCAATAAAGTAAAGTTAAGAGCTTTTGGCGTTGGGAAGGCATCTTCCCTTCTGCCACCACTCTTGGCTCCTTGTTTATCCCTTGGTGCAGTTCTCGTCGGTCACTCCTGTCCTTGGAGGAAGGGGTATGATGAAGGGGGAGGGGAGGATGCTCTGGAAAGAGCGTCCCTTGGAGGCGTGAAGCCAATAGAGACCACCTCTGAGTTCCCATTGTCCACCCCTTTTCTTTTAGTCCATGGAGAAGTTGAGGCCCAGAGACGTCGTTTTACTTGCTCCGAGTTTGTTGACCTGCACAGTGATGCTAGAGCTCAGACGTTGGGGCCCTTGGCTCACAGCTCCATAGTTAAGTTAAAATGGGGTCGTTAGGGCAGGCCCTAATCCTATATGACTTGGGTCCTTGTAAGAAAAGGAGAGTAGGGGGTGGAGGGGGACAGAGAGAAGATCTCAGGAACACACAGGGAGGAGACAACTTCCTACAAGCCAGAGAGGTCTCAGAAGAGACCAAGCCAGCTGCCGCTTTGTTCTGAGACTTGTAGCTTCCAGAATTGTGATAAAATAGGCTTCTGTTTCTTCGACTGTCTCATCTCTGCTATTTTACCGTAGCAGGTCTAGAAGGCAAATTGACCCTGTATTAGTCAGGGTTCTTCATGGAAACAGAAGCAGTAGCCATGTGGAATACACCCACGGAAGAGGAGATTAATTATGGGAGTTGGCACAAGTGGTCACGGGAGCCAAGGAGTCCCATGATCCGTGTATGCAAGCTGAAAACCCAGGACAGCCGGGTGTTACCAGGTCGGAAGCCAAGGGCATGAGAGTCGGGGGGGGGGGGGCAGTGACATAACTCCCAATGCAAGGTCAAAGGCCCAAGCAGCAGGAGTTTTGAAATCCAAGGCAGCAGAAGTTGGATGTCCTAGCTCAAGCAGAGGAAGGGATTCGGCCTTTCACCACCTCTAGTCCCATTGGAATACTCAACAGATTGGATAATGCCTGTGCACATTGGGGAGAGGCCTCTTACTCAGCTCACTGATTCAAATGCTAATCTCCTCTGAAAACACCCACCCAAACACACCCAGAGACAATATCTACCTGGGCATCCCTTGTCCCAGCCACACTGACATAAAGCTGGCCATCACCCAGGCCTTCCAAGTTACCTCTACTGCGCGTGGTGGAAGCCAGCGCTCTGAGCGACTCCATCCATTCTGTGTGTGAGAGTCACTTGTGGGGGCGGGGAGTGAATATTACTTCCTTGCATACAACAAAACTCCACGGGCCTATGAGATTCCTAGTCCTTGCCTGAGAGGGCTGGGGTCACTGAAGGAACAATCAGGAAGTACTCCCTTTGTGGGCAGGGTGTACCGGGGGCAGGAGCACTAGACTGTGGGTGGCTCGAACCTTGGAGCAGGAACAAGAGCAGCGAAGGAGGTGAAGCCAAGGGGACAAGGGGCAAACAAAGTTGGGAGCTAAAAACCCATGCAAGTACCTTTCCCTGTCCCCAGGGAGGCAGGACCAGGAGCAACGAGAGATGTCCTAGACGCAGCGCCACGGCCAGCGAGGCATTCTTCCGTCGGTGCTATGTCATTCAAATATGGCAGCGGTGCTCTGCCGCCCTGTGCTTGCGGCGTGCTCTGTTGTCATGGCTACTGCAGAGTGTGGACTACCTCACAAATGACGCATAGAACAATGGCTTGTCCTCCCGTCAGGAAGAGCTCACTCACTGGGTCAGGCGTCCTGCCCAAGTGCTGCATGGTACCCCCGGAGGCTCAGCCACGTGAATGCCATGATCCCATTTCTTCCTCGTTGGCCCATGGAGAAGCAGATCTGGTGTCACAGAGAGAGCTCGGGGCTTTGAAAGCAGAGCCTCTAGGGTTGCATTTCATCTCTGCCAATGACGGTTTTTCTTTGGGTAAGTAATGAACCAGTCAAAGCCTCCTCCTCTGGAAAGTGGGACTCAGAACTGGCCCTTAGTAGGGTGAAGAAGGTTTTGCAACGCATAGGATGCTTTTGGGTGAATTAGAACAAGATGTCTCTCTCTCTCTCTCCAAACATTTCATTTCTATTTGTCAGAGAAGTCTTGTAACCAACACACAAGGCTGTGAGGACTACGGCATGACAGCTGCCCCAGGACACGGGCCATTTGTGCGGTTCTAGGAAGGCACTTTGCAAGTGACTGGTGCACATGGGGTCTCTGCTCTCGGTGGGTGGAGCAGCCATGACTCTGTCTGTCTTGGAAGGGAACCTGGCGTGACAGGCAGGGCCAGGACGGAACCTGGAGGCTGCCAACTTCTCCAGCTCCTGCATGCTTTAAATCCGCCATCAGGAAACATTTCTACATCTCAACAGAACACCCAGCTATGCATTTTATCAGAAACAAGAGAACGCATGCACTTCAACCGTCCATGGAAATAGGTCAGCTTCCTCTCTGCTGAAAGCTGCCATACAGAGATCAAATATTATGATTCCACAAACACGGGGTTCTCAGGAGGATGGTGGACCAGCCCCAGATGGGGCTCCTCGGCTCCTCCAAGCTCTATCTGCTCTATTTGTGGTCTTGATGGAATGAGCCAGCCTCTGTGATTAAGCATCATTTTACTAACAATGGAGGAGTGAAACTCATTTTTCTTGTCAAGATCTTATCAGATGGAATTCATGAACTTTTCAAAAAAGCATTGAGAGAGAGCCAGGGCTATATAGTACCATAGAAGGACAGGGCCATAGCCTTGCTTTGTTACCAAAGCACCACCATTGTTCATGTCTGAAGGTCTTTTTGAAGAGTCTCATCCAATAGGAAATGAGTACATTTGTCCAAGGAACACGTATACAGGGCATGGATTGCTGTGTTCATTAGGCTACTGAACAATTTCTAATTGAGATTCTACCACATGCCCAGCAATGGTGAACAAGAAACACACGGACATTTCCTCTAAGAGCCTTCAGTGTAGGGGGCATGTGGCATGGGGCCCAAGGAAGCAGACCTAAAGATCCTAACCTTACAGGGAACAGCAGGGAAGCAAGGCTTACTTACGTAGTCCTGTGATGCTTTGATCTCTGTCTTCTTGCTATGCATGCAGTAAGCTGTAAGGGGGTCTGTTGTCTGGTCTACCCAAACTCCAGTCCATATCATGCCCCATAGTGAAATCGGTCACATCCACGACAGTAGCCATTGTGATGTCTTTGCCTTGTAGTGCATGGCCTGATCCACACGTCATGGTGACATTGGTGTAGCCGAACCTTCTTCCCTGCTAGTCATATAGAAGTGTAGCACACACAATTCACACAAGTACACAGTACTCAATAAGGCTGTTAAGCGACCATGGAGCTGGTTTGTGTATTTGCTACAGTATACTTGTCACTCTGACTTTCTAGTGTACTCCTACTTATTAAAAGAAGCTTACGCTAAAGCAGTGATCCTTGTGACACTGGCAGTAGCCTCATATGTCTCATAGTCACCAAGCCTATTGTCTGCATCAAGGGGTCACACGGAGTGACTGACCCTCATGAGCTAGGTGTGCAAAGGCACCCTAGCAAGTTCACACGACAATGAGGCCACTGCTCAGTGACAGGTGACGGCCTCTGATGGGTGACCCATTCATACTCCACTCCCAGCCCTCACTCCTGAGATCCAGCCTATGTGTCCATGATGCAGACTGGACCTGTGCAACTCTACGTCTGCCTGGCCACATATACCGATGTGGGGACAAGATTGTCAGAGAAAATACAGGCCATGTATTTAATCCAAGTTTAAATTTGGAGCTCAAATAAATAAATAATTTCTTATTTATATCCCAAATATTGCATGGGACATACTTACACTAAGAAATTATGTGCTATTTGACATTCAACTTTATAGCACATCAGGACATCCTGTATTTTCATTTGCTAAATATTTTTTTTATTTGTCATAGAGTTAGACAGTGAAAGAGAGAGACAGAGAGAAGGGTCTTCCTTTTGTTGGTTCACTCCCCAAATGGCAGCTGTGGTCAGAGCTGCACAGATCCGAAGCCAGGAGCCAGGTTCTTCTTCCTGGTCTCCCATGTGGGTGCAGGGCCCAAGGACTTGGGCCATCCTCCACTGCCCTCCCGGGCCACAGCAGAGAGCTGGACTGGAAGAGGAGCAACTGGGACCAGAACCCAGCGCCCACATGGGATGCCGGTGCTGCAAGGCGGGGGATTAACCAAGTGAGCCACGGCACCGGCCCCTATTTGCTAAATCTGACAACCCTTTTTGGTAGGGGAAAGGGACAATGAGAACCCTCAATGGGACTATGAGACAAACGACAGCCCTTTCCCACTAGGATTGGGACAGCTGCTGTTTCCCTTCTCCAAGAAAGCCTCCCTGAGACAGGAGTGACGCACTGTGTAGGGCTGAGAGATGGAAAGCAATGTCCCTGTACCGCCTCAGGGCCTCTGGGTGGGCTCCAGCCTTCCCAGTCGGGCAAAGCAGTTCCCTTGCTGTTTGTAGTGGAAGCAGCCTTGCCCAGAACGTCCTGCGCACAGGCCCAGCTCTGTACTGCGTCTCCACTTTCCACAGTTTTCAGAGACTCTTTCTAGCAAGACCTCTCCATTCCTCAACGAAGCCCACTCAATCCTAATCTGCTCCAGAAATCCTTCGAGCGGCGTTCTGCAAAGCCTTCCCGTGGTGTTTCCAGGATCTCACATACAGGTTACTTTTGCATTCTGGAAGGCAACATGTCCGGGCCAGAGGCCGGGCTCTCTGAACTTCCATTCTTTCCAAATCATGTGAGGCTCCAGCCACATCCTTACAGACCATGAATAAAAGCAAAGGGCGGAGTGACCAAGGGCCAGCAGGCCCTTTTGAAGCCTTGGACTCCTTGTAAAGCCGCGTGTAGGGAGGGTCAACAGCCCAGGGCCTGCGTGAAGACATGGTTGCTGACCCGGACACATTGTCTGAGTTGGAACTAACTTACAGCACGGCCCACCCTCTGTATCTGCAGGATTTCTATCTGTGAATCCAAAAACCTTAGGTTGCACATGTTTTTTCTTTAAAAAAAAAAAAAAAAAAAAAACAACTTCTTACCGAACATTACAGATTTTTTTCTTGTCATTAATTCGTAAACAGTACAGTGTAATGACTACATAGCATTTACGTGGTATCAGCTATTACAACTAATCTAGAGATGATTTAAGGTATGCAGGAGGGTGTGTGGGTTCTGCACAATACTAGGGCAGTCTATAAAAGAGACCTGAGTCTGCTGATTTCGGTGTCCATGGGGGTCCTGAGACCACTCCCCCATGGATACAGAGGGGCTTCAACACTCCTGTGGGTACTCTGGCCTCTTGCCTTTTCCTCTGTGAAGTACTGAAGTCTACAACAGCTAGCGTGCATTTCCACCGTGGTTCAGGGATGCAAAATCGCGTGGAGAAGTGCAGGGTTGGCACGGCCGAAGCATATCTGGACTTCAGGGGGAGATCTGAAAAGCTCTCCTGAAATATGGAAAACAGAGACAGTCCGCTTACACAACAGGAATTGGTGCCTCTTGTCTGCAGCAGTCACAGAACAGGCGTTCTCAGAGGTGAGCTGCAGCCTGTCACATGGCTCGCTCTATCATCCCAGGCTTTCTCAACGACTTAAGATTAGTTGAAGGCCTTCTTACCAACTTGCAGGTGAACAGAACTGCGAGCAGTGGCCAAGATGTTGAAGGCAGAAATGAGATGCAAACCCACTTAATATTCAGAATCAGCGGTCTCCAGTTCATCATCCAATTAGAATATCAGCAGGTTAAGGATCAACCACACAAGTGCAAGGTGGAGCTGTGGTCATGTGGGAGTGACTCATGAGTCCCTATCCAGAGAGCAAATGCACGCAAGGTGAGTTTGCACGATCAGTTCAGTAAGGCCAGGCTCAAGGGGCAGGGGCTGTGTACTGAACACTCCCTTACTTACTAATGTTAGTACTGGGACTCGTTCCAAGAACCAGGATGTGATGGGAAAGGTGAAAACCCCCACTCGAGAGTTCAGCAGTCGTGCTTGCCTTTGTTCATTCAGCAGAGTCTGCCTGCATCCATCCTGACTTCGAATTCTTTTTGAAATGAGGTGGGGATGCAAAGAAGTAAATAAAGCCGATAAATAAAACATGCCGGAAGCTGTGCTCAGAGGGAGAGGGGAACAATGATAGCATTCCTGCTTTGAAGGATTTCAGCAGTGAGAACAGAGAATCCACCACAGTAGGAATTCTGGGTCCTCTGGCAAGAGCTGGAAGAGCTGGGCCGGCGCTGCGACATAGCGGGTAAAGCTGTTGCCTGCAGCGCTGACATCCCATATGGGCGCTGGTTCGAGTCCTGGCTGCTCCACTTCCAATCCAGCTCTGTGCCATGGCCTGGGAAAGCAGCAGAAGATGGCCCAAGTCCTTGGGTCCCTGCACCCACGTGGGAGACCTGGAAGAAGCTCCTGGCTCCTGGCTTCAGACTGGCGCAGCTCCAGCTGTTGTGGCCATCTGGGGAGTGAACCAGCAGATGGAAGCCCTCTCTCTCTCTCTCTCTCTCTTTCTCTCTCTCTGCCTCTCTAAAGCTCTGCCTTTTAAATAAATAAATAAATCTTAAAAAAAGAAAAAAGAGCTGGAAGACAAGAGGTGGCCAGGGAGCAGGGGCCAGAGAGGGAGATCCACGGGGCCGGGGAGAGCAGCCAAGTCAGCTTCAGCTGGGCGTTCTCATCACGCAGGCGTGAGTTCATCATATCCTGGCTTCCGTGGGAAACACTAACCCCTCCTTTAGTGTGGCGACCCGTTTCCTCCCCTTCCTCTCCATCCCTCGGCCCAGAAGCAGGGGTTTTCATGGGACTGATGCGTGTCTTTGATTTGGATGAGTTTCTGGGAAGCGTGTGTGGTTGTTTTGTCTGCATTTTTCCCTAGGTGGTGTTGGATTCCGTATCTGATTCGTTTTCACTTTTTTTTCAGTCAATTCTGTGTTTTCAGGACTGACCAGGTGGCCGAGTACACAGTTCCCCTCATTGTTCACAGGCCGTGTGAGTTTAGAAATTTGTCTATCTGGGGCCAGCGCCGTGGCTCACTTGGCTAATCCTCCGCCTGCAGTGCTGGCATCCCATATGGGCGCTGGGTTCTGGTCCCGGTTACTCCTCTTCCAGTCCAGCTCTCTGCTGTGGCCTGGGAAGGCAGTGGAGGATGGCCCAGGTGCTTGGGCCCTGCACCCGTGTCGGAGACCAGGAGGAAGCACCTGGCTTCTGGCTTCGGTTCTGCATAGCTCCAGCCATGGCAGCCATTTGGAGGGTGAACCAACAGAAGGAAGACCTTTCTCTCTGTTTCTCTCCCTCACTGTCTAACTCTGTCAAAAAGAAAATAAAGAAATTTGTCTATCTGACAACATTTATCGGTAAACTCCACCCCACCGCAGCCCTGACCTGATGGCCACGCATGTCCTGATCACGAGTGAGCACACACAGGGCAGCGAAGCATCCGAGCCTCCCTATGGGAGGAGAAACGAGACAGCAGTCTGCCCCCTGCTTGGGCTCTCGCCCTATGGACAGTGGCCTTTCTGGCAGTCTGTTTAGTGGCACGTGTTTTGCATTTCTGTGTTGTTATGGGGTGGTGCTACCAGGTAAGGTGCCCCCCAACCCCCAGCACAACCCTGAAGTGCTGTGTGGCGTTCTTACGCACAGAGCTCCCCTTGGGTATGAGTTGATAATGCTGCTGGCTCTGAGTTCCATGTTGATGAGTCCATAGATTGCATAAGGGGTCTTTAACAGAAACACACACAAAGCAAACTTCGCTATTGCCAAGAGGCTCACAGGAACCCAACCCAGTACTGGCACAGGAGCAGGGAGTCGGTGTTTGCTTCACTCAGTGTCCACGGAGAGCTACAGGACGGAACTTCCATGAAGAATGAAGACTGACGGTGCTGCTACGTCGTTGCATCTCAGTGCTGCTTGACATCCCACACCGCACCTTATTTATCCCGTCCCCCAGTGGAGGACACCTCCAGCACCTCCAGTTCTCAGTTCCCATGAGCAGAGTCGCGACAAGCAGGCTGTGTGTCTTCCCAAGAGACCAGTGTTGAGATTTCTCTTGAGGCAGCCCTAGGGAGGCGATTTCTTTCTTATTTATTTGAAAGGCAGAGTTACAGAGAGAGAAGGCGAGGTGGAGGGAGAGAGAGAGAGAGAGAGAGAGAGAGAGAGAGAGAGATCCTTCATGAACTGATTCACTCTCCAAATGGCCACAATGGCCAGGGTTAGGCCAGGCTGAAACCAGAATCTAGGAACGTCTTTTGGGTCTCCCACGTGGGTGCAGGGGACCCAAGCAATTGGGCCATCTTCTGTGCTTCCCCAGGCACATTAGCAGGGAGCTGGAACTTGAACCAGTGCCCATATGGGATGCCGGCATTGTGGGTGGAGGCTTTACCCACTACGCCACAATGCCAGCCCTGGAAGGGGGACTTCTTGGTCAAAGGACAGGTGCATTGGCTCTAAGGGAGGGCTGCCCCAGATGCACTCCCACCATTTATGCTACCTAAAGCCAAGCTGCGACTACCATCTTGCAACTTTCTAATTATTTGCCAATCTAATGGGTACAGTCATAGTTCATAACTTTTCATTTTATATCTCTCTTTAAATGAATCTGAGCATTTCTTTGCTTGTTCATCATTTCAGATTTCCTGTTGTATGATTTGCTTATTTGTATTCTTTGCTTATTTGTCTTATTTATCTATTGGGTTCCCTGTGTGTGTTTTTTAATTGATTTGCCAAAGTTCCTTTCATATTTTAGATCTTTAAGTGTATTTTACTGAGTCATTGTTTGCCTGTTAGTTGTGTTTGTGACTTCTGTACTAGGTGGAAACCCTTGGTTTTGATACAAACAAGGAATGTGACTTTGAACCTGAGCAATGAAGGACAGGCGATTTCTTGCAGGAGAAGAAGAAGCAGAAATTTTGGAGTGACCTCCCACAGGAGGGGCCAGATCTTTGAATAAAGGGATAAATGTAACAGATTTTTTTGAGGGGAAAAGATGAAATATAGGGACTAAAATATAAGGACTAAATCCTTATCTGAGTGTCTGGCTTCTGTAACCGACTCTGGCTCCTGATTCCAGCTTCTGCCAGTGTGCATTCTGGGAGGCAGTAGTAATGACTCAAATACTCTTGTCGCTGTCACCCATGCGACAAACGTGGATTGGCTTCCTGGCTCCTGACTTTGGCCTGGCTTAGCCGCAGATGTCATGGGCGTTTCAGGAGTAAATCAGTTGATGGGAACTCTCTCTGTGTCTGTCTGTCTATCTCTCAAATTTTATTTTTTTTAATTTAAAAAAAATTTAAGTGTTTATTTTGAATAAAAATATACCTAATATAGATCTGATAAGGTTATATAAGTAGTATTAATTTCCTAAGGCTGTAACAAATTACAATCTCTCAAATTTTAAAGAGATAAAACATAGACAGCAAGGAACCTGTTCTATCTGAAGGGCTGCAGACTTTGCCCACCCCCAGGGACCAAGGCCTGCCCTGTGCAATGGGGAGCTCCCTGTTCCCCCAGCAGACCACACAGAGGCTGGAAGGGCATTAGGGAGGCTGCATGGAGCCACGACCTTGATGAGCCCCAAGACTGCTGTGAATCCCGAGAGTCAGAGTCTGTGCATGGAATGGAATGAAGAGGAAAGGGAGCTGCAGAGACGGCTCTCTTTGAGCCCAGTGGTTCGTCGTCATGCCCGTGTCCTGCTTGCTTGGCTGAGCCTGGCTGCCCTGCACCTGCCGACAAGTAGGAGTTTCTCTTGCCAAACCCCACCCCAAGTCTCATGTACACAGCACAGCCTCCTGGATGTAGCATTAGGGAAGCCCTTTCTGTGGCTTTTTTTACACCCAGAATTTAATTTAGACTTTCAAATGGCTAATCCTAGGGTGAAGGAAGGGGGTCGAATAGACCCCAGCACAGTTAAAAGATGCCTATCATTCATTCACATTCATTACACACTGGTGAGTCCCTCCTCTGTGTCAAGCACTGGTCTCGGCACTGGAGACACAAGAGTGAGGGAAACCGCCCCTGTGCTACCTTCCTGGAGCTCGTGGCCCCATGGGACAAACACCCAACACCAAATCTACAAACCTATTCACATACCCACCCTCCTTCTCCCTCCTGGCATCTTTCAAAGCTAGTGAAATGAATAAGAGAAATGCAAATTCGAATTAAATTAAAATGCCATCTCACCTGTCTACTGGCAAACCTCCAAAAGTTTGGCAGCATGTTCTGTTGGCAAGGCTGTGGGACAAGGGGCCTTCCCATGCACTGCTGGTGGGAATGCAAACTGTTGCAGCTCCCAGGGTGGGGAACTTGGCAATAACAAGCTAAATTGCACACACGTTAACTCTCTGATTTAGCAATCCTGCTGCTAGGAAAATGCCCCTAAGATAGGCTGGCCAAAATATAATAAGATACAAGCAGAAGGCCAGTCAGTACAGTATTTTTTGTGACGGCCATAACTAGAAAAACAATCCAAAGTTCCAACACTAGGCAGTAGCTGAAGAAACCATGGATTAGTCAAAAGCACACTGGAGAGCCCTGCATTACCAAAAGAAATGAAAACTATTTTATCCTACTAGGGGGAGATCTCCAGAGTATATTGTTATTTAAATAAAAAAGCACAGTTGAGTGAAGTGTGTGCATTGTACTGCCATACATACTACAGCTGGAGAGAATATGTGTACTTGCATGTATCCATTGCTTTAATATTTTAAGATTTATTTTATTTACATGAAAGAGTGGCAGAGAGAGGGAGATAGAGAAAGATCTTCCATCCACTGGTTTACTCCCCGAATGGTTTCCATGGCTGGGGCAGGACCAGGTTGAAGCCAGGATCCTGGAACTCCACCTGGGTTTCCCATGCTGGTGTCAGGGGCCCAGGCACTTGGGCCAACTTCTGCAGCCTTCCCAGGTGCATTAACAGGGAGGAGGATCAGAACGCAGAGCAGCGGGAGCTTCTCATATGGGATGTCAGCTTTGCAAGCAGAGGCTTCACTGTGCCACACGCCAGTCCCCACAAGGCAAACCAAAAACTAATAAAAACGGCCACCTGTGTGGGCGGGAGGTCACAGGGTGACAGGGAAGGTAATAGAAGCTAGATTACCCTGTTTTACAGATTTGAATTTGAAAACAACAAAGGAATATTTTCTAAAACAAAAAATGAATGAAAAAAGAAAACTGTGCTCCCCAAAAATATTGAAAGGAAAATAAACCACAGGAACCTAAATGTGTATGAATCAGTGTCTTAACCACACAGAAAGGAATTATTTCATGTGACTCCAGCATGCAGTAATCAGACTGCATTGTTGGTGGATTATACGACCCAGGAACTGAAAGAGTCACAATAATCCTTAAACTGTTCCCAATATTATTGTTAGCAACAGTAATGTTGTTAGAATGTTACTAACTAAATTGTTGCAATTATAATTGATGGTGTTATTTTAGAGCTATTATGCATATAAAATTATTCTTTATTTTAACTATGATAAAATTATAATCCAGACACACACAGTAAGGCAAACCAAATAATGGATTCTAATAATCTCTAAGAATAAAAATTTTCAACATGAGAGAAATACATACTGTAAACCCATAAGGTGATTTTTATTACAATTTTTTTCTAGCTCTATCTATAGGAAAGGTCTAGAAATAGTCATCAGCCTGGCAGCAATGAGTTTCCCCAGAACCCGCACTGTGGTCTTGAAAGATCGTTTCCCCTGATAAAAAGCCGGAAGTCTTGGGAGACATGGCTGTTCACATGTCCGGGGCAAGATGAACCTGGGACACCCTATCATATGCAAATACAAGAAAGTCATCAAACAATGCAGATTCTTCCAGGGGCTGCAAGTGTCCCCCAGAAGGGATACTTCTGGGCTAGAGGAACCCACTCAATCATTAAAAGGATGAATCACTGCAATGGAGTTGCATGGCAGAACTAGGCAGGAAGTCAAGGGAAACTGAACTGGAAGGCTTTCCAACCATTGCTGTCTTTAGCCCTGTGCTTTAACTCCATCTCCTTGCATGCCCATTCTCCCATGATGCACCAGCATCTCCAGGACTGGGGAGGAGGAAAAACCGTGATGAACTTGTGTTAACTAAACCCCACGTGGAGATGCCACGGGACTCCCAGAAAACCTCACACACACTAAACCCCGCTCAAGCTCCACCCTATTTACATATTCAATTATGGCACCACCCCTTTCCCCATAAGGGGACTGTTGGGCATGGACAGCTTTTCTTCTCTTACCTTCTCCTGCACTCTCCCAGCAGGCAGCTCTGTGGTCCCCTCATGGGGAGCTTCTCTCCTCTTGGGGTTGCCTGCCCTCGGCCTGAATGTGTAGTCACTGTCCCACTATAAACCAATCCTGCTGTCGGTAAGCACCTTCCTTATGCCTCTGCTTTGCGGGGGCAAGGACTTGGAATGAAACCTGGGATACACAGTGCTACAACAGAATGAGACACAGCCCACATTTTTAAACCCATACATTTATAGTAACACTAAATGTACACACTTTGCCAGTCACCAGTGGAGAATGCCAGGGAACCATTCAATATGCTAAAGATGACTAAATACAGGGAGAGAAACGAACGAGCACATTTTCTGTGTTTCCTGCTTGAACTGCACCTCGTAAACACCAGTCTTTCTAAGATTCCCATCAAAACATGACAGCAGGAATGCCTGTGAGTCTCCTGTGGCTGCCGAAAAAGCACCACAACCTGAGCGGCTTAAGTGACAAAGTGACTGTCTCCCACTCCGGAGGCGGACGCCTACAGCATAGGTGTTGGCAGACCAAGCCCTTGCTTCTGGTAGGTCCTAGGCTCGTGGCAGCATATGGCCAATCCCCTCTGTATCTACATCTGCCCTTCTACATGCGTCCCCAGTCGTGTTGGATAAGGGGCCCACCCCACTCCAGGCTGACCTCTCCTGGACTAGCTCCATCCGCAAACAAGGTCCCATCCTCAGCTCACAAGGAGCCTTATGGTGAGTGACACCAAACTTCACAGCGACAGCACCAGACCCTTTCAATCCTTTTTTTTAACCAATTTATTTATTTCCACTGAGAAATAAAATTGTAAATATTTCTCATGACAATCTGTAGTGGAAATACATCCGTTGTGAAAAGGCTAAATTGAGCTAATTACCATATGCATCATGCCTATTTTTCTGGTGAGAACACTTAAAACGTACTCTCAGCAATTTTGAAGAATATAATACGTCGTCACTAACTATAGTCACCATGTTGTACAATAGATCTTTTGAGTTTATTCTTTCTAACTAAAATTATGTGTTCCACTGATTGTACTACTTTTAAAAATTTTATTGATTTTCATTTTACTTGAAAGACAGACATAGAGATGGAGATAGAGTTAGAGAGAGAGAGAGAGAGACAGAGAGCGAGGGAGAGAGAGAGAGAGAGAGAGAGAGATCTCATCTGCTGTTTAACTTCCCACATGCCCACAACAGCCAGGCCAAAGTCGGGAGCCTGGAACCCAATCCAAGTCTCCCACATGAGCCACCACCTGCTGCCTCCCAGAGCACGCATGAGCAGGAAGCTGGCTGAGAGGGGAGTGGAGGAGCCGGAACTGGAACCAGGCACTCAGTGTGGGATGTGAGTAACTTAACTGATTAATTAATTGGTCAGTAAGGCCCCCCACTGACCAATCTGGCTGTCACAACACACGGGACAGCCAGATCTCCCTGTGCCTCCTGTGACACAACGCGACAGGAGGCACAGAGCACTGCCTTGGAGGGGTGGGGATTCTGCCTTGCAGAAAGAAAAAAACAACAAGCAAGAGAGATCTGAATCGGAGCAAGTCTTTAGCTGTAAGATGTGCACTAACAATTTAGAGGACACAGAAGTGAGAGAAGAATGTGTTAAACGACACCTTGGGTATGCAGTCAGCAAAATCTAGGATGTGAGAAATCCCATAGGACAAAAGACCTGGTTTCCTTCAACAGATATTAAGGAGAAGAAAGGGAAAGGGAATGGGCGACGGCCCTTAAAACAGCTTATCAGCCAGTTTCTATGTGTGTCCCAGGTTTGGGCTTTGCTTTGAACAAACACTGTTTAAAATAAAAACATGTAAAAGACCATCTGATACACTTATACATTGGCTGGATACTCGATGGCGTTAATAAATTATTCATTTTAAAGTGTGACCATAATTTTTTCCTAATTTTTTAAAAGTCCTTATTTTTAGGGAGACACACGGAAGTATTTACACATGGAAAGTTATAGCGTCTTGGGTTTGTTTGAAAAGTCACCTGGGAAAGGGGCGATAGGCGGGACTTCAGGGACAGAATGAACTTGGCCATGGGCTGACGCCCAGAGGGGAGGCCGTGGAGTTTCACGCTTCCCTACTTTTGTGTGCTTGCAGTTCTTCAGAATACAACGAGACGGGTGAGGTGCTGCTCCCGCTGCAGAAGTCCTGATTGTCCATCTCCATCCGGGTCCCATTCCATCTTCCCTTCTTGGATTTCGCTCTCCATTTACTGCCTCTGGGGATATACAGCTCCCTCTCCTTAGTCATCTTCAAGGCACGGAAAAATTTTTTTCTCCAAAAAAGAAAATCAATTCAGGGAAACTAACTTCAATTCCTCTTATCTCTCCCCATCTACCCCATTTTTCTGTTTCCCTGCACGGCCCAAACCTCGCATCCTGGACCTGAGACGTCTAATCCCTCGTCTTCCGCTTGCTCTCCAGCTGCATTTCCACGATGAAATACCCGGCACAGTCTACTTACGAAGGAAAGATGTTCTCAGTGCAAAATTGGCTCTCCCCACTGGCTCAGCCTCTGGTGAAGGCTTTGCTGCTGCAGACACCTGAGGTGGCACAGAGCGTCACATGCAGGACACAGTGTGTATCTCCATCCATGTGGACTCCTACACACCACCAGGACCTAACATGGGGGCTCCACCCTAACCACCCTAACCACCCAATCCAACCACCTCCCAAGGCTCCACCCCCAAACACCATGATTGGAAAGTCTCACCAGCCTCTTTTTTTTTTTTAAAAGATTTTATTTATTTATTTGAGAAAGTTATAGACAGTGAGAGGGACAGAGAGAGAGGTCTTCCTTCTGTTGGTTCACTCCCCAAATGGCTGCAATGGCCAGAGCTGCGCTAACCTGAAGCCAGGAGCCAGGCGCTTCTTCTGGGTCTCCCATGTGGGTGCAGGGGCCTAAGGACTTGGGCCATCTTCTACTGCTTTCCCAGGCCATAGCAGAGAGCTGGATTGGAAGAGGAGCAGCAAGGACTAGAACCAGCGCCCATATGGGATGCCGGCGCCGCAGGCGAAGGATTAACCTACTGCGCCATGGTGCCAGCCCCTTGCCAGCCTCTTAATACCATTAATGTAACACTTTGGGGATCCAACCTTTAACACACAGGCCGTTAGAGGACATTCAGCTTCCAGACTTCCAGTGTCATCTGGCTGCTGCTACTGGAACACGGAGTCCCAGACACCTTCAGCCTCCTCTTCCTCAGCTCCTCAGCCACGTTGGACCCAGCTCCATGTCACTCTCCTGCTGCACTCGCTGGCCCTGGCCATCTGTCCCCTACGTCCCGTGTCCCTCTCTCCCGACCACTAGCACCTGTTCCCTTCCAGTTCCTCTGACTCCCCTCACGCTCCCCCCTCCCCGGCTCGTCTCGTGGGTAGCACGCGCATCTGCAGGCTGGCCTTTAGCATCAAGTGGTCCGATGAGGCCCCCTCACCAATCGTCGGCACTGTGCCTGCTTCTCTGTGTTTGTACTGCTTGGAGCAGATGGCAATAGTATTTTTGTTTGTTTATTTCTCAGCAGACTCCGAGCCTCACTAGGAGGTGAGTCAAGTCTGTTTTGTTCATCCCTGTCATCCCAGCAAATAGTACCATTCCTGGCACACACAGATACTTGAAAGATATTTGTTGAATGAAAACATTAAATGACACATTCATCAGATGATTAGCAAAATTAGTATAATTACAAAATTTGAAAAGCGCTATGGAAAAAAAAAAGGCACGTTGGAAAGTGACTGCTATGAGAGGGTCACCAAAGGACCCACACAGAATTCGCGTCTCAGGAAGTGGGGGGGGGGGGACCAGCAGGGGGTCAGGAAGGAGGAGGAGGGTAAACATCATGGAAGAAGTTGGTGCAGCCCAAGGAAAAGCCTCTGGTGTCGCTCCCCCTCTTTGTGGAGGAGCAACACAGGACCCTGCGCTGTTCTTTCGTCTGCTCGGCCCTCCCCGGGTTTGCTGCTGGTTCTTCCCGGGTTGGCTACTATCCCTTCCACCTCCGTGGAAGGGCAGTTCCCCCTGGCCGCATTCCCCACTTCCGCAGGGGAGCGGCACACCGCCGGCCGGCTTTCTCGGGGGCTGCACGGGTTCCCTTAGATGTTCCCCATAGATGTTCCCGATGCATGCCGTCTCTCTCCTCCTTTATAGTCCTCCTCCGCCAATCCCAACTCGGCTGCCCACACGCCGAGTACGCTGCTCTCCAATCAGGAGCAAGTCCTACAGTTAATTGGTTGAACTGGAGGCAGCTGTGCGGAAGCTGTTTACTTCTCTCCCAGCGCCATATTGTGGGAGAGCAGATGCATAGAATAAGTCTTAATTCCAGTAACTTAGTCTAGTCCGAGCTGCTCCCCACAGATCCCCCTTTCTTTTTATTTTTTTTGGCGTTGATACGCGCCTGTCTTCGGTGTCCCGCAGCACACACTCTGCTCTACTTGCTAGAGTTGCCACAGGCTCTTACAAGTCCTATCCATCAGGCAAACCGAATCCGGGTCCTCTCTTCGCCATGTTGTGAGGAGGTTTTTAGGCGCTGATGCGTGCCTGTGTTCGGTGCCCTGCAGCGCATGCTTTGCTCTGCCTGCAGGGGCTTACAAGCTCTATCAGGCAAACCGAATCCAAGCCTTCTCATTGCCGTATTGTGGGGGAGACTTATTAGTGTTGGTTCGTACCTATCTTCGGTGACCTGCAGCTCATACTCTGGTCGAACTGCCTGCTGGTGCTTATCGCCTAACTTAATCAGGCAGACCGAATCCAAGCTTTCTCGTTGTCATGTTGTAGGGAGGCCTTTCTATTTCTCTATTTCTCTATCTCCGGGCATTCCTATTTCTCCCATTTTACTTCTATCTTCCAGCATTCCTATTTTTCTCACTTTACTTCTAAACTTCTGTTTCTCTTATCCCTGCGGCTTCCCGGCGCCTCGCGCTGCCGGCAGCTTCACGGCTCCGCGCAGCTTCAGCCCGCGCCTCATCTGCGCGGCTCGGCTTTGCGCGGCTTGGCTTCGCGCGCTCCGCGGTCTCGCACTTAACCCTTTCGCGTCTGAACCACGGCCTACGCCAGCGTTCCCTATCTATTCACGCCCCGTGCTCTCTCTGCACGCGGCGGCTTCCGCGAGTAACACAGCGTAGCTTGCGTCTCCACCACTAGCATTCAATTCAAGTTCCCCGGGCTAGCCTGGCGAATTCAACCCAGCGTACGTCTCCGCCCCACGATTTGGCTTCCCGTCCTTTGCTCCCCGGGCTAATCAGACGGATCCCAATCTGGCTTACGTCTCAGCTTCTGGTTTCAACTTTTCGCCCCCTATTCCCGGGCTAACTTGAGAATCCCAAAGTGGCTTTCGTGTCCGCCTTGGCCTGCCCCCCACGGCTTCAATTTCCCTAACATTTTTCTCTACCCGGTATGTTTCCCCAAGCTTTCCTCCAACAATACTCCTCCCTCATTTCTCCTGGCCTCTCCCCACAGTCCGCGTCCGAGTCTGTTTGTTCTAGCTTTCACTTTCGCTTTCCACCTTAGAGATTTCTCCCAGCTTCCCCCCGTAGTCCGTATCCGAGTCTATGCCTAGGCTTTCAATAGCTTCTTCCGGCACCTTTCTCGTCCGGCTTTCCCCTAGGCTCTTCGCTAGTCTCTCTCTCCGGTATTTTCCTGCTTCTTCCCGTTTCTTCCCTCCTAAGTTTCCTATCCGTCCTAAGTTTCCCATCCGAGTCACGGCACCATTATGTCGCTCCCCCTCTTCGTGGAGGAGCAACACAGGACCCTGCGCTGTTCTTTCGTCTGCTCGGCCCTCCCCGGGTTTGCTGCTGGTTCTTCCCGGGTTGGCTACTATCCCTTCCACCTCCGTGGAAGGGCAGTTCCCCCTGGCCTCATTCCCCACTTCCGCAGGGGAGCGGCACACCGCCGGCCGGCTTTCTCGGGGGCTGCACGGGTTCCCTTAGATGTTCCCCATAGATGTTCCCGATGCATGCCGTCTCTCTCCTCCTTTATAGTCCTCCTCCGCCAATCCCAACTCGGCTGCCCACACGCCGAGTACGCTGCTCTCCAATCAGGAGCAAGTCCTACAGTTAATTGGTTGAACTGGAGGCAGCTGTGCGGAAGCTGTTTACTTCTCTCCCAGCGCCATATTGTGGGAGAGCAGATGCATAGAATAAGTCTTAATTCCAGTAACTTAGTCTAGTCCGAGCTGCTCCCCACAGAGGAGAGCAGATGCATAGAATAAGTCTTAATTCCAGTAACTTAGTCTAGTCCGAGCTGCTCCCCACACTCTGGGAATTAAAAAATGTAGATTTATTGATTTTCAGTTTATTTGAAAGGCAGAGAGACAGAGATCTTCCACTGGTTGGTTCAAGCCCCAGATGCCCAGCCAAACCCAGAAACCTGAACGAAACTGCATACTGGTCTCCCATGGGGGTGGCAGGGACTAGATACTCAGGACCCTGCCTGCTGCCTTCCGGGGTGCATCTGAGCAGGAAGCTGGAATCAGTGGCCGAGTCAAGACTGAAACCCGGGCACTCGTATGTGGGCTACAGGTGTCCCAAGCAGCAAGCCCCCCCCCCCCCTGTCTCTCTCTCACGCACGCGCGCTGTCGCTCTCACTCTCACTCGCTCTCTGTCTCAGGACTTTTGAACCCAAAAGTCACTTGGGGATCAGGGAGGGATTCGAGGTTTCCGTTAGGAATCCGTGGGTGTTCCTAGGGAGGGAGGGAGCCGCAGGAACCCCAAGCTCAGTGCCATCCAGGCTGCATCACCCAGTCGTTTGCCAGAGACCAGGGAAGTCTCTGCCAGGCTTCCTATCCCTCGCCCCTTGTAAGCAGGAAGCCTAGGATGCCTTAGAGAGCAGTGAGGACTGTGCCAGCCTGGGGGTCAGCTGAGCCGGGAGAGCTTTTCTCTGGGTCCCAAAGGGTTGCTAAGCTGCTGCCCGACCTCTCACCTTGCTGTGTGCTCCAGGCAGTGCTGGCACCAACACAACCTCAGGCCCTGCTTAACTACCTCCCGCTCAGCAGCCCTCTTGCACACGCAGCTCCGGGCCTGGCCACAGAGACGGATGCTCTGAGTGCAAACACGGCTTCCCAAAAGGCATTTCCGAGGACAGGAAATCTGAGTTCCAGGCTCCCAACAAGGACTAAAAGCCATGGAAGGATGGGGCCAGTGCTGTGACACAGTGAGTAAAGCCGCCTCCTGTGGCGCCGGCATCCCATATGGGCGCCGGTTCGAGCCCTGGGTGCTTCGCTTCTGATCAAGCTCCCTGCTAATGTCCTGGGAAAGCAGTGGATGATGGCCCAAGTGCTTGGGCCCCTGCACTCACATGGGAGACCCAGAGGAAGCTTCTGGCTCCTGGCTTCAGCCTGGCCCAGGTCCAGCTGTTGCACCATTTGGGAAATGAACCAGCGGATAGAAGATCTCTCTCTCTCTTTCTCTTTCACTAACTCTGCCTTTCCAATAAATAAATAAATCTTTTTTAACAAAAATTTTACAAAATAATTTATAAAAAAAAAAATGGAAGGATTACAGGTGTTTCAAACAGTCCTTGAGGTCACACAGTCCTTGAAGGCACACACACACGCACACACACACGCACACTCAGGAGAGACTTCTGAATCCCTTGGCTTTTGGCAGCCATTCCTGGGGAAGTGAGGAGTAGCAGGCATCAGTGGGAGGGTTGCTCTGGGGTGACTGCTTAATGCCATGTACAGAGTGAAAAATCAGAAAAAAAAACCCACAAAATTCCAAGAACAGTACGCCTGAACTAGTAGGCAGCCATTACAATTATGGTTAGCAATAATTTTTAATTGTTTGGAAAATGCTAATTATGTAAGGTTTAGTGGAAAAAGGAAAATGAATAAATAACTTTATATGGTAGGAAGTAAAATATTTGTGTTCCTATCCATACATTTATACTAGATAGATGAATACCAAGGAAAAAGATTAGATAGAAATTACAATTATAGTTACTTCTTGCTGACAAAAATTGTTATTTTAACTTGATTTTTTTACTTCATATTATACAATCATATTGTATAATATTGCATATTATACAATCATAAATAAACACTAAGAATCTTTGGTTTTTTTATTTTTTATTTTCTTTTGCCTATTTTGGTAAAATACACATAAATCTTACCATTTTAACTGATTTAAACACACAGGTCTGTGGCCTTAACACATCTACATCCAGGTCATCTTCATGTCCCAAACAAAACTCTGTCCCCAGCCCCCTCCGCCAGCCCCTGGCAACCACATTTCTGTTCTCTGTCCCCACGAATGTCAGGCTTGTAGGGAGCGCTTGTGAGTGGATGCACCCTCGTGCAGTATCTGCCCTTTTGTGCCAGCTTTATTTCTCTTAGCAGCATATCTCCAAGGTTCACCCATGCTGGATTCACTTTTTTTTTTTTTAATTTACTTGAAAGGCAGAGTTATAGAGAGAGGGAGAGACAGAAAGACAGGTCTTCCTTCCGCTGGTTCACTCCACAAATGGCCACAGTGGTTGGAGCTGGGCTGGCCTGAAGCTGGGAGCCAGGAGCTTCCTCTGGGTCTCCCATGAGGGTGCAGGGGCCCAAGTACTTGGGCCATCTTCTACTGCTTTCCCAGGCCATTGCAGAGAGCCGGACTGGAAGAGGAGCAGCCAGGGCATGAATCGGCACCCAAATGGGATGCTGGCATGCAGGCGGAGGCTCAGCCTACTGCACCACAGCCCTGCCACCTTGATTCACTTTTTTTTTTTTTTTTATCTTTTATTTAATGAATATAAATTTCCAAAGTACGTCTCATGGGTTACAATGGCTTTCCCCCCCATACTGTCCCTCCCACCCACCACCCTCCCCTTTCCCACTCCCTCTCCCCTTCCATTCACATCAAGATTCATTTTCGATTATCTTAGTATACAGAAGATCAGCTTAGTATACCTTAAGTAAGGATTTCAACAGTTTGTTCCCACACAGAAACATAAAGTGAAAAATAATAGATGATTTTTTTTTAAATGATGATGAAATCAGATCAGACCTATTGTCATGTTTAATCCCAGTGAGAGTCAAGTTGGGAATTGATAGTTTCTTTTTTTTTTTTTTTTTTTAACAGAAGATCAGTTTAGTGTACATTAAGTAAAGATTTCAACAGTTTGCACCCCCATAGAAACACAAAGTGAAATATACTGTTTGAGTACTCGTTATAGCATTAAGCCTCAGTGTACAGCACATTAAGGACAGAGATCCTACATGAGGAGTAAGTGCACAGTGACTCCTGTTGTTGACTTTACAAATTGACACTCCTGTTTATGGCATCAGTAATCTCCCTATGCACCAGTCATGAGTTTCCAAGGCTATGGAAGCCCCTTGAGTTCTCCGACTCTTATCTTGTTTAGACAAGGTCATAGTCAAAGTGGAGGTTCTCTCCTCCCTTCAGAGAAAGGCACCTCCCTCTTTGAAGACCTGTTCTTTCCACTGGGATCTCACTCACAGAGATCTTTTTGCCAGAGTGTCTTGGCTTTCCATGCCTGAAATACTCTCATGGGCTTTTCAGCCAGATCCGAGTGCCTTTAGGGCTGATTCTGAGGCCAGAGTGCTATTTAGGACATCCGCCATTCTATGAGTCTGCTGAGTATCTCACTTCCCATGTTGGATCACTCTCCCCTTTATTTATTCTATCGGTTGGTGTTAGCAGATACTAGACTTGTTTATGTGCTCCCTTTGACTCTTAGTCCTTTCATTATGATCAATTGTGAACTGAAATTGATCACTTGGAATAGTGAGATGGCATTGGTACATGCCACCTTGATGGGATTGAATTGGAATCCTCTAGTATGTTTCCAACTCTACCAATTGGGGCAAGTCAGCCCGAGCATGTCCCAAATTATACATCTCTTCCCTCTCTTATTCCCACTTTTATGTTTAACAGGGATCACATTTCAGTTAATTTTCAACACTTAAGAATAACTGTGTGATAATTACAGAATTAAACCAGTCATATTAAGTAGAACAGACAAAAAAAAAAATACTATGAGGGATAATGTATTAAGTTGTCCATTAGCAGTCAGGGCTATGCTGATCAAGTCACCATTTCTCATAGTGTCCATTTCACTTCAGGAGGTTTCCTTTTTGGTGTTCAGTCAGTTGTCACCGATCAGGGAGAACATATGGTATTTGTCCCTTTGGGACTGGCTTACTTCACTCAGCATGATGTGTTCCAGATTCTTCCATTTTGTTGCAAATGACTGGATTTCGTTGTTTCTTACTGCGGTATAGTATTCTAAAGAATACATATCCCATAATTTCTTTATCCAGTCTACCATTGATGGGCATTTAGGTTGGTTCCAGGTCTTGGCTATTGTGAATTGTGCTGCAATAAACATTAGGGTGCAGACCGCTTTTTTCTTTATCAATTTAAACTCCTTTGGGTAAATTCCAAGGAGTGGGATGGCTGGGTCGAACGGTAGGGTTATATTCAGGTTTCTGAGGAATCTCCAGACTGATTTCCATAGTGGCTTGACCAGTTTGCATTCCCACCAACAGTGGGTTAGTGTCCCTTTTTCCCCACATCCTCGCCAGCATCTGTTGTTGGTAGATTTCTGTATGTGAGCCATTCTAACCGGGGTGAGGTGAAACCTCATTGTGCTTTTGATTTGCATTTCCCTGATTGCTAGTGACCTTGAACATTTTTTCATGTGCCTGTTGGCCATTTGGATTTCCTCTTTTGAAAAATGTCTATTGAAGTCCTTGGCCCATCTCTTAAGTGGGTTGTTGGTTTTGTTTTTGTGGAGTTTCTTGATCTCTTTGTAGATTCTGGTTATTAACCCTTTATCTGTTGCATAGTTTGCAAATATTTTTTCCCATTCTGTTGGTTGTCTCTTCACTCTCCTGACTGTTTCTTTTGCAGTACAGAAACTTCTCAATTTGATGCAATCCCAATAGTTGATTTTGGCTTTGACTGTCTGTGCCTCCCGGGTCTTTTCCAGAAATTCTTTGCCTGTGCCAATATCTTGAAGGGTTTCTCCAATGTTCTCTAATAACTTAATGGTGTCAGGACGTAGATTTAGGTCTTTAATCCACGTTGAGTGGATTTTTGTGTAAGGTGTAAGGTAGGGGTCTTGCTTCATGCTTCTGCACGTGGAAATCCAGTTTTCCCAGCACCATTTATTGAATAGACTGTCCTTGCTCCAGGAATTAGTTTTAGATCCTTGATCAAATATAAGTTGGCTGTAGATGTTTGGATTGATTTCTGGTGTTTCAATTCTGTTCCATTGGTCTATCCATCTGTTTCTGTACCAGTACCATGCTGTTTTGATTACAACTGCCCTGTAGTATGTCCTGAAATCTGGTATTGTGATGCCTCCGGCTTTGTTTTTGTTGTACAAGATTGCTTTAGCTATTCGAGGTCTCTTGTGCCTCCATATGAATTTCAGCATCATTTTTTCTAGATCTGCGAAGAATGTCTTTGGTATCTTGATTGGGATTGCATTGAATCTATAAATTGCTTTTGGGAGAATGGACATTTTGATGATGTTGATTCTTCCAATCCATGAGCATGGAAGATTTTTCCATTTTTTTGGTATCCTCTTCTATTTCTTTCTTTAAGGTTTTGTAATTTTCATCGTAGAGATCTTTAACGTCCTTGGTTAAGTTTATTCCAAGGTATTTGATTGTTTTTGTAGCTATTGTGAATGGGATTGATCTTAGCAGTTCTTTCTCAGTCATGGCATTACTTGTGTATACAAAGGCTGTTGATTTTTGTGCATTGATTTTATATCCTGCCACTTTGCCAAACTCCTCTATGAGTTCCAATAGTCTCTTAGTAGAGTTCTTTGGATCCTCTAAGTACAGAATCATATCGTCTGCAAAGAGGGATAGTTTGACTTCTTCCTTCTTGATTTGTATTCCTTTGATTTCTTTTTCTTGTCTGATGGCTCTGGCTAAAACTTCCAGAACTATGTTAAATAGCAGTGGTGAGAGTGGGCATCCCTGCCTGGTGCCAGATTTCAGTGGAAATGCTTCCAACTTTTCCCCATTCAATAGGATGCTGGCTGTGGGTTTTTTATAAATTGCTTTGATTATATTGAGGAATGTTCCTTCTATACCCAATTTGCTTAGAGTTTTCATCATGAAAGGGTGTTGAATTTTATCAAATGCTTTCTCTGCATCAATTGAGATAATCATATGGTTTTTCTTCTGCAGTCTGTTAATGTGGTGAATCACATTGATTGATTTGCGAATGTTGAACCATCCCTGCATACCAGGGATGAATCCCACTTGGTCTGGGTGGATGATTTTCCTGATGTGTTGTTGTATTCTGTTGGCCAGAATTTTATTGAGGATTTTTGCATCTATGTTCATCAGGGATATTGGTCTGTAATTTTCTTTCAGTGCTGCATCTTTCTCTGGCTTAGGGATTAAGGTGATGCTGGCTTCATAGAAAGAATTTGGGAGGATTCCCTCTTCTTCGATTGTTCTGAATAGTTTGAGAAGAAATGGGATTAGTTCTTCTTTAAATGTCTGGTAGAATTCAGCAGTGAATCCATCTGGTCCTGGGCTTTTCTTTGTTGGGAGGGCCTTTATTACTGTTTCAATTTCTGTTTCAGTTATGGGTCTATTTAGGTTTTCTATGTCTTCATGGTTCAATTTTGGTAGATTGCATGTGTCCAGGAATCTATCCATTTCTGATAGGTTTTCCTGTTTGCTGGCATACAGGTCCTTGTAGTAATTTCTGATGATTCTTTTTATTTCTGTGGTGTCTGTTGTTACGTTTCCTTTTTCATCTCTGATTTTATTGATTTGGGTCTTTTCTCTTCTTTTTTTAGTTAGTTGGGCCAATGGGGTGTCAATTTTGTTTATTTTTTCAAAAAACCAGCTTCTCGCTTGGCTGATTTTTTGTAATGTTTTTTTGGATTCAATCCTGTTAATTTCTTCTCTGGTTTTAATTATTTCTCTTCTCCTACTAGATTTGGGTCTGATTTGCTGCAGTTTTTCTAGGTCCTTGAGGTGCGCTGAAAGCTCATTTATTTGGTACCTTTCCAATTTCTTGGTATAGGCACCTATTGCTATAAATTTGCCTCTCAATACTGCTTTTGCTGTATCCCATAAGTTTTGATATGTTGTGTTGTTGTCTTCATTTACTTCCAGAAAGTTTTTGATTTCTCTTTTGATTTCTTGAATGACCCAGTGTTCATTCAGGAGCATGTTGTTCAGTCTCCATGTGTTTGCATACTTTCTGGGGTTTCCTGAGTTGCTAATTTCCAGCTTCATCCCGCTGTGGTCTGAGAAGCTGCATGGTATGATTCTAATTCTTTTAAATTTGCTGAGACTTGCTTTATGGCCTAGTATGTGATCAATCCTAGAGAAGGTTCCATGCGCTGCTGAGAAGAATGTGAAGTCTGTAGATGTAGGGTTGAAAGTTCTGTAGATATCTGTTAGATCCATTTGGGCAATAGTGTCGATTAAATCTGCTGTTTCCTTGTTGATCTTCTGTCCGGATGATCTGTCTATTTCTGAGAGTGGAGTATTGAAGTCCCCCAGTACTATTGTATTGGAATCTAAATCTCCCTTTAAGTCCCTTAACATATCTTTTAAATAGACCAGTGCCCTGTAATTAGGTGCATATACATTTATAATAGTTACATCTTCCTGTTGAATTGAACCCTTAATCATTATATAGTGTCCCTCTTTGTCTCTCTTAACAGTTTTTGTATTAAAGTTTATTTTGTCTGATATTAATATGGCTACACCTGCTTTTTTTTGGTTTCTGTTGGCATGGAATATCTTTTTCCAACCTTTCACTTTCAGTCTGCATGCCTCTTTGTTAGAGAGATGTGTTTCTTGTAGGCAACAAATAGTTGGGTTGTGTTCTGTGAGCCAGTCAGCTAAACGGTGTCTTTTAACTGAAGAATTCAGACCATTAATGTTCAATGTGACAATTGATACGTAGTGACTTTGCCCTGCCATTTTCCTGGAAATATTTTCTAGTATATGCTTTGAGCTTCCCATGCTCTTTTACTGGTAGGTGTTCTTCCTTTCCCTTCTTTCATATTGATGGCCGTGTTTCTGTGTTTCTGAGTGTAGCACATCTTTAAGTATCTTTTGCAGGGCCGGACGAGTGGCCACAAAGTCTTTCAATTTCTGTTTGCTATGAAAGGTCTTTATTTCACCTTCATTCACAAATGAGAGCTTGGCAGGATATAATATTCTGGGCTGGCAATTTTTCTCTCTTAGCACCTGTGCTATGTCTCGCCATTCCCTCCTAGCTTGTAGGGTTTCTGATGAGAAGTCAGCTGTGAGTCTGATTGGAGATCCTCTGAGAGTAATCTGACGTTTCTCTCTTGCACATTTTAGGATCTTTTCTTTATGTTTCACTGTGGTAAGTTTAATTACCACGTGTCGTGGTGAGGATCTCTTTTGGTCATGTTTATTGGGGGTTCTATGAGCTTCCTGTACTAGGATATCTCTGTCCTTCTCCAAACCTGGAAAGTTCTCTGCTAGTATCTCACTAAAAAGGCCTTCCAATCCTTTCTCTCTCTCCATGCCTTCAGGAACTCCTAGAACTCGAATGTTGGTTTTTTTAATAGTATCCTGTAGATTCCCAACAATATTTTTCAGGTTTCTAATTTCCTCTTCTTTTCTTTGGTTTGACTGTATGTTTTCCTGTGCTCTATCTTCTAAGTCCGATATTCTCTCTTCTGCTTCACCCATTCTGTTTTTAAGGCTTTCTAATGTGTTTGTCATTTGATCTATTGAGCTCTTCATTTCATTTTGATTTCTCTTCACTATAACACTTTCCTGTTCTACTAGTTTCTGAGTTTCATTTTGACTCTTCCTTAAAATTTCGTTTTCACGAGAGAGATTTTCAATCTTGTCCATTAAGGATTTCTGTAGTTCAAGGATTTGCTTTTGAAAACTTCTAAATGTTCTTATCATAAATTTTTTGAAATCCGTATCTTGCATTTCTTCTATCTCATCATCTTCATACTCTTGGCTTGGGGTGTTTTGCTTATTTGGAGGCATCATAGTGTCATCGTTGATCTTGCTCCCTCTATTTCTGTGTTTGTTACTCGGCATAGTTAATTCTTCTTGCGTCACTGTGCGCTTTTTTTTTTCTTTTTTTTTTTTTTTTTTATACTGTGTCCGTGTTAAGTGGACTGCCTGCTGTTGGAGGAGCCTTGGAGGCTTGAGATGGGTGGGGCCTGAGAGCTCTGCCTGGTTCTTCCAGGTTAAGGGTGTGCAAAGGTGACACCCTCAGGTTATGCGTGGTAAATCTCTCTCTTTTTATTTATTTATTTATTTTATTTATTCAGGGGGTAAGTAACACTGCAGGGCAGGGCTGTGCAGAATTGATGGTATTTAGCTTCCAGTCTTTGGCTCCTCTGGACTCCCACTGGGTTGCCTAGGCTACTGAATTGTAGTGACTCAGTTCCTTAACTCTCCCCCACTGATATGTAAATCCAAAGAGGAGGCCTGCTCTTTGTCTCTTGGGAATTCTTCAAGTCTTGCAGGCTTGTAACCTTTGCAAGGTTAGGGGGAAGAGAAACCCCAAAGCTTTTTTTTTTCCTTCTTTCCGGTAGTGAGTTTGCTGCACTTTCCGGCCCCCCTCTAGATTCTGACCCCCATTTCCCCACCAATGTCTCGGGTTATTGAGCTCACCTCCCCTTCCAGCGCTGATGTGTGGACTCGGAGCCCTGAGCGTCTCAAGTCTCCCCGCTGTTTTCTGTGTGGCGTGCACTCTCCTTGGAGCACTGTCGCGCAGACCCTGGGGCTTCTGCGGCTGGGTCCCGCGACTTTGCTTCCGTGCGGTGGGCGACCTTGTTCTCCCAGTAGGTCGTCCGATTCACGCCTGCTCCATTCAGAAGGGTTTCCCCTGCAATTTTTGTTTGGTTCTATTTTCTGCGGCTACCGTAACTCCCCTTTTATTAAACTAAATTTTCCCGGACTATCGGTGCGCGCCCTCACTATTCCGCCATCTTGGCTCCCTTGATTCACTTTTGAAAGCATCTTGGTGTGGTTCTTCCATTCTGTTAGGTTGTAGTGCAGATCTACAGATGTCCAAGCTCTTTAGCATGGGATTCAAGGAATTGAAATATTATGTTCACAATGTGAGGGTTCACCCCACAGAGCCTCAGGAAGCAAGGGTAAGAGGCCATGTTGGCTGAGAAATGCCACCTCCATTCTGCCTCCTGGAGCATCAAGTTGCTGAAGGTCTACCTTTCTGGAACTTTCTATACATCACGAATCTCAGAATGAGTCATCATTCCTTCCGAACCTTGGTGGGCGAAGTTTGGCTCCTGATCCTCTTCTTCCTCCAGAAGTGTCCCTGTGTGCATAGGACTTTCCCCATCTTGCTGCTTCTGCTTCTTTAGGGTCTCCCACCAGCTCCACTTCTGGTCCTCAGCTTTGCCTGGCCAGGTTGGAGACCCCCAGCCCTGCTCCACTCCCTGGGTCTTGCAAAGACCCAAAGAGCATGGAGCAGGCCAATTAAAAAGCTGAGCACACAAGGAAAGGCGAACATTGAAGGACAACTCCACTCTGCTTAAAGAGAGAGAGAGAGAGAGAGAGAGAGAGAGAGAGAAATAACAGTGTGCAAATGTTTCTTTCACACTCTTTCGTGCTGCTTAGGGAAGACGGACAGTTGTTTGGAAAGGGTTTAGCAACTGCTCATTTTGAGTGGCCTCTTGCGCAGGGAGCATCATGAAGGAGGAGGAATGCCTGGAAGAGAGCACTACTATCATCCAGGCGCTACCCCCAAGCCTCTGCTGTGCGCCCCGCAAGACACGCCAGGCACTCGAGGTGCACTTGCAGAATTTCTGCAGCCCTGCAGTACCATGGTCATTTCGGAAAACACGTGTGCCGGCTTGGCACCTTGCTCGAGGGAGCGGAATATAAACCAGGAGGGAGGGGGGAAGGACAATGGCCCCGCTTTTCCAGTTACATCCGTCCGTGTGCTTTCCTTCTCCCCCTCCCGCAGCACTGTTGGTGGGACAGATTTGGAAAGGTCCCCTTGGCTTCTGCCTGTACCCTGCCAGCACTCCCCTGGGGTTCCATGTTCTGGTGTTAGCCCATAGCAGGTGCTCTCCAGCTCGGTGGTGACGCGCTGGCCAAGCAGAGAGAGAGAGGTGCCATGGGAAGAGCAAGCAAGGTCTCTGTGCACAGCACCCGGCCTTGGCCTGGATTCCTCAGATTTCCTGGAGAAGGAGGAGGGAGCCAAATACAGAGTCTGCTCTGGGAGCACAAGTCAAGGTAGGGCTGGCAGAAAACTAGGAAGCCCAGGCACGTGTCCAGCAGGCAGCCTCATGGAAACATCTACTGCCAGGAAGATGGCAGAGGAGGAGCCTCAGCAGGTGCGCCAGGCTCCAGGCACCATCCTGGGGGCTTTCACAGACCTGGTCTCCTTTAATCCTGCCCCCAAATCCCAACAGGATCCTCTGATTTCCAGGGTCTCCAGAAAGCTGAGACTCAGTTTACCACCAAAACCGCAGTGTGGGAGCCCTGATGCAAACTTGGGGCGGGGGCGGGTAGGCAAACCTTCTCTGAGAAAATAACAAGCAGGAATCTCAGCTACTTGATTAATGAGTGCGCTGATACATTGTGAACATTCAATTGTTGGTGCTGTGCCTTTTTGCTGTATCATGACTTGGCCCTAAAAGGTATTTCATTAAAAAAAATTACAGTTGGCAGGGTCCTTCGTCTCTAAAATGAGACAGTCATTTGGGGGTGGGATGATTTGGGAGGAGGCGAAGGTGCTTTGGAGCCAGGGATCTGAGTGTAGATCTCAGTAAACTTGATCTTGAATGAGTGTCTTCTACTTTTTTGACACCTAACATGGAAACAACACACCAGCATTAAAGTCTACAAATATACGGCATTTACCAGCACATTCATTGTAGATGCTCAGGAGATTAATACATGAGTGATTAAATATTATTAAGCTTAAAAATGCACGCCTAATTTATCAAAAAAATCTAGTATTGATAAAGGAAAAATCCAGTGATTAAAGAAGTCATAAAGGGCAAGTATTTGGCACAAAGTTAAGACACTATTAGTATCAGTGGTCAGAGTGCCAGGCTCCAGTCCCAGCTCGGTTTCTGAGTCTAGCTTCCTGCTAATACACACTGCGGGAGGCAGTAAATGACAGCTCAAATATTTGGGTTCCTGCAGAGACCTGGATTGAATTCCTGGCTTATGACTTCCACCAGTTTCAGCTGTTGCAAGCAGCTAGAGAATGAACCAGTGGATAAGAAAATCAATCAATCTCTCTCTCCCTCTGTCTTTTAAATTTTTTTTTTTTTTTTTTTAAAGTCAAGTTCTCCAAGGACAGCATTTTCAGTGGGTCTTGGGCAGAGCGTGGTGTGGGCGTCGGGCTCTCACAACCTTATCCGCGTGGGTGAGCAGAGGTGGACATGACACAGGCGCTTGGAGCTGTGGCTATGCTGTTGGACTCTGGGCTGGAGAGCTGCGGCGGAAGTTCCCTCCTCACGCTTCAGGATTGAGGCTATGATTTGGCTAGTGGTTTTTAAAGTCTTCATCCTTGGTCTTTGCGGAGCACAAGGATGCCAGCGAGCTGCATGGGGTCGGGGCGGGGGAGACCTTGACTGAGGTGTGGACTCGGGCATGGGCATGGGAGAGGTAGGGAGACAGCCTGCCCAAGGGGACTGATACGCTCCTACAGGCATTGTGGTCCCTCCCCCCATGTGGGCATGGAATTCAGGAGAGGCAGAAAATCCTCTTCCCTTCTTGGTGAACTAAACTGCCTGTTTTTTAGTATTAGTTATCAATATACTCAGCTGTTGTCTTTATTGTCCCATAAAGTTAGCCTGACAGCCAAGGAGAGCAAAGGCAGCATGTAGCCTGAATTTATTAGCCAGACTCTGGTTCTCGAAATGACTGTGAAAGTTCTGGCTGGCACTCACGTAGGTTTTTGTTTTCCACACTTGCTCAGTCCTCCGAAGAAAAGACGAGCAGTATTGCAGAGGAGTAGCTCATACCAGGGGCATCTTCCTCGTCCATGAAATGTGGAGGAGGGGACTCTGAAACCTTCCTGTAAGATGGAATTAAGAGTTTAAATCCATGTGTACTAGGGATTTTCACAAAGTTCGTGGACATTATGAAATTTATGAACACCTTCATGGATTTCCATTAAGTTCAGCTTCCAATTAATTCCATTTTCCATGAACTTTTGGAAGTACCTTCCTATGTTGGAACAGCATAGCAGTGAGCAGATCAGCAGTTACTAAAATCCATTGGAACTTAAAGCAGTGATTTGCAATTCAGATCCCTGGTTCCCACCTACTGTGCTGGTTGAGAGGCTATTCCGGTGGAGCCCAGGAATCTGAATTTTTGAAAGTTCCCCTTTGTTATTCTGCTCATCCGAGATTTGACGATATTGATCCACCAGGCTACTTCTGTAGCAGTCCATATTCTAAAAATCCAGTTCCACTCTTAAACCACTGTAATCTGAAACCCACGTTTGTGTGAAGCTTAGAAATCACTTCCTACAACCTGAGGAAGGTGTCCAAAGAATGGTACCTTTTTGCTTTTCCATGCCTGTTTTCACCAGAGATAAAGACATCACCATTTCCTGGTCCCTACAGATCTCTTGGCATCAGAGAGCAGC
The DNA here is from genome assembly GCF_964237555.1 of Oryctolagus cuniculus. Classification (NCBI taxonomy): domain Eukaryota; kingdom Metazoa; phylum Chordata; class Mammalia; order Lagomorpha; family Leporidae; genus Oryctolagus; species Oryctolagus cuniculus. The sequence continues at coordinate 84,602,512 of NC_091440.1, forward strand.
AAGGACACCTTGGTGGCATGAGTCCAAGGCCTGGCCTGTGAACTGGCAGCATTGGGCTCACCAGAGAGCGCTGACAAAGGGCGACTCTACAAAGGGCGACTCTGGGGCCCCACCCTAGACCTCTGAATCAAAATCTCCACTCTCCAGAGTGGTGTTGTGGCACAGGGAGTTAAACTGCTGCCTGAGACACTGGTCTCCCTTTTAGGTGCTGGTTCGAGTCCCGGCTGCTCCACTTCTGATCCAGCTCCCTGCTAATGCACCTGGGAAAGCAGTGGAAGATGGCCTAAGTCCTTGGATACCAGTACCTATGTGTGGGACCTGGAAGAAACTCTTGACTTTGGCCTGGCCCAGCTCCAGCCTTTGCGGCCATTTGGATGGAGTGTACCAGCAGGTGGAAGATCTCTTTCTCTTTCCCTCTCTCCCTCTCTCTCTCTCTCTCTGCCTTTCAAATAAATAAGTGAATCTTTATAAACAAAAAAATACTGCTCTGCTTTCTCGGGATCCCAAGGTGACTCCTGTGCACATTCAGGTCTCAGCTAGCATTCACATAGATTGCTGGTTCTCAGCTCGACTGCACTTTGCAATCATCTGGAGATTTTTTTTTTTTTTTTTGACAGGCAGAGTTAGACAGTGAGAGAGAGACAGAGAGAAAAGGTCTTCCTTCTGTTGGTTCACCCCACAAATGGCCGCCATGGCCGGCGCACTGCGCTGATCCAAAGCCAGGAGCCAGGTATTTCTCCTGGTCTCCCATGCGGGTGCAGGGCCCAAGCACTTGGGCCATCCTCCACTGCCTTCCCGGGCCACAGCAGAGACTGGACTGGAAGAGGAGCAACCGGGACAGAATCCGGCGCCCCAACTGGGACTAGAACCCGTTGTGCCAGTGCCACAGGCGGAGGATTAGCATAGTGAGCTGCAGCGCCAGCCATCATCTGAAGATTTTTAAAAACCATCTGTGTGTGAGTCCTATTGCCCAGGGCTTGGCAAGTATTTTTAACCCCCTAGGTGATTCTAATGAGCAGAAAAGCAACAACTGGATAAACAGTTTACAATGAGAAGACAAAGAAGCTTTGAGGAGGAATGGGGGAGGTTGGAGCAAGGGGCTCTATGCTCATGTTGACCGAGTTTGGTCTTTTTCCATAACTGAACTGAAGAAGTCATGAAACAGAAAGAACTAGACATCTTCCATAGATAGTGAGGGCCCTGAAACTGGCCCAGGAAACAGGAGGAAGGGGGAGGGGCAGAGGATGCTGAGACACCTGGGTCACAACACAACAAGGGCTTTCAGGTTTCTTTCTTTTTTTTAAGATTTTTATTTATTTATTTGACAGGTAAAGTTACAGAGAAAGAGAGAGAGAGAGAGAGAAAGGCTTTCCTTCCATTGGTTCACCTCCCAAATGGCTGCTACGGTGCTGCGGTGATCTGAGGCCAGGAGCCAGGTGCTTCCTCCTCATCTCCCACGTGGGTGCAGGGCCCAAGCACTTGGCCATCCTCCACTGCCCTCCCGGGCCACAGCAGAGAGCTGGACTGGAAGAGGGGCAGCCAGGACTAGAACCAGCGCCCATATGGGATGCTGGCACCACAGGAGGAGGATTATCCAAGTTAGCCATGGCACTGGCCCTGGTCTCTTATGTTCTTATGCGTATTTAAACATGGTCTCTTTCAGCCCAAAGCTGGGTATGCATAGTGTGTCCATTGGAAATGATGCCCATCCATTCTGGAAAATAACAAAAGGTTCTAGGGAACACTTCAATTTTGGGAATTTCTACTCCGTTTGGGTCCTAGTGCATCATAATTCTCACAAAGGGTGATGTAACTTAGCAATGTAAAATAACCATTATGAAAGCTGTATGGAAGTCCCTCAGAATCCTAGAAATGCCATATGATTCTGCAATTCTACTTCTAGGTATATATCCAAGGGAAATGAACTCAATCCCACTTCTGGGTATGTATCCAAAGGCATGCAGAAGAAGCATCTACACTCCCACAACACAATCCACAATAGCCAGGACATGGAACGACCTAGATTCCCATTAACAAATGACGAGGTAAAGAAAATGTGGCACCCATACACAGTGGAATACTATTCAGCCACAAAAAAGGACGAAGTCCTGACATTTGTAGCAACATGGGTGGAACTGGGACATCAAGTTAAGTGCAGTCAGCACAGAAAGACAAGCACCATGTGTTCTCACCCCATATGCAGAGGCTTAAAATGTTGATTTTATAGAACAGAGGCGGGGGTAGGGAGAGGAACATGGGGAGGTTGCATAACAGGTACCCAAACTCAGCTCCATGGGAGGAAGAAGCTATAGTGCTCTGTAGCACAGAAACGTGACTAAAATTCACAGCAGTTTATCATGTATTTACAAAGAGCTAAAAGAAAGGAGTTTGACGTTTTCCAACACAAAAACATAATCAATATTTAAAGAGATGAAAATGCGACTTACGCTGATTTGATCATTACACATCTTATACACACATCGAATTATCACAATCTACTCCATCAACAAGTACCATTATGTGTCCAAAAAAGGAACTAATAATAACTATAATAAATAATAAAAATAATAATTAAAAATACTACTACTACTTGAAAAACAACCCTCACTAAGCCCTCGCCCACGCCCCAGCCCCCAGTCACTGCATCCAGCTGGTGGTCCCGCCATAGGAGTGCCGGAGCACAGAGAGCCCTGGGTGGCAGGTGGAGGGCTCAGCTCTGACTTTGGTTTGGTCACAGCTCTCATGGCGTTTTCCCGCCTGGAAATTCGAGGAGCCAGCACATTTTGGGGAGGACGAGAGAGGCGGTATGGGAGGCAGCTCTCCTGGCTAGGGCCGCCCCATGGGGCTCTTCGCCAGTCCTCGCCCCCAGGGCCCGCGGGCGCATCGTGGGCGGGGACCTGAGCAGCACTCCAGCCGCCTACGCCCAGGCCCAGCGCTGAGGACTGAGGTCCACGGGGATCCAGGGCTGTCGCTCCGCGGGTCAATAGCAGGCTTCGGAAAAGCTTCACCGTAAAAATAGCTCCAGAAAAGTGGCAGCTTCAAGGCGCCATGCTTTCGGTGGGTGGTGGCCTCTTTGTGCACCGTGGCCTGGGAGACTCCTTGGAAACACACCGCAGATTCCAGATCACAGGCAGCTGCCAGCGGGAACTAGCAGCTCCGGGGGCGCTGTCACCGGCTCTCTTCATGCCAGAGCTGGGGTGCGTGCGTCCTAAGTTGGACACAGTCCGCAGAGGGCTTTTTATCTGAGATGGAGTCTGGAGAACCAAGAACAGCGACAGGTGTGATCTGGTGACGCCCTGGGACCTGGTTTCCTTGCCGTGAAGTGTATGGATCGGTTGATTGATTGAAGAGGCAGGGAGAGAATGAGAGCTGTCCATTCCCCAAATATCTGCAGCTGCCCTGGCTGGGCAGGGCTAGAGCCAGCGTGGGAGCCAGGAACTCATGCAGGAACTTGCTGCTGTTTTCCTTAGCAGGAAGAAGCTGGAATTGGGAGCGGAGTCAGAACTTGAACCCAGGCGCTGCAGTGTGGACGCGGCTGTCCTAACAGGTGCCAATGCCCTGCCCAGTGAAGCGCGCCAAGGTGGCCTTTAGGTGGGAGTGGGGGTAACCTGGCTGGGCTGACTGGGGAGGGGTCGCCGTCCCTGTCCGCTGAGGGTGGCTCTGAGGAAGATGCTCGGCTTCTGGCCCCGCAGCTGGTCGGCGAAGCAGAGGCGAGTTCTCTGCAGTTAACCAGGAGGCCCTGGTGCTGTGCGCTTCTGTTAGCATTTCCAGCCCAGGAGGAGGGCAGAAAAAGAAATGCTGGTGAGACTGTAAGATGCTATTTCAGGACAAGAAATAGTATTCTGGGTGAACCTGAGGAAGTCCTTCCGTGAAGTTTCAGATAGAAGCAAGCAAAAAAAAAAATGTACCCAGTGAGAGAGCCCAAGAGGATTGGCAATGAGGGAATAGAAACAAGGTCTGCCTCTGACTCTGAAAGGCATACGCAGCAGCTCAGCGTGCAAAGCAGTGCAGGCTGTGATGTTCAGAGCCAGGCTGCCCACCGCCTCCCCACCCAGGAGCACAGAGGAAGACACACTTGGGACAGGAGCAGGGGAGACCAGCTCTAACAATATTCTTCATTTTCTGAGTGGTTCCTGCATGCAAGACGTTCTGCAAGATCCCAGGACGACGAGAAGTTCACATTTCTACAGCGAAGGACTTGCTTCTGATTTTGATGATAAGAGCTCCTACTGCTATAATTACCATGGACCAGCGACTGTACTCAACCGGGTGCTCAGTACCTCACTGAATCCCTATGACAAAGTCATGAACTAATTGGCCCTCTTGGCAGCTAAAAGCGAGGACGGTACATCCAGATCGAAGCCTGCCTTGGCCATTGTTTGCTAGGTGACCTTGAACTGGTGCTGTGGCACCAGTGGTGTCTTGAAGCCGCTGCTGTGGCACACTGGCTTAAGTCATCGCTTGGGGAGGTGGCCTCCCGAATGAGCACGGATTCAAGTCCTGGCTGCCCTGCTTCTGATTCCCAGCTCCTTGCTAATGCACCTGGGCAAGCAGTGGAAGATGATAGGAATGTTTGGGCTCCTGCCACCCACATGGGAGACCCAGATGGTGTTCCTGGTTCCTGGCTCCTGGCTCCTGGCTCCTGGCTCTGACCTGGCCCACCTCTGGCCATTGTGGCCATTTGGGGAGTGAACTAGTGAATGGCAGATCTCTCTCTGTCTCTGTCCCTGCCCCGCCCCTACCATACCCACACACAGAAAGTGCTTCCATCCCCTGCTTTGTTCCCTTCATGCCTACAATGATCAGGGCTGGGCTAGGCCAAAGCTAGGAGCCTGGAACTCCATGTGGGTCTCCCATGTGGGTGGCAGGGGCCCAAGCAATTGAGCCTCCCGGGATGCATTAGCAGGAAGGTGGATCAGAAGCAGAGTAGCTGGGACTCAAACCAGCTCCAGCATAGGACACAGGAGTCACAAACAGCAGCTTGGCACAGTGCACTACAACACCTGCCTGGACAGATGGTTTCATGCGCAGACGAGTTTTAGAACCACCAGCAATCTTCTGATAGCAGCTGGGAGTGGGTCCCCAGTGTGCTGACCTCTGGGGGTAGCTGGCCCATGAACACCAAGAGGCCAGCTTTCCTCCCTGTAGCCTGGAGAGCAGACCTGAAATGCAGGATCCAACATCAGCCCTGCAGAGAAGAGCTCCTCTCTAATGGGGCAGTGATGGAGACAGCCTGCATCACAGCCCACTCCCTCGGCTGCAAGTTGCCTACTGTCTCTGTCAGTGAGACAGAGAAAAAAATTCCGTCTGAGTCTCTGTGACTTTTTAGTCTCTTTGTTGAAGCAACTAGGCCTATATTCTAGAAGTTGACTAGTGGATGGCTTTCAAGTAGGGATGAATGTCATAGTCACCCAAGGAACTTTAAAAATGCAGATGCCGGGGGCCCACAAGAGACCTGAGGAGTCAAGATCTCTGGGAATGCAACATGGGCTTTTAAAATCTCCAGGGGAGAATCTAAGGCCACTCTGTCTCCCTTTCCACCAAGGGAAACAGCAGGATAGTTTGCTCCAGTGGTCAGACTTTAGAGTGCAGGCTCCCGCCAGGGTCTGCAGCTGGGTGGGGGACACAGAGCGTCAGGAAAGGCAGCTGGTGCCCCAGCCTTCCCAGGGCCCCTGGGGCACTGCTGTCTCACCCCATGGGCCAGCACTCAGCCCCTCCTGCTGCTGCACTGATGGTGCCTATTTATCTCCAACTGAGCCGTGAGCAATTTGAGTGCAGTGACCATATCTGGTTCTGTTCTGCGGCCCCCACAGCACCTCACTGGCTATGCATCCACCGGAGAGCTCAGTGTGCGTAACTGATGGAGTCTGGTGATTGGACAAGTTGTGGGTCACGAGCAAACGGGGCGGGGTGGAAAAATGAGGAGTCCTTCCAACAGCAGGACAGAGCTGACAAAGTGAGTTGTTCTCAAAAGCGTGATATTTTGAGACAAAAAAGGATGGCTTGCAAAAATGCATATTTACAAATGTCCTTCATTTAGTGTGAAAGGTTGCCATGGAGACTTAGGAAGGTGACACCAATTTCTGGCTTAAGAGCTTCTCGGGGTCCTGTTGTGAAGCCAGGTCGACTGCTGGGCGGATGAGGCTGCTGCTGCTGCAGCAGCTGGCACTGGGTGGCACCTGCGGCTGCTTGGGGACGGAGAGGAGAATGCCTTCAACACAGCAGCTCTCCCCACACCAAACATGCTATGCTCTCTTCCAGAATGGATAATTAGGCAAGGCAAACAGCATCTGTCTCCCTGAGATCAAATCCTCTTCATTTCAAAGCTTTCCCATATGTGAGCCGCCCCAGCCCCCAGCTGGCGTTGGCTGGCAGGGCTTGGCCTTCACAGTCCATGAACTCACTTCCTCCTCCAGATTCCAGACAAGTGGGAGGAGCTCCCAGGGCCTTCGTCCAGTGCCCAGATCTGCTCAAGAAAGCGCCCAATTAACAAGAGCACTGGCATTGCTGCTGTTTCGCAGGGGGTGCTCATGGTGCTAATAATTGCCTGTTGCGTGGAGTGAAGCCTTCTCCCAAGCCAGGAAGACTGACCCCAAGCTCCACCTGAACTGCATGGTCTCAACTCTGCTGCAAAGACATCAAGAAAGCTAAAAAATCAAATCGTGCAGAGATGGCATCGAGGGAGAAACTGTAGCCCTGGGCTCATGCGAAGCTTTCTTCAGCTCCGAAACCTAGCGTGTCTGTTTGGGGGCTGCTGGATGAGTCCTTGAACAGGCTCTGATGGGGGATGTGGAACTGAGCCTCGCCTGTGCTGCCGTGTCACTGACTAATACAGTTTCTCCAGGAACAGGACGGCTCTTTTACTTTACTCCTAAGGGATTGCTTCATGCTGGAAGCCGCCTGGATGACATACTCAGTTGTATGTTGCTTGTGCTATAGGGAGGGAGGGAGGTAGCAATAAGGAGCTTAGGATTACCCGCACCTGTGCTACCGCCCAGCATGCACCACTCCAGCCGCACACCCATCATACACCTGATGCCATGACACTTCCCAGATGGCCAAAAAACCCACACAGAAATGAGTGACATGCAATGCCCGCTCCCAACTCCACCCTTTTTTGAATATCTGATTAAGCCACACCCCTGAACCGCCCTCCTATGCCTCCATATAGTATAAAAGGACTGCCCCAAGCCCTGTTAATTGCATCTCTGCCTGCATTTATTGCTTGGGTGTTTACTTTGGCTTTAAATAAATCCTGCTTCCCTGACCACCTTTACTCTTTACTCTTCTTTGGATTCTTTCTCATGGGGAGACAACCTGGACCAAACCTAGCCAGGGACGAGACCCTGCAATACTTGGACCCCGGGTCAGCTTTTTCCTCTTCTGAGAGAGTGTCCTGAAGCCTCAGCACCTCTGGGGACTTGGCATCTCCCTGTCTGCCCCTGAAGAGTCCCTCTGTCATCAAAGAATACACATTGTTTCTACAACACTGCAAAACACAGCCAAGCAGCTGCTCCAGAGGCTGCGCCCGCCCGCCCGCAGGGTCCTTTGCTTCAGGTGTTGTGCAATGGCTTTTCTACTCATTCCAAGACAGGAATTAAAGTAGATTAAGAGGTGTGTGGGTGGAGAAGGAGCATAAACACTAAATTGATCCAAACTACTTAGAAAGACGACTTAACTCTGGCTGCTCCCCCCCAACACACACTTAATTGGTAGTCTGATCTAGGCTGAGTGCTTGGCCCAGACAGTGGCAGAAGGGGGCGAGGAAGCCCAGTGAAGCGTCTTCAAAGGTGCTGGGAGCTTATGGATGAGAACCACAGACCAGTCGAGCACCATCGCAGTCACGGGAGGTAAGAAAAAGGATGCCGGGCCGGCGCCGCGGCTCACTAGGCTAATCCTCTGCCTTGCGGCGCCGGCACCCCAGGTTCTAGTCCCGGTTGGGGCGCCAGATTCTGTCCCGGTTGCTCCTCTTCCAGGCCAGCTCTCTGCTGTGGCCCGGGAGTGCAGTGGAGGATGGCCCAGGTCCTTGGGTCCTGCACCCGCAAGGAGACCAGGCTGGCTTCTGGCTTCGGAGCTCTCCGGAGGCACCTGGCTCCTGGCTTCCGATCAGCACGGTGCACCGGCCGCAGCACGCCACCAGAGCGGCCATTGGAGGGTGAACCAGTGGTAAAGGAAGATCTTTCTCTCTGTCTCTCTCTCTCACTGTCCACTCTGCCTGTCAAAAAAAAAAAAAAAAAAAAAGAAAAAGAAAAGAAAGCAAGAAAGAAAAAGGACGCCGGAAGTTGTTAGTATAGCAGGCAGCTCACGCACTGACGTGCAGTTCCTCACTGAATTTGGGATGGAATGGGGGCAGGTGCGACCGGAATAAGGCAAAACCAAAAGCAGAAGGCAGCGCATGATTGCCAAGACCATGCCCTTTCTGGGCCTTCTCGGAAGTACCTCTGAATGGCAGTCACCACTCAGCCCGATGCACCGTCTCCATGCATGCAGGCTTTGTCCTGGAGGCATCTCATGTCCTCTTTCAAAGAAGGCCACTCTGTTCTATCAGGGGCTTTCTGATACTGGCCCTGAGTTAGCCAGTGGTCCATTGCCCAAAACAGCACCCATGCTTGTTGACTGCAGGCAAACCCAGCCAAGAAATTCCCTTGTACTCTGTGCCCACTGCCAACCCAGCTCCCATGGATGGCATCTCCATGGACCTGATGACAGTCTGGGTTGCCATCTTTTGTAGGGGTGTGGGGGGAGGGGCCGGGGGGGAGGGGTGGTTAGTAAGCACCAGAGCTCTGGGATCTGCCAGGTGTGGGATCAGGCCTGAGCTCACCACTTGGCACCTGTGTGATCTAATAATCTGTTTCTTGTCTGTAAAAAGGAAATAGCAAGGCTGGTGCTGTGGCACAGCAGGTTAAAGCCCTGGCCTGCAGCGCCAGCATCCCATATGGGCATCGGTTTGAGTCCTGGATGCTCCACTTCCCATCCAGCTCTCTGCTATGGCCTGGGAAAGCAGTAGAAGATGGCTCAAGTCCTTGGGCCCCTGCACCTGTGTGGGAGACCTGGAAGAAGCTCCTGGCTCCTGGCTTCAGATCAGCTCAGCTCCAGCCGTTGCGGTCGTTTGGGGAGTGAACCAGTGGATGGAAGGCCTCTCTCTCTCTGTAAGATTTTCAAATAAATAAAATAAATCTTAAAAAAAGGGAATAACAGTAGTTCCTATCTCATGGGGTCCTTGTAAAAGTTAAACAAGATCCTGCATAGATGATGAATAGCACAGACTCCTGTCCATATTAACACTGCTATTGTTAACAATGCCAAACTAAGCATTTTAGGGACGGCTATTCAGTGCAGTGGTTAAGAGGCCATTTGAGATTCCTGCACTCCATGTTGGAGTGCCTAGGTTCAAGTCCCAGTTCTGCTTCCTCTCCAACTTTCTGCTAATGGACCTCCTGGAAGGCAGGAGATGATGGCTCCAGTACTTGGGTTCCTGCGACTCATGTGGGATGACACTCTAATGATGTTCTTAGCTCCTGGCCTTGGCCTGCCTCAGCCTCTGCTGTTTGGACATTTAGGGAGTGAGCCAGAGGATGGAAGATCTTTCTCTGTATGTCTGTCTGTGTCTTTGTTCAGTACTCTGCGACTTTCAAATAAATTGTTTTAAAAGTTTTAAGAAAAAGTACATGAAAACCTTTAGACAAATTACATTCAATGGAGTTTAATGAACAAAAATGATTTTTTGGTAAATCGGGTAGCCCCCAGAACCAGGATAGGTTCAGAGTGAGTCTGCTCCACCACTGGGGAAGGTTGTATCATAGCCAGAGAAAAGGAAGTGACACAGAAGAGGGAAGTGTGAGGTACAGAGACCACTCACGTGTAACCGGCTACAGCTCCCAACTGTCTTATTTGACCCTGGTTTGAACAGTCGACCACTTGTGATTGAGAGCTGGCTGCTTGTTACGAGAGTAGCTACCGTGTATTTCCACATCAAGTTGGCTTGTAGTTCTCTGTGTACAGAGGAACCTTTAGGCCAACCTTCGAATAATTATGGAGGCAGCTTTAAGCCAAACAGTTCAATTTACTGGTTATAATAGTAATTTTGATATTCAAGAGCACAGAGTTGGACTGATCAAGTTCATCTTTTATGCCACACTGGCACCACTGTCCCTCCGCTGCCTTCCTGCCCTTGCTCGGCCACCTCAGAGCTTCCATTTTCATCTACAATATTCATCCATTCCCTTGTTTTGCTTGCTATGGTTCTGTCTTATGTATTCACCGCAACAGGATATTCCTTCATTTCACTTTGTTTTTGGACTTTATAAAAAGGGTATCATGCTCTATGTAGGTTTGTAAGCCTTGCTTTTTTCATTCAACGTTACCAACGAATATTCACACATCAACATTCATCCATGTTGATGAATGTAGCTGTGGTTCATCCATTTTTCATAGCTGTGTAATATTCTGTCACATAACTGTTGTACAGTATATAAAGGATCTTCAGAAATTCCAGGGAAAATGCAAATCAGAAAAATCTGCCTGGGTTTCAAAATATTTTGCATAAAATAAACTTATCTTTTATTTCATTTTCCACAAACTTCTTGAATTATGCCCATATATATATTTCTTCTATTCTTGGGCATTTGGAGGTATTTGTGTAAGTAGCTTTATTGAGATATTGTTTATGTAACACACAAAATCACCTATTTAAAGTATACAGTAGTTTTTTAAGGGGTTACAATAGTTTTTAGCATATTCAGAGTTGAGGAATCATGACTGCAATCAATTCGAGAACAGTTATCTCACCCCTATAACATTTATCTCACCTCATTTTTCACTTTAGCAGTTACTCCACGGTTCTCCTCGTCCTGCCAGACTCCGGCAACCACTAACCTACTTTCTATTGTGGACTTGTCTATTCTGGACATTTCATATAACTGGAACCATATGGCAAGGGGCTTTTGCGATTAGCTTCTTTCACTAGGCGTGGTTTCGAGGTTCATCCGTGTTGTAGGCTGAATCCGTCTTTAGGGTGATAAATGACCTCCCACGTTTTACTTACCTGTTCGTTTGTTTATGGATGTTTGGGCTGTTTGTTTATAGTTTTTCGTTCTTGCTAACACTGTTATTGTGAACATCATACCGCATTATTTTCTGGGCACACGTGCAAGAGTTTCTCTAGGGTTTATTCTTGGAATAAAAGGTGGAAAATAAGGAAGGCGAATGTTCAATCATGCAAGATAATGCCAAATTGCTTCCCCAAACATCTTCCCCAATTCTCACTCTCACCAGCATAGGAAAGAACACCACTGACCCACATCCTGGCTGAGATTTGGCATGGCCCCAAGTCCTAGTTTTTGCAAAGGTTGTTTACCTTTTTTTAAGCAAGCAAACCACTGCTCTGCATTTGACCTATTGCCTGATAATGAGATTCTAATGGAGATCCGGAAAGAAGTGCAGCCTGCCTGATGGCTCTTTCCATAATTAGCAGCTCTTCTCTGTAATGGTTCTAGCTTTTGCTTCCTGACCCACAATTCACATGTTACTGTTTATACTAATATTCTTCCTTCCCAGATGGGCCCTATGGTTCATCCGCTGGCTGGAACCAGAGGCCCACACCACCCCTCCCCAGGCAGAGAAGAGAGAGAGAGCTGTGCTGTGTCCTTGGTCCGGGTCATTAACACCCACGCCCTTCACACACACACACACACACACTGCTATCCCCTGGGCCTCCAGCCATGTCCAGATGGGAGGATGACAGCACAGGAAGCCGATTTGATGGCTTCTAACCCACAAAGAAAAACCTCTCTTCATCTGAATGGTTCATCCTGGGAATGCCAGGACAGGACACTCTCAGGATTCGCTTCTCTCCTGTCCACCGATTTCCAGGTCATCAAATCAAGTTATGGTGGATGCGGTTAAAATTCCTCTGCACTGAATTCTCTCCAGAATCTCCTTTCACTTACTTACTATCTTTCCCATTCATCAAATTTCAATTTCAGCAATAGTGTTTTCCTCTCCAGAGAGCTCTACAAAGAGCTTCTCCGATAAACACTTCACAAAGAGACTAACTCTGAAAGCAGGGGGACACCCGACACAGAAGAGAACATAAGCACCAGGCAGACTGGGACAGGCAGGAGCTGATGGAACTGGGGGCGGGGCGAGGAGGTACTTGCAGACCAGACAGCTGCCCTTGGAGGAAGGACCTGCTGTTCCAGCTCCGGGCTCCTGCGCGGTGGGTTTAGGGTGCCAGCAGCCTGCGACCTTGCTCACAGCCTGTGACCGAATGAGAAGTGGTTCTGAAAGCCTGTGCCTTTGGGGTTAAGTCCCCTTGGGTTGGCCAAAGTTTTGGTAGACTTGCCTTGTCTTGACAGATCCTGGCTCCTCAACTATCTCCATGTTTGCTTCTGGAGAACCTGCGTTTGTCTGATCGGTTTATTGCCTATTTAGTAAAGCTCAAATTTGACGACGGTAACTGCCTCTCGTCCATAGCGGATGCATTCCACGATCCTGGGGGAATCACAAAATGGTGGATAGTATGGAACCCCATGTGAGTGCAGGCACATTCTTTCCTGGCCCCTAGCTGAGTCTATGCAATGTTCTTCCCTATCTGTGCTTCGGATGGATCCCTATCCGAATATGCAATGTGAAGGGTGGGCCCAGGGCATTTTGTGGAGTCCTCTAAGATAAAGGAGATATAAGCTCACTTCTGCCCAGAGATGCAAATCACCTGCCTGGGAAAACCTCTTGGCCCACAGAAAACTCACCCCAATGGAAGAAGTACTTCAGTTCTAAGTATGCTTCTTGGACTGTAGACCAAGTGTATACAGAATGGCCAGTCTCTGGCTCTCCTGTCCCCTGCCCCCTTGCAAGCGTATAGCACCTGTCACCCCAAGGAGGGGTTGCCTGCCGCTATAAGTGTGCTGTCAGATTACAGTCTGTGTGGCCACGGTAGTCAGCCCCACCTGACCTGCTTACCCACTGCCTCCTTGCACTGTGTTCCATCAACCTAGCTCTGCTCTCCACATGCTCTGGTGAGTTCTTTCACAGTCTGCAACGCCAGCCTCAATCAGTCACTTCCTGTGGCATATGCTATATTCTTTCCATTACATGCGTTGCCATGATAAAATTTAAATTATGAATTAGGCAGCATAAGAGATTAGCAACAATAACAGCCATAGATCTTAGCAACCTCTTTGCTTGTTGAGAATAATCACCTTTTCACTTAAAAGAAGCATTGTATGACTTCTCTGGCATATCTGAGCTGTCAGCATTCTTAGGCTTTCGGGCCATTTTTAAGTAAAATCAGGCACTACAATTCCAGGGTAATGGATCTGATAACGAAGGTAGGTACTAAGTGACTAGTGGGCTGTCAGCATATACAGTGTGGATATGGAAGACGTGGAGATAACTCACATCCCCTGCAGGACAGAGTGGGACAATACACAGTTTCATCATGCTGTTCAGAACAGCATGCCGTGTCAAACGTACTGTTTCTTTCTGGGATTTTGCATTTAATAATTTTAAACTGTGGTTGACTTGGGGCACCTGAAACCTCAGAAAGCGAAAAAATTACAAGTCAGGAGCAAGTGGCATATACATTATTTGCAATGTTGGGGGGGAATATAAATAGCACTGAAATTAACATCCTTGAAACCATGTCTCTCTCACTTCCTACGATAGGTGATATCCACAGAGCTAATTCTTAAAATGGACTGGGTCAAAATGGTACATGTTAAGACTTCCAGTATTATGGGCAGATTGCTACAGAAATGTCAAGCCAATTAACACTCCCTGCAAACATGTATCAGAGTTTAGGAGCAAGTCGATTTCTCTGAGGCCACACTGGCATTTTGCACCTGTGAAGTTTTTCCAAACATGTGGAGAGAATTCTATAATTTTGTCTTCGATTACTTGTGAAACAGAACTTTTTTGTACAGGTGGAAAGCAGCAGAAGGCCATATTAGATAAGATGGAAGAGTCTACAGTCATCCCACCCTGAAGGTGCCTGATCTTGTCTGATCTCAGAAGCTAAGCAGGATTGGGCCTGGTTAGTACTTGGATGGGAGATAAGATGGAAGATAGATAGAAAGGCAGGGTGATAGGAAGATGGGAAAATGAAATACAATGTTACAAGAACAGTTTTTTAATACAGCTTTTTAAGGCACAGTTGACTTAGAATAAACTGCACATTATTTAAAGTTCACGATGAAGTAAGTTTTGAAATACAGATATACCCGTGAAATGCTGTCCTCTGAACGTTTAGTGGAATGAACTGACAATAGACCGATGAATAGGTGATAAGGCGTGCAAGTTTATTTAATGTGCGTGGAGGAAGTCTCAAGAGAGTAATTACTCATTAGCCCAGTGAGGTGTAGGTGCTTCCAGCGGAGAGGGAAATGAGAGAAAGAGTAGGCTCGGAGAGCAGACTCCAGTATGTGAATTATTCTCTGGCAGCTGAGTGGGCCTGGAGGTGAACTAGCTTGTGGGTTACAGGGAGCTTCAGGAAGGCGAGGCTGGAGCTGCTTGGAGAGCAGAGGTGGCCCTTCTCGGCGGATCAGCTTGTGCATCTGCTCCCAGCAGAAGAGGGGAACCTCCATGTGGGTGTTGGTGACTGCTCTTAGTGTCTTTTCTTCTCCAGTTGTTAATCTGTTCCTAGTTATCGAATGAGATTGCTGGCTAGGATTGTATTTTTTCTTTGAAAGATTTATTTATTTATTTGAGAGATAGAGTTACAGGATTGTGTTTCTTTTAAAAGAAGTTTCCTGAGTCAGATAATGGAAACTTTAGGGAAGGCCCATCCTGTGCCTTCAGGAGAGAAAAAGAATCGAGGCACAGAGAGGGAAAGAGAAAGTCAGAGACCTTGATTTTACGACTATTTCTCCAGCTCAGTGTGCCGAGGCACCACACTTTCTGAGCCCTAATGGAAACCATCTTGAACATCAGCTCAGTGAACACAACCTTGGCTCACTGAAGTGCCCCCACCCCTGCCCCAACTCCATTGTTTTTCCCACCCTAGCACTCCCACTCCACCCACCACTCCCAGGCAACCACTGATCTGCTTTCTGTAACTATAGATTAGTTTTCATTTTCAGATGTTTTAAATAAAACAAATCATGTAGTATTAACTCTATTTTGACTGGCTTCTTTCACTCCACTTAAAATTAATCCATGTTGTTACATGAATAAAAAAAGTTCACTCATTTCACCCATGAGTTGTGTTCCATTATATAGTAGACCATGATTTGTTTATCCATTCATGACTTGATGGACATTTGAGTTGTTTCTGGTTTTTGGATATTCCTAAAAATGGATATAAACAGACATGTTCCGGAATGTGTATGGACATATGCTTCCATTTCTCCTGGATAAACAGAGCAATTATGTGCTGTATGGTCAGGTGAGTGTGGTCTCCACTATTCCTTCTTGGCCAGAAGCCTACTTGGGCGTATTTCAGAGCACATGTTTTGAAGGCAGAGACGTCGAAGGCAGGGTATCTTGGTTCTTACACAGAACATTTTCTACTGATTTATACTTTTATTTCTTCTTCCTTGCTTCCACAATGCAAGGGTACTTAGTGATAGTTCTTACAAAGAAATGGGGGGAAGGGGGTGCTGGCACTGTGGTGCAGTGGGTTAAAGCCCCAGCCTGCAGTGCCAGCATCTCATATGGGTTCTTGTTCGAGTCCTGGCTGCTCTACTCTGATCCAGCTCTCTGCTATGGCCTGGGAAAGCAGTGGAAGATGGCCCAAGTCCTTGGGCTCCTGCACTTACATGGGGGACCTGGAGAAGGCTCCTGGCTCCTGGCTTCAGATCAGCTCAGCTCTGGCCACTGTGGTCATTTGGGGAGTGAACCAGCAGAATGGAGGATCTCTCTCTCTCTCTGGCTCTGCCTCTCTCTGTAATTCTGTCTTTCAAATAAATTAAATAATTCTAAAAGGCAGGAAGGCAGGAAGGCAGGAAGGCAGGAAGGCAGGCAGGAAAGAAAGAAAGAAAGAAAGAAAGAAAGAAAGAAAGAAAGAAAGAAAGAAAGAAAGAAAGAAAGAAAGAAAAGGAAAGAAGGAAGGAAGGAAGGAAGGAAGGAAGGAAGGAAGGAAGGAAGGAAGGAAGGAAGAAATGGGGTGGTTCTCCTGGGTGAGGCAGGCTTTGATGTCAGAGATATTGGAGTCCATGGTTAGGGGAGGGGTAGATCAGACCAGAAGCTTCAGACTGGTCCTCCAGGACCTTCAAACTGGACTACATTGGAACTTTGTTGGTCGTGGAGATGCAGAATTCACCAAAGTCAACCCTGAGCCTCACCATAGCCTGACTTCTGCCCTCATGAAACTTTTATTTTGTGAGCCTGTTCTGGAGACACAAAGCTGTCCCTGAAGCTAGAGGGAGTTTCTGAGTTTATTAGTGGATTTGACAACTTACTGGGTCAAGTCCAAGATGCCTGGATTCTAGGAAGTTCTGTCCATTCAGGGGCTCCCATTGGGCTTCAGCCCTGGCACCCAAGTCCCCTGCAATGACTTTCTCATCAGTATGAGAAGGATGTGAGTGGCTTCAACGTCTAGCCGTGCCCTTGAATGAGCTTTTCCTGCAGACCTGAAGGCAAAGGCCCATCACCAGGCCTGCAGTACAGCCCCCCTTCTGTTCCATGACTCTTGCCAGCCGCCAGCTCTGGCTACCACTCCACACCAGGCATTGTGAAAAGCATGGCTTTGTTTCATTTCACTGCATCCTGTAAGACATATCTGTCATTCCCATGACCTCTTTCAAAAAAACGGGGCTCAAAGAAGTGAAATACTTACTCAAGATCATTTCCCGGATAAGTGAGGGAGGCAGATTTTAAAACCCAGCTTGACATTTCAGAGGAAGGCAGATTAACAAGAGAGAAACAGAGTTTATGAACACCTGAAGCACACACGAGTACAGGGGAAACTCAGCAATGAGTAACTCAAAGGAGTAGTTTAAACTTGGGTTTATATACCGTCTTAACAAAACCCCAGCAAATTTGAGGAATAGTAACAAGGCAAAGGAAAACAGACTGTAGGCTTGTAGGAGCACCAGGCCATGGGAAGGTAAGGGTATAAGGGAAACTAATGAAAAATAAGAATTGTTTTAGCAAAGTTGTCACATGGATCATTCTGGTGCTGTCTCTGGACTCAGAGTCCACAGCTATATCCTGTGATTATGAATCAGACAGTAAGAATCATTCTATCCAGAGTTGGAATTGTGGTGCTGTGGGTTAAGCCACCACTTGCAATGCCAACACCCCCGATGACTGCCAGAGTCTCACTGCTCTTCTTCCAATCCAGTTCCCTGCTAACGTGCCTAGGAAAGCAGAGGAAGATGGCTCAAGTACTTAGGTCCCTGCAACCCAGGTAGGAGACCTGAATGAAGTTCCAGGCTCCTGGATTTAGCCTGGCCCAGCCTGGGGCTGTTATAACTATCTGGGGAGTAAACCAGCAGATAGAAGCTCTCTCTTTCTCTCTGTCTCTCTCTCCCTCTCTTTCCTTTCTCTCTGTGTCACTCTGCCTTTCAAATAAAATAAAGTAAGGTAAAGAAAATTACTCTGCCTTCTTGGTAGAAAGGGGTAGGATAGAGTACTTTTTTGTGCCTACTTCTTGCTTTCTTTTTTCCTTTTTTTTTTTTTAAGATTTTATTTATTTATTTGAGAGGTAGAGTTACAGACAGAGGGAGAGACAGAGAGAAAGGTCTTCCATCTACTGATTCACTCCCCCAATGGCCACAACAACCAGAGCTGGGCTGATCTGAAACCAGGATCCAAGAGCTTCTTCCAGGTCTCTCATGCAGATGCAGGGGCCCAAGCACTTGGGCCATCTTTCACTGCCCTCCCAGGCCATCAACAGAGAGCTGGATCAGAAGAGGAGCAACCAGGACTAGAAACGGTGCCCACAGGGGATGCTGGCGCTGCAGGCGGAGGCTTAGCCCACCACACCACAGTGCCAGCCCCTTAATTGCTTTCAGCTCAAAATAATCATTATGCTAAAGTGGCATATTTGGTTGGTGCCGTCATCTGAATCTCTCCAAAGTAATGATCGTTGACAAGTTTCTAAAACAAATGACAGGCGTCAACCAAAAATCCAGGCAACTCAAAGAATGCCAAGCAGACTCAACACCCAAACCTGCACCGAGGCATATTGTATTCGAGTCATTGAAAACCAACGCAAAAATCTTGGGAATAAAAGCCAGTGGGAGGGAGAAAAACCTTATATATAGTACAGCAAAGATGAGAATTATGCTGAATGTCTCATCAGAAACCACGCAAGTAAGGTAGAGTAAAATATTCAGAGGACTGGGGGGAAAACCCAACATTCTGTAGCTGATGAAATTATCCTTGAAATGTGAGGAGAAATAAAGGCTTTCTCGGGGAACAAAGTTACAGACATTTGTCACCAGCAGATCTGCCGTGTGAGAATGTTGAAAGGATGTTATGCGGCGTGGATCAGAAACCCAGCAAAAAACGTCAGAGAAGGAATAAATGGGGGCAAAATGAAACATTTACTTTTCTTATTCTTAATTGATCACATAGACCTGTGTATGTTCAAAGTAATGGCAGAAACAATGTATTGGATGATTATGTCATAAATGAATTTAAAGACAGCAAGGTTATAAGATTTGGGAAGGAGGAATTGGATATTATATTATAAGATGCCATAACTATCTATGAAGTACTAGTGTGTTACTTGAAAGCAGTCTTGAAGTAGTCACAAATGTACATTGAAAACCCCAAGGTAACCACTACAATAAACAATTTTAAGGAAATATAATTAATTTACTAGGAGAGGGAAGAAAACGGACACATATGGAATACTTTATTAAAACCAGGAAAAGGCCGGTGCCGCGGCTCACTAGGCTAATCCTCCGCCTGTGGCGCCGGCACCCCGGGTTCTAGTCCCGGTCGGGGCACCGGATTCTGTCTCGGTTGTCCCTCTTCCAGGCCAGCTCTCTGCTGTGGCCCGGGAAGGCAGTGGAGGATGGCCCAAGTGCACCCCATGGGAGACCAGGATAAGTACCTGGCTCCTGCCATCGGATCAGCGCGGTGCGCTGGCCGCAGTGTGCCAGCCGTGGCGGCCATTGGAGGGTGAACCAACGGCAAAGGAAGACCTTTCTCTCTGTCTCTCTCTCTCACTGTCCACTCTGCCTGTCAAAAAATAAAAATAAAAAAAAGGAAAAAACATAAAAGAAGGAGATTATTTTTAAAAAGGTGCAATGCATAGAAAACAGTTATAAAAATACTGATATATTAATCCCAAAGTCAACAATCACTTAAAAATCGTGTCACTCAAATAATCAAAAGACAGAGGCTGTCACAGTGGATTAAAGAACAAAACCTGGGGCAGTATTGTGGTACAGAGGGTTTAGCTGCTGCCCGAATGTCTTCGTCTCACTTGGGAGCGCTGGTTCAAGTCCCAGCTTCTCTGCTTCTGATACAGCTCCCTGCTAATGTGCCTGAGAAGCAGCAAAAGATGGCTCAAACGCTTGTGTTCCTGCCACCCTTGTGGGATATCCTGGTGGAATTCTTGGCTAGTTCCTGGTTTCAACCTGGCCCAGCCCTTTAATGTTGTAGCCATTTGTGGAGCAAACCAACAGATGGAAGATGTCTATCTCTCTGTCTGTCTGTCTCTCTGTCACTCTGCCTTCCAAATAAATAAATGTTTACAAAAAAATAAAATAAAACCAACTCTGCAAGAAAATCACTTTAACTATAAAGACACAGGTAAATTTAAAAAAAAATAAAGGGATGGAGAGAGCTATACATATCAGCATCAAACCTCTGAGAACTGGATTTGCTGTATTAATTTAAGACAAAAAATATTTCAGAGCAAGGAAAATTAACAGAGACAAAATGGAGAAGTATAGTGATGAAGGGATTCATTTTCTTTTGTTTTAGCTTCTATTTTATTCATTTGAAAGGCAGAGTGACAGAGAGAGAGAGAGAGAGAGAGAGAGAGAGAGAGAGATCTTCCATCTTCTGGTTCACTCCACAAATGGCCACTATGGCTGAAAGCTGGATCAAACCAAAGCTTCATCCCAGTCTCTCTCGAGGGTGCAGGAGCCCAAGCACTTGGGCCATCTTCTGCTGCTTTTCCAGGCGCATTAGCAGGGAGCTGGATCAGGAACAGAGCAGGCAACCCTCACACCAACTCTCAGAGACAGGATGCTGGTGCCCCAGGCAGCAACTTAATCCAGTGCACCACAAGACTGGCCCTAGGATTAATTTTTCGAGAAAATATAATCATTCTTAATGTATATGCATCTAACCTCAGAGCATTGAAATATGTGGGGCAAAACAGATGGAACTGAAAGGGAAGTAGGCAAATCCAGTATTGCATTGGAAACTTTAATGCTCCTCTATCAGTAACTGACAGATCCAGTGGGCAGAAAAGCAGTAAGGGTGTAATGAAAGCGAATGCACCATCAATCAACTGGATCTAACTGATATTTATAGGGCATTTCATCCAACGTCAGTAGCACACCCATTCTTCTATCACTCCTGTGGAACACTTACCAAGACAAACCACAATCTGGGCCGTAAAATAGAAACTACACGAAGCGTGCACACAGACCAGAGTGGAATGGAAATCCCCAAATAGTTACAAATGAGGCAATACAAAGCTGAACATCACATGGGTCAAAGAAGTCTGAAAGAAATTTTAAAATATTTTGAGCTAAATGAAAATACGACCTTTCAGAATTCATGAGGTGCAGCAAGAGAAGTGCTTTGAGGGAACAATACAGCAATGATTGTCTATGTTAGGATCTAAAAGAAATACTCGAAGCTCTGTCAGTCTGTTCAAACTGCTATTAGAAAATATCATAAACTTGGTAGCTCATAAACAACAGAAATTTTATTTCTCACAGTTCTGGAGGCTGGAAACTTTGATATAGAACCACAGAAGCTTCCATCTTATAAAACTAAAGAACAATGTAAAACTAAAGTAAGAAGAAGAAAAGAAATAATACAGGTTAAAGCTAAGATCAACGAGAATGAAAACAGGAAGTTAATAGGGAAAATGATGAAAATAAAGCTTGTTCTTTAAAAAATCAATAAAGTTACTCATATCAGAAGTGAAATATAGGTCATCGCTGCTGTTCCATGGACGTTAAAAATAATAAAGGAATATTACTGAACAACTCTGTGCCCGCAGATAAAATGGAACAAATCCTTGACACTATCACAATTAACATGAAGAAACGGAACAGAAAATCAGAATAGGCCTGGATCTAATAAATAATAGTCTTCACACTGGGTCTAGATAGCATTACCAGTATATTCTATCAAATATTTATGGAAGAAAGTATATTGATTCTCTGTGAATTGGTCCAGAAAACAGAAGCAGAAAGAACACTACCCAATTTAGTATAAGAGGCCAGCACTGTGCTAATAGAGATTCATAAAAAAGATGTGTGAGAAGGGAAAACTGTAAGCCAACATCTCTTCTGGACATAAACACACAAATTCTCAACAGAATATTAGTGAGCTGAGTCAAACAATGTGAAAAGGGGATTATGCATTGCAACCAAGTGCGATCTAGCTCATGTTTGCAAAGCTGGGTTGACATTTAAAAATCAATTACTTAATTCATCACATCAACAGGCTAAACAACATCTATTATTAGATGTGAAAAAAATAATTTGATAAAATCAAATGATCACTTATAATAAAAAAATTCTCAGCAAACTAGTAATAGGGGAAAACTTCCTACACATTTAACATCTGTGAATAATCTATAGCGAATACTATATTATGGTGAGAAGTTAGGTTCTTTATCCCTAAAGCTCAGGAAGAAGGCAATAATTAATCCTTTCACCACTCTGTTTTACATTTTACTGGAAGCCTTAATGAAATAAGACAAGAAAAGTAAATAAGTATATGGTTTGAGAACTAAGAAATAAAACTATTTTGGCTCACAGATAACATGATTGTCTATGTGGAAAAGTCTAAATAATTGGCAAGAAAATGTCATGAAACCAATTAATAATTGTAGTTATCATTTATCATAAGGTTGCTAGATAAGGGTTACGCAATTAACAATTGGAATTAAAAATACAATTCACATTAGTACCAAAAAGAAAAAAGAAGAGAAATAAAGAAATACTTATGTAAAAGTTCAGCAAAGAGATTTCAGTATCTATAAGAGATACTGGCAGTCGAGGGTGCTGCGTTGGAGTGGAATGATGGATCTCTCACCAGCGTGAGGATACCCTCTTCCCAGCGTCAAGAAGAGAGGGTTCTGAAAGCTCACTGTCATGTCCCTTGTGAAAGACTGACTTGCCACGCATGCCTGAAAAGATGCTCACCACATGGGACCCTGCCTGAGCACGACTCTATTCTCTGCCTTTCCCTTGAGATCCCGGTGAATCTGAGTGCCCTCTCTGAATCGCTATGGCAGTCGAGGGTGCTGTGTTGGAGTGGAATGATCTCTCATTGGCATGAGGCTACCCTCTTCCTGGCATCAAGAAGAGAGGGTTTTGAAAGCTCGCTGTCATGTCCCTTGTGAAAGACTGACTCGCCACGCATGCCTGAACCAAATCAACAAGTCCTTGTGGTTTCTGGTAACCACACTTTGGACTTAGCTTCCTTGTGCTGGCCTTGCTGCGGTCCTGTTATGCTTTGTGCCCAGGTCTATGCAAATGATGACACTTATTTGGTGATGGGATTGTCATCTCTACTAAGGGGGGCCAGGCAGGACGTGGGTTTATTCTTTCACGCCACAAATATTTACTAAGTACCCACTATAGATTGAAGACTACATACTAAATAGATCTTGGGAATATAACAATGAGCAGGGCATAGCTCCTGCTTCCTTGGGATTTAATCTGGTGCAGAGAGGATATAACTGAACCCTAAAGTGTGAGGAGTGTCTGGCAGTGAGCATGCAGAGTGCTGTGGGAATGCATACAAGGACATTAACTAATCTGGGAGGCAGATGTTCTGGAGCGAAACTCAGTAGCAGGTGGTGGGCAGTACCCATGCCAGGACCAGGGAAGCTGCTGACAGGTGGTGTGAGGACGCCTGGCGAGAGGGCGACACACAGAAGGCTCACAGGGGAACGCAAAGAGTGCCCCAGGAGCAGGGCAGAGAACAGCAGTGAGGGGTCAGGCCGCTGGATGTGGGAGTGGCCCTGCAGGAAGATGGGTGACAGCCAAGGGCCCTGGCGGCTGGTGACTCAGTCCCTTATGCTCCAGGCAGAGTTAGGAGTGGGACGCTCGTGCACAGGAGAACCAGGAAACGGGGCCTCATGGAACCAAGGCCAAGCTCTGGGCACTGGGAATCTTGACAGAAGATCATCCATCCCAAGACCAACACCGAACCTAGTGTGAGACCAAGGGCAGAGTGAGGAGGTGGGGGGGGGGGGGGCTGAGTGTGTGAATGCCAGGGTGAGCCCCTGGCTTGGAACTCCTAACACCACCCCTGACAGAACCTGCTCAGCCACAGAGCCTGTGCCTGGCTGAGCCTGCCGATGAAGAGCAAATACTACACCTGTGCATGAGGCGGACTGCGTGGCTAAGGCTGTTTCACAACCCCGCCTGCACACTGGAGGCCCCAGGGGGCATTTCAGGAAGAATGCCATGGTCTGACCTGAGTATTGGTATTTTTACATTTTATTTTTATGATTTATTATAAAATCATTTCAAATATACATAAGAGATGCAGAAACTCTATGAATAACAGCTGCAGCTCCTCCATTTGGATTCCTCAATTATTAGCATTCACTGTATTTGCTCTGTGCGTGCCTGCGTGGGGGTGTGTGTCTGTGCCATTATTATTTTTATTCATTATCTGAACTAGTAAAGGCCCTCCTGGTCCCTAACTATTTCTGTGTGTATTTTCCTAAAACACAGACATTCTGCCACACAAACAGCACACAACCCTCCCAGGGAGGAAGTTGACATTGGTTCAATGCAACCACCCAGTCAAAGACCCATTCAGATTTTGCCAGCATATATAACACTATTTCTTTTTTCTTTCTGGTCAAAGATTCCATTGAAAATCATATTTCTCTTTATGCTCCTACAATTGGGAAGAGTTCCTCAGTCTTTCTCTGTGTCATTTAAGTCTTCTAGAGATGATTGAAAGCATATAGGGAATGCACACAGGTTCTGTGCAAATACTATGCCATTTTATATGAGACTTGAACATCCATGGACTTTGGCATCTTCAGGGCTCCTGGAATAGATTCCCAAAGGATATTGAGGGTTGACTGGCCTCTGGCACTCTGCCAGTATCATAATCTTCATCAAACTCAAGCCTCTACCCAACCTGCCTTAGCACCCCTGGATTACTCCCACCTGAATCAGCACCACTAATGGTGATTGCTTAGGGCCCTTGGAGAAGGAGCCACCAATTACAGGGTTACACCTTCAGGAGACGCATGGGGAGGTACTTATGAGGGTAAGTGGGTGAAGAACTCAGAAGAGGTTTGCCAGATTGCAATGATTTTAAACTCAGCAGCACAGAGGTAGAAAGAAGGAAGCGTGGGTAAGAAAAGTCTTAGCCCAGAGTGCAGTACTAATGAAGTTCTGGCAAAGCCAGGGAGGAGCTTTTGTATCTGTGAGAGGAGACCTATGTCTCCCAGGAAGGCACTTGCATTAGTTTTCTTTACCTCTCACAGTCCTTGACTGAAAACGCTGGCCTTGGGGAAATGCAGCAATCGGTACCAGAGCACAGCATTTGGGACCATAGGTCAATTTTTAACAAGAGATTATTTATTTATTTATTTGAAATGCAGAGTGTCAGAGAGATGGGGAGTGAAAGAGAAGAAGGGGTCTCCATTTGCTGGTTTGCTCCCCCAAGTTTGAAACAGCAAGGGCTGAGCTAGGGTGAAGCCATGAGCCAGGAACTCCATCTGGGTCTCCCATATGGGTGTCAGGGACCCAAGCACTTAGGCCATCCATCTTTGGCTGCCTTCTCGGGCACATTAGCAGGAGGGTGAATGGGAAGTGGAGCAGCCAGGACCCAGACCAGCACTTCAATACTAGATGCAGACATCACAAGCAGCAGCAACAACACCAGCCCTGCCATAGGTCAATGTGTCCTCTGCAGTTGGAAAGCTAAGAGCAATTTGCCAATTGCCAAATGGAGATTTTGTAATTCCATTATTTCTTCTGCATTTATTGATTGGCATTCTCCTATAAGAAAAAATCTTCCCTTTTACCCCAATTGTTTATATCAATGTAGACCCATGAATTCTTTTTTATACAATGAATTACAATCCATTTCTATCATTATTTATGTTGATGATCAGATTTTTCTGGATTTAGCCAATGGGAGCTTCTTTAACCTGGCACTGGGTATTTTGACATACCCCCATAATTTCTTGTTTCTTTCTGGACAATGTGTTCTGGACTTTTCTCATACTTTGTCTGTTCTGGCCCCAGAGTCAGCCATTTACTCAAGGACCCCTTGTTCCTTTTAGTGGAGGGTGGTATTTAGAAGCCAAAGTCTACACGGTCAGTGTGCTCATTGCTACTGGAGTATCATTGCCTCTAGACCTCCTTAGCCTGCAGAGATGGAACATACACATACATACACACACACACACACACACACAGATATAAATTTTAAAATCATGTGTTTATACCAATTCCTCTAATTCCTAACCAATACCTGAAAGTTCTTTCTGACCTTCTTCTCTCCATATTTGACAGTGAGAATGATAAATCTGACTGCAGTAATCTTTAGTCTACTTCATATTTTCCTGGGCTGTTTCCAAATAATCAACTCTCCAGCACACTGAGCATCCCCTTGGCCTTGATACCTTGTCAATCCCCAACTTTGACACTTCTCCTTTACCCACTGCCTCCTTGGTCCTGGCCATGTTGTCACTCAAGAGGGAGGGCAGGGCTGAGCAGGGCAGGGAAGGGTAGGAAAGGGGAGAGGAAGCCAGATATTTTTCAAAACTTCCCAGGTAATTCTAATGAGAAGCAGGTACATAAAAGCACTATAAGAAGGAGCAGATGAGATAATACATTTTGATGAGAGCAACCTCACAGACTTGAACTTAGAAATGTCCTTTTGCATATTTTCTAATTGAATTTTTATGATCATCTTTCAAAGTGTACAGGTGAGAATCCAAGTCCCTAGGAGTGCCCAACCTAGAAGACTTAGATTACTTTAATAAATTACCAAAGAGGAGACTCCGTTCTTGGGATTAGAAGATCTAAATTTAAAGTTACAATTCTTTATTATACTTTTACTATTTCATCTTTAAATTGGGTGAGTTGAGAGAAAATCTTTTTAGAGGTAGAATCCCTATCGTATTTCTAAAAATTACATCAAAGAGGAAGTCATCTAATCTACGCAGAATCAAAAGCTAAGTTCAGAGGCCAGCGCTGTGACATTGTAGGCTAAGCTTCTGCCTGTGGCGCTGGCATCCTGTGTAAGCACCAGTTCGTATCCCAAGTGCTTCTCTTCCAATCCTGCTCTCTGTGAATGTGCCTGAGAAAGCAGTAGAAGATGGCCCAAGTTCTTGGGACCCCGCACCTCCATGGGAGACCCGGAAGAAGCTCTTGGCTCCTGGCTTCTGATTGGCTCAGCTCTGGCTGTTGTGGTCATTTGGGAAGTGAATCAGTGGATGGAATACCTCTCTCTCTCTCTCTCTCTCTCTCTCTCTCTTTTTCTCTATAACTCTGCCTCTCAAATAAATTAATAAATCTTAAAAGAAAAACAACAATAACTAAGTTCAGTCCAACATGGTTAATCACATAACAAGGGTACAGGCAACGTGGCTAAGTAGAAACAGACCAAGCAACTTCACATACAAGAATTTAGAGGTTGCCTGAAAGAGAAAATTTCACACCCTTAGTAGAATAGTAAGGCCTCAAGTACACAGTAAGATCAAATGCTGAGCAGAGGCAGATCCTCGGAAAGCAAGGTCATTGTCCATTTCCCACACGAGTGCTCTTGCTTGATTAATGTTCTCCAAGACTGTGGTTTTTCCATCTGCAAACAGATCGGCTTCTCCTGGTTTTCTGGGTCACTGGCGTTCTGACTGTTCCAGGTCAACACCCTTTGGGATTAGAAGATAAAGGAACTGGAAACAAATGATATTATAAAACTGTTCTTGGGAATAAACAATGAGTAAATATTACTTACATGAGTCACTGGCGAAAGTCTTGGTTCTTGTGGTCCTTCCAAATTTATGGACCCTTCTGAGACCCTTGGGAAAATTGATGTCCTAACTCCAACCCTAATCAAAATAAGAGGGAGATTTTCTCAATTCATTTTATAGAATGAATGTTCCTCTGAAACCAAAACCAAACATAAACAGTACAAAAAAGAAAAACTACATAAATGGTCCTCATGAATATGTATGTAAAAATCCTTTGAAAATTGGCCAATAGAATTTAATCATTTATAAAAATGTCTAAGTGACAGAGAGGGCTTATTACATGCTAATTCAATGTTTAAAACCCAATCAGAGGGGCTGGTGTTGTGGCGCAGCCAGTTAAAGCCCTGGTCTGAAGTGCCAGCATCAAATATGGGCGCCAGTTCGAGTCCCAACTGCTCCTCTTCAGATCCAGCTTCTGCTATGTCCTGGAAAAGCAGTAGAAGATGGCTCAAGTCCTTGGGCCCCTGAACCCATGTGGGAGGCCCAGAAGTTCCTGGCTCCTGATTTCGGATCTGCTCAGCTCCAGCCATTGCAGCCATTTGGGGGATTGAATGAGTGCATGGAAGACTTCTCTCTCTCTCTCTCTCTCTACCTCTTTCTGTAACTGTTTTTCAAACAAATAAAAATAAGTCTTTTAAAAAACAATCAAAGTAATCTACCCTAATAACAGGCTAAGGAAGAATAACCACATGATCATATAAATCAATAGAAAGCATTTGATAAAATTTAACACCAATCATTCAGGATTAAATGATGTACTCAGAAAATATATATAATAACATCCTCAGTTTGATAAACAGCTTCTTCAAAAATACAACAGCTAACATCATAACATCATACTGAATGATGAAAGAGTTAATGGGGAAAGATAAAATGCTTTCTCTCCAAGATTGGCAACAAGGTGAGGGTATCTACTGTCCTCACTCTTACTCAAGTGCAGTGCTGGAAGTTCTAGACATTCAGGGCAGTAAGGCAAGAAAGTGAAATAAAGGATACAGATCAGAAATAGAGAAGCAAAATTCCCCCTATTTGCAGATATTTCTGTCTCCATTAAAAAAAAAAAAAGAAATCCCAAGAAACCTACAGTGTAGAATTGGTGTTCAGGAAGAAAGGAAGCAAGGGAGGGAGGGAGGGAGGAAGGGAGGGGATGAGGGAGGCAGGGAAGGAGAGATGGAGGGAGGGGAGGAAGGAGGGATGGAGGGATGGAGGGATGGATGGAGGGAGGGAGGCAGGGAGGCAGGGAGGAGGTGAAATCACCTCCTGGCTAGTTTATCTTTTTAACCAAAACATAGAAGTTTGCTGAATTACAAGAGACCTTAACAGCCTCCTGTGTCAGCCCAACATTCCATTACCTGAGGGAGGGGTGGCTTTTGAAACGTGCAATATGAAACATAATCCAATAGTCATTTTAAACCCAAGTCCGGCATTTGACATCATCTCAAGCATTTGAAATTACTTAATCTCCTATATACAAATTGAGTTTTAGAGTACTTGCTTTTTGGAGAAAACTACTCACTGAGAATTGAGTGCTGACTCTGACGGCTTTTATAGAGTGCTATGAGTGGAATTTGGCTTGATCCCACCAAAACTCACATTGGGGTGTGGTCCCCAATATAGTGGTGTTGCGATATGAGGGGAGCTGTAAGAGGCTCCGCCTTCATGAGGGGATTAATGTACTTCCCTGGAGAGTAGGTGAGTTACAGGCTAATCCTCTGCCTGCGGCACTGGCACCCCGGGTTCTAGTCCCGGTTGGGGTGCCAGATTCTGTCCCGGTTGCTCCTCTTCCAGGCCAGCTCTCTGCTGTGGCCCAGGAAGGCAGTGGAGGATGGCCCAAGTGCTTGGGCCCTGCACTGGCATGGGAGACCAGGAGGAAGTACCTGGCTCCTGGCTTTGGATCAGCGCAGTGCACTGGGGGTGAACCAATGGAAAAGGAAGACCTTTTTCTCTCTCTCTCTCACTGTCCACTCTGCCTGTCAAAGAAAGAAAGAAAGAAAGAAAGAAAGAAAGAAAGAAAGAAAGAAAGAAAGAAAGAAAGAAAGAAAGAAAGAGAAAGAAAGAAAAGAAAAAAAGAAAGAAAGAAAGAAAGCAAGCAAGCATTGTGGTTATAAAGTGAGCCTCATTCTCCTTGGATTTCCTGCCATGCACGGAGCAGCTATGAGTCCCTCACCAGAAGCTGAGCAGATGCCAGTGGGTGTCATGCTCTTGAACTCCAACAACTTGAGATAAATATACAACCTTAAATATATAAATGACCCAGTCTCTGGTTTTCTGTTACAGCAACAGAAAACAGACTTGTGCATGGAAGTTACATGATTATTATTCTAATAACATAGTTTGCTATGAAATAATTGGAGACTCTTATGTATGTGGTGCCTTAATGGAACTTTAGAGCAAACGCATATCAATATTTGAAAATACTGGACATTAATGCAGGCTCTTTTCAAGGGCAATTTTCATCCAAATTTAAGTTGGAAAATCACTGGGATAATTATTTGGAAAAGGATTAGAGTTGTGTGACTTTTCTGGATATCAGTACTTGCATTCTGTGTTTGAGCTGATAACATAACAACAAAACAGCAAAATCTCAATTATGCACCCCAGAGAGCTAATCATTTCACTGGGGGAAGCAAGACTATCCTAGTTAAAAGAAATAATTCAAGGAAAAAAAAGACGACCAAGTGCAAAATATGTCCTATGAACCAAGCGAGGACACAGTTCACCTTGGAAGCAGGAGACAATACAGATGCCCCTGAAGTGGAATACACACATCCTGTGTTCAGAGACCTTGCTCAGGGACTCTGAGAGTAGATGCAACCTCAGTGAAGACTTAGAGACAGGAAAAAAGGCTTTGATGGGGCTGAAAATGGGGAGAAGAGCTACCAGGAAGGGGTTAATAACATGAGGCCAAAAAACCAGGCTGTGGGGCAGCAAGTGCTAAACAAGCAAAAGTCATCCAGCAGACCGTCCTTGGGGTCTGATGTGGGGTCAGGTCCCACCATGTCACCTGCATGCCCCTGGGCCTCCGTGTTAAGGGGCTGAAGCTGTCCTGCTCTTCCCAGGGCCTTGGAGGAGGAGTGATCCCCTCACACCGCTCCAGGAGGACTTTCTGAGAAGAAGCCACAAGGTGCTCTTAGGGTGGAGACAGACACAGGAAGAGAGAAAGTGGAAGATTTCAGTTTATCCAGAGCTCATGTGGCTTATTGAGTGGTCAGCAGTGAGGCAGTTGAAGGAGAGAGAGCATTCGGGGAAGTTGCGGTTTAAAAGTACAGGCCAACACCTGATCAAAGAAGCAAAGGCTAAGGGTAGGACCACCCCATGAGGAATGTTGTACTCAGAGCTGCAGGGCCTGAGGTATAGGAGGACCTGGAGAAAACTGTTGGGTGAATGAGTGAGTGTACAAATGAAGGCATGCCATCCGTTCTACAGGATCTTTTCTTTCTAGTGCAGTGACATGTGGCATGGTCTAGGCCAGGCCTCTTTAAAAGATCTGATCAAGTGTATAGGTTTCCCACCCCAGAAAATTGCACATGTGCCAATGCAAACACTTTTGCTACAATTTCAGAAGAGAAAGAGATGGCCCACCACCCACAACAGTCCATGGGACACTCCTGAATATCTTCACACACCTATAGGACTATCGTGGGGAAAGAGACTTCTTTGTGATTGTCCTATGGGGAGACAAAGGGACAAAGAGAAGAACTTGAGCTCAAGTTGCATGCAGTGGGTGTTGGTTGTTGTGTGCCTTGGTGCAAGCAAGGTCCCCGCCTTCTACTGTGACTAGAAATTCAGTGTCAGTCATTGCTAGGCCCCTTCCCCCTCCCAAGGACATGGAAGATTCCAGGGTTTAAGGTATTGCACCTGCCACATGTGTTCTGGAAGTCACCTAACTGCCCATGGAACCAGTCCTGCATTGTCACCTCGTGCTGGGGCTCTACCTGCAACACTCATCTGCCCAGCTCCTAGCCACATGATCCTTCAAAGACAGGGAACCTCATGGCCCTACCGGCCCTGGTCTCTTTGGCCATCTCTGCACAGCCATCCCAATCTGAGCACAGGCCATCTCAGAGGACTTTCCTTGGAGGGGGCCAGGTCCCTGAGGGCCCTGCACCCACCACCCCTTTCCTATTCTGAGCCTCCAGCTATCTCCTTTAGGGTGTCCATCTCTCTCTTCCACTTGCTCAGCCCCATTCTTTCCCTTCTGGAAAAGTCCAGCTGATCCTCTTTAAAGGCATGTGTTTCCAAGTATGAACACCTGTTTGGGTTTGTGTCCCAGAATTCTGCCAACGTTTCTCTAATTTGACCATCAACTCTCATTCCTAAAGGTATTATTTCCATCCAGGGCAAGGAGATTCTAGGCCAGCAGTGTCCAAAAAAAGTATGTAGTCAGCCACAAATTTAACTTTAATTTTCTAGTAGCTACATTAAAATATAGAAGCAGGGGTTGGATGTTTGGCGTAGTGGTTAAGACACTGGTTAAGATGCCTGCATCTCGTCTCTGAGTACTGTGATTCGATATGGGCTCTGGCTCCTGGTTCAACAGCCTGCTTATGCAAATGAACCCCCTGAGACAATGGTAATGGCTCAAGTAGTTGGATCCCTGCCACTTATGGGGGAGACCTGGATGGAGCTCCCAGGCGCGTCTTGGTTTGGTCCAGGCTTGTGGATGTTTCGGGAGTGAACCAGTGGATGGAAGCTCTTTCTATCTCTGTCTATCCCTCAAAAAAAAAAAAAAATAGAAACAGCAAACTTAATTTTAATAATATAGAAGGTTTGGAAGAGTTCAAGGAAAATACGGATAGTGAGAAAAGTATGCATGGATTTCACATTTTTTGCACCAAAATAAACATCTTGTTTTTTTTAAAAAAATATTTATTTATTTATTTATAAGGCAGAATGAGAGAGAGAGGTTGTGGTTGTCCATCTGCTGGTTCACTCCCTGATGCCTGCAGCAGCCAAGGCTGGGCCGAGTGGAAGCCAGAGCCAGGAATCCCATTCTAGTCTCCCTCATGTGGGTGATAGGGACCCAAGTGGGCCACCTGCTGCTTTTCCAGCTGCATTAGCAAAAAACTAGATCAAAAGTAGAGCAGCTGGGACTCAAATTGGCACTGGGATATGGTATGGGGGTGTCCAAAGTGGCAGTTTAACCCACTACACCACAATGCCAGCCCCTAAGCTTATCTTCTAATTTCATTTATCCATTGAACTTTTTGAAGGCCCTGCATATGTTATTTAACCCAATTTATCCAAAATATTATTATTTCAATATGTGATCAAAAGATAAAGTTATTACAGAAACAGTTTGCGTTCTTTTTTTAAAAAAATGTGCTTATTTATTTGAGAGTCAGACCGAGACAGAGAGAGAAAGCTCCCATCTGTTGGTTCAATCCTCAGATGGTTTGCAATGGCCAGGACTGGGCCAGGCCAAAGCCAAAAGCCAGGAACTCAATCCAGGCCTCCCATGGGAATGGCGGGGACCCAACTACTAGAGCCATTACTGCTGCCTCCCAGGGTCTGCATTAGCAGGAATCAGGAATCAGAAACCAGGACCAGGGATTTAAATCCCGGTACTGATACAGGATGGGGGCCTCTTAACTGCTAAAGCAGACCTCAACCCTATGTTCTGCCCTTTACTATACTTAGTCTTTTAAATCCGGCATGCGTGTTTCCCCTGCCAGCACATACCAATTTGAACTAGACACATTCCCAGGCCTCGAAAGCTGCAGCTGCTGCCCCATTAGACCCAGCGACTGGTCCTGCTGTGTAGTGAGGGGCTAAGTTCCTGGAAGGGGCAAAAATTCATTTCAGATACAAACAGCCAAAGCAGTTTGCACAAAGCACGGGTAATTTCTCAGTGGGTCATTGTGCTACATTCACTTATTGGTAAATCATCTCTTACTTAAGGGCATGTGCCTGAGCTCCAGAGAGACCAGTATAGGGAAATGGAGAAAAGCAAGGGTCAGAAACAGGGCCTTAAAATATGATGCCCAAGACCCTGGACTTCCTCTGTGCCTCAGCTGTGCGGGGGCTGGTCTGTGCCTGTTTGCAAGCTCAGCGTGTGAGCCTGGAAAGCCCCAGCAGAGCCCTCCTGAGCGCCAGGACTGTGGGTGGAGTCGCAGTGGTCCTCGTGGTTCTCACACATGGCTGCACACTGCACTCGGCCCTAGAGATAAAAACATTCCGATGCCAAGGTGTTGTGTCACAGTCATATTCATTGAAAGTGACATCAGTCGCTTGGTCTGTAGAAGGTTCTTGTACACCCTGGAGTTACAAGTCTCTCTCTCTCTCCCTGTGTGTGTGTGTGTGTGTAAAGAAATGATAAAGCAGGGAAAAGTGTTCACAATCAGTATAAAAGTCATATGAGGATTCTTTGGCTTAGTCCTATTCTTGCAATTGTTTGAATTTACAAATAAACTTTTTTTTTTAAATTTTTAAACCTGATTTCCAGGTCCCACCTCTAGAAGTTCCGGTTCAATTGATCTGGGGGACTTTTTGGGGGGGGGCAGATAACTCCAAAGGGTCCCAAGGTTGAGAACACCTGCTCCGGATGTGAGCGCACCCAAACCCCTTTTCCAGGCTCCTGGGCTCACTCCTTACGGTTCCTGAGCCCTCCTTTAGCGGTCGCTCCACTTCTCGGCTTACAGGGACCTGGTGGGCACTGGAACAGGAGCCGGTTAGAAGTCGGCGACCAACGGGGCAGACGCGTTATGGCACTGGGGGTGCACCCTTCCCGTGACTGCTGAATATTCATGAGCCTCCCGGTTCCTGCAGGGGCGCGGGACCGTGTCTGCGGCCACTCCATCCCTGCTCCCGCAGTCTGGGCTGCTTTCCTCAGAGGTGGCCTGTTTGCCGGAAAGCGGCGGCAGAGGTCACCGGGGGAGCCAGAACTTCACATCTGTGCTTCCTCTTGTGCCCTTGGGGGAGGGCCCCGGAAGGGAGTAAGGGACCTGCCATTTCCTCCCGCAGAGCTGTTAGAGGAGGCGCTGGGGTCCGGGCCCAGGTGGCGGCTCCGGGAAAGAGTCCCGGGGGGAACCTCTGCTCCAAATGCACACTTGAGCTGAGAGCGGACTTGACCTTCCTCCACCTTCAAGAATCACAAGGGCAGCCTGGCCTCGTCTGTCACTTCCCTTCCGTCCCTTGAGACTAGGGACACGCATTGGTGAGGTGAGAAGAGCAGAGACCCCGGCTGCATTAGAAGCCCTTGGAGGAGGCTCACCTGGAGCTCATTAGCGCCCTTTAAAGTCAGGCTGTGACACTCATTCTGCGTGGGGTCCGCTGAAAGCCACTGGATCTTTGTCAGCCTTTGTGTGCTCCTCCTTGCAGTGCTTGGTTTGCGCACTGTAATGTCTGGTCGGGAGCAGACCCCGAGGCACGGAATCTCCCAGCTCCGCAGCGTGCAGCAGATTCCTAGGAGCGCGCTGGCCTGGGCTCAGTAGAGCCCCGTTCTTGTTTCCTCTTTGTGTTTGCGTCCCCTCCACGGAGCAGGCGCCCAGCAACTAATTAAATTGGGGCCAGAGCAAACCTGGAACAGGGCAGGGACGCAGCGACAGACATCAGGGGAGGCGCAGGTCAAGAGGCAGCAAGGCAGGCGGTGCGGGGAACGCAATGGCGTGCGTGAGCGGGGCCGGCAACCGAGGAGGTGGCGTTTGCGCCAGCCGGGTTCCACTGCCGGGAGCACACCTGGAGTGGAGGAGCTGGCCTGGGCCCCTAACACTGCAAACATGCACCCCAGCCCAGGAGTAGGGTGGACTTACAGGAGGAAACCTAAACGCCTGGCTCTGTGGAGTGTCCCAGATCCGGCACACAGAGACAAAGCAGCTGCTGTGTGGGGTTAGCTCCCCACAGCCCAACAATGACAAAAATCTGCCTCGAGGCCCAGGAGCCCAGAGGCATTTTAAAGCAAGTTTTTGCTTGCCTCACTTGGCTTCTCCTTTTCCCTGATCTTGTCTTTGCATTAGCAGTGCCTTCTAAAAAGCTCCTAACTCAAGACCGGTGAGCCCCTTGGTCATATATCAGGTCCATAGGTCGCACTTGTGCTGGATGATACCTTGTAGAGGTTACAATCTGACCTCATTTCTCAAGCCCATTCAGTTACTGTAGCAACGCTGTTAGAAAAACTATCCGTTGTGCCAGGATGAAGCAGTGAGCGCAGCTGTCAGCCCCCCCCCCCCCCACCCAGCAGGGAAGCTGGGAGAGACCTGCCTATGGCAGCTCCCTACTTGCTACAGAAGATGGGGCTGGGCAGGGCTGGGGCCTGCCCTAGGGGGAAAGGTGGTGACTTTGGGCTGTACACTTATTTCCTAGCTCAAGCCTAGGATTGAAGAGCTAAAGTGGCCTGAGCCATCCCTGCAGATGGGTGGGCACTGGACCCAGTGGGCTTCCTGGGATGATGATGGGCGCTGAGCAAGCCTGGAGGAAGCCTGGACAGTCTCAGGCTGCCTTTAGAGCCTGGAGAAGCCGCATTTATTTATTTTTTTAAAAAAAGGATTTTTATTCGATTTATTTGAAAGGTACAGTTACAGAGAAAGGGGGAGAGAAAGTGAGAAAGAGAAACTTTCCACCCCCAAATGGCCACAAAGACCAGGGCTGGGCCAGATTGAAGTCAGGAGCCAGGAGCTCCTTCTGGGTCTCCCATGTGGGTGCGGGGGACCAAGCACATTAAACCATGTTCCACTGCTTTCCCAGGCATATTAGCAGGGAGCTAGATCACAAGTGAAGGAGCCTGGACTTGAACTGGCAAGCATATGGGATGCTGGCATTGCAAATGGTGGCTTTATCCACTACGCCACAATGCCAGCCCTCGAAGTCTATTCTACGTCACGTGCAGTTGGACACTTGGTTTATATTTCCTTGTGATATAGCCTCTAATAACTTCATATAGGTTATTGAGTCTGTAAACCCCTTTAGGACAGGAGCAAAATCGTATTTTTCTTTGGTGAGCCTTTTGTGCTTAAGAAAGCACTGAGCCTGTAGCAGGTGTTCAATAAAATAAGTCCTTACTAAATGGTGTCACCTTGAATATGATGGGCCTGTAACCATTTTTAGAGCTTTACTGTAAGCCCAGAGCTGCAGGGATAGGCCCCCAGCTGTCTAAGACTTGTTAGGGCTGGTGAGAAGAGGCAGACCAGAAAACAGGTGGGTTTGTTCCCTTTCTCTGAGGTTAGAACTGAGTGGTTGCAGTGCCATTTGTTTGCAACTTAGTGGAGGCCAATATACAGAGAAACACCCCACCTTGAACCCTTTCTCCATGTCATTGGCGACGCTTCTTCCTTTCTTGGGGTGCATCCCGGTTCTCCCCCGGGAAATATTCTAGTTACTGCGTAGTGTTGGAAGCAGCAGTGAGAGCCCTGAGCTGTCCTCAGGGGAGCAGCTGGTGGCGGCACGCCCCTCTCCCGCACCTGCTCGGGGAAATCCATCTCTCGGTCCCACATGCAATAGCTTAACTACTGTCTATTTCGCGCCGCATCAAGCTCCCTGTAGTGCCCACCGCTCTCCAAAGTGGCCTGGACTATTCCAGGCAGATGCATCTCCACAGAATGGGTAGGGTTGACGGGACAGCCTTAATAAAGTCTCCTTTCCCCTGTTATTTCCCCACGGTGTTCAAACTTGGGTATGGTTTGATTTTGTTTCTCCTGCTATTGATTTCCTTCTCTTGCTGAGAGTGAATCCCGACTCAACGGAGTCGAGGTGTTTTGCCTAATTTCCTCCTTACTGGCCGAACCGTCCCACTTAGGCAAATCCCTCCGGAGCCATCGAGTGGCTCTCATCAAACATTCTCCGCTCCATCATTCTCTCCTGATGGACTGGAGTAGCTGCTGATGAGGGGACTTATTTTTCAAATTTAGAAACCTCAGCTGCTGGTCCCCAACACGGAGGAGAGGGAAAGAGCAGAGTGAAATTACAACCCGCAGGCGGATTGCATTTGAGTTCCGCAGCAGAAAGCACACACCGTGTGATGAATAATAAAACCAGCTCCTGTAGCTCTCCTGCTCTCGGGAGCACAGAGCGGTTTGCCAACACGATCAAATCAATCCTTACAATATTTATATAAGACAGGCACGAGACCCCAACACCCCTCCGTGGACTGCTGCAGCCCTGCGTGGAAAGAGGGGTGTGGATTCCGTTTCTCTGCAGCCCTCTTGTCTCAGCAGCACTCAGTCCATTCTTTGCGTTGCTTCTATAAGAAAATGCACTACGTGGGTGAGGATAATTAGGAACAAGAAACTGTCTTTCATGAGGCTGGCGTTTGACACAGTGGTTAAAGCACCCCTTTGGAAGCCCCCTCCCATATTAGAGTGCTGGAGTTTGAATGCACCCTGCTAATGCGCACCCAGGGAGGCAGTAGCTGATGGCTCAACCTCTTGGGTTCTTCCCACCCATGTGGGAGACCCGGATGGAGTTCTTGTAACCTGCTTCAGCCTGGCCCAGCCCCGGCCACTGTGGGCACTGGAAAGTGAACCAGTGGATGTGACATCTCTGTGTCTCTCTGTCTCTCACTGCCTTTCAAACAAATGCAGAATTTTTTTTAAAAAATGTTTTGTTTTACCAGTTGAGAGGAAGGAATCAAAATGTTTCCCGGGGATGCAGCTCAGAGGAACTGACCGTGTCACAGATGCTAAGCGCATCCCCGCCATCCGTCCCGTGCGTGGGTCTGTACCCGGGCCAGCCCAGCAGCCGTGTCTGCGGGTGACATTCGATCTGTCACCATCCCCAGCACTCAGGGGCACAGCCCGGGAACTCAGGCTGCCTGAGCACAGGGCTCCCAGCAGCTCAACACCAAGAAAATGCCACTTCCCAACAGGTTGGGGCGAGAGCTCCGGACTGTCTGCCCTCACTTCTCCTTCCTCCCCTCCTCTGCTGCCCTGTGTCTTTCTTTCTTCCATCCTCTCCTGGTTGTAATCGGTCTTCAAGCTCCACTGAGCCTGCCTGCTTCACTTTTTCTCCCCTCGACTCTTTCCTTTCCATTTCTCTGGTCCTCTCTTCAGCCTTTCTTGTCTGACACTGTAAGAGAGACAAGCAAAAACCTTTCGTGCCAAGGTGACCCAATTTTCCTTCGGATTTTTGGCCGTGTGATTGCACTGACCCATTCAAAGCTCTCCAGCCTGCTAACCTATTAGAAATCCCCCACGGCCAGGCAGGTGGCAGGTGCGCTGTAGGACCCTCTGAATGCCTGGTGGTGGGAACCATTTCTGTTTCTTCCAGCAGCTTTGGTCAAGTGTCAATGGTTTTTGTTTGTTATCACTTTTACATTTTCGACATGAAAGGGTGATTAGGGCTTGGACCAAATCCTCCTCAGATTGCTTAGCATCCCAGGGCATGTGTATGTTAGTGTCTATGTGTGCTGCCTGGATATATTTTTGAATGAAAGGAATACCAGAGGTATGTGGCCTCGTGCTAAGGTTGCTGGTTAGGACAACTACATCCCACATCAGAATGCCTGACTTCAGTCCCTGGCTCCAGTTCCTGATTCCAACTTCCTGCTGGAGGCAGCAGAGATGGTTTGAGTGACTGGCTTTCTCCTGTTACCCATCCGGGAGACCTGGATTGAGTTTCTGGCCCCCAGCTTTATCCCAACGCAATCCCAGCTATTATTGGCATTTGGGAATGAAGGGGGTGGATGGGAGCTCTCTCTATCTCCATCTCTCTGCTTCTCAAAAAAGAAAAAAAAAAAAAAGGAAAGTATACACACACCACAAACACACACACAAAGAAATACTAAATCACAAAAGTTCTTGAATAGAATTCTTATAAGAGTTGTTTTCGTTTATTGTATCAATAAATCCTCACTGGGACTTTTAAAGGAAACTAAAACAAAACAAAACAAAACAAAACAAAACAAAACAAAAAAAAACACTGAGAAATCAGCCTGCAATGCCAATGCTACCACTGCCCTGAGCACCAGACATGGGGAGGACGGTCTCGGGAAACAGGGCTCTGGCTGGTCCTTTTTTTTAATTTTATTTTTTATTTTTTGACAGGCAGAGTGGACAGTGAGAGAGAGAGAGACAGAGAGAAAGGTCTTCCTTTGCCTTTGCCATTGGTTCACCCTCCAATGTCCACTGCGGCCGGTGTGCTGCGTCCGGTGTACCATGCTGATCCGATGGCAGGAGCCAGGTACTTCTCCTGGTCTCCCATGGGGTGCAGGGCCCAAGCACTTGGGCCATCCTCCACTGTACTCCCTGGCCACAGCAGAGAGCTGGCCTGGAAGAGGGGCAACCGGGACAGAATCCGGTGCCCCGACCGGGACTAGAACCCGGTGTGCTGGTGCCGCAAGGGGGAGGATTAGCCTAGTGAGCCGCGGTGCCGGCGATGGCTGGTCCTTTTAGTCACCCAGTCCCAGCCTAGCGCCCAGCACATGGTAGAGCCTCGATAAACTCTTGTTGAGTGAATGCATAAACCAAAGGAGGTGACGCAGGTGCCTGTACTGGCATCAAGAGCCGCAGGGCACAGTGCTCCCCTGGGGCAGAGGGGGTTCTGGGGAGGATGACAGGAGACCAGAGGAAGTAGACTCACTGTGGTCTCACCCAGATATCCCAACTCATACACCATCCGGAGAGCCCATTTCTGCTTAGTACACTAAATACTGATGGAAATCTTTGTTCATGTCAGACACTAAGCTAGACTCCAGGGGTGTAAAAATAAATACGACTTTGTTTCAACCCTCAAAGAGCTCTTGGTAAAGTAAGGAAAAGAAATCTTTTTTGAACCGAAATGTTAACAGTTCCGTGCATTCAATTTTGAACTGCATGGTGCTGATGCTCTTTGCTTTAAAACGCCACTGATGAACCTGTCCGTCTGAGTTGTCATTGTGTATGTGCCTGTAGCCCTCAATCTCTTACTGTGAAAAAGCACAAGAACAGAAGAGTATGCTCACACCACGCACCTGGAGGACACACTCTGAGCCCTTTGCCCTTTGCCGATCTCCACGTCATTTCGGTGGAGGGGCCCTTGGAAGATTTGTGGGGAGCCCCCCCACCAAGGACCCGTCCTCCCCACTCATGTTCGCCGCGGAAGCAGCACCCTTCTGAAGCCTCTCGGGTTTTGCTTACTGAGCCCTTTGTCCCGTCAGGGAAAGCTGCCTTCTCTGGAAGATTCTCTGGGAAGCAGGCTGGGCGGCACCAACTGCAGCCTGGCAGGTGCACCTGTGTACCTGGGTTCCAGTGTGGGGTCTGAGCAGAGCCCAGCCCAGCCCAGCCCAGCCCAGAAACCTGGGATCTCAGAGAGGAAGGAGCCGCAGGGTGACTGCCCTGCACCCCCCAACCCCAGCGCTGCCTCTCTCCTCGTGGTCCCTGCGGGCAGCTGTGGAGTTTGTGTACTGATAGACAACAAGGGGCTCTCTCTGGGGACTACCACTGGCAACACTGAGCACTTTGGTTTGCTAGAGAGGTTTTTTTAGAAAGTTGTTTTTGTATCTTGGGCTAAAAATTGTCTTCCTTGCCACTTCCTTCCTTATTTACTTCTCTGCCCTTCCCTCGACATTTGCTCACTCTCTGCTCCTTGTCTGCCTCTTACTAAAATAAAATCCATCTAGTCCGCCTTCCTCAAAACCACCGCTCTGGTCTTTGAACACGGGAAGGCCCTTCATCTTCTCCCTTCCCCGCGATTCACACTAAGAGCCGCCTGCTGCTTTGTGTCCAGCCTGGTTCCTCGTGCCCTCAGCACCTACAAGGGCACTTTGCAATGTTCACAGCAAATGGAATTAAAAGATCGGTTTATGTTGGTGAGACGAACTTTAATCCATGGATTTTCAAAAAAAATCCATGGAAATGCATACTATGAAAATCTATCAATGGATTTCAAAAATATTTTTGTATCAAAATAAGCTTACCTTTTTTTAAAAATGTCTTTGGGGTATCTTGGAATATTAACAAGTTTTTTTAAGAGTTATTTATTTGAAAGTCAGAGTTACAGAGAGAAGAGGGAGAGAGAGACAGAGAGATTTTTCCATCTGCTGATTTGTAACAGCCAGGGCTGGGCCAGGCTGAAGCCAGGAGCCAGGAGCTTCATCTGGGTCTCCTTTGTGGGTGGCAGGTACAACCAGACCCTTGGGCCATCCTCCGCTGCTTTCCCAGGCCATTGGCAGCAAGCTGGATCGAAGTGGAGCAGCAGGGACACGAACTGGTGTGCAGATGGGATTCCA
Organism: Oryctolagus cuniculus; assembly: GCF_964237555.1. Classification (NCBI taxonomy): domain Eukaryota; kingdom Metazoa; phylum Chordata; class Mammalia; order Lagomorpha; family Leporidae; genus Oryctolagus; species Oryctolagus cuniculus. The sequence continues at coordinate 84,643,755 of NC_091440.1, forward strand.
GTGTCACAGGTGGCGACTTTACCAGCTGTGCCACAGCCCCGGCCCCAAGCTTATCTTTTAATTTTGTTTTCCACAAACTTTTGGAAGTGTGCTTGCAGCCCCTTCCTCTACAAATCCAATATAGACTGTTCTGAAACATCCTGATTGCGATGCCTTGAAGTGAACATGATTTTTTCGGTTGTGATGTGACCCACAGACCATGTGACTGCTATGGTTTCAATGCAGTTTGTCCCCTCCGAAACCCATGGTGAAATCTGATTGCCATTGTGGTGGAAAGCGAGGCCTTAAAGAGGTACTTCGGTCATCAAGAGGGATGAAGGCCCCCTTTCTCTCACAAGTGAGGTCTCCCTCTTGTGGGGCTGGATTAATTACCAAGATAGCAGAATGCGAGTCCACTCCTCTCTCACCGACACCTGCTGCCCTTCTGCTTGGTGCCCTGAGTCGAAGCAGCACGGGGCCCTCAAGAGAAGGGGGTTCCCTGTCTCCAGAACCAAGGACTCAAAGAAACCTCCACTCTTTATAGATTACCCAGGCCTGGAATTCTTTTCTAGACCAGAATGCAAAGACAGCTAACTATCACTTGCTATCAGAGCATGATGTATTTACTTAATGGAGCCTACAATTATATTAGTTTCTTTTTTTAATCACGCTATTGGATCACATAGGCATTTGGCCAAAAGAAAACTCCAGATATTTTGGAAACAGGAGCTGCAATGAAACCAGGTCCTCCTTGTTATGCTATTATGCAATCAATTTCTGGACCTAGATACGTTGGCACAAGACCAGCTATAATGACACAAAAGTATTACTTATTTCAAATTCATCGCGAGCTACTTTCTCACTTATCCCTTGGATGGGGCCCCTGGAAAGAAAATCAAAACCATGGGAAAGAACAAAACATACATGACCCAACTCTGCAGAAGGAAGGGGCGACCAGAGAAACATACAATGGAGCCTTTGCCTGTGGCTGCTTCCGCCCAGTGAACCTAACAGAGCACCCCAGCACGTCTGTGCAAAACAGACTGCTCCAATGTCACTCCCCTGATTGGTTCACGTGGGACACCTTGTTAGCATACACCTCAGCTAATCAGGGAGAACTTCCTGCTTTAGGAACACAGAAAAGTCTGAGCCAGGCGCTCCAGAGAGGCAGCCCCAGGTAGGCAGCCCCGTGGGCAGGGCAGCCCCTCCCCGCTGCTGGAGATCCTTGCTGGCTCCTCCCTTGTCCCAGCCGAGAAGAGAAACTGGAGCACAGAAAGAGAGCACGGCTCCAGGAACAGGGCTGAGAGAAGCTGTGACGGGATGGCGGGCTACAGAGCTGTAACAGGAGAGCTGTGCTGCTCCTGAAGAATCCCACGAAAAGCAGTCCCTGCCACCTCTCTCCGAGAAAAGATGCAGACCCTAGGACCTGGAGCTGCAGCCCCTCCCACCACCACTCCTGCAACCTGGGATCCAGAGCTCCTGCACACCCTCTCCTCCACGCCCCGCCTCTCCACCCCAGCTCCACGGCTGCTTTTTATTCTACCCAGTCCCAAGCACAGACTGCAGGAGAAGCAGCCTCCCAATAAATGTTAGTTGAATGACTGAATGAAAGTGTTGTGTGCAGCTTTGCTAACAATGGTTTCTCAGAACCCTTGGAGGCCATCAGTTAATACTTAAACTCCTTCCATGTTTTAGGTCTCATTGATTTGGGTTTTGGTCTTAAGAAGATCATGGATCCATTCTATCCAGGGAAAACCGCTATATACTTTCCAGAGAACTCGGAGCAAGTTTCCCTCTTTAAAGAGGGGGCGGGGTGACAAGTGCTCATCATTCTTACTAAATTGCTAAAACTACGTTCTAAACACACCAGGATATGCAATAAGATCTATCCAATATGTTCACATAAAACAGATGTTGAGACGAGCCCATTGAGCACAATCACCAGCAGTTTAGCATCGGGGGGTCAGAGCCGGGGCTTCGAGTGCCTTTGGCCTTTGGAACCGACCAGACCTTGGGGAACTGCTTGCACGCTAACTGAACCAGCAAACACCGCAGGACAGAGGAGGGAAGGCAGGGTTTAGCATCCATTCCTATATCCATAACTCTCAGAGCATCTTTCAAATTGGATTTGCAAGGCAGAGGAAGAGGAAGAGAAAGGGAGAGAAGGAGAGATGGAGAGAGGGAGAGAGAGAGAGAGTGATCTTCCATCCACTGGTTCACTCCCCAGATGCATACAACAGCTGAGACTGGGCCAGGTCAACACTAGGAGCCAGAAACCCAATCTAGGTCTCCCACATGAGTGACACAGACCCATCCACATGAGTCATCAAACCTGCTACCTCCCAGGCGGTGCATTCACAGGAACTTGGATTCAGAAGTGGAGCCAGGGGGCCGGTGTTGTAGCATAGTAAGTTAAGCCTCCACCTGCAAAGCCAGCATCCCATATGGGCACTGGTTCAAGACCCAGGTGCTCTACTTCTTATCCAGCATCCCTGCTGATGTTCCTGGGAAAGCAGTAGAAGATAGCCCAAGTGCTTGGGCCCCTGCACCCATGTGGGAGACCCAGAGGAGCTATGGGCTCCTGGCTTTGGCTCAGCCCAGCTCTGGCCATTGCTGCCATTTGGGGAGTGAACCAGTGGATGGAACATATCTCTCTCTCTCTCTCTCTCTCTGGCTTTCAAATAAATAAACTATAAAAAAAAAAACTTTGAAAATAAATGTATAAAGGTGGAGCCAGACTGGAACCCAAACACTCTGATATGGGATGTGGGTATCCCAAGCAGTGTCCTAACTGCCGAGCCAAACATGCACCCAGAACTTTATTTATTAAGGCCATGTGGGTTCTAATACCCTCCCCCATCCCAGCAGCTCTCACTGATTGAACTGGTATTCCTGATATTTTACTGAGAGCTGTAGTCTGTCTCTGAACCCAAAAGCATCCTCAGGGAAGGCTGCTGACGAGTGGGCAGGAGCCGTGTTTGTGCTAATAGGATCACTTACCAGAGCAGCTCTGGGCTGCCCACATTATTTCCTGAGATGCTGAACACTGAGGCTGGTCTTTGCGACGGGGGCCCTTGTCTTTAGGAGTCTCCAGGCCTTACGCTTTATCTGGTAATGAAAAGGTATTAGGGTATTCTCTAAAATAAATGGAGAAGAGGAAACAGCCAGAGAGCAAGGAAATGGATGGGTTTTGCTCTCAGAAGAAATCAAAATGGTAAACAGCAAATGAGTTTTCACTTGATTTTCCTGTAGCTGTCCAGGCTATTCCAAACCCTGTATTGAGAATTCTCGACAACCTGGCCAGCAGGGATGCACAAAGCAAGCTTCATTTCCTCTCCTATGAAGTTTTCCTAAACCTCAGGGGCAAAAAGGCATTTGTAACATCAAGAGATATTGAACCACTCAGTTGGAAGAAGGCTTACCCTGGGTGTGGCTCGATATCCCTTACTAAAATGAAAGCAATGTGTTTAATAAAAATGTGACCCAGCCTCCTGCTGTCCAGTGGGACCTTGGTTGCTATGGAAATGGTTGGGGGGTGCTGAGAGGGGAAGCCGAGCAAGGACACTTGGACCTCTGTGCATTTTTAAGCTACTGAACACCCTGTGCCCCACATCCCACCAGGAGACTCCCGTGAGCCAGTGCTCTGGTTAGACAGTGTTGCCAGTGGTTGAAAGTGCACACTTAGGAGCTAGCTAGACTCGGACTCAAGTCCCAGCCATGCCATTTACTGCTATAAAACCGCGAGCAAGAGTGGAGCTGTGTGCAGCTTGGTTTTTCTTACTGAAAAATGGTGATCACAATGCCTCCAAAGTCTATTGTAAGGAATAGAACAGTTTACACCTGCTAAGTGCATATCACAGAGCCTGGTGCACAATAAAATACAGTCATCCCCCTTAGCCACAGTGGAGATGTTCCGAGAACATAAAGAATATTTAGAACCCTGCACTTACTGGTTTTTTTTTCCTACACATACATACCCTTGATGAACTTTAATTTCTGAATTACCCACAGTAAAATATTAACAGTGATAGCCAATAATAAAATAAACAACTGTAGCAATTTGCTCTAATAAAATTGCCAGCCTCATAGCTCTGTGCTTCACAGGCATTCAGTAAAATCAGGGATCTTAAGACATAAGCATGGTGACACTGTGACACGCAGTCTGATAGCTGAGGCAGCTGCCAAGTGACTCCCGGGCAGGTAGCAAATATAGTGCGGATACTCTGGACAAGGGGACCATTCGTGTCCCAGGCAAGATGGATCACATTGGTGCCAGATTGCATCATGTGGCTCAGAGGGCCACAGTAGAAAACCGGAGCTGTTTATTGCTGGGTTTTTTCTTTTAAGATTCTCAGACCATACAGAGGCAGGGAACTTTTTTTCTGCAAAGGGCCATTTGGACATGTAGAACATCATTCATGGCTCACACAGAATTATCAACTTAAAAACTAGCCTGCTGGGGCCAGCACTGTGGCATAGTGGGTAGAGCTACTGCCTGCAGTGCTGGCATCCCATGTGGGTGACAGTTCGAATCTTGGCTGCTCTACTTCTGATCCAGCTCCCAGCTAATGGCCTGGGAAAGCAGTGGAAGATGATCCAAGTGCTTGGGCTCCTGCACCTACATGGGAGATCTGGAAGAAGCTCCTGGCTCCTGGCTTTGGATGGGCCCAGCTCTGGCCATTGTGGCCATTTGGGGAGTGAACCATCAGATGGATCTCTCCTTCTCTCTGCCTCTCCTTCTCTGTAACTCTTTCAAATAAATAAATCTTTAAAAAAAAAAAAACCTAGCCTGCTCTGGGTTTGTTGAATTTCAAGTCCTGTCTGTGGTTGCCTTGGCAGGGCCAGATCAAATGATGTTGCAGGCCTTGTACGGCCCGTGGGCTGGACATTCCCCACACCTGCTAGTTGGTCCTGAGTTACAAAACTACAGGAAGCAAAACCAAGGACAGGGACAGGGAATAGGGTGACAAAAAGATTTTTTTAAAGAAAAAAGAAAGAGTTCACTGTTGAAATAAGAGCTGAGATAAAATATATTTTTGATGACACAAGCTATTCCCAAGAAGCCTGAATGCTGTTAGTGGGATACGACTGTGCTTCACCTTGTTCTCTGATCATGAAAGATGAAAAGGGAAGCAGCAGCTCGGCATCAACAGCTGTCCTCTGGCTTCTCCAGTTTGTGCAACTTTCCAGTCATGAGGAAATGAAGCTGGAACAGACCCTCCTTTTCTGGACAAGGAAGCACTCTCAGAATTGGCTGCTGAAATCTGTAGATGTGCCCATAGCATCCTATTTGTATTCTTACTCTCCAAATCCCACCCACACACACACACACATACACACACAGTTTAGAAGGGCTGTGTCAACAGGAACCTAACCTCGAATGTCCCCTTCTGCTGGATTTGCCTGCTTTGTGGAGAGCTACCGAGCAGTCCAGTGAATCGACATACAACGGGACAGCAGTGAGCGGTGATGAGAGGGAGGGATCTGTCTGTCTCACAAGCTGCCTGTCACCTCCCCAGGGCTGGAGTGCTGGTAGCTGTGAGAATCTACCACACTGCTGCCTACAGACTCCTGGAAGTTCTGGAGTCTGCTTGGGAATTAAGGAACTCTGTAACAGGTGCACACTGTGGTACAGCAGGTTAAGCTGCCACTTGGGACGCTCCCATCCAGTACGGGAATGCCTGGTTCAAGTCCCAGCTGCTCTGCTCTTGTTCCAGCTTCTTGTTAATGTGGCTGGGAAGGCTGTAGAAGATGGCCCAAGTACTTGGATTCCTGCCATTCATGTGGGATACTGGGATGGAGATCCTGGCTCTGGCTTAGCTCTTCCTGTTGTGGGCATTTGGGAAATGAATCAGTGGATGGAAGATCTGTCTCTCTTATAAAGCTTTATTTATTTGAGAGGCAGAGCTATAAAGAGGGACACACACACACACACACACACATAAAGATAGAGAGAGAGAGAGAGAGAGAGAGAGAGGTCTTCCATCCACTAGTTCACTCTGCAAATAGCCACAGCGGCTGGAGCTGGGCCAATCCGAAGCCAGGAGCTTCTTCTGGGTCTCCCATGAGGGTGCAGGGGCCCTAGCACTTGGGACATCTTCCACTGCCTTCCCAGGCACATTAGCAGAGAGCTGGATTGTAAGTGGAGCAGTCAGATCTTGAACAGGCGCTACAGGTGAAGGCTTAACATACTCAGCCATAGTGCCAGCCCCTCTCTCTCTCACTCTCTTCTCTGTCTGTCTCTTCCTTTCCTCTATGCCACTCTACCTTTGAAAGAAGTAAATGAAACTTTTCCTAAAAAAAGAACTCTGAGAATTAAAAAGGAGAGAATGATCCTACATGGGAAGCAGGATACACAGCAGACTCATAGAATGGCAAATACCCTAAACAGCACTCTGACCTCAGAATCAGCCCTTAAGGCATTCGGATCTGGCTAAAGATTTAGCCCATGAGAGTTTTGCAGGCATGGAAAGCCAAGATACAGTGGCAAAAAAAAATGACCTAAATGAAAGATCTCTGTGAGTGGGATCCCAGCGGAAAGAACAGGCCATCAAAGAAGGCAGTACCTTTCTCTGAAGGGAAGAGAGAATTTCCACTTTGACTATGGCCTTGTCTAAATAAGATCGGAGTTGGTGAACTCAAAAGGCTTCCATAGCCATGGCAGCTCATGACAAGAGCCTTGGGTGATTACTGACATCATAAATAAGTGTCAATTGTTAAATCAACAATGGGAGTCACTGTGCACCTGCTCCCCATGTAGGACCTCTGTCCTTTATGTGTTGTACTATGCGAATTAATGGTAAAACTACACTCAAACAGTACTCTATACTTTGTGTGTCTTTTTGGATGCAGTCTGTTGAAATCTTTATGTAGTGTATACTAAGTTGATCTTCTGTATATAAAGATAATTGAAAATGAATTGTGATGAAGAATGGGATGGGAGATGGGATGGTTGCAGGTGGCAGGGAGGTTATGGGAGGAAAAGCCACTATAATTCAAAAGTTGTACTTTGGAAATTTATATTTATTAAATAAAAGTTGAAAAAAAAGAACTCTGGGAGCCAGCATTGTGATGTAGCGAGTAAAGCTACCACCTGCGACGCTGGCATCCCATGGGGGCACTGGTTTGTGTTCCTACTGCTCCATTCCCAGTCCAGCTCCCTGCTAATGGCCTGGGAAAAGCAGCACAAAATGCTTCGAGTGCTTAGGCACCTGCCACCCACATGGAAGACTTGGATGAAGCTCCCGGCTCCTGGCTTCCACCTGGTCCAGCCTTGGCTGTTGCAGCCACCTGGAGACTGAACCAGCAAGTGGAAGATCTCTCTTTCCAACTTTCTCTCTCTCTCTGTAAATCTGACTTTCAAATAAAGTTGAAAAAAAACCTGGAAGCTTGGAGCAAATAGTGTGTGTTGTTTTCAGTTGCTGTGCACATTTTTATGAGAACTGAAAAGAGAACTACACGTGAATTATGGGGGGAGGGACAGGGCTTCATCCATGCAGGGTGTGTACCCAGAGTTATAGAGACAGAGATAGAGACAAGAGAAGGGAGAGACAGAGAAAGACAAAGAGAAACCGGGGACAGGCATTTATCCCAGCAGCTAAGAGCCCCAAGTCCCACATAGGAGTACCCAAGTTTAATTCCTGCCTGTGGTTCCTGACTCCAGCTTCCTGATAGTACAGATCATAGAAGGCAGTGGCAAGAGCTCAAATAATTAGGTTCCTTCCCCTACATGGGAGACCTGAATTGTATTCCTGGGCCCCAGCCTCAGACCCTGCGCTGCCCAGGGCTGTTGTGGGCATTCGACTAGTTGGGAGCTCATTCTCTCAGTCTGTCTCACTGCATCTCAGATTTTAAAAAAATTAATAGAGATAAAGACAGAGAGCCTTCCCAGGCACTCATTCCTGGTCCCTTCGGGCTGAAGATCATGGTGGGTCTTGTTGGGAGGAGGGCAGGGAGGGAGTCCAGAGTCCAATCCTCTTCTTTAGCTCCAGGACACTCTGGAATAAGCTCATCTTGAGCGGCACACTCTCCTGTTTGCTGCAGTCACAAACCAGCCACCATGAGGACTGTAGAGCAAGGTGGGACAGAGGAAGGCGCTGGGCTAGCTTGGCGGGGGCCCGGGGGCTGGAGGAGACTCAGTGACTCCTTGCTCCAAAGGAACAGGTGGGGTCTGCAGGGACCAGGATCCTCAGTCACCTGGACCCAATCAGGAGGGCAGGGACACAGCCTGTGGCAAGACCGAGCTGTAACTCCAGCGCCCAAGATAAAACTGACCAGAAGACAGTCATCATTTAACCCGGACACTGGGAAGCACACCTATCATTTGCTCCTTGCTTCCAGACAACCCCCGAGTCCTTTGGAACTTTCTAGACACCACGGTGTCGGTGCTCACCCTTTTCTGCCCTGAGCTGTCTCGCTCAAGCCTCCTCCCAGCAGGGCAAGGGAAGGGAAGCCCATGCGAAGTCGGCTTTTCCTGCACTGGCTCTTCCGCGGCTGCCGCTGGCCCTGGGAAGGGAGTGGCCTGCACAAGGGGGACATTCCCAGGCAAATGAAGTAGAAACGTGAGTTTAGTTTTGGTACAAAATAATTTTGAAATCCACTTAGACAGGGATCTTCAGAAAGTTCGTGGAAAATGGGCATCAACAACAACAACAAAAAAAACCTATGCATGGACTTCAAACCTTTTGTACCAAGATACATTAAACAAGTCAAATTTTTAAAATTTGAGAGGCAAAGAGAGTGAGACGGAGAGACAGAGAGATACAGAGATCTTCCATCTGCTGGCTCACTTGTCAAATGGCTGCAACAGCCAGGGCTGGGCCAGGCTGAAGCCAGAAGCCAGGGACTCCATCTAGGTCTCCCACGTGAGTGGCAGGGCCCCAAGCACTTGGGCCATCTTCCATTGCTTTCAGAGGCACGTTAGCAGGGAGCTGGAGCAGGAGCAGCACAGCTTGGGACTCAAACCAGTGCTGCTGCTTGGGACACCAGCATCACAGGCAGTGGCTTAATGGGCTCCTCCACCCGACCGGTGCCTAACATTCCACTGAATTCCATTCTCGCGTGGACTTTCTGTCATGCCCTTCCATGTCAAAATGATGGCAATGCCCATTTGCATTCAAGGCAAATTTCATTTGGACTAAACAATAAGAGAGTAGCTCTTTCCCTACCACCCCCCTCCCCAAGGCCGGATTTATGGACGTCAGGTCTTTCCCTGTGTGGCTGAGTGATTTATTTACAAGCTAGCTAGATTAGGAGGTATCCATAGAGTCAGCCCTGTGGCTCCTGAATATGGAAAGGTGAGGAATCCCTTCCCAGTGGTTGCCCACATGGACGCAGACTGCTTTGTGGACTAGGGCTTTGGTGGGATGATGAAGTGGGTGGTTCCTGGGCTGCAGCCAATTAACCTGCAGGGAATGAAAACACCCAACAGCTGTTGCAACAGACTCTCTCCTCCCTCCACAGCCCTGCTCGGGGCTCCAGAGTGGGCTCACAGAGGCTGCTCCTGCTTTGAGACATTGAGCTGGTCTTCCAGATACAACCATGGCCTGCCTAGAGTGCACCTTCAAGTTTCTACCATTTGGCGACAAGATGGCAGAAATCAACCCATGCCTGGTTTCTGAAACCTGCAGGCCTGCACTAGCTCTTCCTGGGTTGGGAAATACAGGACTGGGGCCCCCTCAACACATTCCTCCACTCTGTCAGACACATGCGGTGGTTTAACAGTAGTCCAGGTGTCCCCTAAAGGCCCACGTGTTATAGGCTTCATTTTCAAATTCTGGTTAATAGGTAACAGGTTGAAGGTAGAAACTTAATCCAGTGAGGGTGTCTGCTGAAGATGAGATTCTAAAGCCAGAGCAACCAGCACCTGCTGTGTAGACCATGGGCCCCACTCTGCTGTTCCACACGAACCCTCTCCCTTTGCAGGAACGCAGTTTTCACATGTGGCAAATGGTCTGTTGGCGGGACACATTCACATGCTTCTAGAAAAAGCCCATGGCCTGCTGAGCACTAAAGAAAATGAGGCTTACCCTCTTTAGCGTTGATGCTCAGGGGCTGGGGAGGAGGCAGCTCTGGGAAAGTACGAAACTGGACAGTGCAGCAGTGGCGGGGAGGGGCGTCCACTTCTGAGAGTTTACCTTCGCAGGTGAGAAGCAGGGGAGGGAGAGTAGAGGTCGATGCTTGTGGGCCAGGAGGTGAGAGGGTACAGCTGGGTCAGACCTCCAGCAGCTCCTTGTGCAGATGCTGCAGGGAGCTGGAGTGATTCTGGAGTGCAAAGATTTGAGTAGCTGTCATGCTGCACGCTCCCTAGAGCGTTGTAATACACGGGATGGTTTTAGACCTTACAAAGCTGATTCTGTATGCTGGCACTGCTTTTTCCTCTCACTGATACTAAATCTGGAATAGAGGGGGAAAAGCAAATCCTTTCCTGGCCCATCACTAGGTTCACGGCCGACGCCCCTATTACAAAAATTAATTAAATATATATACGAACTTCCTTAATACAAGTTTTATGTGACGGAGGAACCTTCAAAAAATGAATACCCGAGGTATAGGGGAATCTGTGTGTTTTTCATTCTGTATTTGAAGGGTGCAGTTGTGAGCTCTGTGATGGGGAAAAGGGGTCTGATTCAGCATATAGCCCAGGGGGCAGGGACAAGCAAGACTTTTAGATTCTTCACTGTGTCTTCAGAGACAGGGCCACTGGTCCACATACAGGTGGACGGTGTCTCTCCCAGGAGGGCCTATGTCCTACTTTAGAGAAGGTGGGAGAGGGTCAGAGGGACCTTCCTGCTTCTGCTGTTTTCTTAAAGCCCAAGGTGCCAATGCCTGTCACCAGCCTTCATGGCAGAGAGAGCTCCATGGTAAGCAAGGTTTGACTAAAGCCCTCCGGGGACACTGTTTAGAATCAGGCTGACCTTGAGATGTACGTGTGTCTGCCCACACACACAAGTGTGCGAAACAGCAGGGGCTGGAAAGACCTCCGAGAGGAGATGGTGTCTGAGCTGGGCCTGGAAGCCTACTTTGGTAGGAATTTTCTGATCAGAAAAGAGAGGGGATAGAAACGTTAAATTCTGAAGCTGAGGAGCTGGCAAAAGACCTAGCTGTTAAGGGACCCATGTTCCATATTTGAGTACTGGGTTCAAGTCCGGCTCTAACTCCTGACTCCAGCTTCCTGCTCTGCCGATCCTGGGAGGCCACAGTGATGGCTCAAGTAGTCGGGTCCCTGTCACCCATGTGGGAGACCTGGATTGAGCTCCTGGCTCCTAGCTCTAGCCTCAGCCTAGCCTGTGCCATTGCAGGCAGTTGGTGGGGGTGGGGGTGGGGTGGAATGGGATGGCAGTTTGAATCAGTGGGTGGGAATCAGTGAGGTCTTAAATAAATAAGTAAATAAATGAATAAACATTCAGAAGCTGAGACCACCTCGGAAGGGGTTCTCCTGTGCATGAAATGGTTAACTGAGGAGCTGGGAGCAGGGAGGGGCCTAGGAGCCCACCTGTTTCACGTCTTTTGATAGACAGGAAACCTGAGGCCCAGAGAAGGTCATGTGACTTCTCTAAGCACCAATAGCGTGCTGCTGGTGGAGAGAAGTGAGAAGTTATACCGAGCCCTACAATGAATGCTGTGAGCACAACCTCACACTGGCTTTGCTGAACCAACACCTGTCAGGTTTGCTCTGCCTATCTCGGTTTGGTATCTGCGTGAATACACTAGAACCTCTTGGGCTGAAATGGTTCACAGGGGACTCTCAAGGTTTTGGAGATGGTCTTTCCACACGATGCACATTGAACCAGCCATGCAGAAGCAGGGAGAAGACACTTACGGGGGCAGAGGACACGGGACTCCCCCGTCTTAAGGCTGGACACTTTGGATTTGAGATGTAAGTGTATGTCAGGAAAGAACGCGGAAATGTCTACGTCTGTAACTGACTGAGAAGATGCATGATCAACAAGCACTCTCTCCTACCACCGTCCTGGGAACTTTGCTATGTGTTGATTGCACCTGCAATCACCACGTGGCAAGGGACTGGTGTTTTCTGGGAGATTTTCCTTGACTGGTTTTAGACCCAATTCCCAGAATAAAAGGCAGGGTTCCAGTACAGCCCAATAAATGGGACTTGAGAGGTCTCTCAACATTTCTGCCATCCTGTATTGGCATGAAAAAATGACATCAACCGGAATGCCCTTTGCCTCCTACCAAATGTGACCAGAAGCCTAGAAACCAGAGGGGGAGACATCAGCAGAGGATGCTTTGGCAATGGCTCCCTTTCATTTTTTCCCATATGGCCATTTAAAGAAAAGTATTTACTTGAAAGGCAAAGAGACTGAAATAGACAGAGCCCTCATGCTCCAGTTCACTCCTTACATGTCCAGAGGGCCGAAGCCAGGAGCTAGTGACTCAATGTATGTCTCCTACTTGGGAGGCAGGGCCCAGAGCCATCACCACTGCCTCCCAGGGTCCACATCAGCAGGAAGTGGAGTCAGGAGCCAGAGCTGGGACTGAAACCCACACAGGTGAGTTCTGATGTGGGATGCAGGTATCCTGACCAGCATCTGAACCCAGGCCAGACACTCACCCCAGAAATGACTTTCTTTGATTCAGATTGTCACATTGTCACCTAACAGCCTACTCTTTCAGTGATGGTGCTCCTGTCATGGGATTCGGGAACAGAGATGAGACACCAAGGCCTTTAACTGGAAATGGCCTTTTATTATTTATTGCTATTATCTTTATGCCAAAAATAAGGCTCAGTAGGATTTTTATCAAAAAGCCTGAGCCCTGAACAAATAGGGAGTATTTCCTTATATATGGTTTTAGCCTCTGTGTCTCCCTTATGTGGCTACATGGGTACATCTGATTGGATATTATAATGTTACATGGTGGCTACAGAAATTGATACAATACTGAGCATGCATACATACTTACTGATGATTTTTTTCACATACACAGGGAGCTATAAGACTGGCAAGGGTTAACACCATGGCTGTGTGCCAGCAAGCAGAAGCTGAAATGGATGTTACATATGAGTAGATAATAACTCCAATTGTTGAGGCACTCGTAGGCAAGCAGATAATGACCACATTTCCTTTCCAGGGCAAGATTCTTTTTCTCTGCCTGACCTTGGGGTGGCCTCTGCCACATTCCTGACTCACAGGCCGAAATCTTTGACCTCTATGGTAGAAACGGGATCCGCCTGCTGACAGTAAGGATGTGTGACTTCCTGGTGAAGGTAGGGGAAGGCAGTTAGCTACAAGGATCCTTAACATCTCCGAGAATCTATGAAAATGCTCCCAGTGTGTCGGAGAAAGACAGGATGACAAGGAGAGGACACGAACCATGTTCAGCAGAGGCTCGGCAGCTCAGAGCTTCCTCCTGGAGAATCCAGTGTGAGATGGACGTGATGGAGATGGTGGGGGGGGAGTGGTCCATGCCCCGAAGCAGCTCCCAGAGGACCATACTCTGAGGCCCTTGCCATTGCCACCGCCTTCTTTCTTTCCCTGAGATTCCCCAAGCGAGGTCAGGGGTTCTCTAGCACCTCCCCACAGCACCCTGCTGTCACCCCATCCGTGTCCTCCTCGTCCCCTCATCACTGAGCAGGCACAGGCAGAGCGTGTGAGAAGACCGTAGCACTCAAAGCGTAGCCAGCAGGTGCATGGTCCCGGAGGTTCACAGAGGGAGTGTCCCGTGCCCAGGACCCAGAGTGCCGCCTTTGTCTTTACTCATCCTCCCCCTCCCCACAGAGACTCGCGAGGGGACTGCACATATATCTGTAGAATGCGCTTTGCCAAAGAAAAGAATGAAGAGACATCGATCCGCTCTTTCCACCAGGTTCTGAAGGCGTCACGTTTGTTATCGCTCATCTGGGTCTCAGGATCCCGACAGAGACCTGGGTGAGAGGCTCTCTTCTCCTCGCCACCTGAAAGCTGACTCCACAACTTTGTGGATCCCAGCCGTGGAATTTGCCTGACCGCACCCCTCCCTGTCTTGGGCAGCTGGCCCGGTCAGCTCCCCTGAGCCACTCCCACCAGATGCTCAAGCGTTTCTCCTTCTCGCCTCTCTCCACAGATGATGATATTGTTTCTGCTCAGAATAACAGAATCATCATCAAAAAAATTTGCCAGGATTGTCTTCCCCACAGGTCCTTATGAAGTTCGCCGGGGCAGCCTGCCTAGGTCAAGGGGAACAGCTAAAACACTCTAGGAGACTCTCCATGATCATCTTCCAGGAAGCTAGGTGGCTCCAAGGACAAGGTGTTCCAAATAAAAATCCATACTGATGGGCATCGGAGCCCTAACACACACCTGGTCAAGGAATCACCACTACCCCAGACAGGCACGCTACCTACTTGGTGTAAGATCCCAGGAATTTCTTGGGGATCTACTGTCTGCAAAGAGCTTATAGAAAACAGGTACAGCCAAGAGAGTGAACACTTCTTAGGATCCTGTGAACATGAGACCAAAAGTGTTCCTATCGAGGGGCTAGAGTCCTGGTACACAGCACAACCACAAGGTTGCCTCAGAGATGAGAGGGAGCCTCCAGCATCACCCAGGTGTTGGTGTTTTCACTCCCGCGCTCACCTTGAAGCAGGATGAAGCACGAGCCACTGGCACATGTGTGCCCCAAAGTTCATGTGTTGGAAACTCATTCCCCCAAATTCTCAGGTTGATGGTATTTGGAGGCGGAGCCTTTGGGACGTAGTTAGAGCTGGATGCGGCTGCAATAGTGGGGTCCACTGATGGAAGTCGTGGCTTTATAAGAAGAGGAAAAGGTATCAGCAGTTAAGATGTTGGTTAGGACCAATTGCATCCAATATCCAAGTGCCCCAGCTTTGCCTCAATTTCAGCTTCCTGCTTATGTGCACCTGTGGAGGGAGCAGGGGATAACACAAATAATTTGATTCTTGCCACCATGCAGGAGATGTGGATTGGATTCCCGACTGATGATTTTGGCCCTGGTCCAGCTCCAGCTGTTGGAGGCACCTGAGGAGTAAACCAGGGGATGCAAGCTCACTCTCTCTCTCTCTCTCTCTCTCTCTCATTGGTCTTTCTCTCAGTCTCTCTCTGTTTCTCAAGCAAATCAATTAAAATGTAAAAATAAGACAAGAAAGAGATCTGAGACAGCACAATCCCCCTCTCACCATGTGATGCCCTCCACTGGGCTATGACAAGAGCAAGAGGACCCGCCCTAGAAGGGGCCCCTCGACCTTGAACTTCCCGGCCTCCAGCGCTGGGAGAACTGAATCTCTGTTCCTTCCAGGAGAGCCAGTCTGTGGTTCTCTGGGGTAGCAGCACAAGATGGGCGAAGGCCATTCACAAAGGGAAAATCCCCTTCACAAAGCATGAGGGAGCCCTGTAGGTTTCATTAAAGACCATTCAAGGGATGGAGGAATTAAGATGACATTCCCCTGAAAAATTCTTTCTTAGACATCTCTTTCCTGATTGGTGTTTTTAGCGTTAAATATTTCTTCCTTAAAGTCTTCATCCATTTACCAAGCTTCACTTGGGCTCAGCCTCACGCGCTGTGAGTTTTCTGATGTTGCTGGGGAGTCAGATGCAGGAGTGCGTGCAACCCCGAGGACTCTCCAGGGAGAAGGCCAGGCTGGGCAAGGCAAGGAGTGAGGTGCAAGTGGACGGCTCGGCTTGGGTGCAGCAGGCCCCCGGAGGACTCATTTATCATTGTGGTTTCCATCTTGTTCTTTCCCTCCCTCCCTCTCTCTCTCTCTTTCTTTCTCCTCCCTCCTCTCCTCTCCTCTCCTCTCCTCTCCTCTCCTCTCCTCTCCTCTCCTCTCCTCTCCTCTCCTCTCCTCTCTTCCCCTCTCCTCCTCTACCCTCCCCTCCCCTCCTCTACCCCTCCTCCCCCCCTCTCCTCCCCTCCTCTTCCCTCCCCTTCTCTCTCCCTCTCGCTCTCACTCTCGCTCTTGCTTTCGCTCTCCCCTGCTCCCCCCAGGCCTCTAGGTGCTCAGGGAGCACAGGGCTAGCGTCCTCCTGCCGGAACTGCCTCACAGCCTTGGCACTGATACCGTCTCACCGCGCGAGGGCTCCTTCTCAGACTGCTCTTCTCCCTAGTCCTGATTCTTCACCCATGCCTTGGGAACCTCTTCGCCATCACATATTCTGTCTTCACACACCTCAAACTTTCCCATGTACTTTGAAAAAGTGTGATAATCAAAACAGTATGTGGGTCCCCAAGAGAGGGAAACACACACAAAACTGACTCTCCTCTCACAGTTTTCTTTTTAATGGATTCTAGAATCTAGAGTATCCTGGTATTTCTTGACTATTCAGAACATTCTAGAATACCTGAGTATCCCACTCCCCCCCAGCCACCACATTTTCCAGCTTAGGATCCTCTTTCCCTCATCTCCAGGCATCCTTCCAATGACTCAGCATACTCTGGAACGATCCAGCTGGGTTGCCCTCACCCTTTATCATTACTGGCCAGCATCTAGTTTGTCTTAATCAGCTGAGTTCATATTTAACTGTAAATCCCCCCTAAGTCCTAAATCCTCCCTAAAAATCTGATCCTAAAAAATACAGGGCTGAATATCTCCCAGTCACGATTTAACCCACATTGACTACGTGTTTTCAAGCTCTGGGAAGCATTTGTTACCCATGTGCATCCTAATTCCTGCTGGTGATGGACACCCTTTTCCCAGATTCTCTGTCACTTCCCATGTCTCCAAGGAGATCTCAGGGCTGGGGCTGTGGTGCAGCAGGTTAAGCCACTGCCTGTGATGCCAGCATCCCATATGAGCACTGGTTCCTGTCCCTGGCTGCTCCACTTCTGATCCAGTTCCCTGATGATGTGTCTGGGAAAGCAGCAGAAGATGGCCCAAGGCCTTGGGTCCCTGTATCCATGTGCGAGGGGTTCCAGGCTCCTGGCTTTGGCCTGGCCCAGCCCCAGCTATTGTGGCTATTTAGGGAGTAAACCAGCAGATGAAAGATCTCTCTCTGTATCTCCCTCTGTCTCTGTACTCTGCCTTTCAAATAAATAAATCTTTATTTTAAAAAAGAAAATATCTCAACTCTTGAGATAGGGCTAACTGTTGTTGTCAGTATTGCAGGACTTACTTTAAAGCTTATCAAAGGAGGCCAGCACTGTGGCGCAGTGGGTAAAGTCACTGCCTGCAGTGCCAGCATCCCATATGGATGCCAGTTCGAGTCCCAGATGCTCCACTTCTGATCCAGCTCCGCTATGGCCTGGGAAAGCAGTAGAGGATGGCTCAAGTCCTTGGGCCCCTGCACCCATGTGGGAGACCTGGAAGAAGCTCTTGGCTCCTAGCTTCGGATTGACCCAGCTCCAGCTATTGCGGCCATCTGGGGAGTGAACTATCAGATGGAAGACCTCTCTGCCTCTGCCTCTGTAACTGTCTTTCAAATAGATAGATAGATAGATAGATAGATAGATAGATAGATAAAACCTATCAAGGAGCTGTGACCTCCTGGCTTCACCAATTCTACATTTTCCATAGTCCCTATTAATTTGTCACTTGTGTAAGGCCTCCTCCTTTTTTCAATTGTGTAAAATTAATTTCCATTCTTCCTGGCATAAATTTAGTTTATCTCATTTGCTGTTTTCAGGAGATGGGAATGGTGTTAATTAAATGAAGGATTTCACACCAATTCGGAAGTTTATTGTAGGGAGGAGCTAAAGAGATCATCCCAGTGACAGGGACAGCAGTGGAAGCTTTTGTGAGTGCATAGCAGCCTCAGGTGAGGTTTACACAGAAATGTGACCTGTGAATGGAGCATTCTCTATAGTATCAAGTTCAGTTGTCGGGGAACTCCGAAAGTGATGCTGCTTTCTTGTTTCAGTCCAAACCAGAGAGAGGTTGGAGCAACTAGGGCACAGAGTTTGGTTTTGTTTTTGCCTGGCATAAAAAAATAAATAAAAAGGTATAAAAAGGTAGTGAGAGTTAAGGGGGACAGTTACAAGTCATTCGAAGAAAAGTTTCACAAAATTTTTTTTTGAGAGACAGAGTTACAGAGAGGCAGAGGCAGAAAGAGAGAGAGAGAGAGAGAGAGAGAGAGAGAGAGAGAGAGAGGTCTTCCACCTGCTGGTTCACTCCAGAAATGGCCACAATGGCCAGAGCTGGGCCGATCTGAAGACAGGAGCCAGGAGCTTCTTTCGGGTCTCCCATGTGGGTGTAGGGGCCCAAGGACTTGGGCCATCCTCTACTGCTTTCCCAGGCCATAGCAGAGCTGGATCAGAAGTGGAGCAGCTGGGACTTGAACCAACACCCATATGGGATGCTGGCCCTTTTTTTTTTTTACTTGAATGTCACAGTTACACAGAGGAGAGGCAGAGAGAGAGATAGAGAGAGAGAGAGAGAGGTCTTCCATCTGCTGGTTCACTCCCCAGATGGCCACAATGGCCAGAGCTGGGCCGATCCGAAGCCAGGAGCCAGGAGCTTCTTCCAGGTCTCCCATGCAGGTGCAGGGGCCCAAAGACTTGGGCCATCTTTTACTGCTATCCCAGGCTATAGCAGAGAGCTGGATAGAAAGTGGAGCAGCTGGGTCTCAAACCAGTGCCCACATAGTATGTCAGTGCTGCAGGCAGCAGCTTTGCCCCCTATACCACAGCTCCAATCACAGAGCGTTTTCTCCCCATCTGTCTCTCTAAGTCCTGGGCACGTGACCAGGGCAGGCCCAGTCAACCCTGTCCTACTGGCAGTACCACTTGCATCCAGTGCCATCACCCAACCCATCCGCAGCCTCCCTACCCCCTCCCCCTGCCCAAAGACAGTACCAGAATGACAGATGGAGGCCAACGCCCGGAACAGGGGCAGCAAAGACGTTCTGTGGTGCTGAGGAGCTTGGAAGCCAACCCTCCCCCAGAGCCATGGCAGCGGAGGACGCACTGAGCAGCAAGGTGAGCGCAGCTGGAAGTCTCCCACAGTGAGTGGCGCCCGCGCCAAAGCCACGAAGACAGATCTGAGCACAGCACTGGCAGAAAAGGCGAGATCGCCACGCCAAACGAGGGGATTAGATGGGGGCACATGAGTGAGTTCACATTTTACTTTCCTGGGGCAGGCGTCTGGGCCAGGGGTTAAGATGCTGTCATCGCACGGCACAGTATATGGGTTCCACTCTGACTGCAGCTGGCTGCCAATGCAGACCCTGGAACACAGCAGTGATAGCTCAAGAACTGAGTTCCTGCCACTCACGTGGGAGACTTTGCTTGAGTTCCCAACTCCCGATTTTGGCCCAACCCAGCCCTGCATGGCCTCTGTGTTGCAGGGGTCTGCAGTTCTTATAATTCTCTCTTCTTTGCTGAGTTCGCATCTTATGCTCCCAAAAATGAGAAGCACAGGGGCTGGTGCTGTGGCATAGTGGGTAAGGCCGCTGCCTGCAGTGCTGGCATCCCATATGGGAACCAGTTCGAGTCCCGGCTGCTCCACTTCCGACCCAGCTCTCTGCTGTGGCCTGGGAAAGCAGTAGAAGATGGCTCAAGTCCTTGGGCCCCTGCACCTGCATGGGAGACCTGGAAGAAGCTCCTGGCTCTTGGCTTCAGATCAGCCCAGCTCTGGCAGTTGCAGATGGAAGACCTCTCTCTCCCCCTCTCTCTCTGCCTCTCTATAACTCTGCCTTTCAAATAAATAAATAAATCTTAAAAAAAAAAGAAAAGAAAAAATATGAGGAGCACAGACAAGGAAGGGTGAAGTAAAGCAGGAGTGGCTTATTTAAGAAAACAAAAGCAAAGGAGGCAAACACTCCTCGACACTAAGAGGGATCCCGGTAGAAGGTAAATGTGAAAATAACTACAACTCCCGGCAGTGGTGACAGGAGTGAGCCCTTTTGAAGGCTGATGGTCCAGGGCTTTTCAGGCTGTAGAAAGGGGGAAGTTCTCATTTCTGGTCCAGGAAAGGGATGGTTTTCATTGGTTAATTGGATCATAGTTCCACTAGAGATTCAGCAGAAAACGCATGAAACTTTCCCCTCAATTGCATAGGATCCTCATTAGCTAGCTGGGTTACAGCAGCACAGAGAAACCTTGATTGCCAGGACTAGCACCTAACATCAGCAGCCCTCACAGAAGCTGGTTGCTTGAATTTTCTTATCCCCAGCGCATGGGGAGGGGCCCCTGGTCCACATCTATGTGGCCAGGAGTCTAGCTCTCCATCAGCTGTGGTCACTGGGGAATGACCCCGTGGATGGGGTCACTCCCTGCCACCATAAATAAATGAATACATCTTGTAAAAATGCCATTCCTGATGGAAATACTGAGAATAACTTGGTCACATGCTCATTCACTCATTTTTAAAAAGTATTTATTTAGGCCAGCACCACGGCTCACTAGGCTAATCCTCTGCCTGTGGCGCCAGCACCCCGGGTTCTAGTCCCGGTTGGGGCGGCGGATTCTGTCCCAGTTGCTCCTCTTCCAGTTCAGCTCTCTGCTGTGGCCCGGGAGTGCAGTGGAGGATGGCCCAAGTCCTTGGGCCCTACACCCGCATGGGAGACTAGGAGGAAGCACCTGGCTCCTGGCTTCAAATCAGCGCGGTGCACTGGCCGCAGCAGTCATTTAGGGGGTGAACCAACGGAAGGAAGACCTTTCTCTCTGTCTCTCTCTCTCACTAACTCTGGCTGTCTAAAAAAAAAAGTATTTATTTATTTGAAAGGCAGAGTTATGGGGGAGGTGGAGAGACAGAGAGAGAGAAAGACATCTTCCATCAGCTGGTTCATGCCCCCAAATGGCCATACCAGCCAGGGCTGGGCTGATCCAAAGCCAGGAGCCTGGAGCTTCTTCTGGTCTCCCATGTGGGTGCAGGGGCCCAATCACCTGCACCATCCTCTGCTGCTTTCCCAGGTGCATTAGCAGGGAGCTGGATGGGAAGTGGAGCAGCTGGGACTTGAACCGGCGCACATCTAGGACATGGGTGTCACAAGCAGCAGCTTAACCCTCTATGCCACGGCACTGGCCGCATTTCATTCATTTCTTAACAAACAGAAATATGCTGAACAGCAGCTGTAGGCCAGGTATGAGCAGGGTTCCAGGCTCCTGGTTTTGGCCTGGCCCAGCCCCAGCCTTTGTGGCTATTTAAGGAGTAAACCAGCAGATGGAAGATCTCTCTCTCTCTCTCTCTTTCTCTCTGTCCCTCTCACTTCTTTCTCTCTCTGTGTCACTCTGCCTTTCAAATAGAATAAATTAAAAAAAAATCAGTCTACCTTCTTGGTAGAAGCTGGGGGCGGGGCAGAGTGGTTCACTTTCCCCTGACAACTTCAGTGGACCCCCAGGTCCCTGAAGGCAGAGCCTTTTTCTTTGGAGGTGTTGCAACGAAGACCTCATAACTTTCGTAACAACCACAGGACACTGGATTCTTTGGGCGGGTTGACTGTCTCCTTCAGGATGGGGGCAGGATCACAGACCAGACCCCAGGTGCCTGCCTCCCTGGGGTGAGCAGGGCACAGCAAAGCCACCTGACCACACACCTCCTGCCCTGGCCGTCACCTTCTGCAGCGCCACTGTTGCGGTCCCTCTTGACACACTCACAGCACGACCTGTCCATCATTTAAAAATGGACAGAAGACAATGAAAAGAAAAAAGAAAACCATCAGAATGCCGCCTCCTGAGCCAAGGACCTGCATTTTTTTTCACATCATGTGTAATTTTACCTAGTTTCTGGTTTCCTTTTAAAGCTCTTTTGGCTCTTGAATCCCAGCAAATCCCACCTACACCAATTACTAACTCTGTGAATTTATAAAAATTTTGCTTTATTTGAAAGTCAGAGACACAGGGTCAGAGACAGACAGAGATCTTCCACCCACTGGTTTTATTCCCCAGATGCCTGCAGTGGGAGAGGAGCTGGAATTCAACCCAGGTAGATGCCTGCAGTGGGAGAGGAGCTGGAATTCAATCCAGGTTTCCCACGTGGGTAGCAAGGCCCTAACTACTTGAGCCATCACTGCTGCCTCCCAGGATTCCAAACCAGGCATCTGACATGGCCTGCAGTGCCCAGCTGGTACCTTAACTGTTGCACCAACCACGGGTCCCACTAGCTGAGTGACTTGAGGCAAGTGGGGACAGGGCTCTCTCTGCGCTGCAAAATGACAGCAGGAGTCATAGTTACCGTGAGAATTCATGGGTTCATACAAGTGCCTGGTGTGGAGTGAGCACCCCAGCAACGCTGGCTGTCAGGTAACAAGGAAGTGCAGGACATCCGGGCAGCGCAACCACAGGGGTGGCTGTTGCTTATGCCTGCCTGCAAACACTGCTCTGGCCCAGCTGTGCCCTGTGGGGCTGGGGCTCGGCTGTGCGCAAAGTGCAGATTGAGGAGCTAGAGGGCTGGGCCAGACTCCGGAGTCTCCGGGCAGCACGTGGAGGGTGCGACCCGAGGGAAGGGGAGCTGAGAGGAGGTGGGGGGCGTTAGAGCAAGTTCCCGGGGCCACCCAGCGTGGCTGTGTCTCCGATGACCAGCCGTCACTGTTCACACTTGGGGGGTTGAAGGAGAAGGGGATTCCAGGCACAGCCAGCGTGAGGCAGGGGACCATTCCCTGGCTTAGCGAGGCTGAGCCATCGAGGCCAAGGCCGTGGTGTGCAGTGCCAGAAGCAAAGAGGAGACTAAGCACCAGGACTTGGCCCACGGACGTGTTTGTGGTGGTAGGGGGAGTTCCCGGGACGTCAGGGCACCGCCCCGGGTGGGAGTGGGGGGAGCTGCTGCAGGTGTCACTTCGGGAGGGGTGTCGCCCTCCCCTGGGGCCGCTCGCTGCCACCCATGCCATCCCCCAAGACACAGGCCCCCTGGACTGGCCTTTTGTACAGGGTTGGAAATAAGAGAGATACATGCATAAATAATAACATTTTAAATGTCTGACCCAATCCCTGTCAACTTCATCTGTACAGTAGTCCCCCCCCCCACCCTTTATGGAAAGGTTCAGTCTCCCTTGGTCTACTGCAGTAAGCACCATACTATCAGGTATTTTCAGACAGAGAAGCCACAGTCACACAGCTTTAATTATGATATTTCATCATTGCTGTCCTATCTTATCATTAGTTGTTGTCAGTCTTCTACTGTGCCTAATTTATGTTTAACTTTATCATAGGTATGTGTATTCAGGACAAACACACCTATCTAGATAGACAGATGATAGGTAGATAGACAGATGATAGGAAGATAGATGATAGAGATAGATAGATAGATAGATATGATTGATAGAAAAATGATAAATGGATGGATAATGATTGATAGAAAGATGATAGGTGATAGATTGATAGAAATAGCTGATAGATTAACATGCTAGATATAGAGATACATGATAGAAAGATGGTAGGTGATAGATGATAGACATAAATAGATGATAGGTTGACAGATGATGGATGGATAGATAGGGATGGATTGATGATTGATAGATGATAGACAATTGATAGAGATGGATAAAGAGATGATAGATGATGGATGGATAGTTAGGGAAGGATAGAGATAGTTAAATAGGCGATAGATTGACAGATGATAGATAGATAGGAATAGAGAGATACTGTTATGGTTTCGGGCACCAGCTGCAAGTCTTAGAGTACACCCCTCATAGATGAGGGAGGACCAACTGTTTATGTGGGCCTAGCAGGCAGAGCCACCAGGGGCTCTCAGGAGTCGCCTCCGTCTCTCGGTAATGTCCCTCCATGTCTTGGTAATGTCCCTCCATGTCTCTGGCCCTCCATGTCTCTGTCCCCCATATGTGGAGGAGACACAGCCTTCCTGCGGTTGCTGGGTAATTCTGCTTGCCTTTGTCCACAGGGTGCAGAGAGCAGTCATCTGGACCCGTGCTATTTCATTATTGCTGTCTGTTCTCAGAGTGTCTCCCAGGCTGGGGACACAAAGCTAGACAATAGAGATTTGCTGCTTAAATGCCTCAGGATGTGGCTAGGAGGAACAGAAGAAAACTAAACAGCATTCTAGTGTGTGTGGGGGGGGTGGGAGTGGGGGTTGGAGATGGGGAGGATAGGCAAAGCACAAACACAGAGAGAGAGATCTTCCATCTGCTGGTTCATTCCCCAAATGCCCACAGTAGCCAGGACTGGGCCAGGCAGAATCCAGGAGCCAGGAACTCCATCCTGATCTCCCACATGGACGGCAGGGATATAAGCACTTGGACCATCAGCTGCTGCCTCCCAAGATGTAGAGCAACCGGGACTTGAACCAGCACGCCAATATGGGATGCAGTGAGGAATGCACTGAGCTGAAATTCCAGTCCCAAGGAAGGCTTTGGTTCCACTCGGAAAGTCGGAGGATGAAAACACTCCGGGGAAGCAGAAGGCTCGGAAGAGAGATGCAGCAAGGTTGGAGAATGGTTGATAACAATTGAAACTGGTGATGAGCATGTGAGGAGAGTCATTATCCTAGCCTAATTGCTTGTCTGGGAATGGTATGGGGGGGCAGAGGAAAGAGAAGGAAAGCCACATACATATGCATAAATTCTTGTTGGACTTTTTTGTTAAGGCTCATTTATTTGAAAGGTGGTGTTACAGAAGGGGGAGACAGAGCTGAGAGAGAGAAGTCTTCCACCTGCTGCCTAACTCCCCAAATGGCTGCAGTGGTCAAGGCTGAGCCAATCCGAAGCCAGGAGCCAGGAGCTTCTTCAGGATCTCCCACGTGGGTGCAGGGCCCCAAGCACTTGGGCCATCTTCTGCTGCTTCCCAAGCGCATGAGCAGAGAGCTGGATCAGAAGTGGAGCAGCCAGAACTTGAACCGGCACCCATATGGGATGCCAGTGCTGCAGGCGATGGCTTAATCCACTGCACCACAGCACCAGCCCTATTTGGACATGTTTTGATGTTGTTAGTTGGGTGATCTTGTGCGTGTAGGGAAAGAGATGGAGGGAGACCGTGATAATGAATTACAAATGGTATTGAAGGGTAACAGAAAGCAAAGGAAAAAATCACAGTGAGCAGGTGAGGGGCCGGGGTAGACACCAGTTAGGGCGTTGAGGCCCCCAGGAGCAGGAGCGAGAGAAACTGCTAGAAAAGCTCTTCTTTCGGCACATATTTGCCAAGTGCCCCTGTGTTGTCTAGCTCCAGGCCCTGGGGATCGTGCTGGAGGCAAACAGGTGGGTCTATGCCTGTGCAGCAGCTGCTTGCTGCTTCTGTCCAGGAAGCTGTGGTGGGACCAGGGAGTTAGGGATGAGGGGCTGTGTGCCAGCCACCAAGGCCATTGGGCCTCCATGGAGGATTCGAGCTCTTCCTCCCCTTCCTTTTTAGGAAGGGTCTTTACTGAAAGCCCACCCACTCAACCTGGCTTCAGAGGATTGGCTGACCCTCTGAGAGGTCTGCTCCACGGCCTGGCATGACCACGGGTGACACCACAGGTACATGATTGGAGAAGGATGAGTCGGCACTCCGGGGGGACTGGAGTTAAGTCACAGCCTCAGACTTCCTGGGGGGAACATGACACCCAGGCCAGGAAGCTGCTGCAGGAAGTTTCCTGGACGCTTGCACGCTGCACCCCAGCCCCCTTCTGCTGCATCCACTAGGCCACTTGTTCCTCACAGGCGAGCGCTGAAGAGACATTCTGCTCTCCAGCAGAATGGTGCACTCCTATATTTAGCTGCATTGTGTAATCGAGTGACCATAATACTCTGTACTCACAATATACCTTAGATCAGAGGAACACGATGAGCTCTGTAAGCATCCCCGGCACAACCCCCTTGGGGAGGAAGGAGTGTGCCAAGCCTGATGATCCCAGGCTCACAGCGAGAGAGAGACAGAGGCCAGGGAGGGGAGGTGTTGCCAAGGTGCCCTAATGACTCAGGGACTGGAATGAAACCACCTGCCTCTTCCTGCACCTGCAGAGGCCCGGCTCCCCTGAGTCAGCCCGCCCTCCCCCCCTTCCCTGGCACAGACATTCCTTTGCTCACGCAGGCATCCCTGGCTCTAGACATGCTTGCTGCTTGGTTTTAAAGCCCATTCATGCCTCGTGATCGAAGCAGAAATACTGTCTGTGCTGGGGCCAGCATTTGCACCCCTGGGGTACCTCAATGCTCCGGAGAGATGTTTCTCCCCAAAGCCACACCTTTGGTTGAAAGGAGCGGCGAAGCTGGAACCCAGAAGGAAGTGCTGTGTAAAGTTGTGTTAAGGCGTCAGTCCAGGTTCCGTCTCTCTCATGACCCTGAGTAACCAACCAGATGCTCCACTTCACAGAAGTGGCTGGACAAGGCAGTCCTGGGGGGAGAGGCAGGCTCTTGGGTAGGAATCCTCAGGGCTGCTCTGAGCACGAGCAGGACCTCTCTTCTTAGAAAGAGCAAGCCACACCATAGGTTAGAAGCTCAAAATCCAGTGCTTTCTGGCCATTCTGTCATCACTGGTCATCACCACTTCCATAGAAAACAGTGTGCAATGGATGAGCAGAGCTGTCACTCCTTGGCAAAGGTAGAGTGGCAGGAAGTCAGCCAACCAGAGTGGGCTTTGAGTACGCGGTGTTTCATCTGGGGGTAGGGTGGCGCCACGGTGAGAGACACAGACTTTCTGTTCCCCAAGCCCCAGTATAGATGCACCCCCACTTAACAACCATCTGACTTAACAGTGTTTTGATTTTACGATCATACAAACATACTCGTACAGCCATTGTATTTCACTGCCAATGTTGTATTCAATAAATTACTTCAACTGTTCTACTCTTTATTATGAAATAAACCATAGGCTAATGCAAGTGTTCTGGGAACATTTACATAGGCTAGCCCAAGCCAGGATGCCCAGGAGGTTAGGCAATATTAAGCGCATTTGTGACTTACAATGTTTTCAATTTACGATGATTTTCTCAGGAGATAATCCCATGGTAAATTGGGGAGCATCTGTGTATCCCCCACATCACACCTGACATTGCTTCATGGAGAGATGGGGTCCATAGCCTCTCTGCTCAAACCTTGACCAACATTTACAGCTTCCTTTCCCACTGGAACATGGCAGAAGTGGTAGAGCATGAGTTTCAAGACCAGGTTGTACAAGACAGTGCTGCTTGCCTCTTGGTGTCTTGGATTACCCCCTCCGGGAGAAGCCAACCTCCAAGCCCTATACCCAGGAGCCTTGTGGAGAAACCCATGGGAGAAGAACTGAGATTTGCAGCCTTCAGCTGGGCGCAGCTCCCCAGCAACAGGGCTGGCCCAACTCCAGAGCACACTGTCCAGCCATGTCTCATCTTCAGCTAACTGCAGCCCCACTCAACACAGGGCTGCCTGGGAGACCGCTGAGTGAGAACTGCTGGGCCCATCTTTGCTGCATTTCTCAGCCACACAGGCAGAAATGAGGACTACTTTTTGAGCCACTAGGTTTTGGGTAGTTTGGAAAGATTGAACAGAACCCTATAAAACGCTGTGAGAGATGTGTGTGGAAGAATCCATCAGGCCACCGTGTACAAGAAGGAATGAAAGTGGAACAATGTTAAAGCGGGTCGGCAAATTACAGAAACTGTCCATAAAGGCGGTATTGACGCAGTTGTTCAGCAGTATCCATAGGGATTTGGTTCCTGTATTCTCCGCAGAGACCAGGGTCCTCGGATGCTCCAGGCCCTTCAACAGAGTGACACATTATTTGCCTATAACCTATGGACATCTTCCGCAGACTTTAATTCTTCCCTAGGTTACTTAAACTACCTAGTGCAATGTGAGTGCTAGGCAAATCGTGGTTATCCTGCATTGTTTAGGGACTAATGACAAGGGGTACAAAATCCTGTATATTTTTAGAATTTTTACAGTCTTCAAAATATTATTTTTGACCCACAGCTGGTTGAATTCATACATGTGAAGGCTGTGGAGAAGGAAGTCCTGCTCAGAAGCCCCAGAGGTGGAGTGCCTGCTAAGCAGCAATGGTTAACTCTGCCACAAGCCAAGACATGGGGAGGGAGGATGCAGGCAAGAGAGAGCCACTGTGCAGAGCGGAGGTGGGGGCCGGCGTGGTGGTGCAATGGGTTTATCAAAGCGCCGGCTCATGTCCCACCTTCACTTCTGATCCAACTCCCTGGATGGCCTGGGCGAAGCTGCACAAGATGGCCCAAGTGCTTGAGTCCCTGTTACCCAGGTGAGACCTGGATGAAGCTTCAGGCTCCTGGCTTCACCCTGGCCCTATCCCTGGCCATTGTGACCATTTGGAGAGTGCAGATGAAAGATCCCCCCCCCACCCACACACACACCTGTCTCTGTAACTCTGACTGTCAAATAAATAAATAAAATTAATAAAATAAATAAAAATTTATAAATATATAAAATATATATAAATATATATATTATTTATTTATTATTATTTATTTATGGATGTGGGGCAGGTGTTGTGGCCCGGTGGGTTAAACCTCTGCTTGGAACGCCTGTATTCCATATCAGACAACTGGTTTGAGTCCTGGCTACTCCATGCTTCCTATATAGCTCCCTGCTAATGCACCAGGGAAAGCAATGGATACTGGCCCAAGTACTGGGGTCCCTGGCTCTCATATGCAAGACTTAGATGGAGTTTTCCAGTTCCTGGCTTTGGATCGGCCCAGCTCTGGCCATTGCAGCCATTTGGGCAGTGAACCAGAGGATGGAAGACCTCTCTCTCTCTCTCCCTATTTCAAATAAATAAAAATCAAATAAATAATAATTTTTAAAATTTTTTTATTTATTTATTTGAAAGGCAGAGTTACAGAGAGGCAGAGGCAGAGAAAGAGAGAGAGGTCTTCCATCCTCTGGTTCACTGCTCAAATGGCTGCAATGGCTGGAGCTGGGCCGATCCGAAGCCAGGAGCCAGGAACTTCTTCTGGGTCTCCTCAACGGGTGCAGGGGTCCAAGCACTTGAGCCATCCTCCACTGCTTTCCCAGGCCATAGCAGAGAGCTGGATTGGAAGAGGAGCAGCCAGGACTGAAACCAGCACCCACAGGGGATGCCAGCACTGCAGATGGACACCTGACCGACTATGTAACAACACAGGCCCCATAAATAACCATTAAAAAAAACCCCAAACAAACAAAATACCAAAAGGTTGTGCTGAGACACAGCCATTCAAGGGGAAAATCAAAAGATGATCCAGGGACCGGTGCTGTGGCATAGCAGGTTTAGCCACCGCCTGGGACACAGGCACCCCATATCGGCGCTGGTTCGAGTCCCAGCTGCTCCACTTCTGATCCAGCTCTCTGTTAATGGCCTGGGAAAGCAATGGAAGATGGCCCAAGTCCTTGGGCCCCTGCTCCTGGCTCCTGGCTTTAATCTGGCCTAGTCCTGGCCTTTGCAGCCATCTGGGGAGTGAACCAGCAGATGGAAGATCTCTCCCAACCCTCTCTTCTCTCTGTTTCAGAGGAATAAATAAATCTTAAAAAAAAAAATGGCCCTGCAAGAGCCCATGGCAGCCGAGTTGAGCAGGCAATGGCCTGCCCCGCTGGGTTCCCTCATGGGCTCTCCCTGTTCCCCTCGTCCTCACTCCTCCCTCCCGGGACTGGCTGGCTCTCCCTAATGCCGCCGTAGTAGCCACCTGCTTTGGCTCCAGCTCTGCTTTCCAGGGAAGCCGGCCTGAGTTAAGCGAGGTGACGGCAGGTGTCACCTGCCTCCAGACTCCCACCTTCTCCCACCCCAGTGCCTGGAGACGGGCTGGGCCTGAGAGCATGTGGCTTAGGACTGTGTAAGGAACCATGGCAGACCCGAAATCAAGCTTGTGGTGGTTTCAGATGAAGCCTGCTTGGTCTGATGCTTTCCAGGCTCGCTATCCCAGACAAAATCAGCCTTCCATGTCTCACAGGGTTTCTGGTCATTTCAGGTTTTACGAATGAATAGCTGGGAGCATTTAAAATAGCCATTTCCAATCAGCATTTTTAAGAAGATAATTCATTCGCAGAACTCCCTTTCCTGAGGCTGAACTGAATTGATAGAGCTATCAGGCTAAAATGCAGACAGTTTTCCCAGGAATTTGGTTCCAATTTCCCTGCTGCAGCCCCGCCCCCATGCATTTTGCTCGTGCTGGTGGGGCCCTGTGTGGTGTCCCCAGCTTCTGTTACAGCAACGCTCAGCTCCTCTCCTCGTGCGCTGGTTCCCAGCAACAGCTCCAGCTCACAAAAAGAGGCAACACTCCATTTCTTGAAAGAGAAGGGTTCATACAAAATTTAGAAATATTAGGCACTGATTCTTTCTCTACATTCTCATTCATCAACCTACTTAGGGTTTCAAAGCACTCGGGAGACGTCTGGATGAAAGAAAATGAGTTTAATAACCAAATGCTGTCATGTAACAGACACTCTTCTCAATGAGATCATTTATTTCTGAAAGAGTAGCCCAACTTAATGGGA
The DNA here is from genome assembly GCF_964237555.1 of Oryctolagus cuniculus. Classification (NCBI taxonomy): domain Eukaryota; kingdom Metazoa; phylum Chordata; class Mammalia; order Lagomorpha; family Leporidae; genus Oryctolagus; species Oryctolagus cuniculus. The sequence goes on from NC_091440.1 coordinate 84,673,961, forward strand.
CTTGGTATAAATATCTGTAATCTCTCTGAGCCCCGCAGTGGAGACCCTACAGCTTGGAGCAGCCAAAGGGGGAGAGCAAACCCCATTCTGAGTGGGAAGTTCAAGATCCTGTTCGTGGTGACTGTTCCGTGGGTCCTACTCCATCACATGAGTGGTGGGCTGCTGTAACAACCCCTTCTCTCTTTTCTACAAGGACACCATGGTATCTTGCAAGAAGTTCACAGGATTTCGTGTTCTTTTTAGAATTGTTTTTGAGGGGTGAGTGTTTTGGTGTAATGTGTTGAGCTGTCACTTAAGATCAAGTCCTACTTCTGCTTCCTCTTCGGCTTCCTGCCAAAGTGCATGGGAGGCAGTGGTGATTGGCCATGTATTTTTCCTCTGCCAATCACATGGGAGACCTGGATGGAGTTCCTGGCTCCTGGGTTTGGCTTGGCCTTGCCCCTGTTATTGCTGGCATCTAGAGAGTGAATCAGAGGATGGAAGACTCTCTCTCTCTCTCTCTCTCTCTCTCTCTCTCTCTCATTCTCTGTCACTTTGCCTTTAAAATAAATTTTTTTTTAAAAAATCATAGTTTGGGCCTGCACTGTGGTGCAGTAGATTAAACCCCTAGCCTGCAGTGCCAGCATCCCATATGGGTGCAAGTTTGAGTCCCGGCTGCTCTACTTCTGATCCAGCTCTCTGCTAACAGCCTGGAAAAGCAGTGGAGGATGGCCCAAGTCCTAGGGCCCCTGCACCCGTGTAGGAGACCAGAAGAAGCTCCTGGCTCCTGGCTTTGGATCAGCCCAGCTCCAGCTGTTGTGGTCATTTGAGGAGTGAACCAGCGGATAGAAGACCTTTTTCTCTCTTTGGCTCTACCTCTCTCTGTAACTCTGTCTTTAAAACAAATAAAATAAATCTAAAAAAAAAAGAAGAAAGAAAAGAGAAAAATCACAGTTTAAAACAACCCTGAAGGCTTGTAAAATCTGGATTCTAGATCACAGAACTTTGTTGCTGTTAAGTACCATCATTCCCTGAATCTTTCATTACTTATGCAGCTCAAATTTTACAACAAAACTGAATGATTTTTCTCCCAAAATTTGTTTCCTTATGTCAAAATCATGCAATCCAATTTCCGTCTGTGTTTCTGTAGCTTGTGGATTAATTCTAGGTCATTCTATTTAAATTGGTCAACATGGCATTAATTTCACAAGCCACTTCCCCAAGCAAAGATCTCTTCGGCTACAATTTATTTTTTCAGTTAAACTGCACTGAAATCTAAGGAGCTATTGCCACCTTTGAAGCTGGCTTTCCCCTGACTTCATCCTTCTTGCAGATCTAAGGAATGCGGATTCCTCCTGAATTCCTCCTGCCATCCAAAGCTGTCCTCTATGATTACATATCATTTGAAGGAAGCAGTTACTGTAAGAAGCTGTGAGCGTGCCCTAAGTTAGGGCTTTTCCAAACATTCCCAGTATCAAGATGACTTTCAGGTTGGAGATTTCTGCCATCCGCCCGGTCAGACCCAGTCAGCCGTGGTGGGTGCCGAACGTGTGCTGTCAACAGAAGGTTGCATCACAGCTGCCGGCACAGGGCGTGCCGCATGGCTGGCATCAGGCTCATTTGAGGCCCTGAGTGTTGAGAAAGAGCCGGGTAGAGCAATGTCGTCAAGGTCAATAGGTGAAATTCTGCTCCACTTCTGAAAGTTGTTATTAGGAGAGAAAAAAAATCTTTCCCTCCCCCCTCTTGCTTCTCCTTGCTGCTGTTTTCCTGAACTTGACAGTGTACTTGATCTTCACAATGCTCACCTTCCCAAGCCGTGCAACTCAGCCACATTTTCTGCTGAGCCAGCCAACAGGAACAGACACCAGGGGCTATGGCAACCACAGGCGTGTGTGTGTGTGTATGTGTGTGTATGTGTGTGTGTGTGTTGTGCTTGCTGTGTGTGTTTGTGTATAGTATGTGTGTATCTGTATGTGTGTGTATGTGGTGTGAGAGTATGTACGCGCTAGTGTGTGTGTTGTGTGTTTGTGTGTGTGGTGTGATAGTGTGTGAGCATCAGCATGTGAGTGTATGTGTTGTATGTTTATGTGACTGCATGTGTATTGTGTATGTGTGATGTGTGAGTGTGTGCTTTAGCATATGCGTGTATGTATTGTGTGTTTAGGTGATTGTGTGTGTTTGTGCATGAATGTGTGTGCATTAGCATGTGAGTATGTTCTTGATGTATCTATATGTGTTCATGTGTGTGTATATATGTTGCTTTCCCTCTGATCTCTTTCTCCAAAATCATTGGCCAGTGAAATCCACACTTCCTAAAACAGAGCCCACATCCCTGCCCCCATACAAGGAACTGAAGCCAAAAAAAAAAAAAAAAAAAAGGAAAGAAAGAAAAAGAACCAGCAAACAAACCCTCACACCAAGATGCCTGCCCTACCATCAGCGAGTTTGCAGGAAGGAAATAGGTCTGGGTTTTACCCTCTGCTCCCAGAGCCTGCTCCTGGGAGAATGAGGGAGGTGGACCTTTGCTAAGACCAGGCTGTGGACACCAGTGTGCAACTCATCTGCAGGAGTGTAGCTCGCCCTCATTAGGGGGTAAAATGCTTGCATAAGTCCAATTTACACCAGTGATTGGGGAGCCACGGAGAAGTGGCTCCTAATTAGCCGAGCGGGGTTTCCATTGCACAGAAAGCTCCGATAGAAGGGTTTTGGCTCTTCCTGCACTGGAAGCCAGAAGCCTGCGCTCGACCAGAAGGAGGAGGCACAGTTTGGTTGTTAGTCACCAAGAGAACCAAAGGAGGAGTTGCGAAACCGGGGCTTGGTCCCTGAGCCCTGGCTTCCTTGTCTGCCCAAGGAGGGTATTGGACTCGGGTTCTGGGTCTCCACCAGCTCGCAGATCACGTGACGCTGTAAAATTCCTTGGTATTTGGTCAATATTAGGGAGTCCCTGCTGGAAAGCTGGGTTAACAGACAACTTGCAGGTCGGGTTCTGAGAAAGCCTCGTGGCCCTGGTAAGAAAGACAGGGAATCTAGAGAGGAGAGGGAGTAGTCTTCCTACTATGGTGGAATGGGCAGGGGGTTTTAGTCAAAGAAGAATAAACCATGGGCAAACTCCTAGTCACAGTTTATGTCTGGCTCCCGCATAATTCTCTTTTCCTATCAATCTTGGTAAAGGATTTAAAATCAGTGTCTTCTGGCTTTAGATGGATTTGCAGGTGCGGACACTGAAGTATTAGTTTCAGTGGTGGAGTGGGAGGCTTTTCTCTGACAGTGGGCACTGCAGGCATGAGCTGGGGGACTAGGGAAAGTGGCAGGTGCAACAGCAGCTTCCAGGGCACAGATCAGATCCTCTAACTTCCGGTGCTGGGGCTTTGTAAGCCAAAGAAACTCAGTCTTTTCTCTTTCTCGCTCTCCCTCCCCCTTTCCCCCCAACTTGTCCTTCAAGTACCACAGCCACACTCTCTAGGGCTTGTCCCCAGCACCGGCCCCCTGCTGCCACACCCAGACAGGAGGCGCCATCATAGAGGAGAGAGGACCAGGGAGCCCTGCTTGGCAGAGCACTGCCCTCCCTTGCCCAGAGTGCTCTGGTGACCCTGGAGGCGGCACGTGATTGAGCAGCTGTGGGCGCAAGCGCAAGCTGGCTCCCCGGCTCTGCTTGTTTGCATTCCAGTTGATGATGCAGCTGGCAAACGCTCTCCCACTGTCTCAGCTGCCTGCTGCGTGCATGCGTGTGTGGTGAGCAGCCTGTGGCTACGGGGGCCCATGTGCTCAGAAGGGAGGGCGTGAAGCTCACGGGAGCGTCAGCTGCCTCCCACCAGCTATTCCGTCTTCCCAGTGGCATCCAGGGTGTGGGGGAAGGTTGCCCTAATCCACCCCATGTGCTCCCAAATGGATTTCCTTCCCCTGTTGAGAGGAAGGGGCAGGAGAGACAGGAAAGACAGGGCATCACCAGGCATTGGACTTTTAAGCAGACAAAGCCTCTTGTAAAATAAGGATCAGAAAGTCTGAGTCCCTGTTGGGTAACCAGTCCAGACAGGTACACCCAGCTGGATAGGGCCAAGGTAAGCTCCCCAGCAGGGGGCTCTGGAGCATCCTGGTCTCCCAAAGACAGAAGGCATAAATAGGAGGGGCAGCTTCCAAGCCTGGAAGGAATCTAAACTGGCTGTGACTCAGGTGCTGTTGTTGTCAAAAGGTGTTGCTCAGAGGGGTGGCTAAGACAAGAGAACCTCCAATCACTCTGGGCACTCAGCTGACCACGTGGCCCCGTAATCATGTACTTAGTGAGACTGGTGCCGGTGCTGGGAGCCATTTCCTGATGCAAAGCAAATATTTGCATTGGACGAGCTGAGTAAAGCTGCAGAATGTTTGCTAGATTTTTCACATTTTCTCTGCTGCAACTAGGAGCCTTGCAGAGCCTCATTTGTGGCAATCAGCTAAGAACCCGTCTTCCGCAGGTGGTTTGCACTGAAAGCTAGTGACTTCATGCATTACGAATGTCCTCGCTGGCTGGCTCGTGCAGTCTCCACTTGCTCTTCTGTTTTGTTTGTGTATTTAGTGCCGAGGCATAATTTTCAAGTGTCCCCCAAATCGAAGGATTGGGGGACAGGAACCGTAGCCTTATGCAGCTCCATAGGTCATCCTGCTGCTGGCCTGTTGTTCTCTAGCTCAGGGATGGAAATCAACAAATGCAAGGCTGGTGGGAGGCACAGGAGCTGGTCCTATCTCTGTCACAGGTACAGGTGATCGGGTCACTTAACCTCTAAGCATTAATTTCCAGATCTGCAAAAATTACATCCAAAGTCCTGTCCAACAAAAATAGCTTGAATGCATCTGGAGTAGGTTCAGAACATTTGTGTATGGGAGACGGGAGTGGGGGTGGAACAGCTCCAAGTCTGATGTGAGGCTGAGTCCTCTTGGGAGTGGGTGTGCCATGTCCTCGACCTTAGCCAGAGTCCGTGGGTGAGCCAGTCCTCAGAGTCACCTTGACATTGCATGAGCCTTTCCTGTGAGTTTTCAGTCAGCTGGCCTGGTCTATTAGAAAAACCACCACCACCGGAGACCATCTTGAACTAGAAGAATCCAGAGGAACAAGGAAAGAGGGAGACTAAGGCAGCAGGGGACATCTGCTTCTTCCAGCAGTCATCACACCATGAGGACTTCCATTCTTGCAATGCCCACAGTTCTGAAACACATCCTGTCTCCCCGTCTCATTCCCTCCCCTGGGAGGTCACATTTCCCCCTACCTTTGGCTATTATCTGCCATGTCTCAAATTTAATCAGCCTTCCCCGCCGCCCCCACCCCCCCATCTTGGCAATAGAACCCCAGGGCTCAACTCACACTAAAGTTACACAATTCCCGCAGTTCAAAGAGAGGATTGAGTCAGCAGTCCAGGGGCTGATGAAGCATTCCCAGGTTGGCCGATTCTCCGGTCCTTACCTTGGCTCACTTCCCGTTGAAATTCAATGCCCAGTAAGAACTATGAGCTTTATACATATAACTTTGAACAAAAGTTTTTAAAAGGCTAGAGGGCAAGAAATGGGAATCGACATCTCTCTATCAGCAATTACTCTCTGCTTGTTATTCTAAGAGCCCAGTTGTCGGTGTGTCTACTGTCTGGCACAGGCAAGCAGACCGTCCCCCAGGGTGCCCTCTCCTTGCCCCTGCCCACTCATGGCCACTGGGATCAAGTAATGAGCTAGAGAAGAGAAACGGGGACTGGAGAGTTGGGGTGGGGGCGGGTTATGTATTCATCACCCCCCACTACTCACCTCTGCCTTGTGTTTTTATTACGTAGCATTGTGTGCAGTGAGTTATCCCAAACAAGCCCTTTACTGGGACAGAAATAAAAAGGAAACCCAAGAGGTATTAAAAATAGTCACCCACGGGAGCTGGGCGGGAACGGCCATGGGGGATTTAGAAACAAGGGGAAATGTTCACCTCTGGGCATTAACAGTGGGATGTCCTGGCGTTGGCGCCCTCCAAATTATAGTGCTTTGCTCTGGAAATGAAGGGCTGAAAGAGGCTGTGTGACAGAAATGGCAAATGGCAGTGGCACGCCAGGCTTCTCCAGCCCGGCTCTGCATGAGAGGCGCGTCGGGAACAGAGATGAGGCATGCCGGGGCCCCACCCACTGAGGGAGCATTTCTGGAGGGTGGGGCTCACACGTCAGTATTTTGACAGATGATCTTGACACATGGGGAGGAGCTAAATACAAAGAAGGAAGCTGGGAGATGTCTCAGAAGCTGGAAGGAGATCATAAGAGGATTTAGTAAGTGAGAGGCTATTTATTTTATATTATTGTTACCAGTGGCAACTAACACTCATTATGTGTCAAACTGTACACTTGCATAAGTTCACTTAATTCTGATAACAATCCCTATGAAGAATACATGGCTGCTAGCCCCATGTTGTAAATAAGGGCATTGAAGTTTAGGTGCTTAGATTGCTTGCCCAAGGCCAACAAGTTGAGATCTAACAGGCAAAATAGCAGGGTTCAAAGTCCGTAGCGGGGTATGATTGCGGTCACAGAGCTGCAAAGGGCAAGGGACCCACCGGAGAGGGAGGATGCGGAAAGGTTTCATAGTAGAGTTAAACGTGGTCTCGGAGAAGGAGTTCTGGATCCTGAGAGGCAGTGATGGTCCAGGGCTTGCGGCAGGAGGAAGAGATCACAGGGAGAAGACTCAGTGTTCAGTAGTGAAAAAAAAAAATCAGCTGATAATTGGCAAATAACCCACTTGGTTTCACATTTTCGTAAAAATAAATAAATAAACAATCTAAGGCTAGGAAAGGGAGTTGTCCTAAATGGTGGGGGTTTAACTGGGGTGGAGGAAGCAGTAGGTCATATGTGAGCAGGTCGTGTTATGTCATGGTGTCTCAGGAGCTGCCATGCCAGCCTGCAAAGCTTTGGGAGATCCTCTAACATGGGCGTGAGCCAGGCTCAGACCCCTGGGCTCCCAGTGGATCCAAGAAGTAAGAAAGAAGCTGAAGACATCTGAAAAGATATTTAGCAAACAGCCTTAATGTTTGACCCTGCAGACATTGAGCTACCCAAAAGTACCTTCTGTCAGGAACCAGGTCCCCGGTTGAACAACCCTTTCTAGTTTGTTACCTATGGTCATTGTTGTAGTTTCATAATGTGAAAAGCAGTGTGCTCTTATCTTCTCCATTCAAAGGGTCTTACCAAAGTTCATGAAAATGCACCTGATGACAAAACTAGGCACAAATTTCAAAAAAAAAAAAATTTGCACCAAAATAACTCCTACTAACTGGTTAGCATGTATTTAATCTGAGCCCCTAAGAAGGATGAAACATCAGTTTGAAAAGAACCTTATCAGGGCCACAAGAAAGAATTCTGTTCGAAATGAAGCAGGAACACCACCAAATTTATGCTGATAATTAGGTGGAATAATGGTGAAATACTCGATGTTTTGCAAAATGTTTTGAAGACAAAGCCCCCCAAAGAAACCAACTGTTTGCAAATGGTGAGCTTGTTTGAAGAAAGACTGAGGGGGCTTGTGCTGTAGGTTAAGCCTCTGCCTGCAGTGCCAGCTTCCCACATTTGGATGCAGGTTCAATTCCTGGCTGCTCCAAAGCAGCAAACCATAGCTATCAGCTTCTGAGAGAAAAAAAATTAATCTAGTTTTAACCTAACTGTAAAGAACTGATGATTAGCAGTAAAAAAAAAAATAAGTAACATCAAAGACATCTCAGTTGGTTCTGCTGACACAGTTCTAACTGCAAAATAAAACAGTATAACTACCTGCTTGATGGGTGCCAAAATTGTCATGTCCAGGTCAGTTGCAGAGAAGAGCAGAGCTTTCCATGGAAACTTTAAACAAGTGGGATTGAGATTCAGAAGCATTTCTTCCAAGACTTGTAACAGGAGATGGAATGAAGCTTTGCCAGTTGATCCCGAAGACAAAGCACAATCAAAGCAATGGCTACCGAGAGGTGGAAGTGGTCCAGTCAAAGCCAGAGCAGACCGGTCAAGAGTAAAGGCCATGGCAACAGTGTTCAGGATGCCCAAGGCATTTTACCTGTTGACTCTCAGCAGAGACAGAAGATAAATAATATCTTCTGATTATGAGAGTGCTTTCCAGAAGTCAGCCAAAACTTCAGTAGAAAGGTATCTGGGAAAGCTTTCCAAAAGAATCCTTCTCCACCATGCCAATGTCCCTGCTCATTTCTCTCATCAAGTAAAGGCAAATTGATGAGACTTTCAAAAGGAAATCAGTAGGCATCCACTCTCCAGTCTTTATTTGGTTTCTTCAGACTTATTAAAAAGAGCACCCATTTTTATCCAATTAATAACATTTAAAAAGACTTCATACATATGGTTAAATTCCCAGGACCTCCTGTTCTCTAGGGATGGATTGAATACTGATATCATTGCTTACAAAAGTGCTTTGAACTTGATAGAGCTCATGTTGAGAAATAAAGTTCATAATTTTATCCTTTAATTCCATCTTTCCATAAACTCTTTCTCTTATATTTTGGATTAGTTCTCATGTATTTATTTAGACATTGTACCTTTTTCTCAGTGTCTATGATAACACATGATATTTGATTTTCCCATGAAGAAAGAAGTGAGGAAAATGAGACTATAGAATATTAGGCTAGGCGTGACATCCTTATATTTTCATAAGGCAGAGTATTTTAAACTTTTTCTCAGAGAGCTACTATTGGGATTTGGGATTCTGGAGGTACAGCCAATGACAATCAACTAAAAGCATACATTTATTTGCAGTTCTGTGTTTTATCTTAATTTTCCATGTACGTTCTGTATTCCCATACTACATCCAACACTTCCTGTGTGCCAGGGTTTTCCTGTGGCTTTGGTGGTGACTTCTGGCTCACCACCTTGGATCTCCCTTTGATGAGACTTCGACCTGATGGTTTCTGCCTAGTACTGGATGATTGACTTGGCCATGAGTCACTTGAAAGACAGCTACAGGATATCCACTCCAGTGTGATCAAAGGAACAGCTTGGGTACTTATCTGTGCTCTTCTCTAAAACCACAGAGGTTAGCAGTTGACAGATGCTGACATATATGTCATAGTGACCACTTGGTTGGAAAATGCCTTTCAACTAAAGATTCCTTGAACAACGAGGTCCACACAGACAGACTGCTATTAAAGTCCAATCACCCTCTCCATGGATAGATACAGGTTTACAGCAGCAAACTATTGTTGATTGGTCGTTGGTGTGCACATTAGGCATCCTCTTTAGAGCTCCATCCTACACACAGTTGCACCTCTTGCTCCAAAGGCTTGTGATTCCCCAGAGAGGTTTTCGATTGCTTCTCTCCTTCCCAAGGCCCTGTATTCCTCCAAAGTCATCATTTTCTAACCTCTGACACACATTCTTTTCTGCTCAGCTCTTCTGATTTCCCCCTCCTAGGCCTTCCATCACTCCTTTACCTATATTCCATCTTGATGAAAGATCTGAGAGCCAGTCTTCCCTCCTCACCCGTCGCTTCTAAGTTTTCTCCAGAGTTGTTGCCTCTTGGATACAGTATTAATGTCAGAGTTCTTCTAAATCCCACTCTTTTTTTTCATGTAGACTGAATGAGGGCTTTCTGCTTACTCATTAATAGCAGTTGGCTTGCCTCCCAATGGCAAAACTGTGTTAGCTGGGGGCCTGCCCTTTCTTGGGAGAAGAATAAGGCTGCTCACCACCAGAGCCCCTTACCCAGGAGGGAGCCTCACCAGGTTCTTCCAGCTTCAGAATCTTCTAGACTCCTGCTCTTGTCCAAGCACATCTCTCTCAGTGACAAAATCCCAGGTTGGTAATCGGATAAGGTTCACTCTAAAGGTTTCAGTTGTTAGTTCATCCATTTCCATTTTTTTTCCTGGTTGAGCTAAGTTATAACAAATAAAATGTCTTGGTTGCTTATTAAATAGTTCTTGATTTAAACGTGCCCGTATCAGAGACCTGGAGCAAAACAAAACAAAACAAAACACCATGAACCAAGAAGAAAAAAAACTGTGTCAACTGCTCAGCTCTCATAGCCTACCATCCACTTCCTGTTTACTGCTTCAGACTGGATGAACCTGTATCTGCAACTGCCCTGGGACCCATCAGCATCACCCAAATCCCTGCCTGGTGACTATTTTGATCTGAAGAGGGAGAAAGAACTGCTCTTCTCAGCCCAGGACCATCACATGCTAAGATTGTGTCCTGCCCCAAGGCCTTGGGAAGTAACTGGAAGGAAAGCAGAAGGGAATGGAGACCTATATTGAAAATGCGCGCGTGCACACACACACACACACAGAATCTTTTACCACTGTGTAGTTTATAACAAAGGAAGCATCACCAGTGAGCACTGTCATCCCTTGAAACCTGCCTGAACATAAGCTGTCCTGAAAGGGACCCTTTCAGGTGGCTACTCTGGGGATCTGCTCCCTGAAGTCAGGGTTAGGTCTGGGGAAACAGTTGAGCAGAGGGTCTAGAAGCAGATGGAAAAACTCTGCCCCCAATGAGAGGGGCACAGGATACGGAGAGCAGGGGAGAAATAAACTCTCTGGGTCAGCTCCAGGGAGAGCTGCTTCCCAAAGCCCCAAATCTGGGATCTGGGGTGAGTGGAGCTCAACTGTGGGGTGAATGGAGCTCTGACCACGTACTCTGGTGAAGCCCTTTGGTACCTTGCAGGAGGGAGAGACGTCCTCCCAGGGGCAGGATCTGTCCCTGGCCTGAGACCATAAGGCTGTTGCCAGGAGGTTGCAGAGTGTCCTCGTGGGAAGCCTCACTGTGGAGAGAGCATCAACAGCTCAGATCCTGGACAGGGGGCTTTCTCTGCAGCCCATGCTCTCCAGCTCCTGGAGTTTCTGCTCGAGGCAGTTGACAATAATTCCCAAAGACGCACGTTGGAGGAAGCTGTGTTATTGACACTCCAATTGCCCACCATCAGTGCTTCTAGAAAGCTACTTCAATACTTTGTGCCCAATAATGAAACACGTACAATGCTCATTTCTTTGCAGAAATAGACACAATTTCTTGAGGAGAACATCCGAGCCAACAAAGCTTTGTTTCTGGGTCCCAGGCCTTTGCTGGAGTGACCAGTTAAATGAATCACACGTGGAGAGTCATTTGGAAGAGGCCCAGTGGAAGAACGCTCTTCAGGAACAAGGGCCTGGAGTCACATCCCACAGATATTTTCTTGGGAGGCCAGGCATTCACTGATACTTGTCCGAGTGACTCACCATTCTCCACATGTGAATGGGAGCTCTGGTTGTCATGGTGACACTGAACTGATTCAGTTCAGCATAATGACATACATATACATCCGTGGTGATGTCAGATTGACCTCTTCATGTCTTAAAAGAAGCCTCTCTTTGTAGATTCTATGAGGTCATTCTGAAGCCCTTCGCAGCTCTGGGTCCCCATAGATAGGTTTCATTCATGGTTCTTGAAATCTTCTATGTGGCAGGCACTATGCCAAACCTAGAGATTCTTTTCTTTTTTTAAAAAGCTTTTATTTAATAAATATAAATTTTATAGGTACAGCTTTTGAAATATAGTGGTTCTTCCCCTCATACCCATCCTCCCAACCCTCCACTCCTGTCCCACTTCCTACTCCCTCTTCCATCCCATTTTTCATTAAGATTCATTTATAATTATCTTTATATACAGAAGATCAACTGTATACTAAGTAAGGATTTCAACAGATTGCACTCACACAGACACACAGAGTATAAAGTACTGTTTGAAGACTAGTTTTACTGTTAATTCTCATAGTACAACACATTAAGGACAGAGGTCCTACATGGGGAGCAAGTGCATAGTGACTCCTGTTGTTGATTTAACAACTGACACTCTTATTTATGACGTCAGTGATCACCCGAGGTTCTTGTCATGAACTGCCAAGGCTATGGAAGCCTCTTGAGTCCACAATCTCCATCAGTATCTAGACAGGGCCATATGCAAAGTGGAAGTTCTCTCCTCCCTTCAGAGAAAGGTACCTCCTTCTTCGATGGCCCCTTCTTTCCATCGGGATCTCACTCACAGAGATCTTTCATGTAGGCCATTTTTTGCCACAGTGTCTTGTCTTTCCATGCCTGAAATGCTCTCATGTGCTTTTTAGCCAGATCCGAATGCCTTAAGGGCTGATTCTGAGGCTGGAGTGCTATTTAGGGCATTTGTCATTCTATGAGTCTGCTGTGTGGCCTGCTTCCCATGTTGGATCATTCTGTCCTTTTTAATTCTATCTACTGTTATTAGCAGACACTTAGGACCTATAGATTCTATGATAAATAACACCATCTTTAAGGAGTTTAGGAATTAGAAGGAAAAACAAGACCAATGAGCCCATCACACAGAATAACGGCGCTGTGAACAGGAAAGCAATGCCAGGCCCAATCCTAAAGGGTGCACAGGTCAGGTAAACAGGTCTGGTTTCTCTGAGTTACAGAAAACAGAGTGCATTTGTTTCCTACTGCTGCTATAATAAATTACCACATGAGTGACTTTAAAAACACATATTCATAGACTAGAAATTTTCAAAGGTCTCAGTGGTGCAAAATCAAGTTATGAAAGGACTGCCTTCTTCCTGTGGAGATGCCAGGGGAGAATCCGTTCCCTTGCCCTTTACAACTTATAGAGGCTACACACATACCTTGGCTCAGGGCCCCTTCCTCCATCTTCAGAGACAACCGTGTGGCATCTCTCTGACCCCTCCTTAATAATCACATTTCACTATGACTACAACTGGGAACCAATCCCTCTCTCTTTTCTAAGATTTATTTATTGAGGCCGGAGCTGTGGCATAGCAGGTAAAGCTGCCACCTGCAGTGCCAGCATCCCATATGGGTACTGGTTCGAGTCCTGGTTGCTCCACTTCCAAGCCAGCTCTCTTCTATGGCCTAGGAAAGCAGTGGAAGATGGCCCAAGTGCTTGGGCCCCTGCACCCACGTGGGAGACCTGAAAGAAGCTCCTGGCTCCTGGATTCAGATAAGTGCAGCTCCAGCTGTTACAACCAATTGGGAGTAAATCAGGAGATGAAAGACCTCTCTTTCTCTCTCTCTGCCTCTCTTACTCTCTCTGTATAACTCTGAATTTCAAATAAATAAATAAATATTTTAAAAGATTTATTTATTTATTTGAAAGCATTTGAGAAAGAGAGAGAGACCAAGCATTTGGCCTAGCAATTAAGCCACCAGTTGGAACACCCACACCTCAGATCAGAGTGCCTGAGTGTGAGTCTTAATTCTGCTTCCAGTTCTAGCTTCCTGCTGATATGTACCCTGGGAGGGAGTGGTGATGGCTCAAGTACTTGGGTCCTTGCCACCCACCTGGGAGACTTGGATTGAGTTCCTGGCTCCCAGCTTTGGCCCATCCTAGCCCAGGCTATTGCAAACATTTGGGGAGTGAAGCTGCAGATGGGAGCTCTCTCTATCTGTCTCTGGGTCTCTGCCTCTCAAATACACAAATAAATACTAGGGGAAAAAGAGTCCATGTGATTGTATTGAGCCCACTTGAATACTTGCATGATTCATGCTAATCTTACTGCTTCAGGGCCCTCAATTTAATCATATCTGCAGTGTAAAGGAAATGTATGCACAGATTCTAGGGATTAGGACATGGACAATTTTGGGGGCCATTATTCAGCCTTAACACACTGGGGAAATACTTGTCACCATAGATATCCTACATATTTCTTTTTTGTTTTCGTTTGATTGTCCTTTATTTTGAATTTTGCTTTTCCATCTTTTATTTTCCCATCATCAACCTTTGCAGATGGTATCTGATATCCAAAGAACAATTTCTGTGGTGGTAGGTGTAGGAATCCACTAGGTGGAATCATCATGCTCTCAAAATGCAAACCATGGAAGATGTCTTCGTTGCTTTTCTGTTGCTGGAACAAAATACCTAAGACTGGATAATTTGTAAAGAATGGGAGTTTACTGAGTTCATGGTCCAGAAGTCTGTGAAGTCCAGAGTGTGGCCCTGGCACTGGTGAGGGTCTTCCTACAGCATCATCGCGTGGCAAGACACAGATAGTGTGCTAGCCTAGGTACCTCTTCCCCTCCCTGTAAGGCCACTGATGCCCTCCTAGGTACACAGTGTTTGGAGGTGGGGCCTTTGGGGAATGATTAGGATGAGATGAGGCCACTACCCAAAGGCACCACCTCAAAACACTATGAATATAAGAATTTGGGGGTTAAGTTTCCAATACATGAACCTTCAGAGCACACACTCAAACACAGAAGATCAAGGTCGATCAAATGTTCTAGGTGAGGGGAGCTCAGCAGAGGAGCTGTGGTACCTCTTTGTTTTTTTAAAGATTCATTTATAAATTCAAAAGCAGAGTGACAGAGAGAGAGAGAGAGAGAAGCTTCCAGCCATTGGGCCAAGAGTGAGGAACTCCATTCTGGTCTCCCACGTGGGTGGCAGGGGCCAAAGTACTTGGGCCATTATCCACTGCTTTTCCCAGCACCTTAGCAGGGAGCTGGATCAGAAGTGGAGCAACAGGGACTCGAACAAGTGCTCCAATACAGGGTGTAGGGATGGCAAGCTGTGGTTTAACCTGCCACTCCGCAGTGGGTACTCTCCTATCTGTGACTGTGAGCAGGGCCAAGGAAGGCAAGGTGGGCACTGGGGACAGCACTTCCCTGGGTGGGGGTTATATCAACTTCTTTCAAAAGAAGATTGAAAAGCACTGAGTTGGGCCAGGATAAAAGGCTTTGAACTGCGCCCTGACTCCCCCCACCCCCACACAATCTAACCCATTCCCCTGTTCTCCCTCTGGGCCTGGGTGCCTTTGACGAGGCCGATGTTGAGCTGTCTCATTCACTGCTGCAGCTGCTGAGCTGGGCTTGGCAGTGCCTGGCATGGGTCAGATCCCCATCAACGTTTGCTGAACTGAACAAATGCAACAACTGCTACTCTTATCAGCCCACTGAGAGACCCGCCATGGCTCCCCAGTATCCACGGAATACAATTCAGAGTTTCCAAAAGTGCCCCATTCGCTTCTATCCACTTGTGTTTCCCCAAGGCTCTGCGTGTGGCAAGGCTGCTATCACAAAGGGTCAAGGGCCAGCTAGTGTAGACAACAGAGATGTGTTTTCTGGACGTTGGAGACCCAGGGGTCAAGAGGGGTGGTTTCTTCTGAGGCCTCTCCCTCTGGCTCATAAACTGCCATCTGCTCACTGCGTCTTCAGACCTCGCTCCTTCTGCTGGCACACGCAGAGCCTCCCCTTCTATGAGGAGGCACTCACAGTGACTAGGACCCACTCGCCTGACCTCGCTTTATCTTAGTGACCTCTTCGAAGGCCCTATACTCAAATACAGCCAAATTTGGAGGTACTGCAGGTTAGTATTTCAACATGCCAATTTGGGGAAAACACAATTCAACCCAGAGTAAGTTTATTTCACTACTTTTTAAAAAAGATTTTTATTTTTTGATTTGAGAGACAGAGTTACAGACAGAGAGAGGGAGAGAGACAGAGAGAGAGAGAGAGAGAGAGAGAGGTCTTCCATCCACTGGTTCACTTCCCAAATGGCTGCAACAGCTGGATGCAAAAGCCTATTCAAAGCCAGGAGCTTCTTCCAGGTCTCCCACGTGGGTACAGGGGCCCAAGTGCTTGGGCCATCTTCTGCTGCTTTCCCAGGCCACAGCAGAGAGCTGGAGGAGCCAGAACAGGAAACGGCATCTATATGGGATGCCAGCACCTCAGGCAGAGTCTTAGCCCACTACACTATAGCGCCAGCCCCTATTTCATTACTTTTCCATAACATCCCAGATTCCTCTTCTTTCCTCATCTCTTTACTTCTTCCTTGCCATCTTCTCTCCACCAGCCTTTTCCCCACCTCGCATAACACAGTGCAAGCACACACATACACACACTCACACACAGCCTGGAAGTCATTTCCTTGGAATAACTTACAGCACTCAGTATTTTTCTTGTTGTTACCAATTTTTGCCTTGAGCATCACTAATTCAAAAATCTGAAATCTGAAATGCAATGTTTTGGGGGCACTGACACTCAAAAAGTTTCAGATTTTGCAAGATTTGGGGTTTTGAAGCATTTCAAATTTTAGACTTTTGGATGAGGGATGCTCAACTGGTAAAGTCAATGCCTGTTGAGGTGGATTCATTCTGAGAGGAGGAGCGTGGTGGAGGCTAGAGTCGTGGAGTCACCACACAGACCCCAGGAGCCGGGTGAAAGTGTTAGAGGCGAGCAGTCTGTAGACTCATTTATTTCAGTTGGTACAGCAGCTTATATAGCCAAAGCAGCTGATCTGGTCAAGGGGCAGTTTATGCCCTAACCAATCACAGCCTGTTGCCAGGCAGTTTTTGAAGCCATCCAATCACAGCCTGTTGCCAGGCAGGCTCCGTTGTCATGTGGTTTCCGAAGCCATCCAATCACAGCCTGTTACCAGGCAGTTTCTGTTGTCAGCGGCCATGTTGGCACGGCCTTCTCATTCCACCACAAATGGCAATATTTCAGGATTTTAAAAAACTTTAAAGTCTGAAATACTTCTGGCCCCAGGCATTTTAGAATAAAGGGTTTCTGCCTGTATGAGTTTTGTATTAACTTTGCTTTGTATTATTCTACCTTGTCTTCTATTACTGTTGGATTGCATACAATATTTCCCCAGCCAGAATGTAAACTCTCTTGGGAAAACTCTAACTGTTCTCTGTCTCTCTTACAAGCTGAACTATGTTGTCTTGAATGCAGTCTATGCCAAATAAATATCTGAGGAAAGAATAAAGGTAGTGGAAGATAACTATGAAGTATTCCATTGAGTATGAAATGAGTGAAATATATGAGAGATATTTCATATTCATGCATAGTTTTGGGTTTTAAGATTTATTTATTTATTTGAAAGGCAGAGGTACACAGAGGCAGAGGCAGAGAGAGAGAGGTCTTCCATCTGCTGTTCACTCCCCAGATGGCCAAAACGAGAGCTGTACCAATCTAAATCCAGGAACCAGGAGTTTCTTCCAGGTTTCCCATATGGGTGCAGGGGCCCAAGGACTTGGGCCATCTTCTACTGCTTTCCCAGGCCATAGCAGAGAGCTGGATCAGAAGTGGAGCAGCCAGGACTCCATACGGGATGCTGGCACTGCAGGCAGCGGCCTTACCCACTACACCACAGTGCTGGCCCCTCATGCAGGTTTTTAACAATATGCAGCTTCCATGAGTTTTTTTGGAGACCTTGCATGCATGGATTTCAAAATTTTTTGCACCAAAATATATTTATTTTTTCATTCTAATTTCTACAAACTTTTTGAAGTACTTTTTTCTTGGTAGATACTTGTCTCTCTTGCCTGAAAAACTGTTCTTAGAGGTTGCGGTCAGAATCATACACAGGTCTGTGATTAATGAATGCTTTCTGGAGGCTGGCATTGTGACACAGTGGATTGGGCCACGTCTGTAAAGCCAGCGTCCCTGATGGACCCAGGTTTGAATCCTGGCTGCTCTGCTTCCTAACCTGCACCCAGCTGGTGTGTCCTGGGGACAGGGGAATCAAGGAATCCCCCCAGGTGCTTGAGCCCCTGCCTTAAATGGGAGAGACTCGGATAGGGTTCTTTTTATTATTATTATTCATTTATTTGACATGTAGAGTTACAGACAGTGAGAGAGAGAGAGAGAGACAGAGAGAAAGGTCTTCCTTCCATTGGTTCACTCCCCAAATGGCCGCAACGGCTGGAGCTACACCGATCCGAAGCCAGGAGCCAGGTGCCTCCCCCTGGTCTCCCATGTGGGTGCAGGGGCCCAAGGACTTGGCCCATCCTCCACTGCTTTCCCAGGCCATAGCAGAGAGCTGGACTGGAAGAGGAGCAGCCGGGATCAGAACTGGTGCCCATATGGGATGCCGGCACTGCAGGCGGAGGATTAACCCAGTGTGCCATGGCACCGCGCCAGCCCCATCAGATAGGGTTCTAAGCTCCTGGCTTCAGCCTAGCCCAGCTGTGGCCGTTGCAGCCATTTGGGGAGTGAACCAGTGGATGGAGGACCTCTGTCTCTCCCTGTCTCTTTGTGACTTTGCCTTTCAAATAAATGAACTAATTTTAAAAAATAAATGCTTCCTAACAAGACTGATAATGCATACCAGAAAAGCTGACTGGACCCATGGTGGTATAAACCAGTGGCATGGCTGGGAGACAGGAGATGCGAATAGCATTGGAAAGAGCACCAGTTCTGGAGCTAGACCCTCCGGGTTTGATCTTGGATATGTGACTCTGAGCGACTTGCATAACCTCTCTGGGCCACACAGTCCTCATCCACAAGGATAATTCAAAATGTTCACGGAAAAAATGAAATCAAAAGGTAAGTCTGCTTCAGGAAAATTTGTTAAAAATCTATGCATAGTTTTTCTGAGAATATACATTTTCCATGGGCCTCTCGAATGTTCGAATGCATGTCCACCTCTTGGGCTCTTGTGGCACTTAGGATGGTGTCTGGGACACAATAAATGTTAGCTATTACTGTCACCAGTGATTTCAGATGTTTCTAAAGTGCCACCCTTTCTGCCACTCACTTCTGCTCCTTAAAAGGGTCATTATATTGCACTGCAAAAATAGGAAAGGTTCTTCAAAAATATGACACTTCCACCCAAGGACCTGCAATTAGCACTGGGCATAATTCTCCTTTCTGCATTTCCGGACATTGTGTGGGGAAAGCAGGTAGAAGTTGCTCACATAGCGTTGGGCCTTTGTGAAATGTGACAGCCAGGTCCCTAATTATTCCTAGAAATGTCAGAACTCACTGGACGCAATTGGGCTTGACAGTTCAAGGGCTAATTAATTCCAAACCCTGCTTCTTGAATTGCCTCATTTGCAATTCTTGGTCTCTTATTTTCTTAAAGCTTTTTAAAAATTCCTTTTGCAGTTTTGTGGAAGATAGGACTGCTAGGTGCAACCCATCAGCCTGGAGGGGGTACTCCTGCCCCACCTGGAGTCCTCTGGGGGTGCAGGTGAGAGGTAGGTGTTCAGGGTGTCCCTGTCCAGAGTATGGTCTTCCAAGGCAGAGGGGAGCATGCAGGGTGCCCAGAGAAAGTCTGCCCAGCCCCCTCTCCCCCGTTCTGAGTCCTCAGTTCTTTGCTTCTCCCCCAGAAGGTCCCCAGCAAGAGCATTTCTTGAGGTCCACCTCTGTTATCCAAAGCCTCATTAAGATCAGAACAAAACCACATCCAGTGAAATAAGCCAGACCCAAAAGCACATATCGTGTGTGATTCCATGTATAGGAGATATCCAGAATCAGCAGATCCAGAGAGGTAACAGGTATATTAGAGGTTGCCTGGAGCTGGGGGGTGGGGGGGAGAATGGGGCGTGATTGCTTCATGGGTGCAGAGTTTCTGTTTGGAGTGATGTGATGAAAGGGTTTTAGAGATAGTGGCGATTGCAGCTCAACATTGTAAGTGCAATCAATACCGCTGAACTGTACACTTAAAGCGACTCCAGTGGAGAAATGTGTGTTCCCTGCACCTTAGCAGCATTGCGAAAATGTTGAAAGGTGCCATGGGAGTCTCCAAACCCCAGCTGTGACTGACGGGAGGCTAGGAAGAGGTGGGGCCCTCATGGCGTGACCGGCTGCGCAGACTGCGTGCCCGTGGATGGGATCAAGGTCCTCATGGAGCACGCTTCCCCAGCGCTTGCCCTTCCAGCCTCGGCCGAGGGAGGACCCGCTGCCCCCACGGCCAGAGGAGCCACCCCAAGATGGCATCTTGGTGGCAGAGAAGAGGCCCTGCCCAGATAACCAAACCTGCCCGCTCCTGGGTCCTGGATTCCCCAGCCTCCAGGACTGCCAGAAAATAGATGTCTATTCTTTAGAAATGACCCAGACTCAGGCAAGAGAAAAAGACGATCTGCTGTTATTGTCCACTCTGCTAAGTCGCAGCTACAACTGTCCCATGCTGACTGTCCTGCCAGTGTGCCAGTTGTAGCAGAGGGTGGGTAGGCCACAGGGCCGCTGGTGCTGGCTGCCTGGCCCCTGCCCTGTGCACGGCCCTCTACATGGCGCGTCGCCTCCCTGCTGTCTCTTTGGCAAATTCAGAACCACAAGTTGCCTGTTCCCTGCTCAGTGACCCTACCCTTCTAGAATGTCACGTAAGTGAATCCCTGTGGGATGCATCCCAGTCCGTTGTGATTCATTGTCATCGATGTGACTGCCTCATGTTCTAGACTTGAGCTCCTAATATCAGGGACCATGTCTTCTTCAACTCCCCCAGTCCCAGGCCCATGGTGTCACTGTGTGCCTGTTGGTAAAGTGAATGAATGACAGTATGAGGTGGGGTGGACATTTGGTACAGCAGGAAAGATGCCACTTGGGATACCCGCATCCCATATCAGAGTGTCCGGGTTTGAGTTCCAGCTTCCTGCTTGGGCCCTGCCACCCACATGAGAGACCTGGACTGAGTTCCAGGTTCCTGGCTTTAGCCTGGCCCAGCTCTAGCTGTTGCAGGTATTTGGGGCAGTGAACCAATTGATGGGAGTGCTCTCTTGTTCTCTCTCCCTATAAAATTTACTTTAATTTAAAAACCAACATGACTTTAGAAGCTATTTCTGATGCAAACAACCCCAGGATGGCATGCTGGGCTCAGCAGGTTCCGGGTGGGAGTGGCAGCGCCTGGTAGCAAGGCAGTCCTGACTAGACTCGGCAGGGAGAAGTGCCGTTCTCCTAGTCCTCCCTTGCAGGTGACTAACAGCGAGTGGAATGCAGTGAGGCATTTGGCACCTGGCTGCCTTGGCGCCAGAACCCTCTTTCCTGCCAGCAAGGGTCACCTTTGGGCCAGCCTCAGGAAGCCACACCTATGGGCAGTGCCTCTGGCCTGGGGAGCCCAGCCCCAGCCCAGGACACTTCCTGCTGCAGGCACCTCTCGGGCTCCAGGTCAGCCAGCCCCCGGGCAGCTAAGAGGCCCCAAAACCCACTCCCCTTGCTCACTTCCTGGTGAGGGCAGGAAGAACCAGGCTGTTGGGACGAATGGGGTTCTCAGAACCAGCCAAGACTGACCCTCTTATATACTCCCTGTTGTCACTGTATCTGTCCCCCATCACTCACACACACACAGTCGCACTCATTCAGGGGTCCTCGGCTTTCTCTGCTGTCATCACAGGCGTAAGTCATGGCATGTGGCCATCTGACTTGCTACCTTTGACTCTGACTGTCTGTTTTAGCCTTCCCAGGCCGCCGCACCCTAATTCCAGTCCCATAGCTGTGGTCTCAACAGGAGCAGAAGTCCTGCATTCTTACGATTTCTCTTTCCTTCTATTCCTTGTTAAGTCTTTTCTTAGCCCTTCCATGGGAGCTCCTGGAAAGTCAAGGGCACAACCAGACCCTCGGGTCTTTGTGTGAACCCCGTCTATTATTTTTTTGTTCATATTTATAGTATCTTATTTTATTTAAGATATCATCCAGCCTATTTCTTTCTTTATTCTGATTCTTTATTTTTTCATGTTACTGTAATAAGAATACAGAAAGAACAGATGTAATTCAGAGATACAATTCTAAGAATATAATGATTATTGTTTCTAGCTTCTTCTGTTATTACAAGGAAATCATAACAGAGTAAGGGCCTCATGGTAAACACTAAGTAAGTATCTCTTAAATAAACATATTTGATCATTCATGATCAACAAGTAAAGGTTATGGAAGCTACCAGCATCTTTCTCGGCCCTCAGCGTGAATGACCATGGCCTCTGTTTCACATCCTGGGGCAGAGATGAGGAACCATTCAACCCTAAAGATACCAGTGGCTTTGGTGTAATCTTTACTGGGCAAATGGGTAGAAACAAACAGATCAAACATTTAGAGAATATGACATGTATACTAACTCTATGACTTATTATTCCAACAATTGAAAACTGACTTTTAAAGTAACTTAATTAATCTGTTTTTCTATGGACATGCAAATTAAAAAACAGAAAATTCCTGTCATGGATCTGAAGACCACACATTCAGAGTGACAAATCTTTCTAAACTTATACAGGTTTTGCATCATCAACCCAACAGGTGCATTTTTACTTTCTCTTTTAACTCTCAGTGCTGGTTAGTCTATAGAAATAAAGGAAGTGAATTGCCTCTGAAGCCCGCTGGGTGTTCCTGCTCTGCGGCTCGGAGCATGTGGTTACGTCAGCATCTTGGTGGCTGATAGAACCCAGTCCTCTTTGGGTGACAAGCCACTGACTCAGGTCCCCTCCTCGGAGCCACACCTCTGGTAGGTGCATTTCATAGCAATGCACTATACCCTTAATTTATTGATTCCACAAGCATGTGCCAGGTACCAGGAATATAAGTCCCACAGTTGTCACACTGAAGCTGTCACAGAGTGAGAAAAGGCATCTACGGCAGAACTGAGCCCAAGGAAACAGGTGGTAAGGTGCCGTCAGAGGCTCCCCCACTGGGAGCTCGCCCGTCTCGCCAGTGCCTCTGTCTTCTGGCAGGATCCTGCTGCCCTGGAGGAGGGTGCCAGGCTCCTCGTCCTCCCGTGATGGGAGAAGCCAGCTGCTGGGTGCCGGGCAGGAGACCACCCTGTAGGGACGGCCTGGACCCTGAGGGACAGGCTGGAGGAGAACGACCGTGAGTTCCCAGTCTCTGCAGCCCCCCTCTGCTCCTGAGAGCTCATTTTCTCAATGCCGGCCCAAGTGAGCATGTTCACTCTGCTCCTGCTACTTCTTTGCTTTGTTCTTTTGGCTGCTTCACTTCTGAATGCCAGGCCAACTGTTGAAAATGTATGCGTATTCCCAGCCCTGCTCTGTGGGAGCGTTTGTTACGCTTGATGGAAAACAGGAGACCCTGCCTCATGCTGGGACTCAGAAGACTCTGCGCCACCCTGGGTCTGGGGTGACTCCCTGAGCTCAGTGCAGGAGCCCTGGTGGGCACGATGTCACTGGTTACCCCAGACTCAAGAGAAAGGCCAGTGAGGATACCACTGATGGTCTCCCTGCATGGTTCTGTCATCACAGTTCTGGTAGCAGGGACGCTTTTGGATCCGGTTGCCAGTTTTTTCTTATTTAACAGCTCTGACTGGCTCTGAGGTAGCCCCAGTAACATATTGATTTCCCTGGGGAAATGCCTTCTGATGGTGCAGATTGAGCTCCAAGCCTTTAGCATATGCAGATTCCAAGCATATTTTTTATTGTTGTTACCCGAAGCCATATTTTTTTGGCTGTTTTACCCTGACAGTTCGCAGCATTGATTATATCAGCCTGAGGACGTCTCCCCTCCCCCCCCCCCTTTACATTCTCCTTCATTTGGAATAAGACAGGGTGACTTTCCAGCTGTCCTGACCATCCTCTGGAAGCAAGGGGTGCCAGGTCCCAAGGCGTGGTGTCCCTGCCCACAGCCCAGCCGGGAGGGTGGGAGAGGCCACCTTCAGTGGTCAGTATGAAACCCGCCGCTGCCCACTCTAAGGCCTTTCTTTCAGAAGCAGCATTTTTTTTTTTGACAGGCAGAGTGGACAGTGAGAAAGAGAGACAGAGAGAAAGGGCTTCCTTTGCTGTTGGTTCACCCTCCAATGGCCGCCGCGGCCGGCACACTATGGCCAGCGCACCGCACTGATCTGATGGCAGGAGCCAGGTACTTCTCCTGGTCTCCCATGGGGTGCAGGGCCTAAGCACTTGGGCCATCCTCCACTGCACTCCCTGGCCACAGCAGAGAGCTGGCCTGGAAGAGGGGCAACCAGGACAGAATCCGGCACCCCGACCAGGACTAGAACCCGGTGTGCCGGCGCCGCAAGGCAGAGGATTAGCCTAGTGAGCCGCAACGCCGGCCAGAAGCAGCATTTTTAAAGGGTGATACCTGTTCTCCACCAGATGACACACACTCAGAAACTAATCACTAAACACCCTCCCCTCATCTTCAAGGCACTCTCATGGTAGGTAACATGTAGCTGGTTGGGAAAATGAGAGTCAGACAGAGTGGCGTCTTCATTCAATATGTGGAGTGGAAGCCAGGCAGGGGCCGGCATTTGGTCTAGTTGCTAAGATGCTGGTTAAGATCCCTCCATCCCACATCTGGGTACCCGGGTTCAACAACCAGTTCTTGCTCAGGACTCCAACCTCCTGCCAATGCACACCTTGGGACACAGAGGTGGTGGTGCCAGTAGTTGAATCCTTGCCACCCACCTGGGGGACCTGGGTTGGGTCCATGGTCCCCAACTTCAGCCCCAGCATAGCCACAATTTAGCGGACATGTGGGGAATCAGCCAATGGGAGCTCTCTCTCTCTCTCAATTCTCCAATAAATTTAAAGAGAGAGAATAAAACATCTTTAAATATTAAAAAAAATTAAGAACTCCAGACAGGAAGGTAGACTAGGTCAGCCTGAGCCTCCAGAGTCCTTGGCTGCTGGTCTGAGCAGAGTCAGCCGCAGCATTCATGCAAATCTACTTCACTTGAGCTGCCAGGGGGACTTTCCTCTCCTGTCTGTCACGTGGTTTGCTTCGGCTTGCGCCACTGCCCAGAGAAGCTGGAATATGTATGAAATCTGTTAGCGAGCAGGAACCAGTCCAGTGGGATATTGAGGACTAGGTTTAAGTGAGTTAATCAGTTCTACAAGGACAGATCCTAATGAGAATAATGGAGCAGACCCAATGCAGTGTGGTTTACCTACAGTTTCCAGTAGGAACGTCGTTGGGTTTCTTCTTCCTCCTCATGCGGCTGATAGCATTGCCTCATGGTCTTTGTACAGCAGGGACAGGCAGCAGGGAGCCACGGGGAAAGCTCTGGCCCAGGAGTTTGAGGACGATGCCTGTCCCAGTCTGCTGCCCTGAGATCTGTAAGCGTCTGTTGTTTTATGATTCAAACTGGGCACCACAAGTGTAAAACTCAGCTTGGCAGATGAGCCGTCTCCAACTATCTGTTGGACTTTGGTTGACTAATTGGTTGAATTGTATCCCCTTGAAAGATATGTTCATAGCCTTTCTCTGCAGATGTCATCGAGTTAACAGGCGGTTACGGTAGATTAGGGTCCACCCTAATGCAATGAATGCTGCCTTTATAAGAGGAGGAACATGTGGACACAGGCAGAGAATGTCATGTGATGCGGGGGACAGGGAAGGTAGAGACTGGAGTGGTGTGTCTGCACGTCAGGGAGCACCCAGATTGCCAGGCACCTGCCCGAGCGGAGAGAAACATGTGATGATCTTTACTCAGAGTGCGATCCAGCTGGCACCGCCAGTCTTGTTGAAGAGAATCCGATTGTCCCAGAAGGAACTGCACCTTGACCCTGGACTTCTGGCCTCCAGACTGCAGGATAATAAATCTCTGTGGTTTTAGGCCACCCAGTGTACGATACTTTGTTACAACAGCCCAGGAATCTAACTCAGCAGACATTTTACGCACAGGCCAATAAAATGGGAATGAGATTTATTCGATTTCTTAAATATCAGAGAAACTTTTTGGCTTAATGATGGCAGCATTATTTTGATCGGACTATTGACCTTACATTCTTCGTCAGGAGTTCTTGGAATGCATGTTCATTTCACACTCTTAAAAAGATTAAGCATGCCAGTGTGTATGCACTTGCAGATTCATCCACCAAGTTGCCTTTTATTTAAAAAAAAAAAAAAGATGCCTGGGGATGGGTAGATATAGGGGGCAGTTAAGGCACCATGTGGGATGCCCACTTCCTATATCAGACTGCCTGGGTTCAAATCCTGGCTCTGGCTTTACTGCAGCTGTGCACCCTAGAAGGCAGCATGGGAAGGCTTAAATAGTTGGATTTCTGCCACCCAGATGGGAAGCCTAGATTGACTACTTGGTTCCCAGGCATTTGGGGAATCTCTCTCTCTCTCTCTCTCTCTCTCTCCCCCTCCCCCCACCCCTCCCTCCCTCTCAAATTAAAGTAAATACATTTTAAAATGTATGAAAAAGATATCTGAGGCTTCTAAGTATTAGGAAAAGAATTAAATACTTCTTACATTTTCTAAATAGAGGGAACCCACTCTTGCATTTTTAAAAAAAGATTTATTTTTTATTTGAAAATCAAAGTTACACAGAGAGAGAAGGAGAGGCAGAGAGAGAGAGAGAGAGAGAGAGAGAAGGATCTTCCATCCACTGGTTCACTCCCCAATTGGCAGCAATGGCCAGAGCTGTGCTGATCTGAAGCCAGGAGCCAGGAGCTTCTTGCGGTCTCCCATGTGGGTGCAGGGGCCCAAGGACTTGGGCCATCTTCCACTGCTTCCCCAGGCAAAGAGCTGGATCAGAAGTGGAGCAGCCAGGATCCGAACCGGTGCCCATTTGGGATGCTGACACTGCAGGCGGTGGCATTACCTGCTATGCCACAGTGCCAGCCCCCACATTTGCATTTTTAACATCAATTTAACAGTGATGGTGCCATCTCCCAGCAAGTGCCATGTGCTATCAGAAATGTGTGCTTACCAGCTCTCCGTGGAGGAGTAAATTGCTCTCTGGCAGTGCGGAGGAGGCACTGCTCTATTGAAAGGCAATTTGAGGGGCCTGCATTGTGGCACAGCGGGTTAATGCCCAGGCCCGAAGCACCAGCATCCCATATGGGCGCCGGTTCTAGTCCCGGCTGCTCCTCTTCCGATCCAGCTCTCTGCTATGGCCTGGGAAAGCAGTGGAGGATGGGCCAAGTCCTTGGGCCCCTGCACCCACATGGGAGACCTGGAAGAAGCTCCTCTACCTCTCTCTGTAACTCTGTCTTTCAAATAAATAAAATAAATAAACCTTTTAAAAAAAGAAGGAAAGAAAAAAAGACAATTTGAGCAAGAGCGATTATCTCCTGTGTGGGAAAGGCCAAGTTGAAACATACCCAGATCCGCTGGAAACTGTGCATCTCTATACAACCTAGGGGACACGCCTCCTTGGGTTGTGTTGCTCAAAAAACACGCAGATATTTGACAACTATTTGGAACTGGCGTAAAGGAAGACTCACCAAACTTGGGCCTCAGAACTTATTTTAGTTTATGCTTGCTTAGTCACCTGACTTCAGATTTTTTTTAAAAATCGATGGATCTGGTTTCCACAGTCACGTTGTCCACTTTGCGTGGCTTCATTGGAACAGCCTCAGGGCTCTGTACAAAACATAATTCATGGCTGACCTGCCAAACTTCCTGTCCTGCCATCATTCTGGTTTTGTTTCTGTTTTCCAGCTTACAACTGATCCAAGCAAAAAGAGCCAGACGGAGCATTCCAAAACAGTTCTAAGAGTTCATGTTATCATCGTGAAACAGGGGTGGTCTTCTAAGTTCGAAACAGAATACAAAGGCAACTCTGTATTGTTAGTGGTCACATTCTTAAAAAACAGCTTTTCCAAATGGGATATTTTCAATTGTACTTTATAAATTCACTTTCCTGGGGCCGGCGCTGTGACATAGTGGGTAAAGCTGCCACCTGCAATGCCGGATCCCATCTGGCACTGGTTCGAGACCTGACTCCTGCACCTCTAATCTGGCTGTTTGCTAATGACCTGGAAAAGCAGTAGAAGATGGTCCAAGTACTTGGGCCCCTGACCCATGTGTGAGACCTGGAAGAAGCTCCTGGCTCCTGGATTCAGATTGGCCCAGCTCCAGCCATTGCAGCCATTTGGGAAGTGAACCAATGAATGGAAGACGTTTCTCTCTGTATCTGCCTCTCTGAAACTCTGCCTTTCAAATAAGTAAATAAATAATTTTTTTAAAAAATCACTTTCCTAACTATTAAAAGAAAATTTTTGGTACTGTTGAGAACTTTATATGCCCTAGAATTAACAAGAGGGACTTGCCATTCCGTTGGCTGGACTGATTGAAAAACACAGTTGTTAAGCTGAATAACAATTGCCCACCCTTTTCTGCAGAAAGTATGTTTTGCAGAAGATATAGAGGTATGCATTCATCATGCATCCCTCAGAAACAAATAATCTTGAGCATAAAATCTGAATCAAAAAGAAAGAGACAAAATGTAAGCGTCCGTGTCCCCAGGGGTTATTTTTCCAGTGGTAGGGAGAGGAATGATTTCTCCCTCTTTTCTACTCTTCTCATTGTGTGCAGCAATATGTGGTTCTGTTAGAATGGTGAAATATAATTAATTGTTAGACTGATTGAAGCGCAAACCCGATGCTATGAAACATGTCCACAGACAGCCGGGAAACAAGCACGGTTGACAGAACCTGCTGTTGCACTGTTATCAAGAATGAGGGGTGGCCCAATTTGGGTGAAAAATGCTCACACCAAAGCCAAGAGCCAGGCCAGGAGCAGCAGGCTCTCCAGGTGAAATCCCAGCTGGCCGGTGGACCAAGACCAGACTTCTCAAGGCTCAATGTCGTGGAGGCCAAGCTGGCACCGTTCTTGGAGCGTCAGGCTCGTTTTGTCTTTCATCTGAGCCCGCTTGGATGTATTCAGCTGAAACGCTGAGAATTTTTAGAGCAGAGAAAGCAATGAAGAGTCTGGCTCCCCAATCTGTCCATCTGGATGGATGCACTTTGAAACCAGAGAACTTCTGGCACCTTCACAGTTGAGAACTTCATGTGCCCTGGAATCAGCAAGAGAAGCTAAACTACTTTATCATGGGATAGTTGGCCTGGCGGATGAAAAAGATTGTCTTCAAATTAAAAAGACAAACAGGCCTCCTGTATGTTGCAGTATGTTCCGCAAAGGATACAAGTAGAAGACAAAAAGCATTCACCTTGAGGATACTACAGAGACGGCAAGGGTAGACTTCCATCCATTCATTCACTTACTCTCTTTTCACTGATTCATTTGTTCATTTATGCAACACATCATTAACCAGTGAGGTGCCAGTGCCTGCACCAGTCTTTAAAGCAGTGGTTCTCAAAGTGTTAGCCCTGCATAAGCCACAGAGGCATCATCTGAAACATTCTCAGAACTGCAGATTCTCAGATTCCACTAAGAATCACCGAACTGAAGTCTCCAGGGCTGTGAGCCCCCCAGTCTGTGTTTTAGGAAGCCTTCCCCATAATTCCCATGGCCCCTGAAGGTTGTGCACCACTGGTTCTTGTGCATTGAGGTGGGAAGGAATTACTGACAAGTATTTGGCTGAACGAAGACAGCGGTGTGTGGAAGGAGTTCATTGTTCCAGAGAAGCCGAGTGCCTGGCTATCCCTCCCACTAAGGACTGGGTTTCCCTAGTCTGTTTCTTTGCACCAAAGGTGCAATTCTGTAGCAGCCATGATGTTTATTTCTCAGAGATACAGTAATATTACTTTCCTAGGAGGCCAGACAAAACTGCATTCTTCTGCATCCAATATCGCATGGATCTGAGGCATCCTTTTCCACCGACTTCTAGCATGAAGAGACCCAAATTAAAAATGGCCTCTGCTCTTTCTTGCTCATGTTCTAGGATCAGAATGTCTCTGCACTCTTACGAAATGGCTCCAGGCCAGGCCTCAGGCCCCGTGTCGGCTTACCAAAACCCAAAATGGTTATCAGCGATGTCGGCGGATAGGGAGCTACAGCCACGTGGCCCACTTAGAACAAATGCCTTCCACTTACATTGGCAGCCATTTATTTTCTTTTTCCTCATGGCACCATCCTTAATTGAGAGCATAGTAATTCCACAAAGCAGCCCTCTGTCAATATAAGAGGCCGGGACCTAGCTGTTTGGGAAGCAAGGCCGCCTGCCGCGTGAGCCACCTCCAGGATCTCCTGGGTCACAGGACTAGCTCTGCAGTAGAGCCTGTTGTGTCTCCTGTGGCTCTCTGCTTCTCCAGGGAGGAATGCCCACAGAGGCATAGCTGGGGGCGGGGGTTAATCACAGCTACACAGACAGCAGCTGGCTGCTTACCTCATTGCCTTTTTTTTTTTTTTTTTTTTTTGACAGGCAGAGTGGACAGTGAGAGAGAGAGAGACAGAGAGAAAGGTCTTCCTTTGCCGTTGGTTCACCCTCCAATGGCCGCCGTGGCCGGCGCGCTGCGGCCGGCGCACTGGGCTGATCCGATGGCAGGAGCCAGGAGCCAGGTGCTTCTCCTGGTCTCCCATGCGGGTGCAGGGCCCAAAGACTTGGGCCATCCTCGACTGCACTCCCTGGCCACAGCAGAGAGCTGGGCTGGAAGAGGGGCAACCAAGAAAGAATCCGGCGCCCTGACCGGGACTAGAACCTGGTGTGCCAGCACCGCAAGGCGGAGGATTAGCCTAGTGAGCCATGGCGCCGGCTACCTCATTGCCTCTTAAGGGCTTCCTTTGGGATCCTGACCGAGTAGCCTGTTCGGGATAGAAAGTGTGAAAACTGTCCAGTTTAGGTTGCTTTGCTTGCCTCTATGGTAGACACCCTGCTTTTAGGAACCACCTGGAGGACTGAAGTTACGTTTTCAATTACTTAACACACAACCTTCTTTAATTTCTGTCACAAAAGACCCTACATCCTGCAGATCATCAGAGCTGTGAAAGATAATCAACTGCTCCATGCACTGAGTGCTTGCAATGTCTCCAGCATTCTGCTAATATTTTTTGCTGGAACCTCATGGGCAATTCTCTGAACAATGTAGTACAGTAATTATCTACATAGCATGTACATTGTTTTGGGGCCAGCGCTATGGAATAGTGGGTAAAGCTTCCACCTGCAGTGCCGGCATCCCATATGGTTACCAGTTTGAGTCCTGGCTGCTCCACTCCTGATCCAGCTCTCTGCTATGGACTGGAAAAGCAGCGGAAGATGGCCCAAGTGCTTGAGCCTCTGTGCCCATATGGGAAACCTGGAAGAAGGCTCCTGGTTCCTGGTTCCTGGCTCCTGGCTCCTGGCGTTGTGGTCATTTGGGGAATGAACTAGTGGATGGAAGACCTCTCTCTCTCTTTCTCTGCCTCTGCCTTTGCTTCTCTGTAACTCTGCCTTCCAAATAAAGAAAGAAATCTTAAGAAAAAAAGAATTGGGGGCTGGCACTGTGGCGCAGTGGATTAAAGCCCTGGCCTGAAGCGCCGGCATCCCATATGGGCTGGTTCTAGTCCCCGCTGCTCCTCTTCTGATCCAGCTCTCTGCTATGATCTGGGAAAGCAGTAGAAAATGGCCCAAGTGCTTGGGCCCCTGCACCTATGTGGGAGAATCGGAAGAAGCTCCTGGCTCTTGGCTTCAGATTGGCACAGCTCTGGCCATTGCAGCCATCTGGGGAGTGAACCAGTGGGTGGAAGACCTCTGTCTCTCTGTCTCTACCTCTCTCTGTAACTATGTCTTTCAAATAAATAAAATAAATCTTTAAAAAAAAAGAAAATGTGGTTTATATACACCATAGAATACTATATGGCCTCCAAAAAGAAAAGCCTACCATTTTCAACAAACTGGAAGACATTATGCTAAAGTGAAATAAAGTAGACACAGAAAGACAAATATCACATGATCTCGCTTATAAGTGCAATTTAAAAATGTTGAATTCAGACACAGAGAGGGAATGGTGGCCGGGGAGGTACCTGGGGATGGAAGCTATTGGTCAGAGGATACAGTGAGTCAGGAGGCTTGCAAGGTTCAAAAGACCTATTGTACAAGCTGGAGACCAGTGTCAATAAGAACAGATTACATTCTTGAAAATCACTAACAGAGTAGATCATGAGTGTTCTCAAATCAAAAAATGGGAAATTTGTAGATCAATGAGTCTGATTTACCCATTCCATAATCTATATCTATGTCAAAACATCACGTTGTACACAATTAATGCACGTAATTTTTACTTGTTCATTAAAAAGGAATAAATAGAAAAAAGAAGCTAACCTATTGGGAAACATTGCTTATTGAAGAGCAGTCAGAAGCAAACATGTATAAAACTGATAGTAGAGTATTGGACAAGCAGAAATAGGATTTAATGTATCAGAAAACAACAGTTTTATCAAACAAAGGTTCAGCTGTTGATAGCTTTTTTTTTCTTTGACAGAGAAACAGAGAGAGAAACACTGCTCCTATCTGCTGATTCATTTCTCATATGCCCACAATCAATGGCTGAGCCAGGCCAAAGCCAGGAGCCAGAAACTCAATCCAGGTCTCCCACATTTGTGGCAGCGTCCCGACCCTTTGAGCCACAGGGTACACATCAGCAGGAAGCTGGAACATGGAGCAGAGCTAGAACTTGAACCCAGGTTCTCCCCAGTATGAGACATGGGCATCCTAACCAGCAGCTCAACTGCAAGACCAAACACCCACTTCTCCTGGTGGTATTCTTTTTTACTGCCCCTCCCCCTTTATTTAATGTTATTTGAAAGGCAGGGAGACACACAGAGAGTGAACGATCTTCACTGGTTAACACCCCCACCCCCATCCCCTCACTCCCCCATCCCCCACAAATGCCCACATCATCTAGGGCTAGGCCCAGCCAAAACCAAGAACCCAAAACTCCGTGTGGGTCTCCCACATGGGTGGCAGCCATTATCTATTGCTGCTAAGATGCACATCAGCAAAAAGCTAGATGCAAAGTGGGACTTGAACCAGGCCTCTGATATGTTATGCAGGTGTTCCTGTTGGTGACTTAAACACTGCACCAAACGCCCACCCGGCTATTGACATTCGTGAGAAGAAAATGTCAGTGGATGAGGAACGCTCTTTTCACCAAATCTCCAGTGTACTACATGGAGCAGATTTTTCTAAGATGCCCCTGGACTGGGGTGATGCTAAATTCAGGGTAGTCTGACATCTTCAGCAAGATTCCGTCCACCTTGGAGCAAGTCTGCCTCTGGAATCAGGTCATTAACCCAGAGGCCTTCAGGCTACCGGTGACCCAGGGTGGAACAGCCTCCGCAGACCCCAGGGACCTCCCTGACCCTGATGGGGCCATGGCCTGAGGTCGGTTCTCAGACACAGACTGGAATGCGATGCTGTCCATACAAGTACGCTGAAGTTTATGAGAGCTTTGTGTAACTTTGCTCAGGATACTGAAAAAACTGCTCAATTTTCTATCTGTTGCTAGTCATTGAATATTTGCAACTGTTAAAACTATACAAGAATCAATGTTCACTGATTTAAACAATAAGTCCATATGGAGAGCATCTTATACATTTAAAATAATTTAGGGTACTGTTTATATTTAATGAGATTTCAAAGTGAATCTGCAGTGTCTTTTACCACCAGAAGAACAGGAGAGCAAGCGGCTTACAGTCAGAGCTTTAAAGCAGGCAAAGGAATTGCACACTTCACTTACCGCTAATACTGACTTCACAGAGGCAGCTGGCTTTGGGGTAATTGTGCTTTGTTTTGTAGCATTGCGACTGTATCCAGTGGTCACTGAAGTTATCCTTTGTCCCAGCCCCATGCCAGTGAATTCTCACAGAGGGAGTACCTGCGATGGGCAGGGATGAAAAGTGGAGAACCAGGTTTATATTAGTGCCAGTCTCCCCTAATCTTTTGGAGGAAAGAACTCGCAGGAAGCCAGCCACACACACTTGTAGAAATTAAGTCATACCCTATACCATCTTGCACAGGACAGGAAGAAACATTAGGTGGACATCTGGTCCCCAAAAGTCCTTATTTACTCTCCTCCCTAACAGGTCCTTCTTTTGTTCCCTGCAGCTCGCTCTAGCCAAAGATAACAAGAGCCTCTTCCTCAACACGGATGGCTTTCCCACACATGGTGAGAAACGCGTTTCACATGAGAAGCAAGCCGGAAGTTCCCCTAACTCTGTCCTTTGGGGCCTTTATGAAGGCTTCCTTAAAGCAGACATGACTGAGTACATCCTTGGCACTGGTCATCAACTCAAACTTCAGGCTTCTCCCTTCCTGGAGGCTGGGGGTGAGGGAGAGGGACCGAGTTTCAACCCTCTAATCACAGGGCCTGCTCCCATGGCAACCAGTCCCCACCCTGAGGTCATCCAGGAGCCCCCCCAGCCACTGGTCATCTCACTAGCCAACAAAAAGATCCTATGACTTCAGAGGTTCCAAGGGTTTTAGGAGCTGGGTGCCAAGAAATGGGATGAAGATCGAACATATTTTTCTTGTTATAACTCACAGTTATACTTCAATGAAAAAAACGTATTTCGCCCTCTCCTCCTCCCGCTGCCAGGAAAAACCCACTTACCTACGACAACCCTCGGACTCAGGCGCAGATCAGCCTCGTGGCAGCGAGCGCCCATCTGTGTGGCCAGAAGGCCACAGTTTGCTGAGCTCACAGGATCTGCGCCTCCCTTGCCCACGAGCTGACATTCTGCCTGGCACCGCCCACTTGCTTCCTGAGAAGCCACAGGCCAGATATCCCAGCAGGACCAGCCTTTCCCTAAAGGAAACTGAAGCAGTCAGGCCAAAAGAAAAAAAAGTAGCTGCTCATGAAAATGCAGGGGCGGGAACGGCCAAAGAGGAGAAAAAACGACTGGTCGAGGCTCACTTCCAAGACCGGGGGGGAAAAGAAGCGGGAGGAAGTGTCTAGACGGGAAAGGCATGGGCCCAAAGAACATGGAAGTGAGCGGCACTGGCGAGGGGTGTGGCCACATGCTGGTAATCTGAGACCCTCTGGTGAGAAGCAAGACTGAACGAATGTGCATTACGTGTACCTCTGACACCCCGGATCGCCTTTAATCCTCACAGGGCTGTCCCCGTTCTACCCACTTCACAGACGAGGAAGCTGAGGCCTATACCGTGCAGTGGACTGAACGTGTCCTTTCCAAAATTCCTGTTAAAATCCTAACCCCCGAGAGGATGGTGTTTGCAGGTGGAGCCTTTGGGAAGGGATTAGGTCACCAAGGTGGCATCCTTGTGAATAGCACGGATATCCTCACAAGGACCCCCCAGAGAATGCTCGTTCCCCTTTTCCTCATGCCATGTGTGGACAGAGCACAGAGATGGTTGACAGGAAGACAGCCCATACCAGACACAGAATTTTCCAGAGCCTCCATGTTGGACTTTGCAGGTTCCAGAACCGTGAGGAACAAAGTCCTGTTGTCTGTAAGCCACCCAGTCTGTGACCCAACGGCCCAAACTGACCGACCAAGACATTCATGGTGAAGACCTTGGCCACGTGTCACAGCGGATAAATGGCCTGTGCCTGTCTAACTGTAGTGCCATGCTTCTTCTACTCTGCTGTGTGAATGCCCCGCCCACATCTGCACACGGAACCCTGTGCTTCCAACCCTGCCTTTTCAGATCACCAGGGAGTCTTTGCACTTAGGAAGCAGTGACTTTCCCAAAGAGTAAGAAACACGTTCTCTGATGTTTGGAAAACAAGAGCTGAGTTTGCATGGTCCCAGATGATCAAAAGTATGCTACTTCAGCAATCTCATGCCAAAGAGGATTGCTTGGTTCCGGGGAGATTGCTCCAGGCCAGGACATCCCAAGGGATGATACGGAGATATAAGAGCCCTGTTCACTCTGGAAGACTCTCTGGAGGTGGTACCAGGAATTCCTGGTCCGCTCTGAGCAGCTTCCTCTTCCAAGATTTCTCTGAGATTTGCAAACCAAACCTTATCTCCCCAAAACTTGATGCTTCGTGGCTTTTCACTGGAATTTCCAAAGTAAATGAGGAATCAAGGGGATCCCTGCCCTTTCCGGGATTTCACAAGCACATTCCTTGGGTCTAACGTTGGCATCAGTAACAGTGGTGCCATGTTTGGTGATGCAGGGTCCAGATTCAGACTCAGCTAACACTTACTAAGACCACAGAGGGCAGCTCACATACTCATAGATAATCTCATTTCATACTTCTAATAAACCTGAAAAGAACATGTGATTACCTGTATTTTTGTAGATGACTAATGAGAAAAGTTAGATTTGCACATATATCAAAGTGCAGAGTTAGGAGTCAGGCCTTGGGCCTTTAGACATATTCCAAGCCCCCTCCATCATTTTGCTCAGCTTCACAAGGGCGGTGATCAGCAAAGGGACATTTACTGGGTCCTAATGGTCTAAATCTTACCAGGCACAGAAAAGCGCGTGATTGCCTGATAGAGGGAAGACACAATGTGCTCTGCTCGTGGGTATCCAAGCACAAATACGGCTCATCATCGACACAAGAGTGTGATCCACGAGCACCGTTCAACAAAACTCTCATACAGTTCAGCTTCACGGGGATTCAGTGAGTAGACAAGGTGCACCCTGGGTTGGTCTTCAATCTCTGCTACTTAGCGATGCCTTTGAGATGAGCCCAACAGAATCTGTAATATTAGAAGGTTCTGTTTAGAATCACTTCATTCCTACTCATTGTTGCACAGCTCCAAGAGACGGCACCTTGGGGTAGTAATCCAGTCCCTGAGTTGAAAGATGGTGCATTTTAATAAATGTCTGAACAAGGAGTTCCTATCAGAGACAGTGTTGTAAAATAATAAAACCTAAATTATTAAAGTATTAACTGAACTTCAGTGTTTTCATCTCAGTTTTCTCTGGAGCATCCAGCAATCCGATGACAAGATCTTCCAGTTTTATTCAGCTATGTGTGAGGTAGATTATTAACCAGTCAACAGATTCAGTGTGCCCCAGCCCTGCTGATTTTCCTGTTGTGTGGTCAAGCTTGACCACCCCTGAAACAGGTTGAAAAATGAGGGGCCCTCTCTTGTGAAATCTCATTGACTCCAGCAGTCTCTAAGCTAACACGTCCGGCTCACTGGTGGTTATGAGTTAGAACATTCACTGAAGTTTAGAATGAATGCAGTCATTTCTTCCTCCTAACAGGTGATTGTTCCAGAAAGCTCAATGACAAACATTCCACTTAGGATACTGAAGGAGAAAGAAGACTTTAGTGGCTTTTCTATTTCTGTATATTTTCATATAGGTAATATATTTAATTTGTGACTAAATATATTAATTTATAAATCATATAAATATATAAATGATTTTATCATCTACATTTCATACATAAAATGTCAGCCCCTTAATGTACACAGTG
Source organism: Oryctolagus cuniculus (assembly GCF_964237555.1). Taxonomy (NCBI): domain Eukaryota; kingdom Metazoa; phylum Chordata; class Mammalia; order Lagomorpha; family Leporidae; genus Oryctolagus; species Oryctolagus cuniculus. The sequence continues at coordinate 84,710,621 of NC_091440.1, forward strand.
GATTTTCATGGGAACTTCAAACAGTCCATAAACACAAAATCAATGATCTGTATATCATAATGGTAATTATTCTGTGCAAAACAAAGAAAATTTTTGTATTTTCTCTTTAAAATTCAGTACATTAAAATTTATAGAAAGCATTGTCAGTAGATTTTCCTGGTGCTTGCCTCTTAGATAACAAGGCTGTTATGGTTAAAATCTTTTGAATTTTTTTTCTAAAAGCCGTTCCCTGATAGGGTAATAGTTCTCAGTTTTTATCACTGATGCACTTAGATTTTCAGTTCTGTTGTTGATGCAGCCAGTTCATAGCGATATTTATGGCATATATGGGAAGTGAGAATGAGAGGAAATGAAGGATAATGAGTTTAAGCAAACTTGGCATCAGTGATAACTATAGACTTTAGGAAAATATTTCCTTTGCCAAGAGAAGAAAAGCTATTAAACTGTGAACAGATCTCACATAGAGTGTTGAAAATCCACATGAAGTGGGGTGGTTCTGTGATAATCCTTTGGGAAACCACGGTAGTTGCTAAGACCTCCTATTGCTACTAATGAGAACAGTATGGTTCGGAGTCAGTGTGAGCAATACGCCATCAGCAAATCCAAGGCCATGGTCACAGGCAGCAGCAGCAGGTCCTTTACGTAGGCAATTAGCAATGGTGCCTATGGAGGTCTTACATCAACCACAGTCAGCAGAGACTCAAGGATTGATTCTGAACAACTGCTTCCATACTCACAGTGCTTAGCAAAATTAGGAGCATTCTGTTCTGATCCAAGCTCCCATTTCTTCAGCTCAGAAGGGAATCCTTTTCCCCATGATTTCCAACATTATTAAAGTAACGCTGGGAAGAAGCAGGTTTGCAATTAGTAGTGCACCTTTCCCCATCGGTGTTCTCAAGGGTTCCATGAAGGCTTTGTCTTTCAAGAGTGGAAAAAAAGGGCTTCTCAGAGACAAAAGATTTTTCAAAATTCACATGAGGGTGAAGAGAGTTCTTATCACCTTAGAGAGAATGACACCAACCATACCTACACAAAGCCAACCATATGATGGAAAAGAAGAAATCAAGCCTTCCACATGTGTTATCTACATAACATGAAAAACTACTTTGCATGAATTGTTCACTTTCCATGTGCGTGTTTGATATTACAAAGTCACAGGGATGAGAATATGAGAAGAAAATGAAAGGAGTGCAGAAATACATAATAAAAAATGCTTTTTGATGATAAAAAAAGTTTCCCTTTAATATTTTAGAGTTTTCTCCCAAGAAAGATTTGGTAGATTGCATATTTACAGAGGACATATATTAGCATATTTTAGCCTTTCAAAGCTGCTGATCTCAATGTTTAAGAATCAAGAGCTGTCATTTTGGCATAGTGGGTAAAGCCATCTTCAGCAATGCCAGCATCTCATGTGGGCGTTGGTTTGAGTCCCAGCTGCTCCACTTCCAATCCAGCTCCCTGCTAATGGCCTGGGAAAAGAAGCAAAAGATAGCACAAGTGTTTGGGACCCTGTGCCCAACAAGGGAGACCCAGATGAAGCTGCAGGATACTGACTTCAGCTTGGCCCAGCTCTGGCTGTTGCAGCCACCTCGGAGTGAACTAGCAGATAGAAGACCCCTATCTCTCTCTCTCTCTCTCTCTCTCTCTCTAACTCTGACTTTCAAATCAATAAGTAAATCTTAAAAAAAAAAAAAAAAAAACTCAAAGAGGAGTAAGCCATAGATTGAATTTTGGAATGTCCTCATTCTAGAGAACCTGTTTTTGGTTGTTGTTTTAGTAAATAAATGGTAAGTAGAAGGCAATGCAGAAAAACTAAGATTAAAGGGGGAAAATAATTAAGTCAGAAGAAACGTACATACCATAGGCAGAAGTCAGAAATAGAAAAATACAAATATAAGTACGAGGGTACTTCAGAAAACCCTGTAGGAGGAAATGGAATTAAGAGATGAGTTTACTTTGGTGCAAGAAATTGTTTAAACCCATTCATAATTTTTTAAAAAATTTGTTTATTTGAATGGCAGAATAGCAGAGACTAAGAGGCAGAGAGAGATGGGGAGAGAGAGACATCTTCCGCCTGCTGGTTCACTCCCCCAGATGGCTGCAACAGACGGAGCTAGGCTGATCTGCAGCCAGGAGCCAGGAGCTTCTTCTGCGTCTCCCATGCAGGTGCAGGGGCCCCAGAACTCAGGCCATCTTCTACTGCTTTCCCAGGCCATAGCAGAGAGCTCGAGTGGAATTGAAACAGCTGGGACTTGAACCAGCACCCATTTGGGATGCTGGCACTGCAGGCGGCGGCTTTACCCACTATGCCACAGTGCCGGCCCCACATAAGTTTTTAATAACATGCATTTGTGTGGACTTTTTGAAGACCCTCTTCCATGGTAGCCATACAAGATCTGTTTGAGAACTTCTTGTGAAGAAATTTGGATGCCAGGTTAAGGGGCAAGTGTTTAGGCACTGAGAAGCTAGTCAATATTTTTTGATTTCTTGTCTATTAGTTTCCAGCAATGGAATCCACTCTGCCCAGTCTAAACTCAAAGGGAAGTTGTCAAGCAGTACTGGGCAGGAGAAGGACACAGCGAATCCCAGACATAAGAAACAAGAGCTGCTACAGTGAAAACCCCGACCGCCGGTTCTCCTGACCACCTAGAAACCCCCACACTGCGTTTGGCAGAAGGCAGCGTCCCTGTGTGCGACTACCTCCTCCAGGACTCCGTGTTGGTGCCACGTCTCTCGAAGGAAGCTGAGGCACCTGTGACTCACAGAACTGAAACCATATGCCTGCCCCTTAGCCACAAGGGAGTCTGGGAATAAGAAGCTTCCCCTGGAGGAAAGCATGATCCAAAGATGGCAGGTGTTCAATGATCTTGGGCAGCTCAGAGAACCAGCAACGCAGTACAAAGATGCTACAACTGTAGGTGTGCTTTAAGAGTAATTTGGCACAATTTGTTTTCAGAAAGGTTTGCACTGGGGAAAGCCTGGAGGTGAAAGGCGAGTCTGGAGCCTGCTGCAGTGTCAAAGGAAGCAATAATAGGGTCTCACTCTACGGGTGATGGAAACAATACAAGGGAAGGAGAAGATTCTAGAATCCCTAAAGAGAGAGCATGGGCAACATTCAGCAGCGGTGACTGAAATGGGAAAGTCAGCAGGAGGAGTCCTTCTGAAGCGGGGGTTGGGGAGGGTTGGGCTGAGTCTGGGCCACCTTCTGTGTGGGGGGCCGCAGGATAGACAGCTGGATGAATCCAGCACCCCTTTGGGAAGGTAGATCTAGAGCTCCACAGAGGAGTATCTGGCCCTACAGGTAGCACAGCCATCTACAGAGAATCGAAAGTTGACAACAGGAGTGAGAAGGTGGGGCTCCAAGTTTCTATTTTCATTTTCATTTCTCCCGAAAATGCTGTTTCCTTTCCCGGTTATCTGCTGCAGTCATTTAAGGAGAGCTTAGCCACACACCTTTTTGCTCCCTCCCGCCCCCCCCCTCCCCAAATGAAATCAGTTGAAAGCATTACTCTTAGTCAAAGAACACATTGTTTTCTGTGTTAAGGAACTTCTCACCTGCCATCCACTGATTCCCTATCCTTGAGATAACTACACCTTGAGGCACTAGAGGCGTAGTTGTTTGTGTCCAGGTGAAGGTGAGCATCATAGGTAAGGAAACACAAGCCCTGTTTTTATTGCAGTCCTTTGTCCCCTGGTGTGAGCACGGTTGTAGCGCACAAGTCACCCTCACTCTAGAGAAAGTTTCTGCAGCTCCGCCCCCGGCAGTCTCCAGGAAGGGGCTTGCTGCTTCGTGTTTAAGTTCTTGTAGCCAGGGAGCTCCAGTTCTGCATTGCTACTTCCCAGTTTTCCAACTATGAAGTCTGCTCTGAGGCCCCCCGAGAAAGAGACCCTCTGGGAAAGTGAATGGGACTCTTGTTAACCACCACAACGAGTAAGTGAAGAAGTTGGGACCAGTGCTGTCTCTTAAATCAAGGGACCCTTTTGTTTTAAAAGACAAAACGGTCTCAGAGCAGCCTGAGCCACCCCACAGGGCAGGGTCCTGAGCCACCTCCTCCCATCTGATAGAAGGATGGTAGGGTTCATGGCCGCAACCATGACCAGGGTCATTAACACACTGGGAGGACCTGGAGACCAGCACCATCCTAGAATCCAGGCTGGGGGGCGGGGTCACCTACGTGGATGGGCACAGAGTTACGAGTGTCCTCCTTTCTGGGAACTTGCCTCCTGACATAAAATCCTCCTTGAAGGTGGGACGCTGACCCGTGAGGAAACCACGGGTAGCGACGGCCGTGAGCCGTGGGGCCCTGCTTCTCCACGGGGAGCGATCTGGTCCTCCCCCCCCGCCAAGCAGTAAATAGCTGAGTCCATCTTCAGACCTCCGTCTGCCCAGAGAAGCAGGTCATTATTATTTAATATCGTGGAGCACCACAAATGTGCATTATTCTAAACAGTGACTGACATTGTTCCTGAGACAGAAGGAGTTCTTCTGTCAGCTCCAAGGACAACAGAACTTCTCAGGCAGGGCAGGGGCCAGGGTCTCCTTCAGGAAATTGGACGACTCCGATCAGGGCCCAGGGTCAGGGCTGGCATCTCTCTGCTCAGGCTTGAACGCCGATCTGACACCTGTCTCTGTGAGGGAGGCCTTTTGCGGTCAGAGGTTTGATGGAAGTTTCTAGATGCGGCAACAGATCAGCAAAGGCAAGAGCAAAGGCTTGCTTGGCAGAACTCACGCTTCTCAAGTGTTGGCTGCGGTTTTAACGCTTTGTAACAGTGATATACAAATATAATGAGTAAATAGATACAGCGTTGATTCAATGACAAGTTTTTCTTTTGCTCCAGGATGGTCTAAGATCAGAAAGTGAGAGGGAAGCCAGTGGCCAACCCCCTGCTGTGCCTTGCTTCCTTCCAGCTGAACTCTTAAAAACTCTCCTTTCCCCAGTAGCCAAACACCTCTCCCTGGGTGGCCTAGGCCAGCCACTAGGTGCAGGTGCAGAGAATAGGACAAAGGACAAGAGGACGTGAGCCCAGTGACCTTTCACCTTAGCACACATTCCAGGGTGGTCTGACTCTCGCTGAGCTTCAGAGAAGCCCTGGTGGTCCCCCCTCCCAGGAGGGTTTACCTTCTTGCAGCCAGGACCAGTTGCAAGTCTCCTCTTTGCACCTGTGCTTCCCCCAACAGGCTGCTGATCACAGCATCCCGCGTGGGCAGCGCCATGCACCTGCCAACCTGGCCACAGCCCAGGGGCTAGTGATCGCTGTGTCTGTGGCCCTTTAAAAATAAATTTATTTCTTTATCTGAGAGGCAAAGAGAGAGAGAGAGAGAGAGACAGGACAAATTCTCATCTACTTATAATGACCAGGGCTGGGCTGGGGCTGAAGCTAGGAGCTAGGGACTCAATCCAGGCTTCCCACATGGATGGCAGGGGCCCAACCTCTTCAGTCATCACCTGCTTCCTCCCAGAAGCTACACTGGCAAGAAGCTGGCATCAGGAGCTGGAGCCAGGAATCGAACCCAGGCCCACAGAGTTTAGGAGGCTTGGGCAAGAGCCCTTCACAATAGCTCCTCAAGACTCGTTTGGGGAACTCTTTCAAGGCCAAAGGAGCCAGGTCTCATTTGGGAGATTCTAATTCATTACACTGGGAATGAGGCTAGGGTTAGCACAGAGTGAGTCTGACCTTTCTGGTGTAAATGAATCCATCCTTTCTCTTGTCCCCTGCAGTTCATGTATTACCCAAGCGCTCCATGTAACTAACACGCCCCAGGAAATGGCCTAACACGATTAGAGTTCTCCAGGGTGGTGGACACTTAGCCTTACCTATTGATAGATCAGCTTCTCTGCCAATCACAGAGAGCACGCTCAGGATTGGTGCTCTTTCCTTGATCTCACCGCCAGTGACACAACTTAACCACAGGCTTCATTCTGCAGCCATCTGTAGCCGAGCGGAACAGGCAGGACTCTGTGCCTTTCTGGGGAAGATCAGAATCACTTCTACCAATTTGAAGAGTGAAGTGGCATGAAGGCTTCTCTCTCCCCCACTACCCAAGCCCCAGGGATGTAGGCGTTCTGAACCTCATCTGAGAAAGAATTCTTCAAGGAGACTCCTTTTTCTTTAAGGATTTTCAAAGCCCAGCCTCCTATGTGGTTCCGATTTCCCGTGACTTTTTTTCTGCAATGCCAAAGAAAGCCTCACATTGAGAAAAGCTAGAAAGGCATGAGTCAGTGCTGTCAAACGCTCTCAGGATTCCCGCGTCCAAAGTCTTTGTTAATTGTACCCAGTATCTCTAGTGATAAATTTAAAGACACATGAAACAGCGGGAGCCCAAAGACACTAGACTATTGTATCGTCCCATTAGGTTGAAACAATGGAGCAGAGTCTTGAGCCTGTCTCCAGGGCAACACAAAATGCCAGTCACAGTCAGGTGGGACTTCCTGATGAATTTTTTAAAGCAGAGTTTCACATGCTTTGTTATTTTAAGAATGAGAGAGTTAGCTCATAGATACTTGGATAAAGTTACAAACAAATATTTTGGAGTTAAGAAAATAGATACATCTTTGATTCAAACACAAGTTTTCTTTTTCTGTATTTTGTTATTGATTCAGGGTGAAATACAGTTGCTCATATGGGGGTGAAGAGACCCCACAGAAATACGGAAACAATATATTAGTAAAAGAAGGAATTGTATGTAAACATCTATTGTAGTATTTCAATATCAGCAGATCAGTTGGCGACTTAGTATCATCCTGTGGGTGCTCTGTACTATGGGCTTTAAAAAAAAAAAAGATGTATTTATTTATTTGAAAGACAGTATTACAGAGCGGCAGAGGCATGGGGGGTGTCTTCCATCCACAGTTTCACTCCCCAAATAGCTACAATGGCCAGAGCTGAGCCAATCGAAAGCCAGGAGCCAAGAGCTTTTTCCAGGTCTCCCATGGGGATGCAGGGACCCAAGGACTTTAGGCCATCCTCTACTGCTTTCCTACGCCACAGCAGAGAGCTAGATCCAAGGAACAGCCAGGACTCAAACTGGCGCCCATACGGGATGCCGGCACTGCAGGTGGCGGCTTTACCTGCTAAGCACAGCGCTGGCCCCCTGACCCGTGGTCTTGAAGCCTGTCTCCATCATCAAATGATTTCCCTTGGCTCTGGATGTCAGGTCTGGACCTTTTGAAGAGCCTCAGGCAATCAAATGCAACATAAGGAACTCTTCAAAATACAGCTGCAGGCAAAAGGCCCCAGCCTTGTCTTGGAGAAGCTGACCGTGGCCCAGTGGGGACTTTGTCCTCAGCTTCTCTCTCTGGCCTTGCCTCCCCCCGGCTGGGGCTGACTCTGCACTCGCTCTGCCATGGCCCCGCACACAGGACCACCCATTTCGGCAGTGTCTTTCCTGGCTGACCTCAGCATCCTCCTTTGGCCTCAATTTTTGTGCTTACTCTCCAGACACATTTCTGATGACTAGGAATAAAATAGTCTAGAGCTGTTCTATACGATGGCAGGAGTCACTAGGCTACTTATATTGTTTAATATAAAATAAAATGTGAAAGCCCCGTTTCTCAGTGTACCGGCCACATTGCCGCGTTCACAGACCCCGTGTAATGACCAGCCCAGTGCAGATCATGCCCTTCATCGCAGAACATTCTACGGAACAGTGCTGACGTGGAGACCCTCTTCTCCCACATCCACCCAAGGGGCTGTCCAACTGGACTTTAGCATCGTCCCCAAATTCTCCCAGGGCAGGTAAATACGAAACTGAGATCGTGAATTCTGAGACGATCTTCTTAGAATTCTCTTGAAATTGTCCCAGGAGTGGTTCAGAGTTCCTTCGGGCAACTCCAGGACACCTGTCACTCCACTCTGGCTATCTGGATCTCCAAAAACACGAGGTATGTGGGTGATTAGTGAGTGGAGAGAATTTAGGCTTAGGAATGCAGAGAAGCTTGGAGAAAGGTTCTGCAACAGTAGAACAACACCTTCATCACAATACACTTGGGCAGATCCAGACCATAGTAGATTGCCAACGCCTGCTATTTGTGAAGGTGCCTAGCATCCCGCCATTAGAGATTTATTTCTTTGGGTTTACAAGTATCTTCTTTGTTCACCATAATGGGAAAGAGTTCTGGACTAAAGTGGTGAGGAAGACAGAGAGACAGAGGTCTATAGACTATGGTGATGCACACTGTCAATGTCGTCACTTGACTTACTGTCCCTCTCAAACAACCCCACGGCTGCGAAAAAGAAAAAATAAGACTCAAGAGCTGGCGCTGTGGCATAGCAGGTAAAGCCGCCGCCTGCAGTGCTGGCATCTCATATGGACACCGGTTCCAGTTCCAGCTGCTCCACTTTGGATCCAGCTCTCTACTATGGCCTGGGAAAGCAGTGGAAGATGGCCCAAGTCCTTGGGCTCCTGCATCCACATGGGAGACCTAGAAGAAGCTCCTGGCTCCTGGCTTTGGATAAGCGCAGCTCCAGCCGTTGTGGCCAAATGGGGAGTGAGCCAGCAGATGGAAGACCTCTCTCTCTCTCTGCCTCTCTTTCTCTCTGTGTGTAATTCTGACTTTCAAGTAAATAAATAAATCTTTAAAAAAAAATAATAAGGCTCAACAGTCTCTCACCATGTAGCATACAGAAAAGTACTTCAAAAAGTTCATGGAAAGTAGAGTCAAAATATAAATTTCAGTGCAAAATTTTTTGTGATCCATGCATAGTTTTCTCATTACATACATTTCCCACAAACTTTCTGAAGAGTCCTCATAGTATAAATGATTAATCATTTCATATACCCAGCATACTATTCTCATATGTGTTCACTACATAACTGATGGATTAATTATACTTACACAGTTTTAAGAATAGTTTACTATAATAAAATTAGAATTTAATAGTTCAGATCTCTCTGAAGTACATATATTCATCATGGATTTAAAATTAATTTAAAAATATTTATTGGGGGCCAGTGGGTTAATCTGCCACCTGCGATGTCAGCATCCCATGTGGGCAATGGTTTGAGTCCCAACTGTTACGTTTCAGAGTCAGCTCCTTGCCAATGATCCTGGGAAAGCAGCAGACGATGGCCCAAGTGTTTGCCCCTGCTGCCCCAGGAAGTTGAAATCAGAAGCAGAACGGGGACCCAAACCCAGACACCCAAACCCAGGCACTCCCATATGGGATGTGGGTCTCCCATGTAGTATCTTGACTGCTTCAATAAATGTCCATGCCTGAAATTAATTTTCAGAGCATCCAAAACAATTTTTCTCATGCACTTTTTTGGCTTAATGAGCAAAAATCATTCATTCCACACCCACCAGCCCAAACAAATCTTTTTCATTTTATTCACCTGTTTTATGTATTTATTCAACAGGATTTTCTAGTCTCTGAGGAGGCTACAAAGTTGGACAATGGCCCTTGCTCTAGAAGTTTCACAGGTGACTCTACAGGCCCAACACACGCCTGCTGTTTCTGGAATGTTCTGGTTTAGTTATCTCTGACCATCCCACATCCCAAGTTCCTGCATCCCATCGGTCGGAATTCACCTTGAACACCTAACTGAGGAGGCCCCTAAATAACAACGGTCTCCATTGGACAAAACTTCATCTCTCTCTCGGGTATAAAAACCAAACTTGACCTCCAAGACTAACTTGGAGGCCCTTGGTCCTCCAAAATCTGGGCGCCCTCTTGTCTTACTGTTTCGCCAAACTTAGTGCCTGCCTTCGTGACGTGAGAGCTGCAAAGGACCCAGAGGAAGAGTGTACTCTCCCCTTGAGGAGTGGTCCCCTGAGTCGCACTGGGCAGAACTGAAGCCTGCGGCTGCCTCTGAGTGCAAAAGACTTCGGGAAATTTCATCCCTTCCCAAGGTCAAAGTCTGGAATAAACAGTACAGTTGGGACACTTGCAACTCTCTCTGCCACTTCCCACACTCTGTGCCCAAGGCACCGTCCTGCTCGCAACACACCACCTACAGATGCAGAAGTAGCCGGCCATGCTTCAGACAGTGGGAACAGAAGCCATTAATGTCTAGTGAGATAATTTACATCACCAAGGTTCCTTTAACCCTGTGTGTTGCAGACCGCCAAACTCAGTGCTTGCTATGGTCAAACAGGAGTAAAATCGACGTCAGTAGTCGTGACTGTTATAAACTTTCACATATATTAAAACAAAACCCTTGCAAAGCCCCCACAATAAACCCATAAAGCACTAAAAGCTATGGAATTAGAACATCTAAGTTTATATATATATATACATATATATATTATGTATATATAGTGTCAGCAGATAGATATATATATATAGAGAGAGAGAGAGAGATGTTAAATCAGCTATCTTGAGCATGGTATTTTAAATCACCAATTAGCCTACTAATTGCAAAATTTTAGAAAGGGACATGGAAAATAGGGAAATAAATTAATGTTGCCCTAAGAGTCCTAGTTTTTTCAGACCATAGCTTTGAAATGCTCCCATGTCTTTATGCAAGAGAGGGAGTAAGAGAGCGGAGTGGCAAAGGCTGGTACCTGTAACACTCACCTTGACCAAGTCTGTGCAGCCTTTGATGCTAATCCTTCACAGTGTTTAAAAAGAAAAAAGAAAAAAACAACAACAGAGAAAGGCCCGTGCACACCTCGCCTGCTGCTACAGTTCACCTGGGGGGAATTACACCGCCATCAAGCCTGCCAGGCACAGAGCAGGCACATTTTCTCCCCAGCGGAACGTGCTGCTCTGCGTGCTGCCCGGGAACACCCTCACGCAGGTGACCTTCTCCTCAAACTGCTTCTTGAAGCTCTTTGTCACCAGTGTTTCACTCGCTCTCACCCTGACCACTGACAGTGGATCCCTCCGGAAGCAGGATCCCCTGCCCCTCATCCCAAACCGTTTCTCAGGTCTTGGAGTCCCCACAGCAGTTCAAGAAAAAAACCTCATGACATTTCGCGAGGCTGGCTGTGCTGCTGTTTCTTCTCCCACGCATCCTGTTGGCCTGGCCTCCCCCGCCTCCCCCAGGGACAGCTGGTGCATGTGTGCCCCAGCCCTCTACACCTCCCTTCCAGCTCCACTGGTCATGCCCAGGCTCCCCGGCCTCATGCCTCATTTTTGACACAAATCATGCGTTCCTGTCCAGTGCTGGCTGCAGGACTGGTAGAAGTGCTGAGGCACGACTGAACCTCAACAGTGGAACCAGTTTAGATGGGAGCCGTCAGCCTGTGGCAGGTCTCCCAGTGTCCTTTTGCCCACCTTTACCATAGTAATAGAAGACAGGATTTTAGCTAACTGAAAATAAAGGCCACAGTTTCCAGATTCTTCTGCATTTAAATGTAAGAACACATGTTTAAGTTCTGGCCAGAGGGATTAAGTGGCAATGGAAGAGAAGAGTTATGCCCCTCCCCTCCTTTCTCCTTGCTGCAGGTAAGAATGTAAATGCAATGGCTGGAGCTCCAGCAATTTTCTTGAGCCATGAGACTACCTGGAGAATGGGAATTAGAGACAAAGAAAAAAAAAAAAAAGAGGAACTTGGGTTCTGCTGACACTATGGTGTACAATCCAGCTCAAAACTGTTTCTGTACTTACAGAACATAAAAGGAGAAATCACCTTCTCCCTTGCTTATACCACCATTCCTTTATGTTAGTTCCAGCCAAATTTAATTCTAACTATAAATCAAAGATACAGAGCTAGCCACAGTCAAATCAGTGACCAAATGAATTGGTTGTCAGCCCTCTTGGCTCCCTCTGTGATCCTCTTCCCAGAGCCTTCCGTCTCACGCCCCTGCCCACCTCTGCCCGCATGCTCTCCAGGGCAGCTCCTGTGGTCTCTAATGTTCAGATTTACCTGTCCTGTAGCCCATTCCTGTGGGATCCGGCCAGTTACTGGCGAGATAATGCCATCGTAAGATGTATACTAAGTTATTAGTGGGAAATAACAGGTTGCTCTTATTCCAACAGAGTATGCTAACAGGAGCTCGGGTGGGGAGACCCAAGAGGAACCAACGTGGGCATGCTGGCAGACAATTAGGGCAGAGATGCTCAGACAGGCAGGATTTTTGACATTTGATGTAAGAAATGCCGCCGTGCCAACTGTCGGGCTGACATACTTAGCATGTCAGATTCCATTAGGATGTCCAGATATCTATCTCAGCTTTCTCCTGCCATGGCTCACCGGTGCGAAACCATACCAGCGGTGTTCAAGATAGGATACATCAAGCCTGGCATGAGGAAACACAAAGATGACAGTTTGAAAGCTTCCTTCACACATTTCCAGAAATGATACTCTTTTAATTTTGCTACTGTAGAAATTAGAAGCAGTGCTTTGAAGAAGGCTCCCATATCCAATCCAACACTGCCTATTGGAGGCAGGTTCTGCACACAAATCTCCATCAGCCAGCTCTCACCCAAGCGCTCCGTATGGAAACGCTGCTTCTACACAAGTCCCTCAACTCTGGTCCTTCCAAGAAAATTGTGGGCACCCCCCCCCCCCGCCCTCAACAAACTGCCATTTGTAAATTAAGGAGCTACCACTTACCACTGACACAGTACCAGATTTCTACTTTAAACCAGCAAAGCCACACCTGCTACGCGGAGGTGAGACAGTAACGGTTTGTTGTGATGTCAGTAGCTGCCTTCACAGGCTTTCCCCCAGCATCTTACAACTCCTGGCTAGCTCACAGGGAAATACACTCATTGTAAGGAAGTTTAGTGCCTGCCTAGGTCATCTAATTCCGCCTGAATAAACCTCCACCTGGCATCACTTCCAACAGAAATACAGCAATTTGAGCCTGTGTGCCAGACCCCAGAGCGGCAGCTTATGAAAGACTTGTAATTGTAAACCAGCTTCTTTCAGGGGAGCGGTATCTTGAAATGTAGAGAAGCCAGCAACCTCCTGCTAAACCTTTCATCGCTCCTTTCAGTGCCCCTTATCTTTCTTCCTCTTCCTTCTCCCTCTCTTTCATCCCATTACTATTTCCAGCAGGGGACCCTGGCAGGAAATGCAGTTAGAAAAAAGAAATGTCAAAATAAGTTAAATTATCAAAATACGTTAAATTACTCACAATGATTTACACATCTCAAAAGCCTTCGTGGAGGAATAGAATGAAACGATAAGTTTGTTTTGATGCAAAAAATATTGTAGCCATGCATAGTTTTTCATAGCATGCACTTTTTCTGTTAGCTGTTTGAAGACCCATTATATATAAAGATAGATGTGGATGTTGATATATCTTAAGTTGCTCTCCTCCTCCCAAATGAAGACACATCCCTTACTGTGTTGTTGGTAGTGTTGTTTTAAGCCCTGACTTCCTAAGCTCAGTAAGTTAGAAGGGACTTTTCCAGAGATCAAAGTCCCTGAACACACACACACACACACACACACACAGTTGGGAAGCACACCTGGCTGGCTGCACAACCCTAGGCGCCGTGCAGGCGGATAAGGCCTGTGGTGCTGGCTGCCAGATCTCACCAGTCGCCCTGTGGAGAGAGACAGAGTGGATGAAACACTGGGGTGTGGGGGGGTGATCATCAGCCGTGAAGTCAGGCTATAAATCAGCCCTTGAAATACCCTACTTGCCTAAAAAGTAGAGCTCAGGGGAGTAGGAATTAGGTGGGTAGAGAGGTGGAGATGTGAGATGGCCAACTTCAGACAGACCTTTGGAAACTGCTAAAGGCTCCTGGGTAGGCCAGAGCTTCATTCTTTAAGAAGAATTTTAGGCCTGTTCAGTTTGGAGGCATTGAGCTGTGGTAAGGATGACAAGGACTCTGCTGTGTGGCCCTTCTCGCTCCTCTGTCCCTGAGAAACCACTCAGGTCACAGCAGAGGTGTGACCCTCCCCGCTCTTCCCAACACACCCACAGGAGAGCGTGGGTGCTTTTTTCCAGCAAAGTCTCTCAGGATGCAAGCAGAGGGAGGGAAGAGAGACACTTCCACTAAAAAGCCATTAGAGAGAAATACTAACAACGTAATTCATCTTACTTCCATGTCCTATTACGCATAATAATGCCTGGTGCTAATCTTTTGTAAAATGAGTAATAATTCAGATGTACTATAGTCAATATTTAATTACTCATGAGTTCAAAATACATTGTTCCTTTGCAAATGTAAAAATTATTGCCAGTAGGAAGGAAAATACAGTCTGCAAGGTGTAAGATTTTGCTGCTAATTCCAGGTTTACATAAAGGTTGACTTTAAACAAAGTTAGAAGTGTTGAGTCCATTGACTTATGACTTTGTATTAAATAATGAAGAAAAAGCCCAACACCATTGGCTGGCCACAGTGCATGGGATTCAAAAACTGTTCATTACTCTTTACTTAGTACAAAGTTAATTGTATGTGTATAAAGTTCATTGAAAATAGATCTTCGTGAAAAATAAGAATGGGAATAGGACTGGGAGGAAGAAAAGGGGTGGGAGGGTGGGTACATTGGTAATAATCACTATATTCCTAAAGTTGTATTTCTGAAAAAAGAAATCAGTTGTTATACCAAAAAAAAACTGTTCATTTATTATTTTTAACAAAACAGTTTCATCTACAATCCACAGGCTTATTGAACAGTCCACATTTTTCATGAATTCTCTCATCCTGTGTTTTTCCACTTAGATGAGTCTGCCACACACATGGGAACCATTTGAAAATGGTCAGGTTTTAAATCCTGCCAACCCCTCTGCATCACTCTCACTTATCTCAAGAGTCTGCAGTAGAGCTAATTTTCCTTTAGATACTTTACAACCACACTATCCCAGCCAAGAGCTCAGATTTGCAACTTAGAATTATCTCATTGTGTCAAACAGGTCTTCATCAACTGATTAAACATTCTGCTTCTCCAAAGTGGAGACTTGGTAGTGCAACAGTTTGTCATTCATTCTTGAAAAATAAATAAATAAATAAATAAATAAATACCGCTGGCCCAGTTGATGTCTGCAGTGCTTGCAGCAGCCTGTGTCTCCCACACTCTCTTTAGTAAGTGATTAGCATCTTTGGCCATTTGAGGATGGTACTCACCTTACTCAGACCGGCTACACCCTAAAAGGGCTCTAGGTATAAATCAAATTCAGGCAAACTGGATTATTTTAAATGCATTAGAGCTTTCACAATCTGTAGTCACTCCTTGGCAAAATGAAGGATTTTCTTACAAATCCAATCATGACTTCCTAATGCATGGGGTTTGCAATTCTGGAATTTAAACCACCAGGTGTCCTCCCAATGGGTAGCCTCTTCTTTATCTGCTAACCTGAGGTTTGGTCTTTTGGCTTAATTTTAATTTAAAGACAAAAAGAACCCAGACAAGATTGCTGTCAGACAGAAGTGGATGATCAGGATGTAAAGAGCGAGCGACTGATGGAAACAGAAGGCAAAGGACGGCACTGGGGCCGGGCTGAGCGGGGCTGAACCTCAGAGCAAAATGGTGCAGCTGGGGCTTGAACACCTTTGCTTTTCTCTTTCCTTCTACCCGGTCGTTTGGGAGACCATATCCTCCATTAAGAAAGAAACAAAAACACAACCTTCCACATCACTGGAAAAGGAAAGCTAAACTGTGAATGATTTCTGCTCATGGATGGGCAGCAACAGGGTGCAATAATCCAGCACAATAAAAGATGCAGCCTGAGCAGAACAAGCAAACATCGAAATGGAGATTGTCAATCAAAACCGCCGGGATGGACAAGGACGAAATTAGCTGGAGAGGCGTGTTTTTCTAAGAGAACAGGAAACTAAAAATAAGCTCTCCTTCCTATCGGCAAAGGTTGGCCCGTGGCCTCTAAATTTATCCTCTCTGCCCCTCACTCACAGGCGTCTCTATCTTGTCCCGCCGCCATGGGATCCTCATGGGAGAAAAAGAATCTTACTCGGCCCCTGCCAGACCTTCAAAGCAAACGTAGCCCTTTGTCTTGGAGCTCATTCCCCTTCACAAAATGCTGATACAGTTTCTAAACACTGGAGGAAATCAGATGGTGGGAATCCGGGCAGGCTGGGCAAAAAAAAAAAAAAAAAAGAATTTTCCTTCCTGCAGTCAGCGCAGAGTAACTTTCAAGTCATCTCCCCAGGGATGAAGCCTGTGCCAAAACTGGAGCCTGGCCCCTGCTCACCTTCCAAGCTCCCCCACTTGGACCGTACGATGGGCAATGCAGGAATTACTGGGGGAAAATAAATCTACCTACCCAAGAAGCCTGCCCCTCTAGCTGTCTGAAGTTTTCCGGAGATTTTTAGCTGAATGTTCTTCAAGGTGATGCATTTTCAAAAGGAAACCTCCAACTCTGCCTGCTCCCTGCTCAATCAACCCCTTTGAACTTTCCTTTTGGGTTCTCTAAATCCTGCGTGTGCTTGGAGCTCGAAATTGAGCACAGGGCATTTCAGGAGATCAATCAGAGATAATAGGAAGGTTCCGAGCCTTTATAGTTTAAAAGAATGCTGTTTTCAGAAATGGTGAACAAAAGTACTATTATAAGCATTTAATTATTCCTATGAATACATTACAAACTCTTCCATCACTAGAATGTAATAACTAAAAACTGCCTATAATGAAATTTAAATGAACTCCGTTCCCGGAAAATGAAGCTTTATAATCAGACTGGCAAACAATGTCATTTTTCCCTCTGTTGGTGCCTCAAGACCACTGCGCCATCAAAATAGAAGGAATGTTGTTGCTGATGCAGGAGTCGTGATATATAAGCACAACTTTCATCAGTACTTCAAGGCCCTAGGTTGTAATGGTCCCAGGTTATGCCAATTACTTCAAAGATACTGTAAAATCCGTACCCCCCTCCTCAAAAGTTTTTGCATACTTCAGTTACAAAGGTAGAGAAGTGGCATGAAGAGGCAGAAGCATCAATCACCAATTATATAAGTACGAGGAAACTTTTAAAATTTTGTGGTGGGGCCGGCGCTGTGGTGTAGTGGGTAAAGCTGCTGCCTACAGTGCTGGCATCCCATATGGGTGCTGGCTTGAGTTCTGGTTGCTCTACTTCCAATCTAGCTCTCTGCTATGGCCTGGGAAAGCAGCAGAATAGACCAAGTCCTTGGGCCCCTGCACCCACGTGGGAGACCCGGAAGAAGCTCCAGGCTCCTGGCTTCAGATCAGCAGAGTTCCAACTGTTGTGGCCATTTGGGGATGGAAGACCTCTCTCTCTCTCTCTCTCTGCCTATGCCTCTCTGCATCTGCCTTTCAAATAAATAAATCTTTTTTTAAAAAAAGTTTATAGAAAGTAGAATTCAAAGATAAACATATTTTGGGAGCAAAAAAAATTTTTAAAACCTCGCATGAAAAATGCATGTTATGAAAAAAATGCATAGACTTTGTTTTCTCACCAAAAAGAAACTTATCTTTTAATTTCATTTTCCATGAACTTTTAATTTTTATTTTTTTATTTGAGAAAGAGAAAGAGGTCTCCCATCCAATTGGTTCCCTCCCCAGATGTCTGCAATGGCTGGGGCTGTGCCAGGCCAAATTCAGAAGCCTAGAACTCAATCGGGGTCTCCCATGTGGGTGGAAGAAACTGAAATATATGATCCGTTATAGCTGTTCCCCAGGGTCTGCATTAGCAGGAAGCTGGAGCCTGGAGCCAGAACCTAGGGCAAAGCCCAAACCACTGAGCTAACCACCAAGCCCTCAATGAACTTTTAAAATGACTAAGAATAGTTCTGTGTACATATTCAAAATATAAATCTTTGCTAAGACTCTAAAGTCCTGAGGTCCAAATGATGTTAGATAGAGCTTTAAATTTCAACAGGAAAAAATAAATGACCATTTGAAACACATCCAACTCTATTTAAAAGTTATTTATACAATTTATGGACTTTTTTTCTTCCTGATTAATCTGGACCTCAGGCAATTTCTCCAGAAAAGCTTTCCAAGGTGCTGGGTTTGGTAAGAGAAAGAATTTGAATGTCAGGTTCAGATATCTGTCCTGTGCTAAATGCTAATGTGTGTGCATGTGTGTGACAGACTTATAAGTACACAGACTTACAATGGAACAATATGGAGCCATTCACTATGATATTTACTCCATGTAGCTGGCATAGGGTTCACAATAGTGAAAAAAAGGCACGATTCCAAATGTTAGAAATACTGCAGAGAAAAAAAAAGAGAGAGACATCCTCTACCTGCCCTAGTTCTGATGTGGGCTCTTGAATCTACATCTAGGAACACAATTTTCTAAGAGTTTTCTAAGAGTTGATTAACAGGGGAAAAATACACAAGTTTCATACAATTAAAATGTAGGCAGGGATTTTCACGAGAGAGTGAAGTCTAAAGAAATGACCAAAGCATGGTGTGTTCATCATTTTTAGGTTAAAGAATAATACAGAAGTATAAGAATGGCAGGAATCTTGGGACTAGGGTAATAAATTCTAGGGCTGTCACTAAGAGATGTAGGGGGTGGGGGGAGGAAGTTGTAGATACTAGCGAAAGACAGATTGCAGCCCCAAATACCAGTCTCTCATGGTCCAGGCTGCTTTCTAGCCTTGGTATGGAAGAGACATCCCTTCCACCCCCATCCTGCCCCAGAAGAATCCCGATGGCTGGCTCCGGGTGGGAAGACAGGCCAACTGGCCCTTTCTTTTTTTTATTTATTTTTTTTTTTTAATTTTTTGACAGGCAGAGTGGACAGTGAGAGAGAGAGACAGAGAGAAAGGTCTTCCTTTGCCGTTGGTTCACCCTCCAATGGCCGCCGTGGCCGGCACGCTGCGGCCAGCGCACTGCGCTGATCCGATGGCAGGAGCCAGGAGCCAGGTGCTTTTCCTGGTCTCCCATGGGGTGCAGGGCCCAAGCACCAGGGCCATCCTCCACTGCACTCCCTGGCCACAGCAGAGGGCTGGCCTGGAAGAGGGGCAACCGGGACAGAATCCAGCGCCCCAACCGGGACTAGAACCCGGTGTGCCGGCGCCGCTAGGCGGAGGATTAGCCTAGTGAGCCGCGGCGCTGGCCCAACTGGCCCTTTCTGAAGTTGCAGTTCCTCGAGTGATTTCAGCTCGGAATAGTCCACGCGCCAGTGTGGCACACTTTGGGATGGCACATCTTTAACCCCTTCCATAGTATGAGTTTAAGTATTTACAAGAAATATACAAACTAATATTGGAGTCAGTGGCGGGGTTATGTTCAAATTGGATTTGTTTTTCTGGCTATACATCCTTTCGTATTTTCTATCTAGTGAGAATTTTTACTTTCATATATGTATTTTTTTAATTAATTAATTTATTTGAAAAGCAAAGTTACAGAGAAAGAGGGAGAGGCAGAGAGAGAACGAAATGTCTCCAAGTGGCTGCAACGGCTGGAGCTGTGCTGATCCGAAGCCAGGAGCCAGGAGCTGCTTCCAGGTCTCCCACACAGGTGCAGAGGCCCAAGAACTTGGGCCATCTTCCACTGCTTTCCCAGGCCCTAGCAGAGCGCTGGATGGAAAGTGAAGCAGCCAGGACTCGAACCAGCACCCATATGGGATGCCAGAGCTGCAGGCCGTGGCTTAACCCACTGCATCACAGCACTGACCCCTGTCACTGATTATTAAGGGTTACATTCTACTGGGTACATAAAAGATACCTTCTTTATTCCTCCAGGAAAAATCCAGATGGCTTGAAGTCTAGCGAACCACAGCTTAAAAGAGAATACGGACAGAAAACAGTAGGACCGTTCCCAGGGAGAGACTTAAGTGTTATTTCTATAGAGGCTGAGCATCAGAAGAGACCTGCTTTCCGGGTCAGGGACGTTTAACTGGGAGCTCTGCCGGAACTGGGACTAGAATCGAGGGCGCATCAGAAACACTGCTCAGGGAATCAGCAAGAGGAGCTTGCTTGGCCTGGAGAGGGAACGAGAGAGAGAGAGAGAGAGAGAGAGAGAGAGAGAGAGACTGACTCTGCAGGGGCCTGGCAGAAATCAGGGTGGCCACTGTTAAAGACACACTTGACTCATAGAATTGGACAGAGCCATCCACACCTGGGGATCTGAGTCACCTGAACTAAACTAGACTCTGTTTTATTACCTGTAACCACCTGCCGCGGGCCAGCGCACCCTTGTCAGTTACCAGTGGGAGGAAAGCCGTTTTCATCAGCAGACTCACGAAGACTGGCCAGCATGTGTGCTGCTATCACAGTGACGGCCTCCCAGGAAGCAAAGTACAGGCAGGAAGAGACTTTGGCCAAGGGTAGAAGGAAGAATTTCTAGCTCTTGGGGAGATAAAAGCAAAGGCGGAGAGCTGTGTGCTGCGGCAGTCTGCTCACGGATATACTGGCCACACGCAGCAATGCTAATTAAATTGGCATTCCTTATCACCACTGCAGTAGTGCCTTGGGAACATTTGTATTTCGATATATAAATTTGTCTCTGTAATATCATCGTTGTCTTTTCTGTAATCCTTCCCCTTATAGGACCACCTGTCATGGCTGCTAGAGGGCAGCAGATGGAGACAATTTGGCTGGTCCTGTCAACTCGCCATCCCTTAAACCTATGCAGAATGCATTTGACCAACTCTGCTCCCTCCCACTTAGATAGCTCAAGTCTTAATCATTTTTAAAGGATTTTATTTATTTATTTGAGAGGTAGAGTTACAGACAGAGGGAGGGAAAAACAGAGAGAAAGGTCTTCCATCTGCTGGTTCACTCCCCAAATGGCTGCAACGGCTGGAGCTGGTCCAATCCAAAGCCAGGAGCTTCTTCTGGGTCTCCCACATGGGTGCAGGGGCCCAAGCACTTGGGCCATCTTCTACTGCTTCCCCAGGCCATATGCAGACAGCTGGATTGGAAGAAGGGCAGCCGGGACTTGAACCGGTGCCCATATGTGTCGCTCCCCCTCTTCGTGGAGGAACGACACAGGACCCTGCACTGTTCTTTTGTCTGCTCGGCCCTTCCCGGGTTTGCTGCTGGTTCTTCCCGGGTTGGTTGCGATCCCTTCCACCTCCGTGGAAGGGCGGTGCCCCCTGCCACTTCCTCCACTTCCGCGGGGGAGTGGCACACCGCCGGCCGGCTCTCTCGGGGGCTGCTCAGATGTTCCTCAGGTGTTCCCTTAGATGTTCCTGGAGCATGTTGTCTCTCTCCTCCTTTATAGTCCTCTTCCACCAATCCCAACTCTGCTACCCACATGCCGAGTACGCTGCTCTCCTCCAATCAGGAGCGGGATCAGCTCCTGCAGGTTACTGGTCGAACTGGAGGCAGCTGTGTAAAAGTTGTTTTTACTCCTCTCCCAGCGCCATATTGTGGGAGAGCAGATGCATAGAATAAGTCTTAATTCCAGTAACTTAGTCTAGTCCGAGTTGCTCCCCACAGGTGACCAGGGTTTGTACTAAAGCAATCAGTAAGCAGCACCCCATTTTTTCCAACAGATTCTTATTTCCTGAACTGCATTGAGAACGTTTTCACTAATAGACTTCTCATGAGATAGTCAGCGCCGTCATGTTACAGCCCAAATCCAAGACATCTGACATTTGAGTCTCCCAAGAAACCTTTTCAGTTATAAATATACAATTTCCGTTAACTTTTAAAGCATATTTAAAGTATCCAGGGATTCCTCCCTCCACTCTGTACCATCAACATCTATTTAGATTCCTGGCATCAAGAAACACAATCTGGAAACCTAGTACATTAACTATTAACAGTTTTGCCACTCGAAGATCCTATGATGCTGTGGGGCACTAGAATATATCTACTGATCAAACACTAAAAAGATCAACCCTCCCCCCACCCAGGGCCACACCTTCTTTTATTTGTGTGGGCAAAATGAAATCATTGCTCACAATCAGTTGGGTTAGTTGAACCAAAAAGGAAAAAAAAAAAAAAAAAAAACCTCAAACTTCTTTTTTTTTTTTTTTAACTGAAAAGTCGTTGGTGAATTTTCTCATAAAAAACGATCTGTTCCTGGTGCTGATGTCGTACCACAGAGGGTTAAGCCACCGCCCGCAATGCTGGCATCCCACACTGAAGCACCAGTTCAAGCCCTGGCTGCTCGGCTTCCAAACCAGCTCCCTGCTAATGCACCTGGGAGGGCAGGAGAAGATGGTCCAAGTACTTGGGCCCCTGCCACCCATGAGAGACCCAGATGGAGTCCCAGGCTCCTGGCTTCGGTCTGGCCCAACACTGGTCATTGCAACCATTCGGGAAATGGAAAATCTCACCTCTTTCTTTCTGTCTTCCCCCTGCCCACCCCTGTCACTCTGCCTTTCAAATTAATAAAATAAATCTTTTCTTTAAAATAAATGACCCTTTCCTAAAATCGTAAATCCTTATCCTTGGGTATCTGTCATAACTTTGCAGTCAGAAAAAAAAATTATACAAGAATGAAAGTAAACACACCCATGGTGCTACAAATAAGGGTGAGGAGGGAGCCAGCTCAAAGGTGAACCAACCCACGGTGCTGAAGTATGGAGGATCACCAAGCATCTGTTCCCGAAGCCCAGCACACCTCTCACAATGAGGGATCGATGGTTGCTAGCCACGAATTTTAATTTCATACTCAGCCTCATAAGAGTCATTGCTAATACGATTTGTTTGTCAACTTGAGCCCTCATATATTTGATTTACCGCCAGAACTAGAAAAAAAAGAGCACGTGCCCATGTGAAAAATATCCATACGTGCAGCTGTAATTGGAGGTTGAGCCTCTAAAAAGAACACTTGTGACAGTAACAACAAAACCCTCCCCAAAGCATTTTTATAATGAGTATTTGGCCCATGCCAAAGGAATAACCATATTGAGAATAAAAAAAAAAAAAAAAAAAGAGTCTGTTAATTTAATTACCATACAGCCTGAGCACCAAAGAACCACCAGGTGTGGGATGAGGCACACTCACGCTTCCAAAAAAATCATTTTGCATTTTCTTCAATGGGCAACCTGGCAGGAAATCTGAGTTTGAAATTTGACAAGCACTTCCTTGGAATCCTCAAAAGAAAAGAAAGGTGCCTTGGGTCACTTGCTTGTGTCCTAACAGGACGTACAGAGCTGGCAAGAAAAGGCAGGGTAAAAAGTCACAAGATTCGTTTAGGCCTCCAAGTGTTTCATAGTGTTGACACATATGTTTAAGCTTGCTATGACTTTTACCAACACATTTAAGTAGTACGGTTAATTTTGAAATCCATGGTAAAGTTTTAAAGTAGGTAATTTGTAAATAAATGGTAAAATGCCTCTAATCATATTTATATAGAAGGCAACACCTTTCCAAGAACAAGACAAACCCAGGAGTGGATTTAATGGAGAAGTGGTAGGCCAGCGCCACAGCTCACTAGGCTAATCCTCCGCCTGCAGCACTAGTACCCCAGGTTCTAGTCCCTGTTGGGGCGCTGGTTCTGTGCCAGTTGCTCCTCTTCCAGTCCAGCTCTCTGCTGTGGCACGGGAAGGCAGTGGAGGATGGCCCAAGCGTTTGGGCCCTGCACCCACATGGGAGACCAGGAAGAAGCACCTGGCTCCTGGCTTCGGATCCACGCAGCACCGGCTATAGCGGCCATTTGGGGGGTGAACCAATGGAAGGAAGACTCTCTTTGTCTCTCTCTCTCTCACTGTCTAACTCTGCCTGTCCAAAAAATAAAAAATGAAGAAATGGAGAAGTGGTGTCCTTAGAAGAAAGTAAATCAGAGACTAGCAGTTTATTTAAGCCAAGAATTTGCTTCTGGGCCCCTGAAGCTCCGTACCTGTCTGTTCTGGATGAAAAGTGTAAAAATGGACATTATAGGGACAGGCGTTTGGCCTAGTGGTTAAGACATTTCTCATCCCGGATCGGGGCGCCTGGGTTTGATTCTCAAGTCTGGCTTCTGACTCCAGCTTTCTGCTAGGGCAGACATTGGGAGGCAGCAGTGATGATGGCTCGTTGGGTTCCTGCCACTACATGGGTGACCTGGACTGAGTTCCTGGTTCCTGGCTTCGGCCTCCTGGCTGTTATGGGCACCACTTGGGAGTAAACCAGTGGATGACAGTGCTTTTCTGGGTTTTTCTATATCTCTCTACCTCTCAAATAAATGAGTAAACAAATACATTTTAAAAGTGGGTGTAGTATAGTACCTTCCTGGGGTTCCTGTAACAGATGAAGCATGTAAAGCCTCAGAACATTACAAAACACACGTCATTTCCTGTAGATGAGGTAAGGATACAGCCTACCATAAAACCTCGATACAGGAGTTGAGGGACTTGAGGAGGGAGAAGGTCAAGGACACCTGCCCTGCCCTCAAAGGAGAAGCAGAGCAGCCAAGAGGGTGGCCTTCCTCCTCTGCCTCTTGCCCGGGCGTGGCACCTGTGTTTGCTCCAGCTGTTTCTACAGGTAGCTCCCTCCTGACATCTTTCTGTGCAAGCGCCCTGCCTTCCTTCTTGTTTCCCTTCTGTTCATGTTCAACTTGGATTCTATGTAGTACCCAGTTGTTTTGGCAATAAACTGTGCTCTGAGCTCTCTAGAATTTAGGGAAAAAGACAATTTTCTTAAAATATAACCACTGGGGCCAGAGCTGTGGCACAGTAGGTAAAGCTGCTGCCTGCAGTGCCAGCATCCCAAATGGGTGCCGGTTCAAAACCCAGCTGCTCCTCTTCCAATCCAGATCTCTACTATGGCCTTGGAAAGCAGTAGAAAATGGCCCAAGTCCTTGGGTCCTTGCACCCACATGGGGACCCAGAAGAAGCTCCTGGCTCCTGGCTTCGGATCAGCTCAGCTCTGGCCATTGTGGCCAACTGGAGAGTGAAGCAGCAGATAAAAGACTCTCTCTGTCTCTGTCTCTCTCTCTCCCATTCCCTTCCTCGTTCTCTCTCTTTCTCTCTCTCTCTCTGCTTCTGCTTCTCTATAACACTGCCTTTCAAATAAATTAATAAAATCTTAAAAAAAAGATAACCAACAATGCAGATTCCACTCAGTAATGGGAATTGCTGAAGCTAACTACACATAATTTCTGATCATCATCATGTTCATACAACCAGCACCCAGTAAAACTTCGTTCGAATTGCTGCAGTGTTTTGAAATACTTACAAAATTATGTATTTTAAGGAACTGTCTCATACTAGGTTTTATATCAATCAAAAATAACTTTTTTTCTCAACTTTGAAGCTGACCATGGACCCTGCATGCAGGGCTGGCTTTGTGGTGCAGCAAGTTAAACCACTGCCGTGGTCACCAAGATCTCATATTGAAACACTGGTCCAAGTCCCGCTGCTCTGCTTCCAATCCAGCTCCCTGCTAATACACCTGGGAAAGCAGTGGAAGATGCTCCAAATACTTGGGCTCTTGCACTCACGTGGGAGACCCAGATGAGGTTTCCGGCTCTTGGCTTTGACCTGACCCAACCCCAGCCATCACAGCCATTTGGAGAGTGAATTAGCAGGTGGAAGATCTTTTTCTTTCTGTCTCTCCCTCTCTATCAGTCTGCCTTTCACATAAATAAAAACAATTCTTCAAAATAAAAAAGCCTATGTGTACTTTAATTTTACAATTAACCCTGTTTATGATTTTAGTTCTGTTTAAAGATGGCAGGATGCACTTTCCACTAAGAATTATGAAATGTGTTTCTGGAGTTTTGAAAAAGTAACAAAATTGCTATGTTGCCATCTCGTCCAGGAGCTCCAGGTCTCACTGACATACCTCTAGGCACACTTTGACCTCACTGGGAGCACAGTCAGGGAAGGGAAAGTGACAGGAGGAAACACAAAGAGTAAGAAGGGAGGAAAGGAACATTACTTACCCTCCCCACAAAGAACACTGGTAGATTCCTCTGCAAATCCCCAAGTGACTTTGAAACTGTCAGAAGTGAGCATAGCCAGGGACCAAGGGCAAGCTTCTTCTACAAGTCAGGTGCAGCAAGTTCCCCACTAGAAACTGCTTACCTTGCTTACCCAAGATAATCCAGTGAAACTTGTAAAGTAATATTTCCCCCACAGGGGCATGTGAGAGAGTCTTAAGAGATAGAGAGCCCAGAGAGAGAAATATCCTAGTTTCTTCAGCTTAACAATCCAATTCATTGCAATTATTGAACAACGAGCGTGTGCTGAGCTGACAGCATATCTGGCAAGGTTAAAATTTTAGAAGCTTATGCCTGATACTTCCTGAAAGTGAGAAATAATTAGAAACTTCTGCTCCCTAGCTTTTTTTTTTTAAATTTTAAGATGTATTTATTTATTTGAATTTATTTATTTGAAAGGTAGAGTTACAGAGAGAGAGAGAGATTTCTTCCATCCACTGGTTCACTCCCCAAATGGCTGCAATGGCTGGGGCTAGGTCAGGCTGAAAGCAGAAGCCAGGAGCTTCTTCTAGGTCTCCCACATGTGTTCTGGGGCCCAAGCTCTTGAACCATCTTCCGTTTCTTTCCCAGGCACATTAGCAAAGAGCCAAATCGGAAATGGAGCAGCCAGGATACAAACAGGCGCTCATATGGGACACCAACATCACAGATGGCAGCCTAACTTGCTACGCCACAATGCCAACCCCTGTTCCCCAGCTTTTTTCTTGGTTATCTCCTTCTTTTCATTCTCTTCGCTAAATGCCATCTTTGTCAAAACCTTCTCTGACATCCTCCCTTGAGCTGTCCACCCTCTGTCATTGTTCATTTCATTACTTCATTTCATGCTCCTTATAGGCTTAAAACTACCTAAAAGCATGTTGTCTATTTATTTGTGTACTTGTTGGGTTTATGAGCTGTCTCACTCTAAAATACCAGCTACCTGACAGCTAGGGCTCATGGTCCAGTTCTGTTTGCCAGGTGCCTGCCACACCGCAGGAAAAATGATGCAAAAGCAGAGGGCACACCTGTCAAAGCAATATCACTCAAGGGTGCTACAAGGCCATGGCTGAACTCAAAAGTCTTCGCCTTGATCCTTCGGGGGCTGAAATTCTGACTGGCTGAGGTTCGAAGGGAGGTGCTGGGCTAGTTCCCTGAAGGCACTGACTTCCAGAGGATGAATGGGACATAGCCAAGGGACAAAGCAGGAGGAAGGTACACCAGACAGAGAGGACAGCGCACACAAAGGCAGGGTCTCTTGCAAGATTTGGGCACAGTCTCTGCTCTGTAAGTTTGTTGATATGAGGAAGCAGGCATTAAAGAGCCAAGAGAAGCAGAAGGTGGTGGGAGTGGAGGCAGGGAGGAGAGAAGAGACCACATGCTGAAGGAGATAAAGATAGCTGGGATGTGATGTACAGAATTTCAAGAAACGAGGCACCAAAACGTGGTGTTAAAGACCAATCAGGCCGGTGCCATGGCTCAATAGGCTAATCCTCCACCTTGTGGGGCTGGCACACTGGGTTCTAGTCCCGGTCAGGGTGCCAAATTCTGTCCTGGTTGCCCCTCTTCCAGGCCAGCTCTCTGCTATGGCCCAGGAGTGCAGTGGAGGATGGCCCAAGTGCTTAGGCCCTGCACCCCATGGGAGACCAGGAGAAGCACCTGGCTCCTGGCTCGGATCAACGCGATGCACCAGCCGCAGCACACCGGCCGCGGAGGTCATTGGAGGGTGAACCAACAGCAAAAGGAAGACCTTTCTCTCTGTCTCTCTCTCTCTCTCACTGTCCACTCTGCCTGTCAAAAAAAAAAAAAAAAAAAAAAAGACCAATCAGTCAATCAGTGGAGGGGCTTCCAAGATGGCAGAGTAGGGAGGGAGCTTACTGCTCTAGTCTAGGGGAAGATAGTTTAAAAAAAGCGGAGAAAGTGCAGTCTCAGGGAAAAGTTGAGGAGAAAATGGCAGAGGAAACTCTACAAAATTAGAGGGACATGGTGGACCTATGTGGAAGGTGTGGACGTCCATAGCTCAGAACTCTAGAAGCCGAGAGCTACTGCACTATCGTAGAAGAGTGAGGTGAGACCAAGACTGCAGCAGCCCAAGCCAGTGGTGATAAAGCTGCAGGAAGAGCCTACAGGGAACCTGGTTCGGAGCCCCCATAGGGGAGAGTGTACCTGCCAAACCAGAGGAGGAAAAAAAAAGAAGGGGCACATTTTTCTCTATCTGATAACCCTGCAATTGTGTCCTGTAACAAACCAATAGAGTGGGCACCATTTTGGACATATGTAACAGCTGTACCAGCTCGTGTCCATGCCCAGCAACCAGCAACAAGTCAAGACTCCTGATTCTGGTGGGGAGAACTAACAGGCAGATGACTGTGGGAAGCTGTGTGCCAGGACTGTGAAAACATTGAGACTGAATGGGAGGGCTCACAGTGTGGCTGGGACTTTGGGAAGTCACTGTGGAAGACTCCACATGCTCAAGGCTCCCTGGTTACCTGGTGAGGGACAGTGCTGGGCAATCAGAGTGTACATTGAGGACTGCACAGGTCCTTTGTGAGGTCCTTGTGGTAGAGTGGGTGAATATTATACCCACTGGGGCTAGTGCTCAAGCATTGGTCTCCTTTGAGGGAGAGGAGCTCACCTGAGTAGAATAAATCTCCCCTCTGATTAAAAAAAAAGTGGAGATTCACCATGCCAAACCTGGGTGTGTCCTCTTAGACATGCCCTTCACCCTGGAGAACTGAACAGAGCTCCCTGACATACCCGCCACATGCCTATAGATGTTCACTGAAAGCATATACTCCATTAATGTACATAGGCATAGTACAAAGATAAAAGCTGCCACAGTGAGAAAAAAGAAAAAACAAATATCTGCACCAATGCTGAATAACAAGCACACCGATTCAAGAAAGAAGAATAAGGAAGACTACATGACACCCCCAAAAGAACACAACACTTCAATATTAGATTGTGAAGATGATGAGATGTCTTGAAGAAATGAAAGACATGGAATTCAAAAAATTGATAAGATTACATTAAAGTAATCAGAAGCAAATGCATGAGCTATGGAAATCCATACATCACATGAAAGAAAATTTCTCCCACAAAATTGAGATCTTAAAGAGAAATCAAAATGAAAAGAAGAATTCCATAAAACAAATAAAAATGCAGTGGAAAGTCTTAACAACAGAATTGGTGAAGCAGAAGAAAGAATACCTGACTTAGAATATAAAGCACAGGAAATTATATAATCAGACCAAAAACAGGAAGAAGATATTAGAAAACTAAAATAACTCTGTTGGTAATCTACATTATACTATCAAACCAACCAACATATGAGCTCTAGAGGTTCCTGAAGTGTGGAAAGGATTAGAAGGCCTTTTTATTTAAATAATAACAGAAAACTTCACTAATTTGGAGAAAGAAAGGGATATCCAAGTACAGGAGTACACAGAATTCCTAATAGACATGACCAGAGAAGATCTTTACCACTACTCATTGTAATTATGCTCACCACAGTAAAACATAAAGAAATTCTAAAATATGCACAAGAGAAGCACCAGATTACTTTCAGAAGTTCTCCAGTTAGACTCATAGTAGAGTTCTCATGAGAAACCCTGCAGGCTAGGAGAGAATGGCAAGATGTATTCCAAGTCTTAAGAGAAAAAAAATTGTCAACCCAGAATACTATACCCTGCAAAGCTCTCATTTATGAATGAAGGTGAAATAAAGACCTTCCATAACAAACAGAAATTGAAAGAATTTGTCACTACCCGTCAAGCCCTGAAAGAGACGTTTAAGGATGTGCTGTACACAGAAACACAGAAACATGGTCATCACTGTGAAAGAACGTAAAGGAAGAAAATCTTCCAGTAAAAGTGCAGAGGAAATCCAAAATAAAAAATAAGAATGCTTTTGGAAAAATATCAAGACAAAGTCATTATTTATCAATAGTCACCTTGAATGTAAATGGCCTCAACTGTCCAGTTAAAAAACACAGACTTGTTGAATGGATTAATAAACAGAACCCATCTATTTTCTGACTACAAGAAACACATTTCACCAACAAAGATGCATGCAGACTGAATGTGAGAGGATGGAAGGAGATAATTCATGCCAGCAGAAAGCAAAAAAAGAGTTGGTGTAGCCATCCTAATATCAGACAAAATAGACTTTAACACAAAAACTCTTAAAAGAGACAAAGAAGGGCATTATGTAAGGGTCAAGGGATCAATTCAACAGGAAGATGTCATTATTATAAATGTATATGCATCTAATTACAGGGCACCTGGCTACTTAAAGGAAATGTTATGAGATCTAAAGGGAGATGTAGAGTCAAATACAATAGTAATGGAGGACTTTAATACCCCACTTTCAGCAATGGACAGATTGACCAGACAGAAAATCAACAAGCAGACAACAGAGTTAATTGACACTATGGACCACATGAACTCAACCGATAGCTATGGAGCCTTCTACTCTACAGCCACAGAAAACACATTTTTCTCACTAGTGAATGGCACTTTCTCTATGATTGACCACATGCTAAGCCATAAGGTAAGTCTCAGCAAATTAAGAAAAAATTGAAATCATATCATGCACCTGCTTTGACCACAATGCAATATAGCTGGAAATCAGCAACTCAGGAATCTCCAGTACACATGCGAACACATGGAGACTAAACAACATGCTCCTGAATGAACAGTAGGTCATAGAAGAAATCAAAAGAGAAGTTAAAAAAAATCATGAAACAAATGAAGATGACAATAAAACATATCAAAACTAATGGGATACAGCAAAAGCATTGTTAAGAGCAAAGTTTATAGCAATTGGTGCCTATATAAAGAAATTGGAAAGATGTCAAATAAATCAGCTATCAATACATCTCAAGGATCTAGAAAAACAACAGCAAACCAAACCCAAAACTAGTAGGAGAAAAGAAATAATTACAATTAGAGAAGAAATCAATAAAATTGAAATAAAAAATGCAAAAAGATCAGCAAAATGAACAGCTGGTTTTTTGAAAAAAATAAACAAAACTGACACACCACTGGCCCAACTAACAAAAAAAAGGATAGAGAAGACCCAAATTAATAAAATTAGAAAAGAAAAAGGAAATGTAGCAACAGACACCACAGAAATAAAAAGAATCAACAGAAATTACTACAAAGAGCTGTATGCCAAAAAAACTGGGAAACCTAGAAGAAATGGATAGATTCCTGGACACATACAACCTACCTAAATTGAGCCATGAAGACATAGAAAACCTAAACAGATCCATAACCAAGATAGAAGTTGAATCAGTAATAAAGACCTTCCCAACAAAGAAAAAAAAAAAAACTGGATGGTTTCACTACTGAATTCTACTAGATGTTTAAATAAGAACTAATTCCAATTTTTCTCAAGTTATTCAAAAAGAATTGAAAAGGGGAAGAATCCTCTGAAATTCTTTCTATGAAGCCAGCATCACCATAATTCCTAAACCTGAAAAAAATTCAACCTAGAAAGAGAACTGCATACCAATTTACATGATGAACATAGATGCAGAAATCCTCAACAAAATTCTAGTCAATCGAATCCAACACATCAGAAAGATCATCCAAGCAGACCAAGTGGAACTTATCCCTGTTATGCAGGGATGGTTCAACATTCGCAACTCAATCAATGTGATACATCACATTAATAAACTGAAGAACAAAAACCATATGATTATCTCAATATATGCAGAGAAAGCATTTGATAAAATACAACACCCTTTCATGATGAAAAATCTAAGCAAATTGGGTATAGAAGGAACATTCCTCAACACAATCAAAACAATTTATGAAAAACCCACAGCCAGTGTCCTAATGAGGAAAAGTTGGAAGCATTTCCAGTGAGATCTGGAACCAGACAAGGATGCCCACTCTCACCATTGCTATTCAATATAGTATGGAGGCACAGGAGTCTTTGAATAGCTAAAGCAATCTTATACAACAAAAACAAAGCCAAAGGCCTCACAATACCAGATTTCAAGACATACTACAAGGCAGTTATAATCAAAACAGCCTCATACTGGTACAAAAGCAGATGGATAAACCAGTGAAACAGAATAGAAACACCAGAAATCAATCCAAGCATCTGCAACCAATTTATATTTGACCAAGGAGCTTAAACCAATCCCTGGGGCAAGGGCAGTCTTTTCAACAAATGGTGCTGGGAAACTGGGTTTCCACATGCAGAAGGATGAAGCAAGACCTCTATCTTACACCTTACACACAAATTTACTCAACATGGATTAAAGATCTAAATCTGCAACCCTACACCATCAAATTGTTATTAGAGAACTTTGGGGAAACCCTGCAAGACATTGGCACAGGCAAAGAGTTCTTGGAAAGGACCCCAAAGGCATAGGCAATCAAAGCTAAAATTAACAAAAGGAGTACATCAAACTAAGAAATTTCTGTACCGCAAAACAAACACTCAGAAAAGTGATGAGGCAACTGGTAGAATGGGAGAAATTATTTGCAAACTATGCAACTGATAAAGGATTAGTAACCAGAATAGATAAAGAGGTCAAAAAACTCCACAATAACAAAAACAAACAACCCAGTGAAGATATGGGCTAACGACCTAAACAGGCATTTTTTAAAAGAGGAAGTCCAAATGGCCAACAGATATATGAAAAATGTTCAGGATCACTAGCCATCAGGGAAATGCAAATCAAAACCACAATGAAATTTCACCTCACCCGAGTTAGAATGGCTTTCATACAGAAATCAACAAACAACAAATGTTGACAAGGATATGGGGAAAATGTACCCCAATCAACTGTTGGTGGGAATGTAAACTGGTTAAGCCACTATGGAAGACAGTATGGAGATACCTCGGAAATCTGAATATAGACCTACCATCTGACTCAGTTGTCCCACTCCTGGGAATTTATCCAAGGGAAATGAATTTGGTAAATAAAAGAGCTATCTGCACCTCCATGTTTATTGCAGTGCAATTTGCAATAGCTAAGACATGGAATCCACCTAAATGCCTGTCAACCAAAGACTGGATGAAGAAATTATGGGATATGTACACTGTGGAATACTACACAGCAATAAAAAAAATCCGGTCATTTGCAACAAGATGGATAAATCTGGAAAACATCATACTTAGTGAAATAAGGCAGTTCCCAAGAGACAAATAATATATATTTTCCCTGACCTGTGAGAACTAATAGAGCAGCTAAAAGGAAATCTGTAGAAGTGAAATTGACACTTTGAGAAGGGATGACTTGAACGGCCTTTGTCTTGACTGTTAAGGAACAGCTTTTTTTTTTCTTCATAATATTTGTCGAACTATTTACTTAACATAAATTTAATCATATATGTATAAAATCAATTGAGGATGGATCTTATTAAAAAGTAAGAGTAGGAATAGGGGCCGGCGCTGTGTCGCAGCGGGTTAAAACCCTGGCCTGAAGTGCCAGCATCCCATATGGGCGCCGGTTCTAGTCCTGGCTGCTCCTCTTCCCATCCGGCTCTCTGCTGTGGTCTGGGAAAGCAGTAGAAGATGGCGTGCTTGGGCCCCTGCACCCATGTGGAAGACAGAGGAGGCTCTTGGCTCCTAGCTTCAGATCAGCGTAGCTCCGGCTGTTGTGGCCATCTGAGGAGTGAACTAGTGGATGGAAGACTTCTCTCTCTGTCTCTACCTCTCTCTGTCTGTGTCTTTCAAATAATAAATAAAAATAAATAAAAAAAGAGTAGGAATAAGAGGAGGAGGAAGTTTATAACTGTAAAGCTAGATAGTTCTTCATACATTCCTACAGACTTTTTTAAAGATTTATTTTATTTATTTTAAAGACAGTTACAGAGAGAGGTAGAAACAGAGAGGTCTTCCATCCACTGGTTCACTCCCTAGATGACCGCAATGGCTGGAGCTGCACCGATCTGAAGCCAGGAGCCAGGAGCTTCTTCTGGGTCTCCTATGTTGGTGCAGGGACCCAGGGACTTAGTTCATTTTCCACTGCTATCCCAGGCCATAGCAGAGAGCTAGATCAGAAGAGGAGCAGCCAGAACTAGAACCAGCACCCATATGGGATGCTGGTGCTTCAGGCCAGGGCTTTAACCGACTCTTGCCACAATACCGGCCCCCAGACTTACTTCTAATGGTACAGTTTAAAAACTTGCCATTGGGACCCAAAATCCCATTAAGCTGGTTGGTAAAAATGCCATCTTAAGTATTAAAGTGAACATATAGATAGGATTAAGTGTTAAAGTGATCATATAAATAGGATCAAGTGTCTGATAATAATAGAATTAAAAAGTAGAGAATGTTCCAACATGGGTAGCAGTCCACACAGCAGACTCATAGAGTGAGAATCACTTCAAATAGCACTCTCACCTCAGAATCAGTCCTTAAGGCATCCCGGTCTGGCTGAACAGCCCATGAGAGCCTTTCAGGTACAGAAAGCCAAGACACTGTGGCAACAAATGTTCTACACAAAAGATTTCTGTGAGTGAGACTTCAGCAGAAAGAAGTGGCCATCAAGGAAAGATGTACTTTTCTCTGATGGGAGGAGAGTACTTCCACTTTGCTTATGGCCTTGTCTAAATATTGATGGAGTTTGTGGATTCAAAAGGCTTTCATAGCCTAAGCAACTCATGTCAAGATCCTTGGGTGGTCACTGACATCATACATAAGAATGTTAATTATTAAATTAACAGGAGTCACTATGCACTAATTTTCCTGCAGGACCTCTGTCCTCAGTGAGTTGTATTATGAGAGCTGACTATAAAACTTGTTCTCAACTAGTTTTGTGTGTGTGCATGTGTGTGCAAATTGTTGAAATCTTTACTTAGTATAGAATTGGTCTTCTGTGTACAAAGTTAATTGAAAATGAATCTTAATGGAGAATGGGACGGTCAAGGGAAAAAGGAGGAGGAGGAGGGGTGGAAGGGTGGGTATGGTGGGAAGAATAACTATATTTCTAAAGTTGTAATCATGAAATTGTATTCCTTAAATAAAATGTTTCTTTGGGAAAAAAAGACCAATCAGTGGCTTGCATTTATTTATTTATTTGAAAGGCAGAGTGACAGAGAGGCAGAAACGTGATAGAACAGTCAGGACTGGGGAAGGTTGAAACTGGGGGCTAGGCGCTCTATCTGGGTATCTCATATGGGTGGCAGGTATCCAAGTCCTTGGCTGTCATCTGCTGCCTTCCCTGGTGTGTTACCAGGAAGCTGGGTTTGAAGCAGAGCAGCCAGGACTGGAACCAGAGCTCAGATATGGGATGCCTGTGTTGCAATCATTGGCTTAACTCAGTGCTGCAATATCAGCTCCAGTCATTGGAATTTTAGTCATTCAAACCTAGGTCCTAGTTGCAGTTCCACTACTTACAAGTTATGTAATCGACTATATAATCAACTATTATGAGCTATATCTGTACCTCAGCTTCTTAATCAATAAATTGGGTATAATGGTAGAACCCACCTCACAAACTTGTTGTGAGGATTTCTGCATGTAAAGTTATCCAACCTTGTGCTAGGCACATAAACAAATGCAATCATTTTCAGTTTGGATGATCATTACTGAGTATGGCATTATTATGTTACACTTTGAAAGAGCCCTCTAGTACTGGACAGAGCAATTGATAGATTTCATTACTAGAAAAGATTTGTAAGGGGCCAGTGCTGTGGCACAGTGGGTTAAGTCACCACCTGCAGCACTAGCATTCCTTAAGGGTGTCAGTTCCAATGAGTCCTGGCTGTTCCACTTCCAATCCAGCTCCCTACTGATGTGCCTGGGAATGCAGCAGAGGATCATCCAAGTGCTTGGGTCTCCACACCCAGGTGGGTGACCTGGAAGAAACTCTTAGCTCCCAGCTTCAGCCTGGCCCAGCCCTGGCCATTGTGCTGTGTGGGGAATGAACCAGCAGATGAAAGATCGATCAATCTCCCTCTCTATCTCCTTCTGACTCTCTGTAACCCTGCCTTTCACATAAATAAATAAATAAAATTCTTTTTAAAAAAAGAAATATTTCAAAAAATGTTATTGAAGTATAATAGATGCATAAAAATTTGTCTTTTAAAATACATATATTTTTAATTTGAAAGGCAAAGAGACAGATAGAAAAAACTCTCATCTGCTGATCTACATCTCAAATGTCTTGGAGCCAGGAACACAATCCAGGGATACAACTTCTTGGGCCATCACTTATGCTTCCCAGGGTGCACATTAGCAGGAAGTTAGAACTTGGAGTAGATCTGGGACTTGGACCCACACATTCTGACATGGGATATGAGTAATCCAAGTGACGTCTTTACTGCATTAAACACCTGCTCCCACACATTTTAAGTATACAACTTTATAAAACATTTTTAGGTATTTTCAGGGACCAATATATAGGAAAATTAACTCAAAATATATGTAATCTCCTATCAATCATTTCAAAGAAATTATTTTAACACTGAAAATGTAGGAAGAACACTCTCTCCAAACAAAGGGAGAATATTTAAATTGAAAAATAGATTGCTTTTCGTTGCATTATTTTCAGCACTTTCCCACAGGTTAATGAAAACTTCATCTTGGATTATTATCTGAGAGCCTCTGATATTAAACTTTATTAGAGGGTATGAACAAAGATAGAGGGCTGGCAAGGCCCCAGGAATAACTTGTGAAGAGAGAAACTAGGATTGTAGAAATGGGTGCAGAAGTGTAGACGACTGACTCAAGAAATATTAAGAAAGTGGACACTAGGACTTGGATACTGGAGATGACTGACAGAGAAAACTCAAGGATGGACCATGAGAATGAGGAGGTACAATGAAGAGGAAGAGAAAGAGGTTTGGTGGGCAAGCTTGTGACACTCTGGTTTGCAATGTGTTAACTTTGGAATTCCAGTGGGACATCCCGCTAGAGAGTTCTAATGAACAGTTAGGACATCTGGGTCTGGAGCCTGAGAGAATCATCTATGCCTGAGTTGCAAACTGGAAGCCACTGGAGTTGGAGATAGAGGAGGGGAGTGAGTGGGAAGCGAGAAGGGAGAGGAAGAGAAAG
Organism: Oryctolagus cuniculus; assembly: GCF_964237555.1. Classification (NCBI taxonomy): domain Eukaryota; kingdom Metazoa; phylum Chordata; class Mammalia; order Lagomorpha; family Leporidae; genus Oryctolagus; species Oryctolagus cuniculus. The sequence continues at coordinate 84,747,270 of NC_091440.1, forward strand.
AGGCCAAAACTAGCACCCTGAAGAACATCATCATTTGAAGGTCGGATGTGTAGAAATTAGTAAAGGAGATGAAGAGGGAACAAAGAGGTAGAAAACCTGGCAAAGATGGTATCATAGAAAACTGTGGGTTATTTTTAAAAAAGTGATAGGGATCCTTTCCAGAGTGCCTTCTTCTTCTTCTTCTTTTTTTTTTTTTTTTTTTTTTTTTGACAGGCAGAGTGGACAGTGAGAGAGAGACAGACAGAAAGGTCTTCCTTTGCCATTGGTTCACCCTCCAATGGCCACCGCGGCTGGCGCGCTGTGGCTGGCGCACCACGCTGATCCGATGGCAGGAGCCAGGTGCTTCTCCTGGTCTCCCATGCGGGTCATCCTCCACTGCACTCCCGGGCCATAGCAGAGAGCTGGCCTGGAAGAGTTGGCAACCAGGACAGAATTCGGCGCCCCGACCAGGACTAGAACCTGGTGTGCTGGCGCCGCAAGGTGGAGGATTAGCCAGTGAGCCGTGGCACCAGCCCCAGAGTGCCTTCTAACCTGAGTGCACAAGGGAGCTTCAATGAGTTCATGGAAAAGACATATTTCAAATAAGCTGTGGATGGATTTTAAATTTTTGGTCCCAAAATCAACATCCTTTAATTCCATTTTTCATGAATTTTTTGAAGTTTTCTCTTATTTTCTCTGGCCCTCCCAACCACCCTGTGAAGTAGAAGCCACCATGAACCAAACTAGAGGGTAAAGAGGCTCACATTTTGCTCAGATTAAGTAAACGTGCTGCAATGCTAGTGAGTGGTATAATTGGCATCCAGTCCCACCCAGTCTGACTAGAGAGCCTATCGAGGGCAAGGGATCAGTCTACAGTGTCAAGGAATCAGAGTGCTGGTCAGCAGTGACAAAGCCAGAAAGACGTCCATGGTATTGGCAGTGGAGAGTCTGGGTGAAGTGTGAGGGAAGAAGAGCAGGAATGCCACGTGGAAGTGAATGGTCCACCATGTTTGACCTTGATTAATTGGTTGCATTACATAACTACAGGGGGCGCCATTCACATAAATTCTGATACCAACCATTTGCTCTCGAGGTGTGTGGTATGCAGCCTGCACAGCTTGAGGGAAATACACAAGTTTGGGGTCCAGATTTCCAGGTCATGAAGTCACTATTTGCATAAATGTGGCTCCATTGGAATCTCTAGAAGGAAAGACGGGCAATGTGGATAGATCTGTGCTGAGCATGAACAAATTACTGACAACACATGTTCTAAGAGAGGTTGGTATAATAGGGCTTCTATCACCTATGAATAGTGGTGTCCCATTTCATCATGACAATTGTTAAGGTAGTTAACTGGGAGCTTGTGGAAAGTGCTGTCCGAAATTTATATTTCCATGTAATGTCCTAAATTCATGCATGCTTTCATTTCTCATCACATTCTTCTCTCTTTGAACTGAAGAGGAAATGGAGCAACTTGCCCTAGCTTCCACATCTAGCAAATATCAGAGCCAGGATTTGAAGCCAGAGCCCATACTTCTACCCAATGTGTTCTCTCTCTGTCTCTCATCTAGTCAAGTTCATTTCAGGTCTTCTATTTTCTCTGTGGCATCAAGTCAAAGGTTGTCATTGTGATAAATTAATCATGTCTGAATCCTCCAAAAGAGATGAGCCTGTAATCTGAGACGAAGGCTCCTAGCAGGCCGGAGTAGATGCCAAGTGAGATGGGGGAATCAGTTCTGTACAGTGCTGCTGCCCCTGCAGGCCAGCTGAGCTCCCAGCTCTTCTGTGAGGTCTCTAACCAGCGTGCTAACTGGATTATTCAGTTTAGGAAATAGGATCATGAAACTCAACCATGTGGGCAATTGCCCAACAAGGCCTGACTCAAGAACCGAATCAGCAGTGACAGGGATCACTCTGTGGCTACAGTCATTCTCTACCTGGGTGATGTCCATTGTCAACGTGGAAGCCCTCAAGAGCAAACACGAGACTTTGAAGGAAGCTCTTTCTGATTCGTTCTTCAGCTCTGCTAAATATTAATATAATGCACAATATATTTATTGGTAAACAATACCACTACCTCCTTGGTGAACACACAGAAAAACACAATTTGAACAAGTCTAATAATTACAGATCAATCAATCAATCAACAAACTGGAGTAAAAGGTCTACACAGACTGACTAAGCTAGAGGTTATGGAGGTACAAGACAAAAGAATTTACATAGCTCATGATACAAGATTAATGTTAAGGAGCATTCCCAGGCCTATGCTGAGAGAAATGTAATGCTTACATGGTATTAAAAATTTTTGATAGAATTTTATTACTTTAGGCACTAAAATTTTTTCTGACTGAATAACCCTTTGATTTTGCGGTGATTTTCATTATAATCAAAACCAGTATTGGTGACTGTGTTTCATGATACCAATTTGATAGTAAATTCTATACTTATTTGACATATCTATCATGATTCAACATAAAGTTAGATAATAATGCAACAAGTACATAAGACCACTAGGAATCAGGTCTGGCTTTTTTTTGTGAAATGTCTTAGAGGAAACTCATTCTTGGCTACATTCAAAAACTACAAAGAAAATGTGACTGCTTCTCAAGAAGTTGGTACTTCCTCATTTATGGGGAGGGGGCGGGATGGAGATGACAACATCTCTAAAGTTCCTTCTAGCTCCAGCACTAAATTTTTTAAGATTTGTTCATTTTATTTGAAAGTCAGAGTTACACAGAGAAAGAAGGAGAGGCAGAGAGAGAGAGGTCTTCCATGTACTGGTTCACTCCCCAGGTGACCACAATGGCCCAAGCTGAACCCATCCAAAACCAGGAGCCAGGAGCTTCCTTCCTTCAAGTCTCCCATGCAGGTACAGGGGCCCAAGGACTTGGACCATCTTCTACTGCTTTCCCAGGCCATAGCAGAGAGCTGGATCAGAAGTGGAGCAGCCAGGACTAGAACCGGCGCCCATATGGGATGCCGGTACTGCAGGTGGTGGCTTTACCTGTTACACTGCAGCGCCGGCTCCAACACTGAATGGTTTAATGAACCCAAAGTGTGGGCAGAAGTGGGATCAGGTCAGAAGAAATGAATCATGGAGTATCAACAGGACACAAAACGCAAGGACTGTGTGACTTTTCTGGTGATCTTTGAATCAAACCTTCCAACTCACATGGATTTATATTTGCAAACAAACAAATAAAAAAGCTAAAAACATGTTATCACTAAAGGATGTAACTCTCACTGATTCCAAGGTCAATTTCTACAGACTTAATCTGAAAACTTTCCTTTCCATTAGCATTTTTTCCTAGTCTTTGGAGACGAACTGTGCTAAACCTTGGAATCATTTTTGGGTAAACAAAACACCTCAAGGTCGGAAGATAACATTAAGAAGGTGATCCTTGGGGGCTGATGCTGTGGCGTAGCGGGTAAAGCTGCCCCCTGCAGAGCCAACATCCCATTTGGGCGCTGGTTCAAGTCCTGGATGCTCCACTTTCCACCCAGCTCTCTGCTACTGCCTGGGAAAAGCAGTGGAAGATGGCCTAAGTCCTTGGGCCCCTGCACCTACATGGGAGACCTGGAAGAAGCTCCTGGCTCCTGGCTTCGGATCGGTGCAGCTCTGGCTGTTGCAGTCAATTGGGGAGTGAACCAGTGGATGGAATACCTCTCTCTCTCTCTCTCTCTCTCTCTCTCTCTCTCTCCTCTCTCTGTGTAACTTTGACTTTCAAATAAATAAATAAACCTTTAAAAAAAAAAGTGAGCCTCAACTATAGAATCACCAAACTGGGGAGGATTTTGAAAGGTCACATGTTCATTTCTTCGGTGAAATGACGCCCTACTGCCAGGGTGTTTTGAGTGCTATTCATTATGTTACATCCTAGAGATACACACATGGATAAGACCCACCCTGTTCCTTCAAGAGTTCATTTACAGTGGGAGACCCAAGACACACAGTGATGGGAAGACGAATGACAGTGTAAGAGGCAGACAGCAAAGCTGCCAATCTGTACAAAACTGGGCATTGCTGCCTTATGTCGTCATGATGCATGGCCTGGGAGCTGTGTTGTGTTAGTAAGTTACTTGTAAATAATAATCTAATTTCCAAATTCTATCAAATGCCTATAAAACCAAGGGTTTTCACTAGTTGACCCAATGAGTCTAGAATCCTCCAGCGATCTCTAAAATGAGTGGTCTTCCCAGAAAAGCTCCATAAAAAAAGGACGCATTCTTCCCTGTGGGGTCCCCACCCCAGGCATTGTGGCATACAGTCCACTGCCTCTCGTGACGTGTACTTACTCCTCGATCTTCTGTAAATGACAATGGATGGCAAACATGAGACAATCAACTCAGGTTACTGGCCTCACAGAAAGTAATGTTTCCATTCAGCTTAAATCTATGTGTTTCCTGGAGAAGACCTTAAGGAATAATCCTAAAATGGGAATCATTTTAGACCCCTTTCCACAGCAAACAGGGTAGGCATATTTCAACAATTTTACTGAAATATGGTTTAAATATTATAAAACCCACCCCCTTGTCAATAGTCAAAAGGTGGAATCAACCCAAGGGTCCATCCATGCATGCGTGGGTAAACAAAATGTGCATAAAAAAGAGATATGCATACAATGGAATGTTGAGAAGTCTTTTTCTAAGAAAGGATTTTTTTATTTATTTGAAAGGCAGAGTTACAGAGGGGCAGAGGCAGAGAGAGAGAAAGAGGTCTTCCATCCACTGGTTCACTCCCCAAAAGGCCGCAACAGCCAGAGCTGCACCGATCTGAAGCTAGGAGCCAGGAGTTTCTTCCGGGTCTCCCACATGGGTGCAGAGGCCCAAGGAGTTGAACCATCTTCTACTGCTTTCCCAGGCCACAGCAGAGAGCTGGACGGGAAGTGGAGCAGCCAGGATAAGAACTGGCACCCATGTGGGATGCTGGCTCTGCAGGCGGTGGCTTTACCCTCTACGCCACAGCGCCAGCCCCAGGAAATCTTAAAAAGGAAGGAAATTTTGCCACATGCTACAGCATGGATGAATCTTGAAGAGATCCTGGGGGTTCAGCAACCAAAACCCCAAAGTGTGGCACTTGATATGGTAAGTGGCAAGTACACTGGCCTGAAGAGGCGTACTCAAAGTCTCTCTGACCTTCCTCCTGCACTTCAGTCTCTCCATCCTACATTTCCCTGAAACACAAGGATTGGATTTCTTTCAGGCTCCCTTATGTGACCATGGGAAGTCCCTCCAGAGGAGTGCAATTGTCTTGGGCCCCCTCTTACAAGCTCATCAGAGAGGAAAGATTAGTTCCCAGGTAAGCAAGACTAGCATTGACACCATACCCAGTGCCCTGCGAATTTGGTGTGCTCTTTTTGAACCTGTTCATCTCTCCTGAAATTCATTTAGTCCCCCTCTAAAAGTCTATGCCCTCCGCATTCTCCTGTCCCCTATGAAGAAGGTATGTAAGCTCCTAGACCTCATTGGGTTATTGAGTATTCAGTTTCCTATGAGTGCTCAACAAACAAGCACGTCTTTTCTCCTGTGCATGTACTGTCAGTTATTTCAACAAGTTCACTTACTGAATCTGTTGGAATGGAGGGATGGAAGAGAAGTTCTGTTAGCCCCTACAGTCTCATGTTAAGTGAAATGTTGGTCACTAAACAAATACTGTATGATTCCACTCATGCGAGGGATCTAGCGTGCTTAAGAATCTTAGAGACAGAAAGTAGCATGCTGGTTGCCAGGGACTGAGGGAGTGGTGGAAGAAGAGTTAATGTCTTATGAGTGCAGAGTTTCTGTTTTGCAAGATGAAGAGAGTTCATGGGGGGCCAGCACTGTGGCATAGTGAGCTAAGCCTCTGCCTGCAGTGCCAGCATCCCATATGGGCACCAGTTTGTGTCCTGGCTGCTCCTCTTCCAATCCAACTCTCTGCTATGGCCAGGGAAAGCAGTAAAAATGTGCTTGGACCCCTGTACCTGCGTGGGAGGCCCAGAAGAAGCTCCTGGCTTCCAATTGGCTCAGCTAGAACCGCTGTGGCCACTTAGGAAGTGAACCAGCAGACGGAAGACCTTTTTCTCTGCCTCTCCTTCTCTCTATAACTCTGCCTCTCAAATAAGTAAAATCTAAACAGAGTTCTGTGGATGGCTGATAATGATGGTTGCACATTCACAACAATGTGAACGTGCTTATTAACACTGAACTGTACACCTAAAAAAGGTTAAACTGCTTGTTTTTTTGTTAGATGTATCTTGCCACCACTTAAAATGTCAAAAACAACTCATATTTTTAAAGGGTACAGTTCAGAATATCTGGAGTTGTATAACCATTGCCATAATCTAATTTTAGGACATTTTTATCACCCTCCTCCAAATAAAAACAAACCCTCATATCCATAAGCAATCACTTGGGAGAGGTGTTTTGTTTTTTTTTTTTTTTTTTTTTTTTTGAACAGGCCATGGATGCTACGCTCTGTTTTCCTAGCACTTGACATTCATAGACTTTTAGAAGGTACCTTAGAGATTTAGTTCAAGCTCCTCCGATGGAATTGAGGCTCAGAAAAGCAAAGTGCTTTGGCAAAGGTCACACAACTAATTCATGGCAGAGCCAGGTCTTTTGATTTCCTATGAAGTTATTTTTCCTGTTACAAAAAATGCTGTGTCATTCACTTCCTTCTGTCTGATGCTGACAATAGACTCATGGTATAGAGATGTAACCCTTCCCTGCTGTAGGCAGCTGGGTTCCGGTCTGCAGCCCCAGGCTCACCCACCTGAGCTGCAGGCAGAGAACAAGAGAGGAGAGAGAGGAACATCTGCAAGTGTGTTCCGGACTGCTCCCTGTGCCTTAACTCTGTCAGGGAAGAGTTATAATGAGTTTTATGGAGAGTAATGGCTCAGCTCTCTTAGAAGAGTAATTGGAAACACAGGTAGGCGCAGTGATTTTCCTGGGGAAAGATGTGGCCTTCAGAGAGGTTGGTGGTGGTAGCAGGAGCAAGCAGCAACATTACAAGGCAAAAAAATGTCAAGGTCTCGGGCAGGCAGAGGGAGTCATTCCATCCCTGACTACAGGGCTGTTGAAAAGCAGCAGAGAAAGGGCGAGTTGGTGTTTTGATACCTGCTGTCATCTTATGCTTCTTGTCTGCCTGCTTCCGGTAGTTCTTAGGCCCAGCAGAGCCAGGGCCAGGGCTGTCAGAGGATCCATGTCGGGGAGAGGGACCAGCTTTGTGGGTGAGATCCTTCCAGATGTGTTCCAGCATCCCTCCTGAGCTTGGCGACTGAAGGGTTTTATTCTTCCCTGATTCCCGGGAGGGCCGGCTGATGGCAGCTTTGTGGCGGCTAACATGGGGAATGAGAGCTACACAGCATAGCAGAGACCATGGAAAACCGCCCCACCGTGAACAGACTGAGAAGTATCTGGACAAAGTCCTGGAGCCCAGTCATGGTGAGGTTGGGTCCCTGCTTTCCAGTGCCATTTGATCTCTTTGAGAATTTGATCTCTTTGCCTCCCGGGAGATGTGGGGCCCGCGTCTTGCTTGGAATTGCTCCAGCCAGGCTAGGCAGAGGCAGGCACTCAAAGCATTCTGTGAGTTTCCATCTGAGAGAGGAACCCATCTGGAGAGACTGCTGTGGGGAATGACACAGGCTTCCAGACACTGAGCTCCCTAAGGAGAGTGACTAGATCATTCATTTTTCATCTCCGAGTGCCCAGCAGAGTGCCTGGCACGCTTGTATGCTGAGTGAGAGAATGAGTTAGGTTACATTTCACATCCAAGGATGCGTGATTATTCACCAAGTGAGTTCCTTCCCATGCATGAAGTCATCCTTAGCCCTGGAAGGTAGGCAAGACTGTTTCACAGATGAGGTCACAGAGCTGTAGGTGGGAGAGCTGGCTCTCAGCTCTAAATCCATCGGCATTTTATACAGGTGTCTTATGGAGCTGCCCCCCCCCCTTAAAAAAATACTTTGCCTAAGGACTAAGAAAGAGATGAATGGGGATTCAGATGAACATTTGTGGTTTCTGTGTCTGGTTCCTAAATCTAGAGTAGACACATTCTCCACCTGAGTCTTCTCAATAATGGCATTATTCTCTGGCGTTCATTAGCCCCTGCAGAAGATGCCTAAGTCTTCAATTACATCAGGAGTTAGAATTCAGGAGCTAGTCTGGTAAATCAAATCCCCATGCAGTGTGTAGTAGTTATTTCCTGATATAGATTTGTCGTGATAATACTATTGTATCTAATGCAGTTTGGGGTAATTTCAATTAACTAGATTGTAGCTTTACAGCGCTGGGTCGCCAAGAAACACATGTTAAAACATTCTCACTGCTTAATGAGATCCTTGTTCCTGTTGAACTTCCATGACCTTATTGGAAATCAATGGTTGCTTCTGATCTTCAAAATGTAATGTTGAGAGGAACTAGATGAAATCCTGCTACCAAACCGTTTGCGACTGCAAGATGCGGAAAGCTTCCTGTAATGAAAAGGAATGATTCCGTAGACCGTATTTTTAACGCTGTGTGCATATCATGCATGAGGGAATGTCTCCTTGCAGAATTATTTCGCCTCAACAACCAACAATTCACAGGATCACAGCATTCCTTGAAGCAGGGTATCCCCTAACTCCTGGGCAGTAGCCAGGAAGGGAGCTTTTCTTTCCTAGTAACTGTTGCTATGGGGGGCGTGGCTTCGAAGTGCGCCGAGGACGCGTTCGGCGGCCCCCTCCTGCACCCCACCCCCGCGTGGACTACACTTCCCGTGATGCTCGAGGGTGGTCTCCGTAGTGACGCATTCGGTGCCCGCGAGGGAGGGAGCGCGGGGGCGGCGGCTGTGAGGGGGGCCGCGCTCTCCCGGTGTTCCCTACTCGCGCTCGGGCAGCCGCCCCCGCCGCTGCCGCCGCCGGCGCCGCCATGTTGGTTTGAGAGGCGATGACAGGAGGTGGCCGCGGCGTGTGGGGCTGAAAAGTGGAGGAGGAGAGACAAAAAGCCCGGAGAGGAAACCATTCCCGGGCTGAGGCGAGGGAGGACCCGGCCTCTTCCGGGGAGCTGCCGAAGTCGGCGACGCCGGAGCTCGCGAGGCCGGGGAGGGGAGGAGAAGGCGGGGACGGGGGAGGCGGAGGCAGAAGAGGAGCGCCGAGGAGCCGGAGACGATGCGCCGGGACCTCCGCCGCTGCCTGGAGGCGCTCGCGGCCTGAACCCGGCGGGGCCGTGCGGTGTCCTGGCCGCCCTGCGCCTTGCCTCTCGGCCCGGAGCTTGCGCTTTGGCTCGCCACGAGTTAAATGCCCTTGAGCTCGGCTCTCCGCGGCCCGGCTCTCCGCCCCGGCGGCGCGAGTTGAGCCGTTTCCCCGCGCGGCGGGGTCCGCGGCCACTTGCCACTCACGGCTCACGCGTCGATGTGTAGCTACATAGCTATCTATGTACATCCACGCCGGGGCATTTTTCTCCTGCTTAATGAGGACTTGACTCGGGAGCGAGTGTGAATCATTGCCGGGGCTGGGAAAGGAGGAAGGCGGATTTAACCCCCTCCCACCCCGCTCCATGTCCGTGTGTCACTCGGCTCCGTTCACCTGGCGCGGCCGGTCCTAGGGCTGCTGCTGACGACGACGACGACAACGGGGGCCGCCGCTGTCCCGAGAGCTTCCCCCCGCTCCGGCCGCCCGGCTCCTGGGGATTGTTTCCTCCTCGCACGGAACCTCGGCCGGGCCAGCACGTTGGCTCCGAAATAACTTCTTGTTTTTATTTTTTTGGAAAGCACATCGCGGACCAGTTGACATCGCGAAGGGTTATTTCTGCAGCTCGAAGACTTTTGGTCTTTTTGTTTGTTTATATTGTGTGGGGGGGGGTGTTTTTTTTTTTTTTTTTTGGCGTAAACATCCGAGTACATACCAAACGGCAAGATGTCCAGTAATGTCCCGGCGGATATGGTAAGTGAAGTTGTGACACTCTGATTTAATTGCGGCTTCCCATCTTGTTTGATCGGCAGGGACGCTGGCGTGGGGCGAGGGGTTGCCGGGGGCTGCCGAGAAGCCACCGCGGTGGCGGATTTGGAGAAGTTGGAGCTTCCGATTTCTCTCTTTTTCGAAAAGGGACTGCTTTGAACATGGGTTTTCTCATGCAGTTGCGTGTTCTCTCAATCGCTGAGGACCGTGGAAAAAGAAGTAAGAGAAACGTAGCCAGGCAGCCTGGCAGGGAAGGAGCCGTCTGGCTGTTTTTGCCAGAAGCCTGGGGACGCTGGTGTTTTAGCGCTTCGGGAAACGTCAGTGCCCGGGGGCAGAGCCGAGGGCGGCCGGCCCTCCTCGAGCCGGAGGTGGCCGGGGACAATCGCGCTCAGTCACTCTCGCAGTGGGCGCAAGCTTGGTATTTTTTCAGGAACGGGGCTCTGCACAGCACTTGCTGCGAGCCTTTTGCAGCGTCTGAGCGGGCGACTGTGGAGACGGAAACATTCAGATGTTTAGTTTTTTTTTTTTTTTTTTCCTACCCAACTCTCGGCTGACCGCCTATCGGTACTTTTCGTGTCTAGCCCAGGATTTGCAGTGCCAGATACGTAGTGCTATTACATCCGTAGACTTTGAAAGCTGCAGAAACGGCCTCTTGAGCTTTGGTCGCTTCGAGAACTCTCTTGTTTATTGACGCTTTTCTTTTTGTTTGTTAAAGGTTAGGCTTGTGAGGCTGTTGACAGTCACGGTGTAGCTCTACCGTGCTGGCGGGCGCTTTGTGTGAGTGTGAAATGACACTTTGCAGCCCTAAGGACTCAGAGAATGCAGTTAATAGGAAGTTGAAGAACTCGCTTTATGGAGAATGGAAGTTAATGCGGATGTGCTCACCGGAGTTAGCATTTGAGTGTGTATTCCTGCGAAAAAATAAAAAGGAACTTTGCTGATGACTGCATTTTAAAATGTCAAATACTTCTATGGGAGGAAACCTCCTTTGCAGATGTTTAAGATTGGAGAGATTAAAGGACTCCTCAGCGGGATATTTCGACCTTGGTGCAGAGACGTTTGCTTGTGTTTGATTTCTCATTTAGTGCGCTATTTAAATGCAAAGGAACCACGGGGTTCTGTCTCTTGGGTGGCCTCGGGAAGCCTTCCTCTGTTCTGAGTAGGAGGGCTCCTGCATTGTCCTTGTAGTTTTCGCTCTCTTCCTGGCGCGCCCACCTGAGAACCGCGAGGGGAAGCTGGACGCGGGTTCCTCTACGCTGCTCTTGAAGTTACCTGGGGAGGTCTCTGGACCGGGGTGGTGTGTGGGGGGGAGGTGCCGCTTCCCCTGCTCGATGAGGGCTCTGTGGGCTCGCTGCCTCCAGCAGAGATTTGTTCTCTCTAAAGCCTCCATTTTATGTCATCACCGTGCAAGATAGGTTCTCCCTGAGTACCACTTACCCTGCACAGAAGTTGTGATGCAGTAGATTTAAGTCGTTAAGACCGTGCGAATGCTTTCCTCAGGCCCGGTGACGAAGGAAAGCTGAAATGTGCGTAGCGTCCGTCACAAATGGAGATAATTTGGGGGAATACCGTCTCTAAGTCACTGGAGGGTTTGGAAGCCGACGTCGGGATCCGGGGACTGGGAAGTAGGGGCAGGCTTTTGCTAATAGTTGCAATTATAAAATACAGCTATCTGTTTTAGATTGTATGTTAAGGCCTTGATGGCTCTGAGGTGCTTTGAGATCCCTTGATTAAAGGTGATATGCAAGGGCAAAGCTCTATTATGTAATAAACATATAATGCCCCGGTGATGCTGTTTGCGAGTGAGTACTAAGGAACAGCACAAGTTCGATTGTTCTGAGTAGTTTTTAATGTCTTGTTTTCTAGCTGGCCAGCTTGCTGGAGGTTAGGATCATTGTCTTTGATGAAGCCTTTTAAACCGTCATTTGCTGTGACTTACATGGCATTTTTGCTTAAAAGTACCTGAATTTGTCATATGCCTAGCATTCTCATCTTGAAATACACCACCATACATAATGGTTAGAAGTTGTTGACCAAATGCTCCATATTTGTCAGCAATTAATTCGAGTTTACCTTTCATGACTTAAACTGAGAGCAGTTTCCCACTCTTTGGATCTTGCAAAAGCCTGTGTCACCACTCCCACATCAAAAACATTTCCTTTGCAGCACAACTCTGAATTGATTAGGATGTGTATTGTTACGATCCATAAACTTGCAAGCATGCATATATGCATTTTTTGCTAGGTGCAGTAAAATGTTAAGCTTTCTAAGTGTTGACAGCTAGTATGTTGTGCTATTCGGAAACAAATGTTACGCTCTTTTGCATTTTAATGGTGCTTGTCAGCCTTATAGGAAAATCCTACTGGAGAGATGGGGTGGGGCAGTGAAGTTATAACCCCTGTCATGTTTTCATTAGAAGTAATTCATTCTTAAGCTATAGGACTTGCTAAATCGATTGATGTTTTTGGTAGTGTCTTCTAACCGCTGTGATCCTGACTTTAGAATCAGGTTTTTAGAAAAATGCCGGTTTTTGTTTTGTAAATAGAACTTACATTTAAATTTATTATTAGACAGGACATTCAATAAACTTGTGTGTTTAGCACAGAGTCTCACTTTTGGCATCCAAATTTAGTCTCTTTTTTGGAGGGGGGCAGTGCACTCTAGTGAAATTTAGTGTATCCTTAAGAAAAATTTGCAGTTGGTACTTTTCCAATTAACATTCTATAATATATGTGTCGTATAAATATAAAAGTGTTTATATGAAATATTGATTTTTCCTTTGCTAAGAGTGATTGAATTTGAATGGATGTACTAAACATTCTCAGTGTAGTAATTGTGCAAAATGTGAAAATATGTGGACAGAATATTATACATTGTATTTAAAGGATTCAATTCCTTTACTTTTTTTTTTTTATCAACCCAAATCATAGTTCGTGAGGGGGCAGTATTTCTTGTATATAATTGTAGCATGACTTATGTTAATAACCATCGATCTTCTGCAGGAAAATGTTTGTTACTGGTGTTAGTAGTAAGGCCTAAGACAGGATAGATAAGGTAGTAATTTTGCTTTCTGGATTGGGAAGGATGCTGACATAGATTCTTATATTTGTAAAAGTATTGTATATAGCATTTGTGCTACTGTTCAGCACTTTGAATTTAAATTATACTTTATGATGTCCATAAAATTGAAGAATCTACCGGAGAGAGAAATTGACATTGAGAGAATATTGGCAAAGCAATTTTGATCTTTGAAACGTTACAGTTGATTAAAGTTAAAGAAAAGCTCTGTATCTTTAAAAACTATTAATGTAGACTGCAGCAGAAATTGTCACAACCTGTGTTCTGGGGTTAAAGGAGATCATGACAACTCCAGATCTTTCATTGTGTCTCATGTGCTAAAACAGTACCTATGGTAATTTTTGGTATGCATTTTCCATTCATGGAAGAAATATTGGAGCCCTCTTGTGGACAGGAAATTACTAAAATGAATTTCCTTTCATAGTAAACTTTTATAACTTTTCCAAGTTGAAGTGAAATGATAGATGCAGAAATACAAGGGAAAAAGGCCATGCTAGGAAAAAGTTCCAAGAATAGGAAATTATTAACCATGAGAAAAGTATACCGAGATCGCTAATGTCAAAAGAGTCTTCTTATACTTAGGCTGCTTTTTATTTTTCTTTCTTTTGCTAGACTCTTAGGGTAAGTGGGAGGTAATAGAAGCTAAAGGATAGATAAATACCATATACAGTCAGCCCTCTGTTAACCATGTGTTTTATATCTGAGGGTTCAACCAACTGCAGATCATAAGGTTTTCATCTGTACTGGACATGTATAGACATTTCTTGTCGTTATGCCTGAGTGATGCAGAGTAACTATTATAGCATTTGCATTGTATGAGATATTATAAGCCACCTAGTGATGAATTCAAGTGCAGAGGCAGAGGTGTATAGGTTCTGTGCAAATACTGTGCCATTAAATAAAAGGTACTTGAGCATCCACAGGTCTTGGTTTTGGCAGGGTATGTGTGTGTATGGCATAATGAGTGCCTTAATAACTAATGTATTTCTAAATTGTTTTACTTGAATGTCCCTTTTTTTTAAAAAAAAAAAAAGATTATGTATTTATTCGAAAGGCAGAGTTACAGAGAGGCAGAGAGAGGTCTTCCATCTGCTGGTTCACTCCCCAAATAGCCCCAACAGCCGGAGCTGCACTAGTCTGAAAGCAGGAGCTTCTTCCGGGTCTCCCATGCGAGTGCAGGGGTCCAAGGACTTGGGCCATCTTCCACTGCTTTCCCAGGCCATAGCAGAGACCCAAATCTGGTTTGGAGCAGCCAGGACTTGAACCAGCGGCCATATGAGATGCTGGCACTGCAGGTGGTGGTTTTACCCGCTGTGCCACAGTGCCAGCCCTTGAATGTGTCTTATATTGGTGTTTTGAATTAGACATTTTATTAAGAAACATGACAAATTATTTTCCCCAGCGTTGAGTGGCTTCTTTCTAGTCTGGAATCCTACCGCTGTTCACATGCCCTCCTCTGTGAAACAGCCTTTGGTTCCTTCCATCCCACAGTGAGCATTCCTTCCTGTGAACCATTTTCCCTCAGTGCTTTGGACTCTGACAGATGCCAAGTTTATATGGATATAAATATCTTCTATTTGTTACATCTCCTGAAATTTCTGAAGTAGAATAGACATTTCTTGACTCAGGAAGCATTACTCTCATTGTTATTTATGGAAAATACAATTATTGTTTCATACTAGTACTGTTGACAGAGGTGTTAAATATGAAGCCTGTGATGTCTGCTCCTATTATCATATTGACAATGAAATGTACCTTTTTAAATAATAAAACTTGAAATTTTAAATTAGTGGGTGAAGACCTGATGGCTGTGTTTTCATAATATCTCATAGGAAATGTGCTTTAGGAACTGACAGATAAACTTCTTAAATATGCTCTTTGATTTTCAGATTCCTCTCATTCTGGGGAAAAAAATTATAGGTGACTGTAGAATTCTTGTTAACCTGGACACTTTGGATAATAAGTCATTCTGAATTAGTAAATCTCAATACATGGAGGTTGTGTTTTAAGATAGCCTAATTTAATATTTTTAGGCTACTGTTGTATTTACTTAAGTAGAATATACTACACACAACTTATTTTCGGTGACTCAGCGCCACCATCTGAATAATATTGATTGTACTTAGTAGTGTTTGTAAGTTACCTGCCTGTGTAATGTAGTGTTAAATCTGCAGGCCACAAGTGAGATGCTCTCAGTTCTTAATATAGATTGGAAAGCTGCATGTCTCCTTTACTAGGTCAGTGATTTACAAAATCAGGTGAAGCAAGTCAGTAGAAATGTGAAAATCACAATGTTAGAACTTCTGTAGTGCCCCCGAAATTCATGGTGGAGGGCTAGATTTTTTTCTATCAGTGAAGGATTGGCTCTGAGGTTTTACTAGGTTTTTCGATTCAGGCTATCACAGTGAGTGTGGTTTCTTGAGGGAAGAAGTGGGAATTTTGTAATGTAGAAGCTTACAGCAGTGCCAGGGGTTTCTCAGAATTTTTCTATTATACTATACGGTTACTTTAAAAATGTCTGAGAGGCAGAGAGCTCCCATCTGCTGGTTCATTTCCCAAATGTCCCAAATGACATGTGCTGAGCCAGGGCCAAAGCCAGGAGCTCAAGAACTCCATCCTGGTCTCCCACATGGTCAGCAGTAACCCAGTTACTTGAGCTATGGCTGCTGCCTCCCATGGTCTGCACTAGAAGGAAAGCTGAGATCGGAAGCTGGAGCTGGGAAGCAAACTCTGGTACTGTGCTGTGGCACGTGGGCTTCTTAGCAAGCATCTTAATTGCTGGCTTGAACACCTTGCCCCTTAAGAGAATTTACAGATGGATCCCATATTTATGTTACAACAGAGATTTCTAGACATAGATCTTTTTCCATGATGACAAGAAGTTTTCAATAGTATGTCATCTAGCAGATATTTTTGAGAAAAAAAAAAACACACTAAGTTGTCTCTTCAAGAAAATTGACATTTTAAACAAGGAGTAAGGAAAAGAATCTGCTTTTCAGAAGAAACTGTTACGAAGAGAACATTTTGAAAGCATGTTTAAATACTTTGGATCTGTTAAAATCTTTCTTACAAAGAATTTCAGTGGACTTCGGACCCACTTTTATATTGGGAACACCAAAAGCAGGAAGTACTTGATTTAGTTTACAAAGATATTTGACATCAGGAAAATAAAATTTTAATAACTCTGACTTTTAACACAGTTTTGCTTAATTGGTGATAGAATGGAAAAAAGTATTGATTTGGTAAGCCAGTAAGCTACATCGTCTTCTCTGTGGATCTGTGCATCTTTGTGAGCTAAGTGTGTCAGCTGTGACTGGCAGCTCCCAAAACCAGCTTTCATGCACTAGAAAATTAAGAATTTAAAAAATGGAGGCTTATTCAATAATGATGCTCTCTTGTTAAAAGTAATAGTATTTGGGGGGCTGGCACTGTGGCGCAGCAGGTTAACGCCCTGGCCTGGGGTGCTGGCATCCCATAAGGGCACCGGTTCAAGACTCGGCTACCGACTTGAGTTAGCCTGGTGGAGCAGAAATGTAACTGATTTTATATATTCTTGTAATGTGTAACGTAGAAGGGAATGCTTTTAAATTGGCTATTTTACTAGTTGTTAAAGGGAGCTTTCTGTCAACTTGTTGGAACTTTGAGTCCTCTTGTGTATGTATGCATTAATATAATAGGAATTTTCCTGTAAATGTACTACTTTGGCTTGTTTTTATATATATGTATATATATATATTTTTTTGACAGGCAGAGTGGACAGTGAGAGAGAGAGACAGAGAGAAAGGTCTTCCTTTGCCGTTGGTTCACCCTCCAATGGCTGCCGAGGCCGGCGCGCTGCAGCCGGCGCACCGCGCTGATCTGATGGCAGGAGCCAGGTGGTGCCCCGACCGGGCCTAGAACCTGGTGTGCCGGCGCCACAAGGCAGGGGATTAGCCTAGTGAGCCGTGGCACCAGCGGCTTGTTTATA
This sequence comes from Oryctolagus cuniculus, assembly GCF_964237555.1. Taxonomy (NCBI): domain Eukaryota; kingdom Metazoa; phylum Chordata; class Mammalia; order Lagomorpha; family Leporidae; genus Oryctolagus; species Oryctolagus cuniculus. The sequence goes on from NC_091440.1 coordinate 84,764,208, forward strand.
TATCTAACAAGTAGATTGACTCGTAAAGGATTTAGTGCTTCAGGGGTTTTGTTTTTGTCTTATATAATTTCTTAAATATTGATTGATTCAAACCTAATGGCATTTTTTTATTTGGATAATTTTCTGTGACTAGATTTTTATTTATCTTTTTATGACTAGATTTCAGAAGAAAATGTTCTTTGTGCTGAAGAAAATTGTCAAAATTTGGCATTGAATCTTGTTTATGTACTTAAGACGGCAATTGTGTCTAGACAAAATGTTCTCATGATACATGTATAGAACCACTTTATAATTTTGAACTGATTTTGACATATGTATATGAATGATTTAGCTAATTCCACATTCGTGGGCATTGTTTTAGTCTGTTTTCTGCTGCTGTAACAGAAGACCACAGGCTGCATGGATTATAAACAATGGAAGTGTGTTTGGCTCTTAGTTTCTGGAGGATAGGAAATCTTAGATGGAGGAACAGCTGGTGAGGGCCTTCTTGTTTCATTTTAATACTGCAGAATGCATCAGGTGGGCTTGGGTGGAGGGGTGCAGGTACAGAAAGGAGAGGGGGGCTGAACTGTCCCCCCCTTTTTAAAAAAATTTTTATTTATTTATTTGAGAGAGATCTTCCATTTGCTGATTCATTCCCCAGATGGCCATATCTGCTGGGGCTGGGCCTGGCCAAAGCCAGGCGCCAGGAGCTTCATCCAGGTCTCCCACATGGGTGGCAGGGGTCCAAGCACTTTTCCCAGGCTGTTAGCACACAGCTGGGTTAGAAGTGGAGTAACCAGAGTCCAACTGGTGCCCGTGTGGGATGCTTTACCCACTACGCCACAACACTGCCACAGTTCCTCTTTTTAATTAACCCACTTCTGCAATGACTAAACTACTCCTGCTGTAAAAGCTTTAAATCTGTTCATGAGGGCAGAGCCCTCTTTGCCTTGTCATTCTTCAAGGTCCCAACTGTCAGCAGTATTGTATTAGGGAAAAGTTTTCAACACATGAATTTTAGGGGCCACCCTGAAACCATGGCAGGCATTTGAAAGCTATTACAAGGGAAGGCTTTGTGATATAGCTGGTTAAACCACCACTTGGGACATTCAGAAGCCTTGGTTCAAGACTCAGCTTATTGCTAATGTGTTCCCTGGGAGGCAGCAGGTGATGCCTCCAATATTTGGGTTCCTGCCACCCATGTGGTAGACCGAGATAGATTTCCTAGCTGTTGGCTTCAGCCTTGCCCAACCTTGGCTGCTGCAGCCATTGGGAGGATGAACCAGTGAATGGATGGTCCATTTCTCTCTTTTCTGTCTCTCTCTGCCCTTCCTTCTCCCCCCTACTCTTTCATTATTGCTCTGTCTTTCAAATAAATCGAAGTAAATAAACTTTGAAAGGCAACAATAAACCTTAATATAATGAATATTCTTAAACATGTCTCCATGCCTTGTCTGATTATTCTTTTAAGATAAAATTCTTAGAAATGTAGCTTTTGCTGATAGATAAATTGGGTGGCCGGGGGCAGGGGGGAAGATGCGTGTTTCCTAATTTTAAAGCATCCTTGAATTTGTGTATAAACCTAGTTTTTTTTTTCATTGTGCTATTATTCTTTTAATGTGCTAGGTTATATTTTATTTAGAGTGCTTTCATTTTTGTTTGTGAAAAGATTGGTTAACAATTTTAATTTCTTGTAAAATCTGGCAGATGTAAGCTTCAAGGTTACACTGACCTCATAAAATGAACTGGAAAATATTTTTTATTTTCTAGAAATTTGTGAAGATTGATTTATTTCATCCATAAATGTTCCAAAAAATTCACTTGTGAAGCCATCTGGAGTTTTCTTATGGAAATTGATTCTCTTTTTTTCAATACAGAAAAGACTATTCACATTTTGTTTTTCTTTGTCAATTTTGATAGTTTTTCACAGTATCCTTTTATAATTTTGGTATTTATAGTATCTAAGATATTTGCTTTCTAAGTCTGCTTATTGGTGATTTGTGCCTCTTTATCACTCTTTTTTTTTTTTTTTTTAAGATTTATTTTATTTTGTTTGAAAGAGTTACAGAAAGAGGTAGAGCCAGAGAGAGAGAGAGGGGTCTCCATTCTGCTAGTTCTCTCCCAAAATGACCGCAACAGCCAGAGCTGAGCTGATCCGAAGCCAGGAGCCAGAAGCTTCTTCCAGGTCTCCCTTGTGGGTGCCGGGGCCCAAAGGCTTAGGCCATCTTCTGCTTTCCCAGGCCATAGCTGAGAGCTGGATTGGAAGAAGAGCAACCAGGACACAAACTGGTGCCCATAGGGGGTGCCATTGCTGCAGGCTGGGGTTTTAATCTGCTGTGCCACAGTGCTGGCCCCTATCACGTTCTTTTCAACTGGTTTCTGCTTTTACTTTTAATTCTTTCTGATTTAAAAATTAGTTTACTGTTCTTTTTCAAGTCTCTTGAAATGGCTACTTAAGTCATTAATTTTTAGCCTTTAGAGGCAGAGGCGGGGGGGGGGGGTCTTCTATCCGCTGGTTCACTCCCCAGATGGCTGCAACAGCCAGAGTTGAATCCATCAGGAGCCAGGGAGCTTCTTCCAGCTCTCCCATGCGTATGCAGGGACTCAAGTGTTTGGGCCATCTTCCACTGCTTTCCCAGGCCATTAGCAGGGAGCTGGATCAGAAGTGGACCAGCCGGGTCTCAAACTGGCACCCATATAGGATGCTGGTACTGCACGTGGCGGTTTTACCTGCTATGCCATAGCACTGGACTGTCAAGATATTTTTTTAATGTGTACATTTATGTCTGTGAAATTTTCCTCTAAAAGCTAGCTTTAGCTGGGTCTCACAAGTATATTATTTTTTGTTATTTAATTCAGAATATTTTAAAGTTTCTCTTGTGGTTTCTTCTTTGACCTATGGTTACATTGCTGAATATTTAAGTATTTGGGAGATTTCCACCTGTCTTTTGTTATTGATGTCTAATTCTGTTGAGGTCTGGAACCATTCATCTTATGATTCCAGTTGTGGATAATTTGTTGGCACCTGTTTTCAGTTTTCAAAAATTGAGTGTGGTGTGCATATATATCAAGTTTATTAATCATGTTCAGCCTATTATATCACTATTAACTGAGGAAAAATTTAATAAAATCTCCAACTATGTGAGAATTCTCAGAATTCTCAGAAACTTCCTTTATTTAGTATTCTCAGATTTTGCCTCATATATTTTGAGGCTAGATTATCAGCTGAAAATAAATTTATAATTGTTGCATTTTTCTATTGGCTCAACCCTATATCTTTATATCTAGTAATACTGTTTTGCTTTAAAGTCTGTTTTTTATATTAGATTTTTCCTTTGGATTCTCTCTCCATTTTCCTTTCAGCCTATCTCTGTCCTTATACCGAAGATGAATTTCTTTAAGTATCATATAATTGGGTTTTGTTTTTTTATTCAGTTTGATAATCTTTACTTTAAATGTAATATAATTATGTACAAGGTTATTTGGGTTTAAATTGACCATATTAGGTGAGTCTTTTATAACTTCCCCTCTCATTTCTTGCTTTCTTTTGAATTAATCAAGCATTTATTCCATAGTTCCCAGTTTAGTGTATTTATTATAAATTCTTTTATTGATTAGAGATTACAATATACATCTTTGATTTGAGTCTGTCATAGGTTATTGCCTTTATGACTTCCAAGATAATGGAAGGGCCTTACAACAACTTAATCCCATTTACTCCTTTTCCACTGTTTATTTTCAAAATTCTTGTTTGTGAGGGAGAGAGGGGTAGAGAAAGAGAGGGAGAATATGAATGCTCCCTTCTGCTTGTTCCTTTCCCAAATGCTCCAAAGGACTGAAGTTGGGCTAGGGGCTGAAGCCTGGGTATTGAGCTCAGTACTCCAGTGTGGTTTGTTGGTGTCTTAAGTGTTAAGCCAAACACCTACCCCTGCTTTATTTTATTTTATCTTATAATTTTTATTTTATTTATTTATTTGAGAGGCAGAGAGAAAGGGAGAGAACTCTTAACCCCTGGTTTATTTCCCAAATGCCCACAATAGCTGTGATTCAGCCAGGCCAGAACCAGGAGCCAGGAACTCAATCCAGGTCTCCTATGTGGGTGGCAGGGATCCAGGCACTTGAGCCATCACCACTGCTTTCCAGAGTATGCATTTATAGGAAGATGGAATCAGGAGCAGAGCCATAAATTGAACCCTGACCCTCCAGTAGGGGATGTGAATATCTCAGTTGGCATCTTAACTGTTATACTAAATGCCCACCCTTGCTTTATTTTTAAACCCCAAACCATTGTTGATGAGATAATGGTAACAATTATAGTATTGTTTAATATAGTCATTACTCACTTCACTTTGTTCTAGAGTGTCGCTCCCCCTCTTCATGGAGGAACGACACTAAACCCTGCCTAGGCTTCATATCCGAGTCACGGCACCATTATGTCGCTCCCCCTCTTCGTGGAGGAACGACACAGGACCCTGCGCTGTTCTTTTGTCTGCTCGGCCCTCCCCGGGTTTGCTGCTGGTTCTTCCCGGGTTGGCTACCGACCCTTCCACCTCCGTGGAAGGGCGGTTCCCCCTAGCCACTTTCCCCACTTCCGCGGGGGAGCGGCACACCCGCCGGCCAGCTCTCTCGGGGGCTGCACAGGTGTTCCTTCAGATGTTCCCCTTAGATGTTCCCGGTGCATGTTGTCTCTCTCCTCCTTTATAGTCCTCTTCCACCAATCCCAACTCTGCTACCCACACGCCGAGTACGCTGCTCTCCTCCAATCAGGAGCAGGTCCTGCTGTTTATTGGTTGAACTGGAGGCAGCTGTGTAGAAGCTGTTTCCTCCTTTCCCAGCGCCATATTGTGGGAGAGCAGATGCACAGAATAAGTCTTAATTCCAGTAACTTAGTCTAGTCCGAGTTGCTCCCCACACTAGAGGTCTTCATTTCTTCCTGTGTTGTGTATTTGCAGCTGGATAGTTTTCCTTTTAAGTAGGAAACTTCCTTTATTTAGTATTACTTTTAGTGCAATCTTCTGATAATGAATTCTATTTTTGTTTGCCTGAAAAAGTCTTCATTTTGTGTTTTTGTTTTTTTTTTTTTTTTTTAGATTTACTTATTTGAAAGGCAGAGAGGGTTTACTCTCTAAATGGCTGCACAGCCAGAGCTGGACTGGTCCAAAGCCAGGAGCTTCTTCAGGGTCTCTCCCACATGGGTGCAGGGGCTCAGTCACTTGGGATATCCTCTGCTGCTTTCCCAGGTGCATTAGCAGAGAGCTAGATTGGAAGCAGAGCAGCTGGGACTTGAACTGGTGCCCATTTGGGCATCACAGGCTGTGGCTTTACTTGCTATGCCACAACACTGGCCCCTTGCCTTCAGTTTAAAGAATGTTAGCCAAAATTCCTTATTTTTTCTGTTGAATTCTATTTTTTTAATTCCTTGTATTAAATTCTAATTTCCTTCTGGAACTACAATTATGGGACTGTTCGGTTTTTTCATTGTTTCCATTCCATTTTTTCTCCTCTGTCACTTTGAGTATTTTCTATTAACCTGTCTTCAGGCTCACTTGTATCTTCTATATCCAGTATGCAGTTATGCCTAATTATTGATTTCTTAGTTTGGGCTTTTGTATTTTAATCACTAAATGGATTCAAGTTTTCATGATTTTTTCATCTGTTTTCCTAAGGATATTAATCATTTTTGCAAAATTCCTGTTTAATGACTGTAATACCCAGTTCATCTGTGAGTCTGTTTTTACTGTCTGGTTTTTGATCATTTGATCCTTTTTCCATGGATGCCTGCTAATGTTTTATTAACATCCTGATGAAAAATTATGGATGTGAGTGATGGTTATCTTCTTCCAGATATATTTAATATTCTATGACAGGCAGTTAGAAGAACATTGATCGCTTTAATTCATCAGTGATTGATATGACATTATAGCTGAAGTTAGAACTTTTAATAGGGCTCCCTCTGTTGTATAGCCCTTTTAAACTTCAGTTGGAAGATTGAAGTATTTACCAAGATCCCTCTTCCTTAGCAAGTCCTGAAGTTCATGTATTGTGAAAGCTGCTTAGCTTTTAGCCCTTTTAGAGCCATCTTTTTGCTGAATTTCAGTCTGTATCTGTGATTTCAGCACAGTGCTCAAGGGCAGGAGTTGAGCAGAACGTTGGACTTGTCTCTGAAGTTCCTTTTTGTCTATGATCCTCAATTCTTGGCTACCTTGCTAGTATAGAATTCATAGAATTCCAGGGTGTTTTTTTTTTTTTTTTCCCTTTTTTTCTTTTTCAGATTTGAAAGCAAAAAGAGACCAGTCATACCCATTGGTTCACTCCTAAATGCCTGCAACAGGTGGAGGTGAGCTAGACTGAAGCCAGGAGCCCTGAACTCAGTCTGGGTCTCCCACATAAATGACAAGAACCCATTACTCCAGCCATCACCCACTGTCTTCTAGGGTGCACATTAGCAGAAAGCTGAAATGAGGAATGGAGCCTGGATTTGAACAGGCACTCATGATAGGGAGCACAGGCTTCCAAAGTGGTGCTTTAATTCCTGTGCCAAAAGCTGGCACCACTTTTACTCTGCCTGGTCCCATAGATGGATACAAATTCTGGGATGCTGCCTTTGACTTGGCCTCTGACCCTTTGCTAGTAGTTGACATTATCTCAAGGGGAAAGGGGAAAGGTAGTTCCCCTTCTTGGGGGATCTTTGCTTCTGATGTCCTTGCTCTTGATTTCTCCCTCTATGCCTTTATATAATGGAGATTTTTCTTATTCAGAACAGAGAATGGAGTTAAAGATAGAAAATGGAGTTAAAGATAATGTGTATTTTCTGTGAATCATTTGCAGCTCTTGTTTCACCTTGATAGTTGTTTTCAGTAGGAAATTCAATCTGATATTGCTATTCCCTCATAGCTAGATTTAAGTACCCTTTCTTTTTGTGCCTTCTATTTTTTGTTGTTTGAGCTGTGTTGATAGTTCTCTCTTCCATCCTTCAAATACTAAGAGTAGTTAAAGTGAACGCAGTACTTAACTGTTACTATAACACTATTAGCCAAGCAGTTGCTTGAAGTCGGCATCTTCAGGAGTCACCTGTGATTCCTCTCTTTCCCCTGTCCCCCATGTCTAATTCATTTCAAAGTGTATTTGGAATCCATCCAGTTCTCTTCCTCTCCATTCTGCAACTCAAGTGGAAGCACTGCCTCTCTCCTGGACTGCTGCCTTGGTCTTGGAACTAATCCTACTTCCATTTACATTCCCCTGTAATACCTTTTCTAAAAATAGCTCGAGTGTCTCCATTGAAGAATAAATTCCCAGCTCTTAACATGGCCTTTCAGGGTCCTTCATGGTCTGACTGCCTTTTTCAATGATCTCGCCTCATTTGACTTACTGTATTTCAGTTAGGCCAAGTCTGATTTCCTCGTAGTTCCTTAGACATGCAGCAGGATCTTTTCCACAGCTATGCTCAACCTTTGTACACACTAGTCCTTTTGCCTGGGCTACTTATCCATGTATTTCTATACCCTCTGTGCATGAGTACTAGCATCTTAGCTTTTCTGTAAGATAATCGTATCTCAGATTGCCCTCACCTGCTTAACTTCTGTCACAAGACCCTTGCTGGCCTCCATAGCACTTGTTGACCTCTGTAGTTTGCTCATTTGATCTCTCTAGTAGGCCACAAATTCCAGGAGGTATATATTTTCCATTTGCCACTATAACCAATACTTTGGTAGGATGCCTTTTGTTTGCTAGGTTCTTAGTAAATGTTTGTGGATTACAGGATTAAATAACTTATAGGCATTGTGCCAAGCTCATTACTTGAAGCATGTTTAAGTCTCAAAAAAACCACAAAAAACTGTCAGAACAAGCCTACCACATAGGTCTAGTGTTAACTACCTTTATTATTGAGGGAAGTGAGTGTTTCTAAAGCTTGCTGATTTTCCTGAAGCCAGCTTGTTAGGTGGACTTTTTTATATTCTTAGATTTTGTGTGTGTGTGTTACTTTTCTATCCTTTTGACCATTTTTCACCTCCTTTATTTCATGTCTTCTTATTTTCTTGACTGAATCTTTTTTTTTAAGATTTATTTATTTATTAGAGAGAGAGAAATCTTTCATCTGGTGATTCATTGCCCTAATGGCTGTAATGTCCAGGGCTTCTTCTTAGTCTCCTTTATGGGTGCAGGGGCCCTAGTACTTGGGCCGTCCTCCGCTGCTTTCCCAGGTGCATTAGCAGGGAGCTGGATTGAAGGGGAGCAGCCACAACTTGAAATGGCACCCATGTGGGATACCAGCATTGCAGGAGCAGCTTTACCCATTATACCACAACACCAGCCCCATATTTTTATTTTCAAATTCCATTTTCCCTGAACTTTAAAAAGTCTCCTTATGTTTAGTATATTCAATGGTGAGAAGTACTGCAGAGAGAGATAAAGCAGGAAAGGAGGTTGGGGAGTGCTAAAATTGCCCTTGGTGTTCAGTGTTAAGTAGTGTGACCAGGGACAGGAGTCTGTAGTGTTGGTGTTTGAGGGTCTGGAGATGGGGAGCGAGCCAGGCAGCTATCCTAGGAAATTGTATTCTAGGCAGAGGGAATATTACCTCATTTGATTTCTTTGTTCTTTTTCAGTCTGTTTCTTCTGCCAGTCCCTTAAAGTTTTGTGTTTCTGGTGTTTTTTATTTCTGACCTCTATGTGATCTAAGTGATCTCATTATTTTACGACCTGAAGAGAAACCAGAATATGATCTCATTATTTTCCTCATTAATTTGGGCAGCATACATTTTTTTAATTCCCAGTGTACCAGATGGATCCTGTCAATAGTCAAGAGACAACCATTTTTTCCCTAATGTCTCTGAAATCAATTCTTCTTCTCTATCACCACTATATTCAACCGGTTCTCCATCTAGATGTCTTTCTCCTTTATCCATTACTGTCTGCTTACCACCCTTTTCCCAGGTTTGTCTTTTGAAAAACAGGGATCTCATCATCTGATCACTCTACTTAATAATGGCTGGCTATCACTCATAGGTCAGTCCGGGCCAGGCTCCTTCCCATGTGGCATTAAGGCTCTTGGTGGTGGCTGCAATCCAGCCTCATCTGCTGCTATTACTCCCTTGCGTGTATCCTCTTTCTGCGTTGTGATGATCCCCTGCTTGCCCACAAATCTTTCTGTTAATGTTTATGCTTCTCTCTTGCATCCTTGCAGATGAAAGCATTTCCGCAGAATGTGCCTCTTTTCTCACTCTGTTTGCACCTGAGATTTGTCTTCAACAGCACTGTTAATTCCTTGGTGAAGTCTTAAGACTTTATCAGGCAGCTAGTAGTTAAGTCCAGTAGCTCTAAACCAAAGTGACCCTTGAGGCAAAGCTGCCTCCTGGGAGGGACCAAGGAAGAATAGCCAGAGATACAGGCTGGCTTTTTCCTTCAGGGGTTGCCAGCAGTATAAAGTAGCTCCATACAGATAGAACTAACCTCAATCCTCATCAGGTGTCAACATCTCTGCTTTGATGGTCTAGGAACTTCCAGATAGGGATGCTTCTCAGCACTGCTTACTGTACCATCAAAATGCTCAGGTGACCAAGGCCAAGTCTGCAGGGAAAGTGGATGAAGGAAGCTAGGTAAAAGGTTTGGAATCCTAAGTAATTGGCCTGAACTCAGATCTGGGCTGCAGAATCAATTGTTCTCTCACAAGTATTATTCTACACTAGTACTTGTAAATGGTAAATACTTTAATCTCTTTGCTCCATTAGACTGTACTCTTGAGGACAGAGAGAGGTCTTCCCTTCCTTTCTATTCCCCTGTACCTAGCATAATGTCTAGGAGATACAAAATACTCAACAAATGTCGAATTAGCACTGCAATTCTGTTAAATAGAACTTTAAACAGGTTGGAGATATTCTTTTTGTATTGTCCAATGAAGTAGCCACTAGCTACATGTGGTTGTTGAATATTTACCATGTAGCAAGTATGACTGAGGAACTGAGTTTAGTGGCTACTATATTGGACAATGGTTTGCATAGTTAATTTTCTCAATGGACAAAACAGATCTCTGACATTTTTTTTTTTTTGTCTTGTGTTTCAGATGGTCACTGAAAGCTAAGCCTTGGGTTTTACTTTCTGATTTTTCTAGTTTTTTTTTTTTTTTTCATTTAGTGTCTGCATCCATCATTTGCTTCTATCATCATATGTACTGTCATCAGTCTACTTTGATGTAGAATGACATATAATCAAGCTTGATGAATTATCTTTTTAAAAAGAACAAGTACTGTAGGAACCTGGAAGTTATCTTTGATGTCTTCTTAACTCCAGAAGAATATAAAAATGGAGAGAAGGATTAAAAATTATAAATTTACCTCATAGTTGAGTTTTTGGTAGCAGCTATTCATATCATGCTTTGATGCTTGTTAGTTTGCACCTAGAGAAAGAAAGTTTTACTAAAAAATAGGGACATCTTGCTTTTCAGAGGTGCAGACAAACTCCAAGTTGGCATAGGAAGCAAGCAAACAGTTTTTTCCTTCCCCAAACTACTGTCTACCTTATGCCATTGGGAATTAGGATAGGCAGCCAAGAAAAAGTAAAAAACTGGGAAAACATTTGCTCTAGATTCTTTATTCTTGGTTTACTCTTAGGGTGTATGTCGTGCAGAGCGCTAGGCTTATACTTTTGATTCTCAAATTATGCCAACTCATGAGTCATTTCTGGAAGAAATGCTTACTTATTTCATTTGTCATTTTAGAAGCACTAGATAGGCAGCTGGAATTTTTTTGGGACAGTTTAAGCAGCTATCTCAAAATGGGTAAAAATGATTCTGCCCTGAAATGGTAAAAACCTTTTCTGGTTTCCCAGATAACTTGAATAACTTGGGTAAGTTTTAATTACCTGAGAAATGTACCAGAAAATAAGATTGTTAAAAATATACTTTAAAATAGTACACATGTGTGCTATTAAGTATGTTAATGTGCCATTCAGCATCAGTGAAATGTAACTTAGCCTCCATAGTAAAAGGCATGACATTTACCTTGTCTGTGATCCCTCACTGTGCCTGACCAGCAATTCCTAAAGGAAGTGGTTGTGTGGCTTTTCCCATTTTGCTCTTTCTTGGCCATATTCTATTCATTTTTTTTTTTCGTTTAAAAATCTAAACTTACTGCTTTTTTTTTTTTTATTTATTTTTTACTTGAAAGAGTTGCAGAGGGAGAGAGAGAGACAGAGAGACTGACTCTATCTGTAGTTTATTCCCCAAATGACTGCAGTGGTCAGGACTGGGCCAGGCTGAAGCCAGGAGCCAGTAGCTTGCTCCAGGTCTCCCACATGTGTGCAGGGGCCCAAGCATTTGAGCCCTCCTCTGTTGCTTTCCAGACCATCAGCAGGGAGCTGGATCAGAAGTAGAGCGGCTGGACTCAGACGGGTCCCCGTGTGGAATGCCAGCACTACAGATGGTGGCTTAAACTGCCACACCACAGCACTGTCCCCTTATTGCTTCATTCTAACTTTGTTGCTAATCGGAAAAGCAATGGGATTGTCATAAAGCTTGTAAATTAGAAGATATATTAAATAACACCATTTATGAGATTCTGCTTCTTACAAATGAATGCTATTAGTGTTTTTGCTGTCTGCCCTCTAGACTTTCTATGTTCGTATATACACAGTTGACTCATTTTGAAGTGTTCTGATTTGAGGAGGTCTTAATACTTCCTTTTATGGGAAGTTTATATTCACTAAGAAAACCTTTAAGTCTGAATTTTTAAAAAAAAGGTTTATTTATTTATTTTGAAAGAGTTACAGAGAAAGAGATTGATCTTCCATCTGCTGGTTCACTCCCCATGTGGCCACAGTAGCCAGGGCTGAGCCAAGTGGAATCCAGGAGACAGGAGCAGGGATTCAAGAACCTGGGCCATCTGCTACTGTTTTCCCAGGCCATGCAGGGAGCTGGATTGAAAGTGGAGCAGTGGGACATGAATAGGTTTGTGGCCATGTGGAATTCCAGTGTTGCAGGCAGCAGCTTTACCATGCTACACCACAATGCCAGCCCCTGAACTTTTCTTAGGATAAAATCAGCTTCTTGTTAACATATTATATCTACCATTTTTCCTTTTTTTTTTTTTTTTTTTTTTTTTTTGACAGGCAGAGTGGACAGTGAGAGAGAGAGAGAGAGAGAGAGAGAAAGGTCTTCCCTTTGCCATTGGTTCACCCTCCAATGGCCGCCACGGCTGGTGCGCTGCGGCCGGCACACCGCGCTGATCCGATGGCAGGAGCCAGGTGCTTTTCCTGGTCTCCCGTGGGGTGCAGGGCCCAAGCACTTGGGCCATCCTCCACTGCACTCCCTGGCCACAGCAGAGAGCTGGCCTGGAAGAGGGGCAACTGGGACAGAATCTGGCGCCCCGACCGGGACTAGAACCCCGGGGTGCCGGCACCGCAAGGCAGAGGATTAGCCTAGTGAGCCGTGGCGCTGGCCACCATTTTTCCATTTTTAAAATGCAGCCAGGCTGGTGCTGTGGCGTAGGGGGTTAAGGTCACCACCTGCAGCACCATATGGGTGCTGGTTCCAGTACTGGCTTTTCCACTGCGGATCCAACTCCCTGCTAATGTGCCTAGGAAAGCAGCAGAAGATGGTTCAAGTCCTTTGGCCCCTGCACCCATGTGGGAGTCTCAGATGAAGTTCCTGGCTCCTGGCTATGACTTGGCCTAGCCCCAGTCCCAGCCATTGCACCCATTTGGGGAGTGAACCAGCAAATGCAAGACTTCTCTGTGTCTCTACTTCTCCCTCCCTCCCTCTCTCTCTCTCTAACTCTGCCTTTCAAAATAAAATAAATCTTTTTTTAATAAAATACATATCTATAAGTTGTGTCTCTGTGGTACACAAGAACACAAGATTCTTAAAAAGTTTCCTCTTTTTTTTGGACAGGCAGAGTTAGTGAGAGAGAGACAGAGAGAAAGGTCTTCCTTCCGTTGGTTCAACGCCTAAATGGCCACTACGGCCAGCGCGCTGTGCTGATCAGGAGCCGGGAGCCAGGTGCTTCCTCCTGGTCTCCCATTCGGGTGCAGGGCGCAAGCACTTAGGCCATCCTCCACTGCCTTCCCGGGCCACACCAGAGAGCTGGACTGGAAGAGGAGCAACCGGGACAGAATCCGGCACCCCAACTGGGACTAGAACCCAGGGTACTGGCTCGCGCAGGTGGAGGATTAGCCTAGTGAGCCACAGCGCCGGCAAAAAGTTTCTTGTATTTAAAATTTTATCTACCCCACCTACCAAAAGTGAAAAAGGAAATAAAAGCCTAATTGTATGATTTATAAAATTTAAACATATCATTTACTTTGCAGAAACTGCATTTTAGAAAGTTCATTGGTTGGGTTCAGTGTCTGCCTGTTTATAAGCTACTTTTCCTGCTAGATATGTTCAACCAAGGCAGCATATTCCAGTGACAGTATTGTTAATGTATTTTGTTTTTACAAAGCCAGTGGAACGGGCCGGCGCCGTGGCTCACTTGGCTAATCCTCTGCCTGTGGCGCCGGCACACCGGGTCCTAGTCCCAATTAGGGCGCTGGATTCTGTCCTGGTTGCTCCTCTTCCAGTCCAGCTCTCTGCTGTGGCCTGGGAGTGCAGTGGAGGATGGCCCAAGTGCTTGGGCCCTGCACCCCATGGGAGACCAGGAGGAAGCACCTGGCTCCTGGCTTCGGATTGGTGCAGCGCGCCGGCCGTAGCAGCCATTGTGGGGAGTGAACCAACAGAAGGAAGACCTTTCTCTCTCTCTCTCTCTCACTGTCTGACTCTGCCTGTTGGGGGAAAAAAATAAAACCAGTAGAACACCATAAAGCAAAAGTAAGTTTAAAGAAAATCAATTTTTCAATGGCCTTGTAGTGGAGAAACAAAGCAAGTAAAAGGCTTTTATTGGCGTATTAAACTTTACTACCTGTGGAATAGATATCCAGTGAATAAATGATACACACAGAAAATATTAGCTCAATGAAAGAATTCAGCATGTTCTTTTGGAAAGGACAGCGTCTTCGGGTCCCAAGGGAACCTTAGCATCTGCGGAGCCATTGTAGCCCACGCTATTACTTTTACGGGGTTTAAGTTAATGCTACTGATAAACTTTTGTAGGATGGCTGCAAAAGATAGTAGTACATCAAGCTTTCTAAACCATTTGATTAGTTTCCTAAGAACTTTGGTGATTATGAAATGACATAGCTGTAAACAGTAAATACAAGTTCAGCTTTGCTGTGTCATAGGGAAGGCATTTTATTTTTCCCTGTGATTTTGCGTAATAAGCATTTCAACATACTGAAATGTGTCTCACATTTCATAGTTTTTTTCTTTATTTTTTTAAAATTTATTTGAGAGAAAGAGAACTCCCATTTACTAGTTCAGTCCCCAAATACCTGCAATTGTCACTGGAGAAAAGGCCATGGAAGCCCTGGGGTTCTTGTCTTCATGCAAGAAAGAACTCAGGCATGAGATAGAGATAAGGGATAGGGAGAAAGTTACATGGTTGAATGGAGCGAATACACCTGGGCAGGCCAGGCTAGGGGCTCAGCAGAGAGCAGAAGGCTGAGTGCTCAGTCTTTGTTTAAACTCCCAGGTTTTTAAGGGAGTCTGTTTACCCACCTCCCCCCTCTCCTCCAGGACAAAGGATGGGGAGACCTAGCAGAAGAGTTTGTTGGGTGAAAATTAGCAAATTCCTCCCAAGATTTTCACTGAGCAGAGTAGTAGGGGGGCTTCCCTTGGGGCATCTGTGAAGGTTTTATTGCCTCCTGTTAGTTGGTTCTGAGGAGAGAGAATTCTCCTGGGAGCTTTCCTTGGGGAGAAGGGCTGAGACCTCCTGGGAGGTTATCAGGGTCTGAGCAAGACTTTGAAGTGCAAGATGCTGGGCTTCTGGAGCTTCCACAGTAGGTGCTGGTCTTCAAGCCCTTCTTGAACACACATAGGCTAATTCCTGACTTCTGCCTAACAGAACTGCCAGGACTAGGCCAAGCTGAAGCTGGGAGCTGGAAACTCAATACAGGTCTCACGCTGGTGGCAGGAACTGTTACTTGAGACATCACCACTGTCTTCGAAGGTCTGCTTTAGTGAGAAGCTGGAAGGGGGTATAAAACCCCAGAAACTCTGATACGGGGTACTAGCATCTTAACTGGTACCTTAACTGCTAGGCCAAACTCCTATCCCTCATTATGTTAATTGAGTTTTCCGTAAAGTTTTTGAATTATCCAGTACATTAGAAATGACACAGTTTTAAGAGTTAGTTACAGAGAAGGAGAGACAGAGAGAAAGGTTTTCCATCTGCTAGTTCATTCCCCAGATGGCCCCAACAGCTGGAGCTGGTTCAATTCCCAAATAGCCATAAGAGCTGGGGCTGGGCCAGGCCAGTGCCAGGAGCCGGGAACTTCATCCTGATCTCACCTATCAGCGGCAAGGACCCAGGTACTTGAGCTGTCATCTCCTGTCTCCCAGTGTTCTTTAGCAGGAAGCTGGATCAGAAGTGGTGGGTGGGAATCTTATCTCAGGCATTCTGATACTGAGGGGCTTAACCTACTGCGCCACAATGCCTGCCCCACCCCCCTCGATTTCAGTTCATTATTTTAAATAAGCTGTAGTTATCCAGGATCAGTTACTGCAAATATAAGTGCTTTATTATATCAAGTCTTCTAATCCCATGACTTGATAGGTTAATTTTTTTAGGGATTTGTAGAAGTATCTTTGTAACAGACTCTCTAGTTTATATGGGTTTGCTGGAATCTTATATTAATTTTTTTTTTGTACTCTATGACCATGTTTTTTTATTCCAGGACTTTTGGGATGGATATATATATATATGCAGCAAGATAACCTTTCTTGACCTTGCCCTTTCATCTTTCATACCACATGGGAAGAGGCTTCAAAATGTTCCTGGAAAACTGCAATTACAAGATAAATTTATCCTGGAAAAAAATGTCTTTTAGAAATCCATGTATAGTTTTTTCATGATACACATTTTCCATAAACTTGTTGAAGACACCCCTGGAATTCATGGATTTCAAAATCTTTGCACCAAAATAAATTAATTTTTTAATCTCATTTCCACTAAGTGTTTGAAAACCCTTGTTTTTCATTTTGTGTCCCAAAGCTAAATGACTATCTTTACATGGGATCTGACTCATGTCTTTCAGATTATAACATTCAGAGAGTCACCAAGGTGGGATTTTGTAAACACATTTAGAAAAATTTCAAACATATGCAGAGGTGTGGTGTTACAATGAAACCCCCATGTATCTGTATGCTGCTTTCAGCAGTGATCAACTCATGACCAGTAATAACAGTTTGTCTAAGTCCAATCCTATTCTGTTTGCTTCTCTTGGATGTTTTGAAACAAATCACACATGTCTTTTTTTAATGATTAATATTTCCAGGTAAACATTTTAACACACTATATATATATTTGAAAACAATCATGATCATATCTCAGCCTCAAAAACTAGCAGTAGTTAGCTAATATTATCAAACATAATAATATGAAGGCATTGAAAAATTGACATTTCAGAATGGGCTTAGCTTTACAGTGAGTTTTGTCTTGATGAACGTTGGAAGGCTAGACAGCATGGGGAAAGTTCATGAGACAGCTTATTTTTTTAACATACTATGAGCAGAAAGTCTTACTTTGCTATCAGAATATACAAACTTATACATAGGCCACTAATGTTGAGCATAAGCATGCTTGGACATAGGTATTGTGTAAACTAAGACCTTTCTAAGAAAGGTAACTGTTTCTTGAAAGGCTACAAAAACTACCGCAACATTTAGAAATAGTTCTTGAATAAAAAAAAATCCTTCAGGTCTTCAGTTGGCTTTAATTTGAGAAAGTATTAGGTTTGAGAAAATATTAGGTTTCTGTCTTATAAATAGTATTTTTACCTCTGGTTGAGTGCCCAAAACAGTTCTCTCTTTCCTTTGCTCTGTAAGAGAACAGTAGTTATGTAAATAATTGATGCTAAGTGTCCCTGAATTCCTGTGGCTTGAAGGCTTTACAGATACTAACTTTCTCTTCCTGACTGAAAAGGATGTGTGTGATAGTATCCTTTTTTTCTTTTGTCTAAATTTAGACTTGATCATGAATTAGAAAGCTTGTGAGCATATGTGAACAAGAAGTAGGATATGACTGTTTTCTCATTTTTAGCTTTTGTTGTTTTTGAACTTCCTTTTGTCAGAGCTATGTGCTGGTGTGATGTGGCATTCTATGCCAGGGACTTGTAACAAGGACTAAAATAAGATTTCTGAATGAACTACACTAATTTGCTAGACTAGCAGCTGCATCAAATTTTAAAAATAAACTTTTGCTATCAGTTCAGGCTAGAACAAGTTATTTTTTCTGTAACTCAAACTGAATAAAAGCAAAAGTTTAAAACATTTTCTGGATCAAATCTAATTTTAAATCCTTGGTTTACAGAGAACCCACTACTACTGTGTGAAACACCTGCCCCTGATGTGTTTTTAAATAACACAATATTGGGGCAGGCATTTGACCACTGTGGTGAAGTGGCCATTTTGGACACCCCTACATTGGAGTGCCTCATTGAGTCCTGGCTCCTCTTGTTCTGATCTAGCTTCCTACTGATGTGCATGCTGGGAGACAGCAGGTGATGGCTCCAATACACCCACATGGGAGACTCAGATGGAGTTTGGGCTCCTGGCTTTGACATGGCCCAGCCCAGGCGGTTGAGAGCATTTGGTAAACCTGAAGATGTTTATTTTCTTTTTTGCTCTCTCTGTATCCCTCTGCCTTTCAAATAAAATGAAAATAAATTAGTTAAAGCGTTTTTAAAAAATCATTTCTTTTAAGTCAGAGCCTGATTACAGTGAAGAAAAAACTTTTGAAAAGCTGTCAGAATTCCTAGCATAGCAATCTGAAAGTATAGAGGAAAATACTCCTGAGCACCTGTCTGATGTTCTAAATTTGTGATAAGTGACATTTGTATGGCTCTCTGCAGAGATAGATATTGAAGGATTACATTAGGATTGTATAGATTATTCAGTTGTTCACAAGTTAAGGTAGCCTCAGAAGTAAAAGCTTAGACAAGTTTCAGTTTCTTCGTTGCATTCTGGGAGTTTTCTAGACAACTTCCGCACATGTTTTTCTGCTTAATTACCATGTGAATAACATCACCAGCTGTTTCTCTAGGTATAGAAAATCATCTGGTAACATAATGATAGATTTCTAGTAAAAACACCAGAAACACCAAGAATTCCTGCAAAATATCAGTAATGCCTGAAGTTTTGTTTTATGGTTCTGCATTGGGAAGATATACGTATTTGGGAATAAAGTGACATTCAGAAGAGCAATAATAAAATGAAGATCTTTGTTTTAAAATTTAGCTGTGGGTTATACATATTCCTTGGCTGCTGGCCCTCACAAATTTATGTGTTTAGGAAGTTAACAAAGTTCTAACTTTGATAAAGTTGGCTTAATGTTGATATTTTTGATCTGTCTAGGTTGGTAATTCAAGGCCATTTCCCCAAGTACATGTCTTTACAATTTTATAACATCTGAACGAAGTGATCTCAAAAGTTTAAATCAAATTTATCATAAATATTTTCAACCATCACCTTCCCACTTGACTAACTCATATTTGAAGTCCTAATGCTTGATCATAGTGAATTGACATTTCACTTGTTACTGTGTTTGCCCAAGGAAGGTTAGGCCAATTCTGATTGACTGGGAACTAATGGTTGGGGAATAATAATAATAATCCTTTTTTAAAAAATTTATTTTACTTGAAAGTCAGAGTTACACAGAGAGAGGAGAGGCAGAGAGAGAGAGGTCTTCCATCTGCTGGTTCACTCCCCAATTGGCCGCAACTGCCAGAGCTGTGCCAATCTGAAGCCAGGAGCCTCTTCCGGGTCTCCCACGTGGTGCAGGGGCCCAAGGACTTGGGCCATCCTCCACTGCTTTCCCAGGCCACAGCAGAGAGCTGGATCAGAAGAGGAGCAGCCGGGACTAGAACCTGTGCCCATATGGGATGCCGGAGCTTCAGGCCAGGGCATTAACCTGCTGCACACAGCACCGGCCCCAATAATATTCCTTAAATACTTGCTCAACATATGTTTAACAGAAAAGAAGTAAACTTATTTTTTTTATAACACTTCTATAGAAACAGATGCCTTAACTAATTAAATAGTTTTTCTACTAGCCAATTTTCTAGAAAAATTTAGATAATAACTTCCAGGTATTGGTAGTTTTAATTTCTTAGTTTAATAGTTTTTATTAGCTAGACAACTTTTAAGTTTAGAACATTTAAAATTTAGGTAAAATTTACTAACTCTGATTAAAAAAAAAACCTCTATGCTCTTTAATTTTGGACCTTCACTAACTGCAACCACACATAACCAGTGTGTTTCAGTGATACTTTAGAATCCTTTGGAGATCTGTATTTTCAGATGAGTCCACCTGGGCCATACTTTAATCAGGCTTGGTCTTTACCTGTAGCTGATGTGTTGTGAGAGCATGGAACATGTGCATCTATTCAGCCTTCTATTTTGGGCCTATTCCAGTGCTTAGAAAAGAATAGGTGAGGGGCCGACACTGTGGCACAGTAAGTTAAAGCCCCAGCCTGCAGCACCAGCATCCCATATGGGCGCCTGTTCCAGTCCTTGCGGCTCCACTTCCAATCCAGCTCCCTGCTAATGCATGCCTGGGAAAGCAGTGGAGGATGGCCCAAATCCTTGGGCCCCTGCACTTAGATGGGAGACCGGGAAGAAGCTGCTGGCTCCTAGCTTGAGATCGGCTCAGCTCCGGCCTTTGTGGCCATTTGGAGAGTGACCCAGCAGATGGAAGACTCGCTCTCTGTCTCTACCTCTTTGTGTAACTCTTTCAAATAAATAAAATAAATCTTTATTAAAAAAAAAAAAAAAGAATGTGCGATCACATTCAATCAGTTGTGGGAAGAATTCTAGTTTTTGTCCCATTTGTGCAAAATTAGGCTTGGAGTCTGGGAAATAAGATTGCTATCTGATTTAATTGTAAACTGTATATCTTTATATATTTAATGATCTATGCATGTGAATTATAAGCACTTTTAGGAAACTTTCACATTGTTACTATGAATTTCTTTCCTAGATTAAGTTTTCTGTTAGAATATGAATTTGTTTTTCTTAATAATACCTATAAGCTACCAGGCAGGCTCAGTTTCTAGTGAAATATGTCACTGCTAAGAAACCTTGTTGTTGCTTAACATATTTGAAGTAATTGAATAATCTGTATTTATTCACATTGGCTATAAAATAAATGAGATAATTTCACAAAATCTAAAGCAAAATAACATTACATATTCTTTATTTTAAAAATGCTTCTAAATTGGATCTGAAACAACTGTTTTAGGTTAGATCTAATCACTGAATAGGAATTAACTTCTTGAATGAATTCAAGAAGGCTGATTTGCATTTCTTTTGTAACTCTGAATATTATTTCATTAGATAATCAGAACAGTATTACTAACATTCACTAGTGGCATCATTTTCTTCTGAGGATTTTTTGCCTGTCTGGTTTTCAGTGCTTTTTTAAAAAAAATTTTAATAAAGTGAAGAAATTTCATATATACAGATTTAGGAGCACAGTGATACTTCCCACCCTACCCACACTCCCACTCTCCCTCCTCCTTCCTTCCTTATTCTTTTAATTTTTATGACATACTTTCAGTTCATTTTATAATCACAAGATTAACCCTCCATTAAGTAAAGAATTCAACAAATAATAATAAGAAAAAACAGTTCTTCAACAATAGAGACAAGGGCTATAAACAATAATCAGTTCTCAAAATGTCAGTTTGCCTTTTTGGTTCTGGTTTATTTCACTAACTATAATGGTTTCCAGTTGCATCCATTTTATTGCAAAAGGTGGGATTTCATTCATTCTTTTTTTACTACTGAGTAGTATTTCATTGTATATATATAGCACATTTTCTTTTTCCATTCATCTGCTGATGGGCATCTGAGTAGGATTTTCATCTGATTTCAAAAATGGCTCTGGCTTTCTTCGCATGTGAGAGTATTATGGTATGTTGTTTACAGGTTTATTTATTTTCATTGAAAATGCAGAGTGAATTAGAACATAGCAGTTTAATGGATTAAATACAACGGTTTTATTTTACTTAATAAGTTTGCTTTTGCTTTAAGTTGTATTTAGTGTTTATCCAGGCTTTGATTCTTGTTAAAGATAATTCCCTTCCTTGTTGCAAAAAAATAATAATTTATGACTTTCCAAAAGAAAATCTGACCCCCTTCCCCAAAAAACATAGAATA
Organism: Oryctolagus cuniculus; assembly: GCF_964237555.1. NCBI lineage: Eukaryota > Metazoa > Chordata > Mammalia > Lagomorpha > Leporidae > Oryctolagus > Oryctolagus cuniculus. The sequence goes on from NC_091440.1 coordinate 84,785,431, forward strand.
CTATTATTAGACTTGTTAGAAAAGTCTTCCTAGAAATTCTTTTTTTTTTTTTTTAAGACTTACTTATTTATTTGAAAGAGTTACACACACACACAGAATGGGGGGGGGGGTGGTCTTCCATCCGCTGAGTCACTCCCCAATTGGCCACAATGGCCGGAGCTCCTCCGATCTGAAGCCAGGAGCCAGGAGCTTCTTCCAGGTCTCCCACTTGGGTGCAGGGGCCCGAGGATTTGGGCCATCTTCTACTGCTTTACCAGGCCATATCAGAGAGCTGGCTTGGAAGTGGAGCAGCCATGTCTCGAACCAGTGCCCATATGGGATGCCAGCGTTTCAGGCCAGGGTGTTAACCCACTCTGCAACAGCCCTGGCCCTATTAGAAATTCTGTATAATTATGAAATTTGATGTAATTTGGCTTTCAATATAAAATTATTAATGGTATTTTATTTTTTTATACTATACTCATAACATCTCAATTCAGATCTTAAATTTTCTTTAGAAAAATTGTATATTTCATAAAATTTCCACTTCAGAAACTAAATTTGAATACCCAAGTTCCAAACATACTTAAAAGTTTTCTAGTAACTGAATCTCACTCAATAGTTCAGTAATGCCAGTAGCCACTATATTGTTTATTTTCTTTCAGCAGCTGCGATATTGAACAGTGCAGTTCTAAAAATCTATATAGAGTTAGAAAAAATTTACCAAGGGGTACGTATCAAAATCTCCTGAGGTCTTAAGCATATGTGAACTGGAAAGTGACTCAGTAGATCTAGAGTGGTGCCTGGCCATATGTGTTTTAGGAAAGTTTCCCAGTATCTTCTGATTTATACTCTTAGCAAAGAATCAATCTCCAGAAGAAAGAGTAGTGGATTTTGCAACTAGGTATTTGAGAAAAGATAGTAAATAGTAGGAGCCAAAGTGCAACATTCCCAGCCTGAAAACCCTGGGAAATGATTGTGAGTTGGCTGGTTCCTGACTTGACTTGAAAGGAAAGTTACAGATGAGGAGTAGGGTGGAGTGGGAGAGAGGGTCGGAGAGCCTTCTTGAAGGACACAGGAATTCAGTCAGGCCTTCTAAAAATTGATGAAGTTTAGATTGGTTAGTATTCCAAGTATGAGAATGTTAGTACAATTTCAGAATATATTGGAGAATATATTGAAATGACAAACCAGAGTAAGGGAGAAAATTTTGCTCAGTAAGAGGACAGTATGAAGACACGTGGACCTTTTATTATTATTATTTATAAAGGTTTATTTATTTGAAAGAGAGATCTTCTACCCATAGGTTCACTCCCCCAAATGCTTGCAATAGCAAGGGCTGAGCAGGTCAAGACCAGGAGCCAGGAACTCCATCTGGGCCTCCTGCGTTTGTGGCAGGGACCCAAGTACTTGGGCATCATCCACTGCCTCCCAGGTGCATTAGCAGGAAGCTGGATCAGAGGCACAGAATAGTGAGTGCAGAGTAACCAGTAACTCCAAGCAAAGGTTTAACCTACTGTGCCATGGCACCTACCTCAACACATGGATGTTTGAGAAAAAATGTAAAGTGTGTCAGCTAGGAATGCTTTTAGCTCTGCGGAGGTGGAGGTATGTAGGAAGGTGTATGTGAGCAAAACATAAACACAACTAACAATGATTGTCACTAGACGTTTAATCACCCCACTTACCAGGAGATTTGGAGGAAGGCAGTTTGTGGCTAGCAAACAACTATCATGCAGCCAGGTTTTTTCATTATTGGAGATGGACATTTTGCTTTTTAAAGATTTATTTATTTTATTTCAAAGGTAGAGTTCCAGAGAGGCTGAGGCAGAGAGAGAGAGAGAATCTTTCATCCACTGGTTCATTCTCTAGATGGCTGCTGCGGCTGGAACTGGAACTGCACTGATCAGGAGCCAGGAGCTTCTTCTGGGTCTCCCACATGGTACAGGGGCCCAAGCACTTGGGCCATCTTCTACTGCTTTCCTAGGCCATAGCAGAGAGCTGGATTGGAAGTGGAACAACCAGGACTCGAACTGGCGCCCATATGGGATGTTGGCACTGCAGGCGGTAGCTTTACCTGCTATGCCACAGCGCCGGCCCTGAGATGGACTTTACATCTTCCTGTTCGTTGATCTACGGGGTTCCAGGTATCACAGTGAGTGCTAAAGCAGAAAGGGCATTGGCCAGGGATGGAGTGCAGAGTATGGCAGAGACAGCTCAACCACCATACTCCACAGATCTCTCTTGTCCATGAAGGATTAAATTTCCTAGAAGTCCCTGCCAGTCCCTGGTATTCAGAACTAGGTCACACTGGCCACTGCTAGTTTCTGTGGAGTTTTACCACAGCTCTAATGGCCTGGTGCTGTGCTGTTAAACATTACTTTGTTAGAAAATACTTTAAACCAGCATGTTATTGCAGTTATTAGTAACTACAAGAATTCTACTTGGTGGCTTAAAACAAATGAAGGGTTCACAGTTCCTCCTGTAGCAAGAAATCTGGAAGGGGGCAATTCAGGACAAGGACAGTAGCCAGAGAGTGTGTTGGGGGTCCAGACTCCAGACTCCTCCTGTTCCTCCCTGCCCTGGTCTCCCCATGGGCTGAAGAGTACTGTAATTCTTTCAAATTTTTTTTTTTTGAGATATATTTATTTCAAAGGCAGAGTTACAGAGAGAGACCGTCTGTTGGTCCATTCCCCAAATGACCACAACGGCTGGGGCTGAGCCAGGGCACTTGGGCCGACTTCCACTGCCTTCCCAGGCACACTAGTTGAGAGCTGGACCAGAAGCAGAGCAGCCAGGACTGGAACTGGTGCTGTAAGGGATGCCAGTGTCTCAGGCAGTGGCCCAACTTACTATGCCGCAATGCTGGCCCCCAAAGATTACTGTAATTCTAAACATCATATCATGTTGCAGCTAGTGAAAGATGGAAAGGCAAAGGCTTTTCCTCAGCAGTATTTCATTTGAGAAGCAAGTATTTTAACCTAACGCCCCACTGACTTGAAATATATCAAGGGTCCATGACTAGGTACCAGAAATTTTAGTACTTCCTTTTGGTCTTCATTCTAAAATCTCAAAATTTCTAATTGTTAATGGTGAACAAAGAATACAACATCCACATAATTGCCATCTTTTAAATAGTAGTTTTGTATTGTGTCCCTCTGTGTCTTGTATGCTGCTAGTATTTCCTAAGCAGACTTCTGGCTCCCAATCATATTTGTATCTTAGTCTGTTTTCTGTTGCTCTAATAGAATACCTGAGATTGGGTGATTTGGATAAGAAAGATGTTTATTTCTAGAAGTCCAAGAGTAAAGCACCAGCATGTGTTTTGCATCTGGTGGGGGTCTCCTTTGGCAGAAAGCTGAAAGGCAAGTGGTTTGTGTGGAACAGAGAGTGCATTCATAACCCGGCTTGTAGTAACAAATGTAGTCCTGCGAGAGCTCTGAACTCACTCCTGGAAGATGCCGTCAATCTACTCGTGGTCCAGACACACCCTCTGAGCCCCACCTCTGCACTGAAGCATTAAGCCATAACATGCATTTTGGTGGGGACCAACCATATTTCAGCCATAGCAGAATGTGTTGTGAGCAGTACCAGCTCGAAAATGGCAAATCATCTTCCTTAATTGAGTTTAAAATACCTCATTCATGTGTAAAAAACCTACCATTATATAAATGATACCTATATATTCCACTCAATAGAATATTAAGTAGTCAGTAAATATTTGCAAAAAAAAAAAAGTGTGTAAAATATACTGCATATCCGTGGACCTAGTCTAGGTCACTGGTGTTCAGATTGTAAATCCAGAAGATGCTTCACCAACTTCATCTGGCCTATTTTCACCGCTTTCTTCTCTTGGCTCCCATGCATGCACATTAAGGTTTTCTTGCTATCTCATTTGCTACTCTCTCTCAGTTTCCTTTGCCAGCTCTTTCTTTGCTTTTTAAATGTTAGTCGTCTTCTGGGCTCAGTCTGAGCTCTCATCTCTAATTTTATTCTCTGTGACAGAATCAGTCACCAGGCTTCAAATGCACCTTAAATGCTGATGACCTCCAAATTTGTATTTCTGGCCCAGACAGACTCTCGCCTCTGAATTCCTAAGTCATTTAGCCAGTTGTGTACATCTGCAGTTATTTTCTTTATATTTTACAGATATTTCAAACTTAGCATTGATCCAAGAGATGGACCACCATCATTGACTCCAGTTGCTCAAATGCATGTGTGCAATAACCTTCATTCCTCAGTTTCTCCATTACTGACACCTGGTACTGCAGCAAACTGTGTTGTTTACCCCTAAAATATATCCTTAACCTAAGCATGTCCTCACTGCCCCCACACCTGTCCAGGCTGTTGCTGTTTGAACAGAACTATTCTAACAGCCCCTAACTGGTCTCCTACCTCTGTTTTTTTCTAAAGAAAGAATTATTTATCCATTTAGCAGGTGATCTTAAATGTAAATGATGGAGTATGTGCTGTTCCCTGATGAAAACGTTTTAACTCGTTCTCAGTGTGGGTTCCTTCCCAGCCCGTGCCTGCTCTTAAGCCTTCTTTGTACCATTCACTGTTCCTCAGTTCCTGTTCTGACATTTGTACTTCTCTTTCCTCAGATGTACCAAGTTGGTTTTTTTTTTTTGTTTTTTGTTTTTTTTTTTCATTTCTGCTTGAAGTCTTCCTACATTCTAGTCCCAATGCTTTGAATACTCTGCCATCTCTTCCTCGCATTTCTGGTACCTACTTCAGGTCTCAGTTAGCTCCTCAATGAGGTCTTCAGCAAAGGCCGTCCTCAGGTTCTCTCTCCCTGGATTCCTATTCTAGAGCCCTGTTGTTTCCTTGGGTTTTCTCTCCAGTTGCCTTTTGTGTGTTTGTCACCATACTGTAAGCTCTATGTTGTCAGAGACGTATGTGCTGTTCAGCCTGTGTGCTTTGTGTGTCTGTTGTAGGTGCTCAGAAAAATTCTTTTCTGAACACATGATTCGTATCATGGAGAGGTACTTAAATTATTCTGAAGAAAAGAAAATTTTGTGTTCTGTTGAGCATGATCATACAATATTACCAATGCTCATAGTCTTTAGGTAGTTGGAATCCAGTTTTTTAAAAGATTTATTTATTTGTGAGACAGAGAAATTGTCTATCCACTGGTTCACTTGCCAGTTGTCTGCAACAGACAGGCGTGGAAATCCAGATGGGTTTCTCAAATTGGTGGCAGGGTCCCAAGTACTTGAGCCATCACCTGCTTCCCATACATGGTAGCAGGAAGCTGGTTTGGAAGCAGAGTAGCTGGAACTTGAGCTTGCACTCTTATATGGGGTACGGGCCTAACCCACTGCACCACAATGCCTGCCCTCGGAATGCAATTCCTTATGGTTAACTTTTCTAACAAGAAAAGAAAGCTCCTTTTCAGTATTATATTGAGACATAACTTTGGAGCTCATTGAATTCAACCTCTATAATCTCCCTAATAAGAGAACATGGACAACATGCTACTTCACATTTTTGCAAAAAGTTTGAGTTTACAAAATACTTTCACATACCTATTATCTCACTTGAGCTTCAAAGTAGTCTTCTGAACGGAGTATTAATTATATGTAAGCCCTGTCTTGCATGTCACCTTGGATGAGTCACTACAAAATGAGAAAATGAGGGTGGTATGAATATTCAGTGAATTCATATATGTGAATATTTTTTAAAACCCTATAGCACTGATGTTGGTGGTACAGGTAAATTGTCTCATCATAAAAATACCTGGAAGCAGAAGTGTTTCAGATTTCAGATTTTTTTTATTTCAGATATCTGCATATATATAATGAGATATCTTGGGGATGGATACAACTCTAAACATGAAATTCATTTGTATTTCATATACTATACAACATTTATATACATTTATATTTCATATACTGCACAGACTATATGCATAGCCTGAAGATCATGTTAAACAGAACTCATTAATTCATCCAGTTCAAGTTAGAAGGAGAAATGAGAGGCTGAAGTTTAACCCATCAGTCATTACTTGTTAGTATCTCTTCATATTCAAGGAAGATGTCAAAACTAGAATTTCAAAAAAATATTTTAAATTTACATGTGAAATTCAGTGATTTATTTACTAACATACCCCTCCATCATCTTAGGAAATTTTATCCTCTATCTGTTGATTCTGCTATTAGGTCAAGTCTTTCCCAATTTGGAGTTTTTTTTTGTTTTTTTTTTTTTTTTTTTTGGCCTCCCCCAATATCCACAATTGTGGCAAATTTGTCTTTTGAGATCTGGATTTAAGAATAAGAAAAAACTTTCAAAACATGATCTGAAATAAAATGGTGATAAACTGCATAATACTGTTCTAGGCTCAGAAAAAGGCAAATGTGATTTGTAAAATAATGAGGCAAAGTTTATATATGAATGTGATGTAGAAAGGAGGTAATCGAGAACAGAAAATGAAAGTGGTCCTAAACTGGGTTTGCAATTACTTTCAAAATGTAAGATTTGACACTGGGACAGTGGTGGTGGTAGTGGGGCTATTCCCACTCTCACCGCCAGCCTCACAATGGCAACAGTTGTATGCAGCTGGTCCAGGGAGACTACTTTGAAAAATCACCCTCAAAAAGGCTTGCTTTTGCCAGACTTATAATCTTACAGTCTTTGTATTTAAAAGCAAAGACAATAATGTGTGATAATGTAATTTATTGAGTTTAGATACTATTAAGATCTTTTTATATGACTATATATATTCAGTTAGTCTTATTTTTGAATGATTTGGAGTAATCCTTTTTTACTGAATAATTTACAATATAAAGTTAATGTGTTGCCCTAGATTTTTCTAAGAATGTGGTCTTGATGATTCAACAACTTAAAGGCTTAGCCCAGTGATTCTCATCCAAGGTGATGTTGCCACTTAGAAGATATATGGCAAAGTATATATCCAGATAGATAGATAGACAGACAGACACAAGAAACGGTAGTATACTTTCCACAGTGCACAAAACAGCCTCCCACAACAAGGAATTACCCAGTCTAAAATATCGTGTAGAGGTTGGAAAAGCCTGTTTTCAGATCTTGTGTTCAGAACTAAAGTTGTATCCAGTCTTCTGCTTAACCTTTGGCAAGTTGTCTAACCTGTTAAGCCTCAGTTTTCTCATCTGGAAAGTAAAGATGATATCTACCAGAGTAATTGTACTTAGCACCATTTCTGATACATAGTAAGCAGTCAGTAAGTATTTCTCTTCTTATCACTTCAAATAATCACAAATTTCACACATGTCAGTAATTACTAGAATGATGAAGTTTGTTAAGTATTTAAAAGCTTGGGGTTTCTTTGCTAATTTCCCTCATTTGACAAATAATTCAGGTATCTTGTGTAATAGTTGTATATAGAAATAAATAAAGTTGTAATCGTTGTAAATAGAAAGTAAGATCACTTAGAAGTTTTTGTTTTCCACATACTTTCTAATGAGTCATGTGCCTTGGAAGACCTTGTTCAAACTTAAGCAATCAAAATAATAATGGTATAAATACTGCAAAAATTGATAGAATGACTGCAGATGTTTAAAGAATCTTGAGTCTTCAGAATGGGTACAATAGCAAGCATTTGCCTGTAGTCTCTTCTTTTTAGGGTACCTCTGCAGTAGTTGTTAGAGATTATTGAAGGCCTCTTCTGTAGTAGGCTTTTTTCTCTTCCTCTCTAATGACCCCCTGATGATTTTATTGACGCACTTTAGGGAGGATGATCTGCTGGTTCAGTACTTTTCCCATGCCTTCATTAAGGATGTTTAATATGTTACTACCACAAATACCCACTGGAACACTGTCTAACATAACAATGGAGAAGAAAAGTAGGAACAGACAGACACAGAAGGAATAGAAAGTGTCCTGATCCTGCTGTTACAGAGTTTATGCTGTAGTTGAGGATATGAGACTTGAATAGGTGTTTTATTAATTCTCAAAGGATTTACAGGTTTAAATGTATGACAGACTTCATAAATAAGACAGGAAGTTGAGTTGAGTAAGGTTAGGATAAAGACAGTTCAAGGACAGCTATTTTCTTTGATGAAAGATTAATTACTCCTTACTATATAAATACAAAATGAACAACAGTTTAAGGACTTAGAATACACATTAAATGTTGTATTTGTTTTATTTTATCTTTGTAATTATTTGTAATTACAAGAGGTAAATTAGCAGCTACAAAGAATGTCTTTCAAATGCCTATAGGTAATGTATGTAAGGCCAATTAAGTGATAGGTTTGAAAATGTTGAGGTTGTGAAAATACATAGGGAAATATTCGTGTGGCATTAGAAATGTGTCCTGGCCAGTGGAAGATAATGCATTAGGAGACTTCAAAGAGGATTAGAGGGATTCACCAGGTAACCACATCTTGATGAAAGTATCTTACAGAGACCTTCAGTTGTAAGATTCTGTCTGTACTCTTCAAACCACATTTTACTCACCAGCTAAGCCTGTTTCCTTGGCTGTGAGACTTACATAATTTCCTCTGCTTTCCCCTTTGTGACCTGAAGAGACACACAGTTTTGATGGGGAGACAAAAATAAAGAAAAACCAACAGAAAATAGGTACTAAAATGTGGAGAACAAGAATATATTAGCAATTGCTTTTCTTAAGAACCTGTTTGATAAGTTGTGCATTCATAAAGCATTTCTACTAATTAATTTATCAATAATTTATAAATATATTAACTGCTTATTCCATGGCACTGTAATTGAAATGTCAGTAGTTAAAGAGAAAAGGTACTTAAACTATATTCACTTTCTTTGACAGGTACTTCCTGCCCTTAGGTTTTTCTCTAAATCTTACTGTAATTTCTCTAAGTCTGGGATGTGAAACCCTGAGGTATTGTGGCTGTAGTAGAATAGTACTTTTAGGAAGGTTAAAAGAATATTCAAATGATATCTTTTAGTAGAATGGCCTTATCTGTTGTCATCATAATTTAGAACAAGTGATGATAGAAATCCAAGATTAAATCATTCTATCCCCTAAAAGAATTGAAGTTCTAAAAGATAGGAAATACATGGAAATATGCATATTTTAGCAAGTTTAAAGTTCTGTAGTTTTATAAGAAGACAGTTACACATCATGATTTAAATAAATACCAAATCTAATCAGTGAGGCAGCCATCTTAGTAAGATTTAAAGATTTTCATTTGGCAGAAAAGTTAGGTATTATATATATTGACTAAATAACTTGAATCTGAGCATCAGAGTTTCTATACACAATTGTTCAACGGGCTGTTCCATCAAAGCTGGGGTACCATTTGGGTCTTTGATTATTTTGAAAGTTTTTTTTTCATATTTTTATTGACTATAAAAAGGGTGATTTGTATATTCTCTGACAACTTTCTAGCAGATGGGTGTCTTGTCTGAGGTCAGGAAGACATCGTTTAGGCTCATGATAGTCTACCAAAGGCTTTCTCGTTTAAGTTATGGAGTCATTACTGTATCAGCAGGAGAACAGGCTTAGCCTTGCAGTTGTGGTTGCAGGCAGGAGTACATCCTGATCCCAACAAGGCCTCTGAGATCCTGAGGAAGACTTACCACTGTGAGGCAAACCCTAAAAAGTTCATGGTTAAATTGTGATGATAGAGTTGTTTTCTTATCAGATAAAAGTCCCTGGAAAGTTAAGAATGCCTTAAAGTTCCAAATTTTAAAAATTTTTCATTGTGGAAATTTTCAGAAATCTTAAAAGCAGAAGAGACATTCTAATGGACTCCTGTGTACCTATCACCATGCATCAACAATTAGCAACATACATGATTCTTGTTACACCTATTCACACCACCTTCCCCAGCCACTTCTTTCTAATCCAGTATTTTGAAAGAAACCCTAGCTGTCTGGTCATTTCACCTTAAATCTTCAGAAACAAATGTCTAACAGATAAGGATATGTAACTACTACTTCGTTACCACAATAGCAACGTTTGACTGTAGCTGGGTTTGGACTTTTTTTTTTTTAAGATTTATTTTATTTATTTGAAAGAGTTACAGAGAGAGGTAGAGACCATCCGCTGGTTCACTCCCCAGATGGCCGTAACACCTGAGCTGCGCTGATCCGAAGGTAGGAGCCAGGAGCTTCTTCCAGGTCTCCCAGGTGGGTGCAGGGGCCCAAGAACTTGGGCCATCTTCCACTGCTATCCCAGGCCATAGCAGAAAGCAGGATCGGAAGAGGAGCAGCTGGGACCCGAACCGGCGCCCATATGGGATGCCGGCACTTAAGGCCAGGGCTTTAACCCACCACACCATGGCACCGGCCCCTGGACTTGTTGAATCTCAGGATAACTGTTAAGTTATTGACAGTCTTTTTGATTATAGCCATCCTAGAGGGTTTGGAAAGGTATCTTCTAATGACTAAATGGTGAACATTTTTTTGGTCTTTATACTTGCAATTTAAGATATGTAATTGAGTATAGATTTTGTTTGTGATTTTTAGGATAAAGGCTTACAAATTATTTACAGTGTTGTAACATTTGTGGGAATTTAAGGTTCATCATTCTTATATGTTTAGTTTGATAGATTTATAAGAATTATTAGGTTATTGGAAAGACATGCCATCATGTAGTTGAAATATCTAGAAGGGAAATATAAGCTATTCAATTTAAAATTGCAGTTTAAAATCTAAGTACGATTATCCTTCATTATATGTGTCAGGAATTGGTTCCAAGATCCTCATAAATAAAATCTGCAGATGTTCAAGCCTGTTATGAAATGTCATGGTATTTGCATATAACCTACAGATATCCTCCTGTAAACTTTAAATCTTCTCTAGATTACTTACATTACCTAATACAGTGCAAATAATATGTAAATAGTTATTACACAGTATTGCTTAGGGAATAATGATAAGGAAAAAAAATCTGCCCATGGTCAATACAGATAGTTGGTTTTTGTCCAAATATTTTTTTGATCCTTGTTTGAGTCTGCTGATGCAGAACTCACAAATGAGTGATGGCTGGTAGTTACTTGAAGGCCATGGATAAATTACACATTTTGACAGATTTGTATATTGAATAAAAGCTTAACGCTAACTTTAAAACTAGAATTAACTTCTAATTTGTAACTTTTGTAAGTCAAGTATTAATTTAAAATACTAAACTTGAAGGAAATTTCTAAATAGTGTTTTCTGTGCACAAAGCTATCTCAGGTATTGTCAAAGCAACTTCTATCTTTAGCCTCTTAGCAAATAGTTTAATTTTTATTATCTATTTCTGTTAGACCGCTTGTAATATTCCTTTTCCTTTGTCTTTTAATCGTTTTCTGTTCTCTTTTCAGGCTTTTCTGATCAACAGAACTAAATTTTTTAAGCTGGCATTAAAAACTTAAAAGATTTTAAAAAACCATCTCTCACTACAATCACTCATAACACACTTTTTAAAGACATCCTAAATCCTGATTTTATATACAATTGGAGGTTTTGACTTGATAGAGATTGTGACATTTTAGTTTAATTTGTGCTTGGATCTGTTGTCTTGGAACAGTTTTGGCCAAGTTACTGACTTACAAGAAGTGCGATTTCAAGAGTGCCAGTATGATTCACAAGGAATAACATCAGTTTTAAGCAGATTTTAATTTCTCTGAAGCTAAGTTGCAAGTCATTGTGATAAGAGGCATCGTCTATAGTTTGAGGGTTAATGCGGTGTAATTACAGCTGTGTGTCCACTGTTCTTCCACTAGGAAGGAAATTTCCCACTCATCTTTTCATTTATACCTTGGTAAGCGGACAAGATTTTTCTTTCACCATCCTGTGCCAACACAAGGCAGCCAGTGTTGACCTTAATTGTCTGCAAGTTGGGAGTCAACAAGTAATCCACACTTCAGCTCCTGGTCACTGACTCAGAGATCCTTCCTTTCCTTCTCACTTGGAGAACTCTGCCTTTTCATGTCTATCTCTCTGGTTTTCATTATAGAAAGTTCCCAAGTCTCATAAAGTAGCAAAGCTGTTCTAATAGGCCCCTATGTATAATATAGTCTTCTTTATTTCCTGTCTTGGAAGCTATATCTTGCCCTTTGTTTTGCTTTCTGTTTTATAATAATACCAAGTGTTTGATGCTGCTGGATTTATATTCTTTACAAGTATAGTTTATGAACATTCACTTTAAAAATGGTATGATGTATTTACCTCCAGTGACTAGCACTTCATGATTTTGTTAATTAGCATTCTTAGCTTAGAAAATATGCATAGACACAGAATTTTATGCTGTATTCTACTGATAACTGTATTTAATGTCACACAGTGACGTTTTTCACTTTTGCCTCCTCCTGCTTGTTATGCAGAGCTCTCCTACTGGATAGTTTGTCACACCAATCCTAAGTAGCTTGATAAATGATTAGGACTTTAAATTTTAATGAATAGTAATTAGTAAGAGCCGTGTATGCAAGTAAGAATTCATGAGTAGTTCAGAACATTAATTTATAACAAGAATCTCAATATTAGAGCACATGAGGTCATGGTTATCTGGGGCACCACTAAGTGACAGTATCACTAGTCACAGGTTGATGCAAATTGTCTGTGCAAGCTGAATAGCACAGCAAAGCACAGGCAGTAGGAAACAATCGTTTTCTTCATAGACAAACAGAATGTATTCTTCTTAAATAGGAGAGCTTGCTATCACTTGTGAATAATGAGTTGACTGACAGACTTGTAGTAAAGAATAGGGTGATTTTTAAACTTTTTTTCTTCTAGCCAACTTTAGGGCAATTTTTTTTAAAATAGTGTGGTCTGTTTTAGAACATGTATTCCATATGTGGAAATAGTCTATTATATTCTTAACTGTGCATGCCAGCAAAAAAAAAAAATTAGAAAACATTTCAGGGTAACTGTTGGTAGATTCATTTCCTGCTTATACCTAAAATATCTAATTACAGGTACAATATTAAAATACTTTAGGAATATTGCCTGCCTCCTGGCATACTCTGGTACAATATTAGTTCTTCCTTCCAACATAGTAACTACTTACTTTTTCAGGTGCTATGATTGGGATTAAGTATATGATTTATTTAAAATTCATTGTTTTTCTTTCTTTTTTTTTTTTATCTAAAAGCAGGATTTAATTGAGAAACAAAATGTAGCCAAAGCACATCATCTCCAAAATTGTTCTGGAACCACATACAGGGTACATTGTTCTTGGTGCTAAACATACAAGAAGTTTTAAGGTGGATTTTCCAGAGGAATTAAGACACCTATATAAACTGTATCTTGCTACAGTTACTGGTGTGGTATATGTAGAATGACCTTAAAGTTATCCTTTAAAGTGGCAGTAAAAGAGGACACACTATTCATAATAATAGTGAGACAAGAAGCAAATCAAAATTGTTCCCAGTTGGGCATGGACAACTCACCAGTGATAGGTGACAGCAATGATGGAGTAGAAATTCTGAGGAAAGAAAGAGTAGTAAGGGCTTGTGAGCTCACACAGGCTTAGAAGGAGGCCTCAGAATAAGAGGAGAGCAATCAGGAAGTCATTCTGGTGATTCTTGATAGGAATGGGTGGATAATGAACGTGTCAATTTGGCTGAAATAGGACTTTGGGTAGAGAAATACTAATAGTTTGACTGAAGAGTTTGAATTGCGAACTCTGTGTTCTTAGGGGTTACTTAACCTCAGGGTTCCAGTTTGCCATCTGTAACATGAAGAGAATAGTACGTATTTCAGAGTAGACTACTGATTAACTGTATACCTCGTGCCAAGTACTGTGTAGCACTTTCAAGCAATCAGGATGTGTTACCTATCTAGACCACAGTTTACTGGGAAGAGTGACAGTTTGCAAGATGAGTTTCACCAGGACCCTGACAGCAGAGAGAATTTGAAAGTTACTAACTGGATAAGGAGGGGTGAGAAAAAGGGCAGGACTAAATGATGACCCTAGATTTTCAAGCCCGAATGACTGAGGAGACCAGGAGAATTTAGAAATAGTCAGAAAATTTAACCTGTTATTTAAGCAGAAATAGGTTTACTTTTAAACCTAATCAGTTTTAAGGGGACAGTAAGCGCTACCTAATTGGAAATAGTCAGCCAACAGTTGGGGAAATGAAAGTGGTTCTCCATAGAATTTGAGAATAGAAACATGCCTCACTTTACAGTGCGCACACTTTTTGAGAAATGTGTCCTTGGGCAATTTCACCATTGTGTGCATGTCATTCACTGTACTTCCACACACCTCAGTGGCATAGCCAACACATCCAGGCTGTGTGTGTGTGTGTGTGTGTGTGTGTATAACATAGCCTATTGTTCCTAGGTCCACACGACACAAAACAACATGAGATTAAATTGAGCACAAGAAAATGATACAATTAAGAGATGCAGTGAAGAGGAGATGGATGAGTCTGTTGCCAAGATGACATGACATGCCCCATTTTAACTTTTGTATAAGTAGTAATACACTCTAAAATAAGGATTGAGGGCCAGCACTATGGCACAGCAGGTAAGGCCACCACCTTTAGTGCCGGCATCCCAGATGGGCACCGGCTTGAGTCTCGGCTGCTCCACTTCCAATCCAGCTCTCTACTATGGCCTGGGAAAGCAGTGGAAGATGGCCCAAGTCCTTGGGCCCCTGTACCTGCATGGGAGACCCGGAAAAAGCTCCTGACTCCTGGCTTTGGATCGTTGCAGCTCTGGCCATTGCGGCCATTTGGGGAGTGAACCAGCTGATGGAAGACCTCTCTCTCTCTCTCTCTGTCTCTGTCTCTGCCTCTCTCTCTCTCTAACTCTGCCTTGCAAATAAATATGTACATCATTTGCAGTTTATTGTAATTATCAAAAATCATGTCTGTACATAATTGTATGTGCTTTGCTTTTTATGACTGGCAGTGTGTTATCACCACAAACGTGGGGGTAATGTATTGCTCTGGGGCCTTGTGATGAATACGATGTCACTAGACAATAGCAGTCTTTCAGCTCCATTCTAATGTAGGACCATTGTATATGTACTCCAATGATGACTGAAACATCACCATACAGTGTGTGACTATTCCAAATTGGTGGCAGTTGAAGCCTTGGAAGTGGGTGAGGTCTCTCAAAGATGGAGTAGTAAGAAAGGGAAATATTAATATGGGAACCTTGGAAAAGCCCATATTTTATTATGAAACGAAAAAAAAACAAACAACAACAAAAAGCAAGACTCATAGACTTAAGGAAATAGGAGTATTCTTTCCTAGGTAATGTTTTACCAAAAGCTAGATCTTTGGGGTAGGAAAGAAAAATAGTTTTGTGGTTTAATATTGGAACCATGTTAAAAGTATAGGAATTCTCTGGGCTTTAGAAACCATGCATGGCATATGTCTCCAAGAGGAGGATATCTGAAGTGGCATTGTATGGATTGCTGAACCCTTTTCTCCTCCAGAATATCTCATGGGGGCTCATGTTCCAAAAACACGCTTCAGGAATTACAGAAACTCAATGAAGGAAGATTTTTAAGAAGGAAGGAGTTAAATTATGTGCTGTGTTGCCAAAAAACTAAGGAATATGAGTAATGAGAAGCTTTTTTTTACATTTTTATTAGTCATAAGTGACCTTTAAAGGTAGGATTTCAGAGCATGACTTCAATAGCACAGGTTTATAGTGAATCAAAGATAAAGAGTTGATGATGAGGGAATAAAGACATTGAGCTTGCATCATTCCAGCTTTATTAATTCAAGTGTAAAGTGTGACTGATAGGAATGATTTGATCATTACTGAATGTTTATATGTCCTATGTATATTACTTTTATTATATAATAAAATTTTTATATTTCTAAATAACATGCCCTTTTGTTTAGGGCTAATCATATGATACTAGTGCCAGATGAGACTTTGAACAGTCATCTAGAACAATCCCTTTGAGAACCATTAGTTTTCTTTTTCATAAGGTAAAGGCACTCATTAAAAGTATTCTCCTTTCTAGGCCAGCGCCATGGCTCAACAGGCTAATCCTCCGCTTAGCGGCGCCGGCACACCAGGTTCTAATCCCGGTCGGAGTGCCGGATTCTGTCCTGGTTACCCCTCTTGCAGGCCAGCTCTTTGCTGTGGCCCCGGAGTGCAGTGGAGGATGGCCCAAGGCCTTGGGCCCTGCACCCCATGGGAGACCAGGAGAAGCACCTGGCTCCTGGCTTTGGATCAGCACAGTGCGCTGGCCGCAGCGCGCCGGCCGCGGTGGCCATTGGAGGGTGAACCAACGGCAAAGGAAGACCTTTCTCTCTGTCTCTCTCTCTCTCTCAACTGTCCACTCTGCCTGAAAAAAAAAAAAAAGTATTCTCCTTTCTAACCACAGCCATGGCATCAAGTCTAAATCCTTCCCCCCATGTTTTCTGAAAAGGATGTGGGAAGTAGAAGCCTTATTCAATTCATGTTTTTATGTGTTTATTTAATGTGAATTTTAGTTTCATCTCATCTCTGGGTATATTTTACACTTCCATAGAACAGTGATAGAAATGTTTAATTCTCCATTATAGTATAATAGGGAGAAAGTCACACACAAGTTGACTATTTTCGTTATAGTTATTTCAGCATTTTTAAAGGTACAGTACTGTAGGACTGACTTTCCATGACAAGTAAAATTTTTTTTTTAAGATTTTTATTTATTTATTGGAAAGGCTGGGTTACAGAAAGAAAGGAAGAGACAGAAAGAGCGAGAGAGATCTTCCATCCACTCCTCAAATGGCCGCAACAGCTGGGGTTGGGCCAGGTTGAAGCCAAGACCCAGGACCTTCTTCCAGTCTCCCACATGGGTGCAGGAGTCCAAGCAGTTGGTCCATTCTCTGACGCTTTCCCAGACCATTAACAGGGAGCTTGATTGGAAGTGGAACAACTGGGACACGAACTAGCACCCATTCTGGATTCCAGCAATGCAGGCAGTGGCTTAACCCACTGCACCACAGAGCTGGCCCCTACAAGTAAAATTTCTTTCTATGGCAATATACCATTCCCAACAAATTTTAAAATGAGTAAGCAGACTTGAGTGTCAGTGGCCTATCTGTATTAGCCCCACCGCCTCCTGCCATCAGACAAAAAAAGCAAAACCAGAGTACTGTAGAGTTAGTGGCTATGTTTTGTATCTTCTCCAGCAGCTAGCCTGGTGCCTGTTAACCCACATTCGTGTGTTTAGTTTTTTAAGTGTCATTTTAAGGTAGAACAGTCTTGAACACTCTAGTGTAGGACTCCTTTACCCTCAGGATTTGGCATGTAAGAAGACCTCTTGCAGTGAAAAAACTTGCTTAAATTTTTGGTTGATTTTTAGGTTGTGATAAAATACATATAAATATTACCATATAGACTATTTTTAAATGTGCAGTTCAATGATGTTAAGTGTGTTTCTAATGTTTTGCAACCATCACTACTATTCATCTGAGAAACTCTGTCTTGCAAAGCTAAACCTATATCCGTCAAGTAGTAACTCTATTATCCCATCCCCTGGCCTCTGGCAACAACATTGTTTGAATTTTTCCACCATTTCCAACCACTTTTCACTTAATATCTACTTGAATTCCTTACACATTCCATGGCTCAGAGGAATGCAAGATTAATTTTCAGTTAATAAGCAGCACACTGATTATGGTATATTTCTTTAAAAAATTTTATTTATTTGAAAGAGTTACAGAGAGCAGGTGAGGCAGAGAGAAAAGTCTTCCATCTGCTGGTTCACTCCCTAATTGCCACAATGGCCAGAGCTGCGACAATCCAAAGCCAGGAGCCAGGAGCTTCTTCCAGGTCTCCTACATGGATGCAGGGGTCCAAGGACTTGGGCCATCTTCTGCTGCTTTCCCAGGCCATAGCAGAGAGCTGGTTGAGAAGTGGAGCAGCCAGGACTCGAACCATCCCCCATCTGGGATGCCGGCACTGCAGGTGGAGGCTTTACCCACTATGCCACAGCACCAGCTCCAAGATTATAGAATATTTCATCTCAAAAGTTTTGTGACTCTTAGGAGAAAGGCCCTTATGGAGTGACTATTTGAATAGCACAGAAATGCAGTATTAAAAAATTATTGGGAGAGTATTGAGAAGGTGCTTTGAGGTGGTACTGAAGTATACTGGGATACTTCCTGGCCCAGGAGAGAGAAAATCTGGGCTCTTTATTGTGCTTTGCTACCATCTCGCCTCTGATAGACCCTGTTTATAAACTGGATGAATTCTGAGACTGTCCAGCTTTAAAAGTTATTCAGGATTGAATAACTGAGGACTATCGTTAAAGGCATGTAATATTTTTAAAAGATTTATTTATGTATTTGGAAGGCAGAGTTACAGAGAAGAGAGAGGTCTTCCATCTGCTGGTTTACTTTCCAAATAATTGCAACAACCAGAGGTAGGCCAGTCCAAAGCCAGGAGCCAGGAACTTTTTCTGGGTCTCCCATGTGGGTGCAAGGGCCCAAGCACTTGGGCCATCTTTCTCTGCTTTCCCAGGTGCATTAGCAGGGAGCTGGATTGGAAGTGGAGCAGCTAGGACTTGAACCCGTGCCCATATGGGATGCCATCACAGATGGCAGCCTTACCCAGTATGCCACAATGCTGGCCCCCATCTAAGATTTTTCTGTGTGATGCTAGGATTTATTGGTATACCTAGTTGATAAGAGGGAACTAAAAGTACTATCTATTAGATGTTGAAATAGGATACGTGCTAGAACTAGTCAAAGGACATAATACATGTAAGGAAAACTTCTGGTACCTAACTGATATTCAGTAAATGTGAATTTCCTTCCCCATGATTTCTGGTTGTCTTAACCATAGAACTTCTGTCATCATGTTTGCATTAATGGGAGGTAGGCAGAATGATCATCTCCCCAAAAGATGTGAAAATATATCACATATATTGGAAAAATCTGCTCTCTCCCTCTGTTCCTTTGCCAGCCCTTTTCCTCCCATCTCTAGTTTAATATCTTCAGCCCTTGTGAAACAAGCTTTGGTGCTTCAGAAACAGTTGTACTGATGCAGCAGTTAATTTAGTGAGCCATGAGACCAGAAACAACTGCTCAAAACAAAAGTTTGCTTAGATACAAATCCAGTGTCCTGGAAAAAGTACTCTGGTTTGGTTCAGGTTTGTTGTTTAGCTGATAGTACCTATAGAAAATTAGACTGCTACCTTTGCATATTGATAACACATTAAAGCAGCTGGTTAGTATCCTACGTGCAGTTTTTAAAGGGATACAGGCCGTAATTTAATTTCAGAACAGTGTGTTTCATATCTTTAAAGGATTTAGAACTTGAAAAAATTGTAATTTTAAGAATAATTTGCAAGAATTCTGAAGAAAATATATTGTCTGTATTTTCATGGATTTGATAAAAGTTTCCCAAACTTATTTTAAAGTAAATATACATTGTAAAGTACTTAAGCAAAGAGCACTGTATAGTGTTATGTGGTTTTCTAAATTGTTGATGATTATGATGGTGATGATATATAATTTGTGATAATAGCCAGCTAATTATGTACTTACCATATGCTGGGCACTAAATGCCTTACAAATTCTGAACTGCATACTTTGAAATGTACTTATATTATGAACCGAGTTGGAGAAAAAAATTGAATCTGGATAAAAGGCAAGTAATTTACTATTATTGTTCTTTCATCTTTACAGCAGTTTCTTGTTCATGTTCAGTGTTCAAAATTATGTTAATTAAATAGTTGAATGATCATAGATTAATAAAATATTAAATATTGCTTTAAATTGTGGTTCTCCTCCTGGATTTTGTTATGCATTAAAATGTTTTGGAAATTCACCTTCCAAGTAAATGAGAAGTTGTAAAATTTTTACATGGAAATTTAAGCTTCAAAAGCTCTCTGACTTTGTTTTATCTTCCTGTTATGGTGGGTAAGTGTTTCTACAATTAAAAACAAGTGGTCCCACTGAAATTTCACCTATAAAGATTTCCTATTTAACATATAGTAGAATCTACATCGTGCTAAGTGCTGAAGAGAATATAGAACAATATCCCATAGCTCCATTCTGTTAAGCAAATCTCAGTGTACCTTAGTTTACAACTGCATTTCTTAAGCCATCAAATACAAGTACGTTCGTAGGCAGGGATTCAGATATGTTTTCTTAAAGGTCAAAATCCGTTTTATGGCTGCCTAATATGACTTCCTTACAAATATGATTGCTGCTCCATTGCAGTGGGGAAGAGAAATGCTTTCTTGGCTCCTCCAGTTCTATTTTGAATTTCTTCTGCTACTCCCTTTTTCAAAAATTTAGTTTGATGGCTTCATCCAGATAATTAGGCTCAGGGGGATTTCTCTTGTCATCTTCTGTCATATGCAATACACCAGAGCATGTGAGCTGGGATAGGAGGTGCAGGGGCAGAGCTCTGCAGGCAGAAGGAACGATGTGTGTAAAGGCCCCAAGAACTTGGCAGACAGTCCTCCCTTGGTATCCACTGACAGTTGCTTCTCGGATCCCCCTCAGACACCAAAATCTGAGAAGGCTCAATTCCCTTCTATAACATGGCCTATTATTTGCATATAATCTAGGCAGATTCTCCTGTATGCTTTGTCATTTCTAGATTAATTGTAATACCTAATATAACTACATGTAAGTGTATTTTATATATGTACATATATAAACACACTATAAACGTGTTGTATGTAAAGGAATAATGACAATTAAAAGTTCACTATCTGAGCTATAGTAAGCCACTCAGTAGAGGTCATTATTTTTTACTTTATTTTTTTCTTTTTAAGATTTATGTGTTTGAGAGGCAAAGTTACAGAGGGAGGGAGAGACAGAGAGAGAGAGGTCTTCAATCCCTGGTTCATTCCCCAAATGGTCACAGCTGGGCCAGTCATTTTAAACATTCATTCAGCAAAAGATACATGGTCGACACTCAAATTTTTTATCCTGGCTGCTCCTCTCTCCCATAGTTATCTGTCATAGCTTCAAGGTTATGAAATCTTGAAATCTCTGGTAATCCAGGCATCCAGCACAGTTTCTGTTTCAGAAAATGTTTGAATAAATGAATGAAGGAAAGCTGATGGGGTCAGTTGTTTAATCTAGTGGTTAAGATACTTATGGCCTGTATCTGAGTATCAGCTCCCAGCCCCAGCTCCTAACTCCAGCTTCCTGCTAATGTAATTTGGAAGGCAGTGTTGATTACTCATGTAATTGGGTTCCTGTTCCCATGGAGGAGACCTGGATTAAGTTCCTAGCTCCCGATTTTAACCTGGCCCAGCCCTGACCATATAGATGATTGGGGAGTGAACCAGCAGATGGGAGCTCACTCTGTTTTCCATCCCTTGGTTCACTCCCCAAATGCCTGCAACAGCCAGGGCTGGGCCAGGCCAAAGCTGGGAGCTAGGTACTCCATCTGGGTGTGTCACGTGAGAGTCAGGGTTCCAAGTGCTTGAGCCGTCATCTGCTGCCTCCCGGATGTGTTAGCAGGGGCTGGGTCTGAATCAGAGCAACTGGAATTTGATCCAACACTCAAGTAGGGCTGGAGGCATCTCAGGTGACAGCTTAACCCATTACACCACAATACCTGCCCCATGAATTTAAATCAGTAGAAAAATGAACACGTTTCTCTTCTCCCTCAGTCTTTTTTTTTTGCTTCATGGGACACTTAACAAAAATTCAAAATATACCATTTATAAACCCATAACTCTAGGACAAAGAAATTTGCCTGTTTTCAGATAGGTTTGTGTCCTTTTTTTCTAGATCAAGTAGCTATTTTAATATACAGAATTATTTTTTGAAGGCACTGTTCATCTTCAAATGCAAATAACATGAATAACCAAAGGCAAGACACACAATAAACACCATATGAATTTCTGAAAAATTTATTAGTTTTTAGAAAATATTTTTATTTTGGGATAATTATAAGTAATACAGAGAAACCTTACATACTCTTCACCCCGTTTTCGCTAATGGTAGCATCTTCCATAACCTCAGTAGAATATCACAGGCTGATAAAACTCACAGGCTGTTGAGATTTGTCTACTTTGACGGGCATTTGTCTGTGTGTTTGTGTTGTATAGAGTGTTTATATATATATGTGTATATATACATATATGTATATATATGTATGTGTATATATGTGTGTATATATGTATTTTTTTAGTTGTGACAGGTGACTGCCCCCGCAGTTAAAATGCAGAACAGTGCCATCACCAGGCCCCTTATGCTTCCCTTGTATAGAAGTCGCAGCCCTGCCTCCACCTCCCCTTCCCGACACCTGCCACCAGGCGTCCCTGTAGTTTTGTCATGCAAGGGGAACCATACAGGCTGCAGCCATTTGGGATTAACTTTTTTCCCCTCAGCGTAATTTCCTTGAGAAAAGTTGATGGCTTTTAAAAAGTGATTTGCAAAGAGGGTCCCACATCTTTCCCCACTCACCACTTAGCCATTCACTCAAAATGGCAGGAATGAGAGCTACTAGGGCAGAGGTGCTTCTCTGCATCGTTGCCCACAAGGAAGCTGCACATTTGAAGGGAAGGACGCCAGTACTCAAAAACTCTGAAGAGAAGAGGGAAGTCTTTCAGGTCAGTGTGTTGGTTTCTTTGTTTGAAACAGTAGTGTCTATTTCTTTGTGAAAGGTGTGGTCCATCACCTTGATTGCCTGCTTCATTTCCAAAGGCTGTTTGTTCCATCTTCCATTCTTCCTGTCTCTTTCCCCTCATTTTCTCCACCCTGACCAGTTAAAAACACATTATTGTGTGAATCAAGTTGTGGATGAGATTTCTCCAAATAGATGTACTCTATCAAGTAGAAATGGAAATTTGAATTAAAACTTTGATAAACTTGAAATTGCATGCACTGGAACATTCTTCCACTGGCCTTGCAGGAAAGGATCATGGCCATTCTTCTTCATTAGTAGTCTTGTTAAGATTTGTTTTGCTACAAAAATAATTATAAAATACATATTCATTCAGAAGATCTAAATTCTATCTCCTGGGAATTTTATTAAATAATAAGAGTTCCATCTCTTACCAAGTCATTCAGAGTCCAGATTAAGTTTTCTTTTTAGACAAGTATGAATACAAAGTGTATCATATTTTAAGCTATGCATGTCCTGTTTTTAACCTACTGTTGATTTGTAGAAGATCCCATTGCCCCAGAAGCAGAGGTTTTTACATGTATTTTATAGATTGATTTAGCTTAGCTTCAAGGAATTAAAAAGATCTTTCATTAATAAATATTTAATGTTTTGTATGGAACTAGCTCATATTTATAGAAATTACCAAACGGTTACTGCAAAAAGCTATAATTGACATGATTTTAGGAATAAGCCCGAGGAGATCCTTGCTATAAAAGAGGAACAGTTAACTAGTGACCAGCTGAGTATCTCAGTGTTTATCTGGGTGATTACTTTCAAGATTTCTTCTAGAGGAAATTGAAGGAAGTCAGGGTTTTTCTTCGTTGGTATTACAGTCCTAAGATGCACTTGAATCCTAAGATATAATTGAATTCTGAGGCAGATTCGTGTTTCCAGTGTAGGAGCAAGTTTGTCCCATCAGTAGAAGCATAATAAGTCAAGACCAATCTGTTAATCTCCCATATCAATAGTCCAGTTTTTGCCTTCATTTGAAAATGAGGCCCAATATACATGTCTTGATATGTTGGCTCAGAATTTTACTTTTCAAAATGCTTTGATAAATGATAGCCTTTATAGTAACTGTGGCATGTTGCTAACACAACAAATTGTAGATTGAGGTGTTCACAAGTATGCACTCCACCTGTCCACAGCATTACTAAGAAAGCATTATTGTCCGGTCCCTGTCTGTATACTGCACTGGTCATTGTTATGGAGTCCAGAACTCTGAAGCCAGGAGTGAAATCCTAGCTGTGACCTTTCCAGTCTGCACTTGCTTCTTGAGAGAGAAACTGAAATTCAGTAAATACTGGTTGACCACCTGGAATGCGGAATGCAGCAGGCGCTGAGAATGTTTCAGGCAATTTGTTATTTCAGTTAAAAGCTTAATGTTGAGAGTTTATTGTTGCTCTTTGTAATGGGAATGGAAGCTTCTTCCCTGAACTGTCTGACTTAGTAAATTCTAAGATTTATGTACTTACTGACTTACTCTTCAGAGCTGTCATATTTTCCCCTTCCCCCCTCCCCAGAGGCATGGTCAGTTGCCCCCTGAGTAGATAAATCTTGCTGCTTTTTATTCTGACTTTCAGAGCCTGAAGCCACTTTCAGCCTCCACCCTAAGTTACAGATTCAGCTTTCCCTGGGGTTAGACAGAACCTAAGCGTGTGAAACAGGCCAGTGTGCCTAGGAAGGATCCTGTGTTACCTGCCAGTGCATTGCTGACAGTGTTGTGTGTCAGTTTTAAAATTAGGGAATGCTGAGAAATTTTCAGCGTGAACCCAGAATGTTTATAGATGGAGATGTGTGTGTATTGTTTTGTTTTTAAGCTGCTGAAAGGAACTCAGAGAGTAACTGGGAATGCCAAACTTCTAGAACAAAAGACCTTAACTTAGTTCACTGCATAGTGTTCAGAGGATTCACAAACTCTTACAACTTCATATTAAAACATTGTAGTCCTGTATCTCTATGCTTAGCTTTAAAAAAAAAAAAAGCTATAGAGAAAGAAGATGACTTTATTTTAGAGCAGTTTGAGGTTTCACAGCAAAATTGAGAGAAAGGCATTGGACATTTCTCAAATACCCTGTGCCCCTACAGTGTATAGCCCAGCCACATTAGGAACACCCCTCACCCAAATGATACATTTGTTAGAGTGCATAGTGTGCTTTTATTATTATTTTTATATCCTCAAGGGGAATATCTATGCAAGAAAATACTTAAATTGCTTTGTAAGCCCATCCTGATACAGCACTTGATATGTTTAACAATTTTTAAAATCTTTTTTTTTTTTTTTTTTGATAGGCAAAGTTAGTGAGAGAGAGAGACAGAGAGAAAGGTCTTCCTTTTCCATTGGTTCACCCCCCAAATGGCTGCTACCGCCAGCGCGCTGCACCAATCCGAAGCCAGGAGCCAGGTGCTTCCTCCTGGTCTCCCATGCAGGTGCAGGGACCCAAGCACTTGGGCCATTCTCCACTGCCTTCCCGGGCCACAGCAGAGAGCTGGACTGGAAGAGGAGCAATCGGGACAGAACTGGCGCCCCAACCGGGACTGGAACCCCGGGGTGCCAGTGCCGCAGGTGGAGGATTAGCCTAGTGAGCTGCGGCACCGGCCAGTTTTTAAAATCTTAATAGTATGTGAGATATATCCTGAGATGACTAAGGATATTCTTTGAAATAGTGTCATATTCTCTCTTAAAAGTAATACATATTTAATGAAAGGAAATTCAGAAATACATAAAGAAGAAACTAGAATCCAACTTTAATAGATGTCACTATTGTTAGTACTTGGTACATCTTTCTAGACTTTGGTTTGGGTGTGTGGATGTGTGTGTGTGTGTGTGTGTAAAAGAGAGAGACGTTTATACTACTAAAGTATAAGCAAACTCTGCTTTGTATTTTAGATTTGTAAACTGTTAGAAGCACTTAAAGACCTTGTCTCCACGTGCAGTACATTGTGAGGGTCAGGGCTTCAACATACAAGGATTCCAGAAGATACCGGTCAGTCAGCAGTGACGAAGCAGTTAGCTTTCTCTCATGTGATATATGGTGGGCATCTTCTCAGGTCATATCACCTAGACCTGTGTCTCCTGTTACTAACAACTGCTCGGATTTCCATGGTAGGGACTACCATCATTGAGCTTTCCACTAATGTAGTCGTGGACAGCAGGAAGAATTGAAAGTATGCTTTAGTGGTACTTTTATAGGTCCTAACGACTAAATTTTCCTTTTGTTATTTTTAAATATTATAATTTGAATAAAAGTCTAAAGGAAATTAATTTTTTAAACTTAGAAAACTATTCCCAAAAATACTAGATTCATATAATTTACATAGTTCTTTGGAAGCTTGAGTTTAATTTTTTCCCTGTTTAAATAAACATTTATAGCCAGACTATTTTAAAGCACATAATTCCTTGGGCATTAATGACTGAAGGCTTTATATCTTTGTTAATATTCATATGTAAGGAGATAGCCATGAATAATAATAGCTCCATGAGAACTAAAATTTACCTTGTGTGGCATAAATCTTGGGTACTTTGTTTGAAGAATCACTTATTACTTATTTGCTATAAGAAATAAAAAAAGTGGTACTTTTATTTATTTTACTGTTTAATCATTTTGCAAACTTGAACTTGCTCAAATGGAACACACAGTTTCTGGATCATATTACTTTACAGCATTGTGATTTCATCAGATCTCTTCCTGTATGTGACTCTTTGGTGTGCTTTCATTCTGATTAGAAAAAACAGTAAGAAATTCTTACTGGATGTATCAGAAGATGAATATAAATTTTTAAAATGAGTTTTTATTGAAGTATCTATAGTTATAATGCAGGTTTTATATGGAACCCAGTTCCACTCATCTAATATGGAGTCCAGTTGCATTCCACTGAATGCAGTTGTTTATTTCTGGAGAAGATAGAACGTTCAACACATTTTCATAGTGGTGAGGCTCTGGGAGTGCTGTTGGTCTTCAGTAGTATCTAGATGGTTCTGCAGTAGCTGCCGATTTATTTATTGTAGACTCTGGCATCTTAAAAGATTTTCTGGTATTTTTAATAAGGAAAACAATATTGTAACTGAAGAGGAGAGTCTGGGTGCAACCTGGGACCTGGCACAATTCAGCTGGTACAATGCCATTCTCTGTTCTGTAGAAAAGAAGCGAGGCTAGATTGCCCAGTCCCAGGGCTCAGCTTCCAGGAAGGTCGTCTTTACCCCTTAATCAGAGGCCCAGAGCTGTAGGAAACCATGCCATGTTTCTATGACTTACGGGGAAATGAATAAGTTTGGTAGTTTTTACAAATAACAATTATGCCAGATAAAAATTTAAAAGTGAACATTTTGAAAAATATATTGAGGATGGTATAAGAAATGCTTATTTACTTGAAAGTGTGAATCCAGTAAGTCTCAAACATTTCAAGTCTATTTTCTCTGAGGGTAAATTTACATCCTTTGTTCCACATTCCCCAACCAGCTACCAAAATAATAAGTGATTGTGTACTTGGTATGCAGGTATTAATAGATTCCTATTAATCATGATGAAATAATTTAAATTATAGTTTCTGGTTAATTTGGGTTTGTATAATTTTTGAAAGGTAAAAGTATAATACTTATTTTCTTAGTTACGGATATATTTCTGTTTGGGATAAGACATGCAAAATTTGTATTCTGTGGTAATAGTGAAAACCTGCAAAAGTCCAATTCTGAACATTGTTGGGGTAGTTATATTTGAAAGTACAATAAACTTTAGTTTTCCTTTGCTCATACATATACATATGTGCCATACATACACATATGTCTTAATGGAAAATAAAATCATAGCAAAATTCCTATTCTTTGCATTAAAAAAGCTTTAGAATTAAGTAAGTAAAACCACAAGTTGGCATTGATAATATTTAGAATGTGATTGAAATGAAAAAACCTGTGAATCATATTTTTTAACTTAAAAATCTTTTAAGAGTTACAATAAAAAAATCACTCTCTTCTTTCAGATAAATTTGCGCCTCATCTTGGTAAGCGGAAAAACAAAAGAGTTCCTGTTTTCTCCTAATGATTCTGCTTCTGACATTGCAAAGCATGTGTATGACAACTGGCCAATGGGTGAGTGGGATTTTTCTCTTAAAAACAAATAATGTTAATTCTTTATGTTCTACCTTGTTTCACATTTTGAAAATATTACAAATATCGAAAAACAAATAATTGAAGGTATAAGCCTCATTCAAAGGAGATCATTATATCATTCCCTAGATTTTGTATTTCAGCTATCTCACTCCAAAAGATGAAAGAGCCCAGTGCACAAAATCCCTGTTTTTTGCCTTAGTGGAAAGTATTAAAGAGCAAACCACAAAATAGTTAATATATTTGTACTTATATCCATAAACCTGTTTGCATCAAAACACAAAGTGAAAGGAAAGAAAAGCTGTCTTTCACAGATTCTAATTTGTTCTCATTGGTCTACTCTGTACAAAGCTTATGTAAAAGTTAGGAGTGAGACAAAGTTAACATCTAATTTGTGTCAGTTCATGTTCTCTGAACTACTAAAATGTGACGAAGATGTGCAGTCCATTTTTGCTTTCCATTTTCAAGCCAGCGTTTATAACAAGCAAATTTGGAGAGTGTGTGGGGGGTCTCCTTCTTTCTCTGATTTCTTTTCTATGTGGTGGTTCTGACCTCCCTTCCTTAAATGAATCTTTGATTTACTTTCTTCCTTTAAACTTCTCCAGTTGTCCTTTTGGCCCTTTTTGTGGCATATACGATTAGGGCTATGACTGTTAAACAGCTGATTTTACATTATTAGGAGCAATTTGAACTTTTAGAGGACAAGACTTTTTTTTCTAACAGAGAAAACAGTGTATATATACAAAAAATGAATCAGATTAGTTCAGTGTTTCTTAACCTTAAATAATATGTAGAATCTTTTTATAGGAAAAAAATTCTTACAGATTCTCCCTAGTAGTGACTTAAATTACTTATAATGTATAATTTTAAATGTAGAAACAGAAAACCCAATTAAAACTATATCCATGGAACTAAAACAGATCTATAAAGAAAATGCAACTGTAACTCTAAAACTAATAATGTTCAAATTAACATTAATGTTCCAATAATGTATTTTTGCTAAAGGCAACCCCACTGCTTGTATCATGAGTGCTGTTGAATATGGCCTGCCTGTGGGTGTGTGACAGCTAGGTTATCTGTAGGTTCACAACAAAACCTTCATTCATAAGTGTACCAAATTGTCATTCAGTCTTCTCTTAGAATATATGCAGTAAATGAACCTCTGTTCTTTTCTCATTAGTCTCTTGACAATTAAAGGAGTGCTGGCTGCTCGGCGCCAGTACAGTCGTAAACCTCATGCATTCATGGGCACTAAAATCCCAAGGCTGCGCTTGGTTATAAAGTAATTATTTGAATCATCCAGATAATCTGTTCCAGATTATTGTTAAAATGAAAACATCATTTAAAAAAATTCTTGATGAGGACTTTGAGACCATAAGAACATGTCTTTGTGAGCCCACAGTCCTGAGTTTAAGAAACCCTGATTTAGACAAATACTTTGAATTACTGGGTCTTTCTTCCCATTGGTAACCAGGGGGCTAGTTCGTAAAAAAAGGAAGGGAGTAAAGCTAACAGAGCAAGAAGGAATTTCAGAAAAGCTAAAGTAGATGAAATTTGAGCTAAGAATGTTACATATTCCTGATAACCAGGCGGGATAGGTAACTGTCAGTTTGACAGGCATTTTCATAAATGGAAGGAGTGATGTTGTGCTAAGTATGATGTAAAAGTTCACTTTTATGGAGCTTTGATGGAGTACAGATATCTTGATACATGGATATTTAGAAAAATTTATTTGGGCAATATAATAACTTGAGGTGAAAAATGCTTTTACTTTCATAATTATTTGACTTAAAATTAGTTTTAATTCCTTACAAAGTTCTGGTTAATGATAAACAAAGCTAAGAATCCAATGCATATTCTGAAGTGAATGAACTGTTATAGGTGCTGAGTATTAATCATATCAGTTAAATATTACTTGAAAAATTTTTAATTTTCATTGTTTGCCAAATCTACTCAGCAATTTTAGACTCTATAGGAAATGTGAAGGAATAATTTTATATGAAATATTTAAATTAAAGACTTAGATCTGCTATGTTGTGTAAAGTACTGAAGGTCACAAGTGCACATATTGATGCTAATGACAAAGGTGTAGTAAACATTAAATCAGTAGAGGGAAATACTTTGTAAAATGTGCTTTTGGAAGGAATTCATCTACTTTAGCAGACCTTTATGTAGCTTACTGGAAATACGGCTAATAGGCAGAAATCTGGCACAGAGCTGTTATTGGAGAAATACTAATAATGCCTGAAAATACTCATGTAAGCCTTGTTCTAAGGCCTCTCTCAATTTCAGATCTTTGGAGAGAGGGAAAGAGAAATAGTATACTAAACCAGAGCAGGATGTGGACATCATGAACAGTGTAAGACAGTGCAGTGTAAGAGAATGCAATGTGAGACTCCCAAGTCTCTGCATCTTAAAATAGTATTTTAAATATTATTGGAATATTCACCTCTCTCCCCTCTAAATTAAATGGTTACTGTCATTCGCCTTTATGTCTATGGAATGTTTCCATTTTGGTCAGAAATATTTTATTAAACAATAATTAGGAAAGTTATGAATTTCTTCCAGAAGAGGAAAAAATCTGGGAACAGAGGAATAAAAGACAAAAAGGCTTGTCAGAAGGAGAGAAGGGGAAGGGAAAGGCCTAGGGTTTGGACCAGGGAATGATTGAAACTCATTTCTCCCTCTCCCAATTTCTGCTGGGCTCAAGTCCCTGAGAGGCCATGATTTTATCCAACTCAAATTCATCATTTTGAAAACTCAAAAATCATGAAGTTTCTACTTTATGTCTCCCCTGTGAATGCAGGGGTCCAAGCACTTTGCTTGGCCATCCTCTGCTGCCTTCCCAGGCTCATTAGCAGGAAGCTGGACCGGAAGAGGAACAGCCGGGACTCAAACCGGTGCCCACATGGGACGCCGGCACTGCTGCCCAGGGCTTTAACCTGCTGCACCACAGTGCTGGCCCCTGAAATTAATCTTCAAAGGACGTATCTTTTACTAGGATTAGATTTTTCCTAACTCGTTCGCATTTTATAAACTTCTATGGGTTACAATTTGGGACATTTTAGTATTCTTTGAGAAGTTAAAACTAGTACTTTTGTAGCACTTGCTGAGGAGAATAAGCAAGAGCCAGTGCTGCTTATCCAGAATGCTTGGGAAAAGAAATGTTCTAGAGTTTAGAGCTTTTTCGGATTTTGAAATACTTAAAATAGACCTCAGTGGTTACTGGTTGGGTATCCCAGATTTGAAAATCCAAAATCTGAAATGTTCCAAACTCTGAAACTTTTTTTTTTTTTTAAAGATTTATTTGAAAAGCAGAGTTACAGAGAGGCTGAGGCAGAGAGAGAGAGAGAGCGAGCGAGCGAGGGGTGGGGGTGGGGGTCTTCCATCCGCTGGTTCAGTCCCCAGATGGCTGCAACGGCCGGAGCTGCATCAATCCAAAGCCGGGAGACAGGATCTTCTGGGTCTCCCACATGGGTTCAGGGGCTTTTTAGTGTCATTGCTCAAAAAGTTGCAGATTCTGGAGCCAGCACATTGGTGTAATAGGTTAAGCATCCACCTGCGGCACCTGCATCCCATATGGGCTCTGGTTTGAATCCCAGCTGCTCTACTTCCGATCCAACTCCCTGATACTGGCCTGGGGTAAGCAATGGAAGATGGCCCAAGTACTGGGGACCCTGCACCCGCATGAGAAACCCGGAGGAAGCTCCTGGCTCCTGGCTCTGGCCTGGCCCAACTCTGGCCATTACAGCCATTTGGGGAGTGAACCAGCCGATGGAAGACCTTTCCCTGTCTCTCTCTCTCTGCCTATATAACTCTGCCTCTCAAGTAAATAAATAAATATTTTTTAAAAAAAGAAGCTGTAGATTCTAAGCATTAAGTTTTGGATTTTTGGGTTAAGAATGCTCAACCTGTATCTCACTTATGGGAAGCTCTAGGTCTTTTCTTCGACATACTCTAACTGATTTAGGTATGAATTTTTGAAACCTTAATTATGTGGTGAAATGCACCTAACCAGATCACTGGATTCTTTTCAGACTGGGAAGAAGAACAGGTCAGCAGTCCAAATATTCTACGACTTATTTATCAAGGACGATTTCTACATGGAAACGTCACATTAGGAGGTAATAACCACCATTGTAATGGGTTTAATGTTCATGGTGTGTAGCTTTATCTCTTCATTTTGAATGTTAATATCTTCAGTTTACTAAAAAATAATAATAAATTCAAACTATGACTTCTGGCTGTTTTTGGTATGGCTACTCCTTTATATTTTGCATTCTATTAGATCTAATTTAACTCTGATTCATGTGCTTTACTTAATGAAATAAACTCTGTCCCTGTATAATAGAGTTCATACCTACTCTTTTATAAGTATAATTTTATTGCATTTCTGAATAATATAATTTAGATGTAATATTTGAAGTTAAAACTGGAGATATTAATTGGGAAAAATTTATGATAATTGGTTTTTAAATGTAATAATGAGGGAATATTTTCCATTTGATTTCAACTGATATAATTATGGATTATGTGAGAATGAATGTAAATGACTTAGGAGAATACCAGTATCTTTTTTTTATTTATTTGAAGTTACAGAGAGGGAGAGGCAAAGAGAAAGGTCTTCCAACCGCTAGTTTACTCCCCAAATGGCCACGACAGCCAGAGCTGGGCCAGTCCAGAGCCAGGAGCTTCTTCTGGGTCTCCCACGTGGGTGCAGGGGCCCAAACACTTGGGCCATCTTCAACTGCTTTCCCAGGCCATAGCAGAGAGCCAGATCAGAAGTAGAGCAGCCAGGACTTGAACCTGCGCCCATGTGGGATGCCAGCACTGCAGGCAGTGCTCTACCCACAGCATTCCCCCCCTCCCCCCAGCAGCAGTATCTTAAGGAGATTGGAAGAGCAGATTTGGGATCCAGACTGTCCCAGTTGTATCCTGACTCCACTGCCTATTTGCTGTGTAACCTTGGGCAAGTGTCTTAGCCAATGAGTTTCCTCATCAGTAAAATGTAATAACAATAGTGCCTACCACCTAGATGGGGAGAGAGAAATTAGTTTATGTATTAGAGCACTTAGACTCCTTAGAGTAGCAAGCAAGTGGTGCTTGGTAAACACTGTTAGCTGATACTGGTCTTTATATGTGATTGGAGAAATGTAGCTCAATAGTGCCCCCTTAGGGGGGAGCATTTTCTGCTATCAACAGAGCTTGTTTTGTTCTATTTTTTAAATAAATATTGCTGCTTTTTTTAAGGTTTATTTATATGAGAGGTAGAGTTACAGACAGTGAGAGGGAGACACAGAGAGAAAGGTCTTCTGTCCGCTGGTTCACTTCCCAAATGGCTGGAGCTGCGCCAATCCAAAGCCAGGAGCCAGGAGCTTCTTCCAGGTCTCCCACACTGCGTGCAGGGGCCATGCATTTGAACCATATTTTACTTCTTTCCCAGGCCATAGTAGAGAGCTGGATCGGAAGTGGTGTATCTGGCACTAGAACCAGCACCCATATGTTATGCCGGCACCTCAGGCAGAGGATTAACCTACTGTACCATAGCACCAGCCCTGCTTGTTTTGTTTTAATAAATGTATTTCACTTATACTCAGATAATTGGAAATTTGTGGGCAAATGAAATGATCTATTTAAATATACCTTTATTTCAGTATAGTCTTTTTTCTCTGAATGTAACAATGAAACATTTCAATTGTTTTTCCTTAAAAGTAGAATATTTTTATTCATTCATTCAGCATATATTCATTGAATACTTAATGTGCCAACACTGTGCTGAACACAGTGAGTAAGATAGAATCTCTCCATTCAAGGCACTCAGGTATTACATAGGACAGAGATAAAATCCACTATGTGATAAGTTCTAGAGTAGATGAACGCAAATGCTTTTATGACAACATCAAATCAACAGAACATTTCAAGATGTATTATCACACTTTATCAAACTTGAGTGGCAGTATTAAAATTGACCTAAAAAGTACTTCTTCTAAGCAGTATTTTCCATTTTAAAACAGAAGCTTTCGGTGTATGGTTTTTGCGTAGTTAGATAGACCAGGCCTCAATGTCATTGACTGTTCGCTTCCTGGCTGTGTTGTACATTCATGAAGGGTGAGGCCATGTTTTAGTCTTTTATAATTCTCTGTGGCTCACACAAGATCTTGTGTGGATTAAAAATTTGTAAATTTTGGTTAAATTTGATTTCTTGATAAACGAGTGAATCTTGAGATTTCCCTTTTCTCTTTGAATATTGACCATTGTAAGCAGTTTCCACTCCTTTTTGTTGTGTCCTTCCAACTGCAACTTCATATTAAAGAGCATATAACTGGGGTTAAGGGGCCGGCACCATGGCTCACTTGGTTAATCCT
Source organism: Oryctolagus cuniculus (assembly GCF_964237555.1). NCBI lineage: Eukaryota > Metazoa > Chordata > Mammalia > Lagomorpha > Leporidae > Oryctolagus > Oryctolagus cuniculus. The sequence continues at coordinate 84,819,367 of NC_091440.1, forward strand.
CTGCCTGCGGTGCCAGCATCCCATATGGGTGCCGGGTTCTGGTCCCAGTTGCTCCTCTTCCAGTCCAGCTCTCTGCTGTGGCCCAGGAGGGCAGTGGAAGATGGCCCAAGTGCTTGGGCCCTGCACCCCATGAGAGACCAGGAAGAAGCACCTGGCTCTTGGCTTCGGATCGGCACAGTGCTGGCCATAGCAGCCATTTGGGGGGTGAATCAATGGAAGGAAGACCTTTCTCTCTGTCTGTCTCTCACTAACTATATCTCTTCCTGTCAAATAAACAAAAAATAAAAATAATAATAATTGACGTTAAAATATTCATTCCCTCTAAGATAGGAATTTTTGCTGATATTTTTTAAAAACTTGTTTTAGGATAAGTAACAAATTGACATATCATTATTAGTGTAACTCTGTGTTTGTTACTGTCAAATCTTTTAAAAAGCAAAACGAACCATTTCTGACCATGGTGATTTAGTGAGGGAACCTAGGATTGTAGATGGTTCTCTCAAGTTGATGAACACAGCTAGTCACCCTGTGGCAGTTTTAAGAATCTTTCATTTATTTACTTGAGAGACAGGGAAAGGCAGATGCCCATAATGGCAGGGCCAAACCTGGGAGCCAGGAACTCAGTCCAGGTCTCCCACATGGGTGGCAGGAACCCAGTCACTAGGACCATCACCACTGCCTCCCTGGTGCAGTAGCTATGGGTATCCAACTGAGGCACTCTACTGTGGGACACAGTATCTTATTATTACTGTTAACATTTGTTTCTTTATTTATTTTAAATAAATAGAGAGAGATCTTCCATCTGCTGGTTCACTCCCCAAATGGCTGCAACAGTGGAGGTTGGGCCGGGCTGAAGCCAGGATTCTGGAACTCCATCTGGGTCTTCCACATGGGTGACAAGGACCCAAGCATTAAGCAGGGAGCTGGATTAGAAATGGAGCAGCCAAGACTCAAACTGGCACTCATATGAGATGGCAGTGGCTTAACCTGCTGTGCCACCGTACCAGCCCACAAGTATCTTCATCAGTGTCAGCCACTAGGCCAAACACCTACCTCCTCCTGTGTTCGTGAATGTGAATTATAAAACAGACTGGTAACCGCTGTTTTGAATGGCCAGTGTGGAAACAGACTTAGACTTGTCAGCACCCCATACTTGCTCAGCATAGCCCTGTGAATTAGACTTAGGACCTATAGCTAGAAATCAAAGGCATTCAGTTTTCTATTCAGTATAAGAAAGAATATTTGAATGTGTTGAGCTGCCTAGAGAAAGAATGATGCACCACAGGAAAGAGTAACAGCCTTGTCATAGGTGATGGTCAACAGTGGGTGATTGTGAAGTGTCAGGGATTCAGCCATTGATGGAATTCAGTCACTGAGAAAGGTTAAAGTAGGAGGCCTGGGCATTTTCCGCTGTCTTGAGATTCTGTGTTTAGTAAGTTTCAGATAGGAAATTTTGGCAATGAAGTCTTTTAACTGCCCAGAATCCTCTTTGGGGTGTAACCTTTTAGTCATATAGAACTTGAGTCCACTAAAGGAAAGATGTGACAGCCTTACTAACTGGAAGTTCAAGATGATCAGCTGAAGCTTTGATGTTCAGTACATCCCAGCTCAGTGTTTCCTGAAATACAGTGTTGAGATATGGGCATGAGAAACCCCCCAGTACTTAAACTAAAATGCACATTTCTGGCTGGCACCACGGCTCACTAGGCTAATCCTCCGCCTTGCAGCGCCAGCACACCGGGTTCTAGTCCCAGTCGGGGTGCCGGATTCTGTCCCGGTTGCCCCCTCTTCCAGGCCAGCTCTCTGCTGTGGCCAGGGAGTGAAGTGGAGGATGGCCCAAGTACTTGGGCCCTGCACCCACATGGGAGACCAGGAGAAGCACCTAGCTCCTGCCTTCAGATAGGTGCGGTGCGCCAGCCGCAGCGCGGCGGCCATTGGAGGGTGAACCAACGGCAAAGGAAGACCTTTCTCTCTGTCTCTCTCTCTCACTGTCCACTCTGCCTGTCCAAAAAAAAAAAAAAATGCATATTTCTATGGTGATTGGCAGATTTGGGATGCCCACATCCCATGTAGGAGTGCCTGGGTTTGAGTCCCAGCTCCAAACCTGGTTCCAGCTTCCTGCTAATGTGTGCCTTGAGGAGGCAGTGGTGATGGATGGTTCAAGTGGTTGTATCCCTACGCCTACACAGAGACCCATATTGAGTTCCAGACTCCTGTCTTCGGCCTGGCCTAGCCTGGACAGGCCCCAGTGCTTGGCAAGTGTAACAGTGGATGGGAGATTTCTGTCACTCTCTCTCTCTAATTGTGTTTCTGTCTTTCAAGTAAATTCTTTAAAATACAGATTTATGTATGTCCCCCTCATCCTTCACCCTCATCTCCCAGTTTCACTACTGAATTGATATACCAGGTAATTTTTTAATATACATTAAAGGTTGAAAGCCTCTGTTCCGTATATTGCCCAGTATTGGAAGCATTCACAGTGAAGGAATGAGACCACGTTTTAGATTCTAGTATCTCTCTTCCTTCACCCTTAATGTTATAAGCATCAATAAGTACCATTTCTAGTTCAAATTCAAATGGCAGAGAAAAGTAATCATCCCTGCACAGTTAACTTTGTAACTTCAGATGGTAAGCTGCTCAACTTTCCAGGCCTTTCCTTGAATTTTCAATTCCATTCCACCTGCCTGTTTTCTGAGATTTGTTTCCCTTTGATTTCACAAAATGCTAATGATGGTGGTAATAGTTAATGCTTTTTCTATTTGTTTGTTTTTGCCAAGCCCTGGCCAAGGTACTTTTCTTAGATTGCTGCATTTAGTGGGCGCAACTGTAAGAGGCAAGAAATACATCTACAACTTAGGTTGAGGAAGTGGAGGCTTAGGCAGTGATAAATAACTCTCTCAGAGCTATGCAGTTGGTCAGGAGTGAAGACCATTTTTAGCCCAGTCTAGATCATCCATGCCATCAAGAGGAGGATGTGAGTGATTCATAGCTTGTTACATGCACTATTTAAGTTCATTTCAGAGTTTAACATGTTTACCAAAACTTTGGTGAACTTTTAATTCTGTAAAAATACTTGTTTGCATTTTTGTGTTCAATCAGACATAGTAAGTTAAAAGACTCATTTTTCTGTGTGTGTACGTGTGTACGAGCCATTCTGCTTCATTTGAACCTCAGAAGTTAATGGGCTAAATTATGCTGGCCTACTGTAAATAAGATAGAAACTCACCTTGATTAAAATAGACAAGACTGAAAAGGCAGGTAGCAGGAGGATCAGAACTTGCTCAAGTCTTGGTCCCAAGCCTTACTTAAGTTTGTAGTTAGTGAAGAGAAGGCAGTTTGAGGTGTCAGAACTGCAGCATCCCAGCTGTGGGGACGTCTCTAGAAGTGAGATATACTGACTACTTTTGTACGCAGAACAGAAAGATTTGTCATAAAACTCAAGGTTTGTATTCACTTCATTGATGTGTGGATGGATATTTTGATATTGTCTCTGTGTCTGAAATATTACATAGTAAATGTTACTTTTGAGTGAAAAAACATCTAAAGACTTGGTTAGAAAACAGTGATTATTAGTAATGCAAACATTCTTGTTTATCTAACCTTTTCAAATTATTTTCTAATTTAAGAATAGAAGGTTGAGAATAAATGCTTAAAATAATTTGTCATTTCTTATATTTCTACATTAAAGTCACTTTTCAGTGCAATAATTTTGTTAGGCAGCTAATTAGACATGTAATTATATAGAGAGACATGTCTCTTAATGTGAGATTTTTTTTGTCCTTTATCTACAAAAAGCATGTTTAAAAATTTTCTTACTCCTATTTCTCTTCTCCTCTAAAGGCGATCTCTGATATTAACTGATTGTATATTTTTCTTGTATCCTCTTCCTAAATAATGTGGATATTTGTGTCAAGCTAATGGCCATATCTGGGAAGAGTGATTTCTAAATTGTAAATATTATTTCTGAAAATATGAACCTAATTTAATTCTGTAGAGGAGATGCTCCATTTGGTAAGTTCGATCTGTTGAGGAGATCATACAAAAAGCAATTGAGTTTTTTAAATGGTTTTGGCTCTGATTGGTAATTTTAGTGGGTCACTGTATATGTAACGGTTTTATTCCTACTTTTCACATAGCATTGAAACTTCCTTTCGGCAAAACGACAGTGATGCATCTGGTGGCCAGGGAGACGCTGCCAGAGCCAAACTCCCAAGGTAAGCTGCGTGCCAAGGTGGCTCACTTGAGTCACAGAGACAGACGTCACGCTCAGCGGTGGCCGGGTTTTCCTTGGAAATTCTGAGTAAGGAGGTCTTCACAGTTCATGAATAGAGCTTGTCAAGCCAATAACCACTTTGGAAACATGCTAAAATAAAAAAGCATGTATTGGCCTTTTAATTTAAAAAATGCAAACGTAAAAAGAAAGTGAAACAAGACAGTTCTTGTTGTGCGTGGCTGCCTTGCTGCCACCGCCTCTGGTTCCGGCACTTCTGTGAGCTCAGCTTTCCTTCCGTTCCTAGGTCAGAGGAACCGTGAGAAGACGGGCGAGAGCAACTGCTGTGTGATCCTGTAGCCATGGGGCCAGAGACCTGGCGGCGCAGCCTGCCTGTGCATCCCAGAGCTGAACTACTCACGGACTGTCGTCTTTGCTCAAGGAGCTAAAGAGAACCAGGAACATTCTTCACTATCATTTCTTATTTCTTGTATTATTGTGTTGAGCAGTTTTAAAATATATTGGTTTTTGAAAGTAGTCAATCTCCAGGAAAAAAGTTAACAAGTTCCCTCTCGTAGCAGAAACCACTTTGCTGCCACGAAGGTTTTCATCACCAGAACTAACAAATCAGGTGTTCCAAATACAGTTTGCACTAAAAAAGATTGACACTATTTTCCTCACCAGGAGAACTGATAACAGTCTGTGGTACCTAGAAATACTCATACGTACAGTTCCCCACAGGAAGACACCCAGCAGTTACTGAAGTTAATTAATGACTGGGCCAACTGGAGAGGGAAAAATATGGGAGAGGGAGTCAAATGCTGGGTGGATCCAGCGTGCAGACACAGGATGCTGCCCTGAGTGTGACTTCTCCCTGCAACTAATGGAAACACAGAAACAAAACGTGCCTGTTGCTAAAGCGCTCGGGAGAGGGCTGACCAAACCAAGCTTTCCCTCAGCAGGAGCACTGAGTCCTGCGCTAGCGGAGTGCCTGCTGAGACAGCACAGGAGGGGGCCTGCACCTCCGAGCCTTAATGTGGGAGCGGGCTCCAGTCGCCCGGAGGCTTTCGTTCTGTGCGGAAACAGAAAACCTCGTTGACTGATCAGTTTTGTGTATTTGAATATCAGCAAATTGAAATTTTCCTTAATACTTGCTCATCTGTAACAGTGTCCCTGTGTCAGGCATACTCAGTAGAGAGTTCAGGTGAATTCTTACCATTCAAAGATGCATCTCCATGATAACTAGTTCTGTTTCTTTATGTAGTTGCATTGGGTATCAGTGCTTGCAGTTGTATTAAAATCAAAAACTGATTTTTTAAAGGCATACATGATTAAGAATGCCCTTTTATTTTATACCAATAATTTAAAGATTGATATGCTAAAAACAATTTGCACAGCACTAAAGCATGAGCTAGTTTCATCCAAACCTGTAAAAATATGAAAGATTTTATATTTTTTCACTGGGAAGAAATTCTTCCTGGATGAAATTACAAATAATATGTAGAATATATTTAATAAAAGACTTATAAAATACCTAACTATAGAACCTAAATATAGATTGGCGTGTAGAATATAGAACAATAATCCGTATAAATAACTTTAGCCTTTTTAAAAATGAAGTTGCAGGCTGACATTATGTTCTGTCCTTCTAAGGAATGTCCATGACCCTTGCAAACATTAAGTGTAAGTGGTTTCAGATGGTCAGCTTTGTCTAAATGTAATCAGGTTATTTTATTCATTGTTAATGCTTTGATGCGAGGCTTTATATGCAGTAGATCTACGAAGATACTGTTCCTACTGATCAGAATTAAATTTGTATAGAGCAGAGTTTTAAAACGAATGTAAATAGCACTAAACATTTTCTTTCTGCAACCTGTACTTATAGATTCTTTATGTAAACTAAATAAAAAATATTGTAGTGCATTTTGGTGGTAATTTTAAAGGTTTTGATTAGGTTAATTGTTTAATGCAGCGTCTCATCCATGTTTTCTAGTTTTATTTCTGAGTCTTTAAAAATTCATTAAATTAATATTCTATTCTTGGTTTTGGGAGTATTCCCAGTGTGTCTTTGATATTTAATCTAGTTAATTTGTGTGCAGTCACACAACAGATAGAATTATGTAGCCTCTGTTTTCACTAAAGTGTTATAGTCGGGAGATGTTAAATATTTATATGCCTTGTTAACCAGCTCAAATGTGAATTCTGTTGGTGTTGAAAGAAGAAGAATCTGGTAGTTACTTAATTGGGCAGTGAAGCCATTTATGGCTCTGTTCTTTTGTAAGACAAACTACTGGTAATTATTTTAATACCTATTTTAATTCTAATTACTCTTCTGTTTTTCCATAAAGATTGTCAGTTAATTATGATTTTTTAATGATGGTTAAATATTCTCTCTTGGTTTTCAATATATTTTTCTGTATGTTCCCACATTATATATTTCCCTTTAATAAGACCTCGATTTAGAATTTGCCAAGTGAGATAAACTGGTTCATTCATAGAGAAAGAATTATGTCACTTAATATCATATTGTACAAAATGAAAAAAATAAAAAGTATCAGTAAAATTATATACTGAAAACACCAAAAATTTAAATGCCTTAATAGTGTATATGTGAAAAAAAACTCAGCTGTCCCGTTGAAAATAACTCCTTGGACCGCCTGATGGATGAAATATGATTGATCTTTTCCAAGGCTACTATTGAAAATCCTTCTGCCAAAAACAGCAGCTTTGTTCCCTGAAGGCGAGGGCCACAGAGACCCCGCTGGGGACGGAAGCCTGCGTCACGGCTGCGCTAGTGCCCCTCCCCTCGCACTGCCCTCTCCGCTCCTCCCCACAGGGCTCCTGGGCAGGGAGAGCAGCTTTCCGTCACTCAGACCCCAGCCTGGCTCCTGGTCTGAACTCTGCTTTCTCTCTAAATAAGTTAACGAACCTAACATCACCATTCACATTAAAGGAGGTTTTTTTCCATAACAAAGCTTTTATCCTTAGTTTTATGACGTCATCGTGACCAATGTTAAAGTAATTTCTGTTAGCTGATTGTGATAATGTTTAATGTGAAAAGAAATTAAAACTTTCTTCATCTATTGTAGAATCTCTCTCTTCTTTTCAGTGACTTCCATTCATAATGTTGGTATATTTTCCTGTCCTTTACCTCTCTGCTATCTTTCTCCTCTTTTTTTTTTTTTCCAATATATTTTATTATCCTGTTGAGTAAAATTCAGGTTTTACTGTGGCTTTATTTTACCTAAATGGAAGAGAAGTGATCAACCAGCATGGGACGTGCCTTCCTCCCATCCCAGTCAATAGAACCCCATCTTAGAGGCACTCTACTTTCTCCCATTATCGTCTTCTACTAGAGTCACTTACTAGCAGAGTGATAGAGGCGGGAGGGAGCGTTAAAGAGGTGTAGTACATAGTACATAGCCTGTCACCAGGGCAGAAACAAACCGCAGACTCCTGGCGGTTTCCTAGGCACAGGGTCTGTGCCCCAAGTGAGGCAGGTGACTCTGGGACTGCTAGCTTACCCGGCCACCCACCCCCCAGAAGTCTGCAACGGGTTACAGCTCTTGTCCGCACAGGGTGGGGGCATGGTTGACTTCGGGAACAGTTGATGGCCGAGATGAAGTGAGAAACATCCAGCCCTTAGATTTCCAGCTGTAAGCCAATACTGCAGTGTGAAAAATAGTTTCATCTGTGGTCCTTGACCATGGGGACAAATGTTTATATTTCTGCCTCTTTTTCAAAATGACAGCTTTTAAGAAATACAGAGTAGACATTGTAAATCGACACGAAGGCGTGTCACTCTCGTCCAGTGTTTGGCCAGTGAGCGAGGGGCTGGGTAAGCTTCCTAAAGGGGCAGAGCGCATGACTGGTTTGAGAAGGTAGCTGCTGCATATCCCGACATTCAGTATGTGAAGCATTCCTTGAAGCTTACTGGGTGGAAGAGAAGTCTGCGACGTGGCGGGAGAAGCTTGCAGTCATCCAGTAGCACCTGAGATTTCAAATCAGAAACCCCACAAAAATAGCTGGAGTTGGGAGTCAGGCCTGGGTTTGAGCTGGGTGACTGAGCCAGCTACTAAGGCAGCCTCAGATTTTCCTACGTAAAATCATCCTATTCGGTAGGGTTGTTACGAGGGTTACTTTACAGTGGATATTTAAAGCACGACTTTGCCTAAGAACCAGTGCCCGGCAAACCTGCCTAGGGCTGGATGTGGGAAATACACAGTGCGTGCTGGGCACCAATGTGGACTAGAAAAGTAGTTCACAGAAGGGCCATGGAAAATATGTGGATGGTTCTATGTCCAAAGACATGTATTTGAGTAGAGGATGCAGGAATTCAGCAGTGAGACGTGGCCTCAGCTGCACCCTGTTAAGAGCTTGGACAGGACGCAGAACTGGTCATGCTGACCCTAAGGATGGAAGCTGGCTGGGAATCTGAGGTGGGGTTTGTTAGTTACTAAGGTAGAAAAACACGCACACAGGCTGTTCAACAGAAAGAAGTCTTAGGGAACGTTGGGACCAGCTCTGGGGTGAAGTAAGGACTGTCCCTGCGCCACAACGCCGGCCCCGGGGCTTGGGGAGTTCTGTTCTGAGCCTGCTCAGATGAACACGGAGGCAAGACCCTGTGGTGACACAGTGGCTTAATGAGCAGAACCCACCTGTGCCTTACTTGCTCAGAGTCTGTAGCTCTTCAACCTGCTGAGAATGCCACCCAACGGGGCTAGCAGAGCTAAGGGCAGCAAGGAGCTCTTCCTGGGTTCATTCGGGCCCGGAGGGAGAGGAGGAGGCAGCGGGAGTTGGGAGCCCGCCGAGGAGGGGGGTGGGTGTGCCCTCGTGGGCTCGCGTGGATAACACTAGCACACTCTGGCGGCTGCCAAGCTGGACGGGCCCTGGCTTTTCTTTTCCTGTGACTCCAGGAAGCCTGGCCCTTACCCCAGCTCTGATGTGGCTGGTTGGCGGTGGGAGAGCGAGGTTGTGTTTACTGCTGGGTGGGCCTTGCTCTGTGAAGATGCCACGAGTTTCACCGAGTGGGAGCCACAGCAGGAGAAGCCACGGGCCCTGGAGCGCCCAGGCCGCCTGCTGGGTAACCTGATGTACTTGCTAGGGCAAGTCCAAAGCGTCTCTAGTGATACAACGCCAACGTGTACTCCAAGCTTTCTGAAATGAGCTCGCGAAAAGGTCAGAAAATACAAAGATGAGTTTGTGTTCACTTTGCTAAGAGAAAAAAAAAAAATCTCTTGGAAGTGGGTGTTTGGCGAAGCCCTTAAGTCGCTGCCTGGCGTGGCTACACCTCCCATCCAAGTGCCTGGTTCCAGTCCCAGCCCCTCCACTGGGATCCTGCTTCCCGCCAATGTGCACCCTGGGAGGTAGCAGGTGATGGCTGGACTAGTTAGGTCCCTGCCACCCACGTGGGAGACCTAGGTTGAGTTCTGGCCCAGCGCCAGTTGATAACAGCATTTGGGCAGTGAACTGGGCAAGTATGCCTTAGTATATATGCCTGATTGTTTTTTTCTGCTTATAAGATTGATGTCTGGGGTTGATGTATCCTGGTGGGTTAGGCCGCCTCCTGAGACGTCAGCACTCCATATGGGCACCAATTCAAGTCCCGGCTGCTCCACTTCCTGCTAACGTGCCTGGGAAAGCAGCAGAAGATGGCCCAAGTACTTGGGCCCCTGCCACCCACATGGGAAACCCAGATGGAGCTCCCGGCTCCTGGTTTCGGCCTGGCCCAGCTCTGGTGGCTGCAGCCATTCAGGTAGTGAACCAGTGAATGGGCGACCTCTGTTTCTCTGTCAACCTACCTTTGAAATAAATAAAAGGTTTTTTTAATTGATTTTTATTCATTGTAGAACATTTCATGATTATAGAAAAGTCTGAAGGAAGAAAAGTAATGTCATCACCCAGAATCAACTGTTTCTGAAAATAGAATTGCTTTCATGACCCTCTTTTTTTAGAGTGCTAGGTACTCTGCTCGGCTTGTAATTTGGTATTTGAGGAATTGCTGGGTCCATTGGTGCTTACAGTTGCTCCGGGGTTGGTTTAAGGCTGGCCTAGAACAGAGCAGGCAAATCTAGGTGGCACTCTTTGGGTGTAGGCTGCTCGGCAGAGGGCTCCCGGGGATCGTCCTAAGCCGTTAGCGCAGTTTGTTTAGGAAACTCGTGTTCCAGCTCCGAGGCCCCAGGCATTCCCAGTGTGCTCTCCTCCTAGGCTCTTCCTTTGCAGCCTGGGTGGCATCTCCTGGCTTCAAAAGTCCATTTTGACAACATGAATTAAAAGGAGGGATGCCTTTCACGCTGCTCTTGGTTTTGTTCGCTGGCTTGCTGGTGGGGGTTTGGGCCTGCCGACCCTGCCCACTGGGAGATGCTGCCTCCCGCTTTAACATGGCCCTCTTTTTAAAGTTTTTTAATTGTTTTCATTTTTATTTGAAAAGCAGAGAGACAGAGAAAGAGAGAGGGCAGAGACAGATCTTCCATCTGCTGGCTCACTCCCTAAATGGCTGTATCAGCTAGGACGAGATCAGGCCAAAGCCAGGAGCTCCGTCCCTGTCTCCTACATGGAGGGCAGGGGCTCAAGCGTTTGGGCCATCAGTCCCTGCCTTCCCAGGAAAGCTGGAATTAGGAACCAGAGCTGGAACTGGAACCTAGACCCTCTGTTATGGGAGCAGGCGTTCCAAGAGCACCTCAACTGATGCTCCATACGCCCACCTTCAAATCAGCTCTTGGCGTCTGGAGGAATTACTCCCATGCCTACATTAAAATTTTAGGGGCCTGTGTTAGGGTGTAGCAGGGAAAGCCGCCGCCTGCAGTGCTGGCGTCCCATATGGGCTCTGGTTCGAGTCCTGGCTGCTCCACTTCCAAACCAGCTCTGTGCTTATGGCCTGGGGAAGCAGTGGAAGCAGTGGGAGATGGCCCCTGCACTCAGAAGAAGCTCCTGGCCTCAACCTGGCCCAGACCTGGCCGTTGTGGCCACTTGGGGAGTGAACCAGCAGATGGAAGGTTATCTGTGTGTGTGTGTGTGTGTCTTCCTCTCTTTCTTTCAAAGAAATAAATTATTTCAAATAAATAAATCTTAAAAATTTAAATACACTACATACAGAGTTTATATTTTTCATCTTTGCATATCCCCAGCATAGAATGTTCTCTTAAAGCATACCTTGTGGCTGTGTGATACTCCATTTTGTTGGCATGCCATTTTCATTTATTTGTTTAATGTCCAGTGTGAAAACCACATGGAATAGCATTACATTCTACCAGAATGGCCAGAATGAAAAGACCCGACAATACTAAGTGTTAGCAAGCATGTGGGTGCAAACGAAGTGCTCATATATTCCTAGACGGGTGGACACTCGAACCATGTCACTGAGGGCTTGTATACAGTGTATGCCAAAGCTAAACATTTTGTACACCCTCTGCTCCAGCAATTTTACTTCTGGATAAGTAGCCAACAGAAAACTGTGCTTGTTCATAAGAAGCAAGATACTCTTAGTTATTGTCTTCACAAACCAGAAACAACGCAGATACCCATCAGCAACAGAATGGATTCTGAAATAGCAGGATATTCTCAGTGAGCCGCACCAAAGCAACAGAAGCAAAGAGCCCACTCCTGCAGCATGCAACATCCAGGAAAGAAGCCAGGCATTAAGAAATACACACTGGATGTGCTCATTTAAATAAAATGCAAAAACGTGCAAAAATAGTTTATGGAAGTCAAATCAGTGACCACCTTCAGTTGTGGGGAGTGAGGTAGTGGTGTGCTGTTAACCAGGAGAGAATGAGGGGGCTCTCCAGGTGCTGAAAATGTCCTGTATCGAAATGTTTGTGGCCACCTGGTACTAATTTAATACCACCATTTAAAAATTCATTAAGCTGTCCGGCGCCGCGGCTCACTGGGCTAATCCTCTGCCTGCGGCGCTGGCACCCTGGTTCTAGTCCCGGTCGGGGCACCAGATTCTGTCCCGGTTGCTCCTCTTCCACTCCAGCTCTCTGCTGTGGCCCGGGAGTGCAGTGGAGGATGGCCCAGGTGCTTGGGCCCTGCACCCGCATGGGAGACCAGGATAAGCACCTGGCTCCCGGCTTCAGATTGGCGTAGTGCTGGCCGTGGTGGCCATTTGGGGGGTGAACCAATGGAAGGAAGACCTTTCTCTATCTCTCTCTCTCACTGTCTAACTCTGCCTGTCCAAAACAAAAAAAAAATCATTAAGCTGTCTACTTATAACAGATGAGTACACTTACTGCATATAATTTCTGGGCATACATTGGATCTCAATAAAAACAATGTAAAAAGAAACAAGTAATGAGTTCCTACAGTGTGCCAGAAAGTACACAAGACTCAGGATATAATGGTCATAGCGCTGTCCACCTTGGAGCTTACCGGAGCTCAAAAGTGAACCACATGCTTTTTCAAATGTTTCCTCACATAGGGGAAACTACCAATGTTTGACTACATGAAGACTATACATTTTAAAAAATTTTCCCCAGCTGTGTAAAAAATTTGAAACACATAAAATTATAAAATAATCTAATCTATATATTTCTTAACCACATATCTGGCTCATTTTTTTCTCTCTGTTTCTATATAGAGAGAAATTAGATACTTGTGATAGAGACAGAGAGTTTGGAGGCAAGAAGTGAATTTCTTAAATGTGCACATCTCAAGGCCAGCGCTGTGGCGTAGCCAGTAAAGCTGCCGCCTGTGGTGCCGGCATCCCATATGGGCACCGGTTTGAGTCCCGGCTGCTTCACTTCTGCTCCCGCTCTCTGTTATGGCCTGGGAAAGCAGTAGAAGATGGCCCAAGTCCTGGGGCCCCTTCACCCTTGTAGGAGACCTGGAAGAAGCTCCTGGCTCCTGGCTCCTGGCTCCTGGCTTCGGAGCGGCACAGCTCCTGCTTGTTGCGGCCATTTGAGTAGTGAACCAGCGGATGGAAGACCTCTCTCTCTCTCTCTCTCTCTCTGTGTGTGTGTGTAACTCAGCCTTCCAAATAAATAAATAAATCTTTTTTAAAGTGCACATCTCCTGATGCTTTATCCCTTAATACTATGGGTCTATTCCATCCCAGTTCTCTCCAAGAAATGTCACATGGGGTTAAATATACTATCTAAACACAGCCAGTACCAAATTCTACCCCCGATTCCCTAGAAATGTCTTAGAATTTCTTTCCCCTGCTCCCCACCGCATAGGATCCAACCCGCTGGCCCGCAGTGCCCTGCAGCTGGCAGGCCGCGTCATTCTCTCACTCAGAACAACTCCCAGAGGCCTTTCGTCTCCCAAGACACGGACGCCTCTGAAGAGCCCAGCCTATTGCTGCGCAGCCTCTTCAGAGACATTGGGGGTCGGGGGGGTCTTCACTCCCGCATCCTGGCATTCCTCGGGCCTCCGTGCTCCCGAGGGACCACCATCCTGCCTGCTGCTCCGGGTGTCACCGTATCACATCAGCACCTCCACTTCCCCCCATCACGGTCCCCCTCCTTGTTGTCCTCATCCAAGGACCCCACTCCCTTCAGTCCTCCTTCCTGCTACATTCTTGATGACTTCAGAATCCTCATGACCAGGTCCTCCCCTCCGCCCTGCCAGCAGCCCCACCACCGTCTCAGTGTGAAACCTACCCCCGTTTCCTGGGTCACTCCACCCGGCACCCCAACAGCCTCACCTCCGTCTGTAGCCAACAACCCGACAGCATTTCTCTGTTCCTCGTGCATTTTATTTTCTTTTTTTTTTTTTTTTTAAAAAGACTCATTTATTTATTTGCAAGGCAGAGTTACTGGGGGAGTAGAGATAGGGAGAGAGAGAGATCTCTATCTTCCATCCACCGATTCACTCCCCAAATGGCCATAACCACCAGGGCTGGGCCAGGCCGAAGCCAGGAACCAGGAGCCAGGAACTTGCTAAGGGTTTCCCACATGGGTGCCAGGGCCCAAGGACTTGGCCATCTTCCACTGCTTTCTCAGGTCATAGCAGGGAGCTAGATCGGAAGTGGAGAAGCAGGGACTCGAACTGGAGCCATATGGGATGCTGCTGTAGCAGGCAGCAGCTTAACCTGCTGCGCCACAGCACTGGGCTTCCTCTTTGGGCCCCCTCCTGGTGTATTTCCTTCCCTCCCCCACAGAGCTGAATGCAGTGGACACTCCTTTAATCCTGCTGTTTGCAAATACCCTCAGCTCTCTCATCCCTCTCCTGCTTTGCAGGCAAAATCCTAAACCTGGTTAAGTCCAACTCGACCCCTTCTGCACTCGCAACTGCACAGCCAGATAGGACTAAAGGAAAACATAAATTTCGTTCACTGGTCTAAGTGCACGGCTTGGTGCAGCCACTGGCGCCCTCGCCACATACTGACTTCTGTGCAGACCCCATGGGAACAAACAGAAGAGGAATTCCCCAAGTCCCGCCTCCCTCCGCCATGTGTGCAATGGTCAGGATCTACATGCAAGTTCTGCGCCCTCTTCTGTTAGCCGCTCCTCTTTGAGACCAGTTTTTCAAGCTGTACCATAGATCCCATTCCCTCTATTGAAGATGTCTGGAAGTTGGCGACTGCCTGTGTCTCCTGAATTTCTTCCTTTCTCCTGGGCCACTTCCTCCAGCCCAGAAACATGCAGTCCTCCAAGCAAATAAAGCAAAACCCCCTGCTTAACAATTCCAGCTGTGACCGATGTCTTTTGTATTTTTTTAAATTTTTTTTGACAGGCAGAGTTAGACAGTGAGAGAAAGAGACAGAGAGAAAGGTCTTCCTTTTTCCATTGGTTCAGCCCCCAAGTGGCCGCTACGGCCAGCACGTTGCGGCTGGCGTACTGCGCCAATCTGAAGCCAGGAGCCAGGCGCCTCTCCTGGTCTCCCATGGGGTGCAGGGCCCAAGCACCTGGGCCATCCTCCACTGCACTCCCGGGCCACAGCAGAGAGCTGGCCTGGAAGAGGGGCAGCTGGGACAGAATCCGGCGCCCCGACCGGGACTAGAACCCGGTGTGCCGGTGCCGCAGGCGGAGGATTAGCCTAGTGAGCCGCGGCTTTGGCCAATATTTTTTTAATTTTTAAAAAACTTCCATTCTCACTTGAAAGGCAGAGAGACAGAAATTTTGAGTATGAAGTAAACTGAAAGCAGACTAATGTAAGACTTAGGAGAGGGAAAAGGAGAGGAATGTGGAGAACGGGTGGGAGTGTGGGCAGGAAGGAGGGTAAGGTGGCAAGTATCACTATGTTCCCAAATCTGTATACATAAAATACATGAAAGTTGTATGTCTTAAAGTTTTTTAAAAAGAAGAGAGTGATAGGAACTCAAGTGCTTGAACCATCCCCTGCTGCCTCCTAGGGTGTGCATCAGCAGGAAACTGAAATCAGAAGCAGAACTGAGGGGCGGGCGATATGTAGTAGGTTTGAGTCCCGGCTGCTCCACTTCCGATCCCGCTCTCTGCTGTGGCCTGGGAAAGCAGTAGAAGGTGGCCCAAGTCCTTGGGCCCCTGCACCCGCATGGGAGACCCGGAAGAAACTCCTGGTTCCTGGCTTCGGATCAGCCCAGCTCTGGCCATTGTGGCCATTTGGGGAGTGAACCAGCATTTGGAAGATCTCTCTCTCTCTCTCTAACTCTACCCCTCAAATAAATAAATAAATCTTTAAAGAAAGAAAGAGAGAGAGAAAGCTGCAGCAGAGCTGATACCAGGCACTCTAACACAGGCTGCAGGCATCCAACCGTGCCAGAAGCCTACCCCTCTAGGTCTTTTAAGTCAGATTTATTGAGGTATAATTTACATAGATAAAACACACCTATTTTAAGTATGTAATTCAATGTGTTTGATGAATGTCTGCAGCCTTGTAGCTGCCACCACGATCAATTTGCTATTCATATTTTCTATTCTGCCATGTTTCGGTTGTGGTTATTAGGTGTCTTTCAAAAAAGGTGTTCATTTTACAACTGGCACACCTATTGACAAAGTTGTGAATAATAGTTACCTGTTATCCTTTTCATGCCTGTAAAAGCTGTGGCAATATGACCTTTTCCCACTTCTGATACAGGTAATTTCTCTCTCTCTCTCTCTCTCTCTCTCTCCCTCCCTCCCTCCCACTTGTTCTCTCTCTCTCCCAGCTATGTTACTGATTTTATTGAAGCCTTTTTCATTGGTTATATTACTTACAAATGTTCTATTTCATTGATCTCTACTGTTTTTTTCTTTCAATTTATTATTTTAATATGCTCTTCCTTTTTCAAGCCTCTAAGGCAGAAGTTTAGATGGACTTTTTTCCTCCTGATGTAAGTATTAAAGCATACATTTCCTTCTAAGCACTACTTAAACTGCATCCCACAAGCTTTGATATGCTGCATTCTCATTTTCATTCAGTCAAAAGAATTCTAGTTTCCATTGTGGTTTCTGCCCACGGGTTATTCAGCAGTATATGTTTTATTACCAAGAACTATCCTGGTTATTGATTTCCAATTTAATTCCATTAGAGACTGAAAACATTTCTGTATGATTTCAAGTCTTTTAAATGTACTAAAACTTGCTTCATGGCCCAACACAGGATCTACCTTGGTGGAAATTCCATGAGCCCTTGGTTAGAAGGTGTATTATGGACAGAATATAGTTCACAATTTTTGTGTGCAGTGTTCTATAAATACCAATTAAATAAAATTTGTTGGTATGGTTGTTCAGGTCTTACTAATATTCTGTCTACCTTTCTTTCTTTTTTTTTTTTTATTTTATTTATTTATTTTTTTTTTGACAGGCAGAGTGGACAGTGAGAGAGAGAGACAGAGAGAAAGGTCTTCCTTTGCCGTTGGTTCACCCTCCAATGGCCGCCGCGGTCGGCGCGCTGCGGCCGGCGCACCGCGCTGATCCGATGGCAGGAGCCAGGAGCCAGGTGCTTTTCCTGGTCTCCCATGAGGTGCAGGGCTCAAGCACCTGGGCCATCCTCCACTGCACTCCCTGGCCACAGCAGAGGGCTGGCCTGGAAGAGGGGCAACCGGTGTCTACCTTTCAAGTTATTACTGAAAGAACTGTTGAAATTCCCAACTATAAATCTGGGTTTGTTTAATTCTTCTTTTTGTTGGTTAGTCTTCATTTGAAGCTATGTAATTAGGTGCATACGCAATCAAGATTGCTATATCTCTTTGAACCTTTTAGCATTACAAAATCTCTTTTTTTTTTCTTCTCTTAAAGATTTATTTATTTGAAAGTCAGAGTTACACAGAAAGAGGAGAGGCAGAGAGAGAGAGAGAGAGAGAGAGGTCTTCCATCCACTGGCTCACTCCCAGTTGGCTACAATGGCCAGAGCTGTGCTGATCTGAAACCAGGAGCCAAGAACTTATTCCAGGTCTCTCATGTGGATTCAGGGGCCCAAGGACTTGGGCCATCTTCTACTGCTTTCCCAGGCCATAGCAGAGAGCTGGACTGGAAGTGGAGCAGCCGGGACTCAAACCAGCATCCGTATGTGATGATGACACTGCAGGCAGCGACTTTACCTGTTACCCCACAGCGCCAGCCCCACAAAATGTCTTTCCTTCTTTCAGATATTACTTTTCCTAAATTCCACTTTTCCCTTGATGTTTTATCTCCATTGCAACTTTCTAACGACTGGAGTTTCCAAGTGTATCTTTTCTGCGTATTTATTTTATTTATCTGAAAGACGTAGAAACAGAAAGACAGAGAAAAAGAAGCAAGCAGCAATCTCCTATCCTCTGGGTCATTCTGCAAATGCCTGCAATAGCCAGAGCTGGGCCAGGCTCAAGTCAGGAGCTGGTCACTGAATCTGGGTCACCCACATGGTAGCGTAGACCCAATGGTAGCGTAGACCCAACTCCTTGAGGCATCACCTGCTGCGTCCCAGGGTGCAACAGGCAAGAACCTGGAATCAGAGCAGAACTGGGACTTGGACCCAGGCACCCCAATATGAGACACGGGCGGGCTGTCCCAGTCAGCATGTGACATGCAGCTCCAAATGCCCACTCCATTCCGTACTTGTATTTTTAAGCATTTAATATTTTTATATTTAAAGTGTGTTTCCTATAAACTTCATGCAGTATGTTCTTTTTCTTTTTAAAGATTTATTTATTTACTTGAGAGTCAGAGTTACAAACAGAGAGAGGAAGAGACAGAACCTGCTGGTTCACTCACCAAATGGCTGAAATGGCCGGAGCTGGGCCAGGCCAGAGCCAGGAGCCGGGAGCTTCTTCTGGGCCTCCCACATGGGTGCAGGGCCCCAAGCACTTGGCCCATCTTGTACTGCTTTTCCAGGCCATTAGAGGGAGCTGGATAGGGAGTGGAGCAGCCGGGACTCAAACTGGTGCTCATATAGGATGCTGGTGCTGCAGATGGATGCCCAACCCACTATTTCACAGTGCCAGCCTCGTATAGTATGTTCTTGCTTTAAATATAAAAATCTAGGGGCTGGAGTTGTGGCATAGCAGGTAAAGATGCCGCCTGTGACACCAGCATCCCATATGGGCGCTGGTTCGAGTTCTGACTGCTCCACTTCCGATCCAGTTCCTTGCTAATGCTCTTACGTTTATGTGTATATTTACCAGTTCTAAAAGTCTACACTCCTTTTTAGCTACAAATTCCATCTGATATCATTTTCCCTAGTCCTGTGTCTGTTATTTTTGAGAGCAATTGATTCGTTCATCAAATATTTATTAGAGTTTTCTTTATGCCTGCAACTATGCTGGCACTGGAGTTTTAATGCTGAATAAGAAATAACCTTTTGTTTTTTAAAAAGTATCTTCCTGAGGCCAGCGCTGTAGCACAGCGGGTAAAGCCACCGCCTGAAACACTGGCATCCCATATGGGCATTGGTTCGAGTCTTGGCTGCTCCACTTCCGATCCAGCTCTCTGCCATGGCCTGGGAAACCTGTGGGAGGTGGCCCAAGTCCTTGGGTCCCTGCACCACATGGGAGACCCGGAAGAATCTCCTGGCTCCTGGTTTCAGATTAACACAGCTCCGGCCACTGCGGCCAATTGGGCAGTGAACCAGTAGATGGAAGACCTCTCTCTCTCTCTCTCTCTCTCTCTGCCTCTCCTTCTCTCTGTGTGTAACTCTGACTTCCAAATAAATAAATAAATCTTTTTTTAAAAAAAAAGTCTCTTCCTTGGGATAATTTTTAAAGTTCACCATACTGTGCTCATCCTAACATTTTTTAATAATAAACGGAAATCAAATAACCAGAGCACCCCTAGGATATATGCTCTGACCTGAAGACAGGAAGTTGTTTCAAAACTTTTTTTTTTTTTACATTAGTTATGGCTCAATAGGGTTGAATGGCTCCCAAAGAGTACATTCGATCTCACACTTTGTTCACTAAACAATAAATCTCAGCATACAAGCAACAGGAGTGTGCTCCGGTCACATGAGGTCACAAGAAATGTGGTGTTCCATCCCAGGTTCCACATTTCAGGTTCACAAACATACCTGAGTACATTCAAAGATGACCGAGAAGGACCCTGAGGATCTAGAAATGATGCCGTGGGTGGGGCCATCAGAGGAAATGGGGAAGTTCAACCCCCACAGAAAGAAAAGAGACAGATCCCCATTTTCAAATATCTGCAGGGCCTCTATGTAGAAAAGTGTTATTATATCTCACGTCAGTTGCAACAGTGGCCAAAGCTGATGGACAGAATTCACAGGGAGGTAGATTTTTTTTTGAAAGATTTACTTATTTACTTGAAAGGCAGAGTGAGAGAGAGGCGGAGAAAGAGAGGTCTTCCATCCACTGGTTCACTCCCCAATTGGCCACAATGGCCGGAGCTGTGCTGATCCAAAGCCGGGAGCCAGGAGCTTCCAGGCCTCCCACACAGGTGCAGGGACCCAAGGACTTGGGCCATCTTCTACTGCTTTCCCAGGCCATAGCAGAGAGCTGGATCAGAAGTGGAGCAGCCGGGACTCGAACCAGAGCCCATATGGGATGCCAGCACTGCAGGTGACGGCTTTACCCAGTACGCCACAGCGCCGGCCCCACGGAGAGCTCTGGGCCCTGCATTGCGGGGAGGTGCAGAGGATCAGGCGTCGGTGTTAGGATGAATTAGTGCAATGAGCCTGTGCTCCTTTCCAGCCCCGATTCCACCCCTGCTGGGTTTCTCTGTCCATTCTTGCTCTTCTTCTCCAAGGCAAGGTTGTGGGCGATCCCAACAGAGCACTTTTCTCCCCACCCCCGCCTTCTGCCAATCGGGCAAACTGCTCCCTGGTGTGGCCCAGGCCCATCAGGCCCTCCTGCAAAGCTACGTGACCTTCAAGCTGACTGGAGAAGCAGAGTGGCGCCAGTGTCGGTTCTGTCCTATAGTTAGCGTTCCCCTGAGTTAGTTACGTCCCATTCTCCCTGCTCTTTAAAAAGCATACGTGGCTGTTGTTAAACGCACATGTTCATCGGAGCCTTACCCGGTGTTTCTCTGTGGGCAAAGGACACCTCCGCCCTGCTCTTTCCCGACCGTGTGGCTTTGCAGGACCGAGCTGCACAAGGTTATTTTGCTGCCTGTGCTCACCCAGCGTTCACTCGGAGGCAGCCCCTCACTGCCTTTTTCCCCGCAAGACCAATCCAGGATGCTCCTGGGACCTCTACTTAATCATTAATCTTCCTCACATACTCAGCTTCTCCGAGGAACCACTTTTATGCTTCAACTAAAGTGTGACTGTCCTATAGCTTTGTCTAAGCTAAGGGTCGCAACGAAATAGAGGCTCGGGAAAAGCTAACATCTTAAGGCTTTTCTGCAAGTTCCCATCCCAAGGCACTAGGAGTGAGCCAGAAGAGGGAAGGAGGTTGGAATAAAGTGAAGGCACACACAGGGTGGTGTTACAAGCTGGCTGGAGCGTCAAGACCACACAGGCAGCCTGGCCTAGGCTGGCCCCTCTCACCACTGATCCTCACCACTCCCCGTACTCCTGAACCCTGCGCGTCCCTGCGCATCTGGGAACCTCCTGGACGCCCCTGTCCCTTCCTACCTGCTCCTATTTCCTCCTTTCTTGGCCTGACGAGCTGTCGGCACCCTGAAGACATCAACACGATCCCATGTTATTATTTCAGTCGGTAAAAGCTGTGTGATCAGCTGGTGCCGCGGCTCATAGGCTAATCCTCCACCTTGCGGGGCGCCGGCACACCGGGTTCTAGTCCCGGTCGGGGCGCCGGATTCTGTCCTGGTTGCCCCTCTTCCAGGCCAGCTCTCTGCTGTGGCCAGGGAGTGCAGTGGAGGATGGCCCAAGTGCTTGGGCCTTGCACCCCATGGGAGACCAGGAGAAGTACCTGGCTCCTGCCATCGGATCAGCGCAGTGCGCCGGCCGCAGCGCACCAGCCACGGCGGCCATTGGAAGGTGAACCAACGGCAAAGGAAGACCTTTCTCTCTGTCTCTCTCTCTCTCACTGTCCACTCTGCCTGTCAAAAAAAAAAAAAAAAAAAAAAAAAAAAAAAAGAAAAGAAAAGAAAGAGAAGGCTCACCCCACTGCGCTTGTAGGAAGTGTTGTGGGGACAAATGAAAGGCTATGTGTAAAAATGCCTTGTATTTATACGTGATATACATCACGACTTTAAGTGGCCTGGATGGACAAGTGAGTCACAGTTGGCCATGGGAAAGACAACATGACATCAAAAGCTCACAGGGAGGGGCTGCCGCTGTGGCGTAGTGGGTAAAGCCGCCGCCTACAGTGCCGGCATCCCATATGGGCACCAGTTCTAGTCCCGGCTGCTCCACTTCCAATCCAGCTCTTTGCTGTGACTTGGGAAAGCAGTAGAAGATGACCCAAGTCCTTGGGCCCCTGCACCCACGTGGGAGACCTGGAGGAGACTCCTGGCTCCTGGCTTCGGATTGGTGCAGCTCCAGCTGTTGCAGCCATCTGGGCAGTGAACAAGCGGATGGAAGACCTCTCTTACTCTCTCTACCTCTGCCTCTCTATAACTCTGCCTTTCAAATAAATAAACCTTAAAAAAAAAAAAAAAGATCACAGGGATGCTTAGGAGTTTCCTGTTGCTGTTGTAACAAATTAGCGTAAACTTGGTTAAAACAATGCAAATGGCTCGCCTTCCAGCTTTGGAGGCTGGAGGTCTGAAAACATCCTACTGGACTCAAACGTAAGTGATGAAGAGACTGCACCTCCGCACAGAGGCTCTAAGGAGGAATCAGCTTCCCTGGGTTTTCCAGTTTCCAGAGGCCACTTGCATTCCTTGGCTTGTGGCCCCATCCTCCACCTTCAAAGCCAGCCACGGTGGGTTGAGTCCTGCACACAATGCCCCACCCTGACCCCATCCTCTCCCTCCCTTTTGCACTTCTTAAGACCCCTGTGATGACCTGGAGTCCAGCTCGAGAATCCGGGATAAGCTCTGCGTTAAGGACAACTGAGGAGCAGCCATAATTTCATCTGTGACTTGACCTCTTGTTTGCTGTGTAATGTGACATTTTCACAGGTGCCAAGATTGGAACGTGGGCATCTTTGTGGGTCCTACCGCAAGACCGAGGTAAACTCAGGTAAGTTACATGGCCTTCCCTCATTAGTAGCATGAGACCTAGGACGTCTGTTTCACCAGACAGCTGGCGATGACGCGTGTGACACATGCAACACTGAGCGCTTGCCTCATGTTTCACAGTGTTTGTTCCTTCCTGCACCTCCCCAAAGCTCAGGTGTCTCTCCACAAATATGGCCTCCCAGGAGAGGAGGATTCGTCTCAATTGGGCTCCCCTACGTTTAAAAAAGAGTTTTTTGTTAATATATAATAACCATACATATTTACGAGGTAAACAGTGTGCTGTTTCAAAAGGCATATACAGTGTGTAATGGGTCATTAGCATCTCCATCTTCTTATCATTTCTTTGTGTTTGCAGCCTCCAAAGTCTCTTCTCATTTTTCTCAAACCTATAAAGGAGTTTTGTAAACCGCAGACCGCCGGCCCTGCTGTGCAGCACCGGAACTCGTTCCTCCTATCTCATTCTGCTCTGGTCTTCAGTACCCCTTTTCCCTCCGTCCCCTTTCTGCCCTGCAAGTCCTAGCCTGCAGTGACCACCCCTCTACTCTCTCCTCCTCTGAGGCTGACTTTTTCGGTTTTCACATATAAGACAGAGCACGCAATATTTGTCTTTCTGTGCCAGGCTCATTCCACTTAACATAGAGATCCCCAGGACCTTCCATTTTGCCGCTGGTACTAGGTTTTCACCCCCTTATTTGTGGCTGCATAATACCCTGGTGTGTGTATATATACCACATCTTTATCCATTCCTCTGTCTGTTGCCCTACATTCTTCAAACTCTGTTTGACTCACATACCTTTCCCTTCCTACAGCCACAAATACTTCTCACGCTTTCTCTGCAACTTCCCTCTTTCCAGCCAAGTAATTTGTTTGTAAGAATCATTTTCAGGACTGGCACCATGGCATAGTGGGTTAATCCTCTGCCTGTGGCACCGGCATCCCATGTGTGCACCAGTTCGAGTCCCGGCTGCTCCACTTCCCGTCCGGCTCCCTGCTATGGCCTGGGAAAGCAGTAGAAGATGGCCCAAGTCCTTGGGCCCCTGCACCCACATGGGAGACCCGGAAGAAGCTCCTGGCTCCTGGCTTCGGATCGGCGCAGCTCCGGCTGTTGCGGCTATTTAGGGAGTGAACCAGCGGATGGAAGACTTCTCTCTCTCCCTGTCTCTCTCTCACTCTCTCCCTCTCCCTCTCACTGTCTGTAACTCTATCTCTCAAATAAATAAATAAAATCTTAAAATAAAAGAGTCATTCTCTTCCAGACTTTACTCTTTGGCCTTTTTCAAAGAAAGCACTTACTGACCACCCAAAGTCTTAGGAGACAAAGATGAAGCTTTCAACTTCTCCTGTGCACGCCCCCTCCTTCCCTTGAATTCTGAAACGCAAGTACGAACACCTCTCTCCATGGAAAGCTCCAGGGTTATATTTTCCAGTCCTCTTTCTCCAAGGGACAAATAAGCTCATTATTCACTCAGCATAGCTGCTCTGTCTCCAGTTGCTGGGAGGCAGCTTCAGCGGAATGTTCTGGAAGGAAAGTGTGTGTGACCCGGGCTCCGCACCGGAGGCAGCGTAAGGAGCTGAAGTGTAGCTTGCTTTCTCCTCATTTTCCCCCAGTTTAGTTTAACTCAATTTTAGAATTCCATTTTCTCAAAATAAGATTCAAATCAATAGTCATTGTTTGATGTTCTCAGTTTCCTATCTTCGGATGAGTTTTCCTAGCCAGCTGGCCATGACCCTGACCCCGCGTCGGCGGGTGGCCTGCAGCTGCCTTTGAGGGAGGAGCTCTCTCCACCTCCCTGCAAGGTAAGCGGGTTCCCCTCTGAATGTCACTGCCCCATCTCAGCCCCAGAAACCCGGGCACAGGCACGATTTGGACAGCTCTGAGCTGCGGTTGCTGTTGGGGCTGCACGTGACTGAGCCACACAGCCAGGGCGCCCAGATGTGCGGCTTGTGAGCGTGCTGTGGCGTGAGATGAGCATCGGAGCCTCGCGTGGACTGACGGAGCAGAGGGGCCTAACCCCATCTGTGGGCGCACTCCACAGAACCCAAACCTCCAATCCGCCCTGAGTTAGAAAAACTTCTTCCTGCTTGCTCAGCTCTTTTCTGCCTTTAAACTCCAACTGGAACATTGCCTCTTCCTGGGTCTCAGGCCTGCAGGCATCCGGACTGGACCTGCCACCATCAGCTCCCCGGGGACTCCAGCTTGCTGACTCAGCCCGGGGCTCTCACGGCTCGCCAGCCTCCACAGCAGTGCGAGCCAGTTCCTTACAGTCTCCCTCTCTCTCTCTCTCTCTCTCTGTCCCTTCCCCCGCACATCCTGTTGGTTCCGTTTCCCTGGAGAGTTCTGACAATTGCTCTGCTACAGAAATTGCTCAAGAGATGTGAGGCCCAGCAACCCGCGTGGCCTGTGGTTCTCCCACCCTGAGAGCTTCAGAGACCTGGCCTCACTCTCTCTTGTTTCCTCGTTTTTGTAACTTCGTGTTCCTCTTTCCCATACCAGCTTTGGACTCTGGCAGGTCTGCATGTTAGAGCGTCTGTGGGAGTCTCACGGGCCCTGATGCTCCTGGCCCAGCTGTGGCAAGCTTGGCCAAGGAACCCTCCCACACACAGCGGCCTGTGCTCTAAGCATTCCGTGAGCCACTGGGGCTTCTGAAATGCTTCCCGCTCTTAAGCAGGGAAGATGGCAAGCAGTGTGCATAAAGTGGAGGCTGTGATAGATCAGTTGTGGAGGATGGCAATGCGCTAGATGTCATGAGAACAATAAGAAAATCAGGAACGGCTTCCAGACAATGATGTCTAAGTGGAACCCTTGAAAACCAGTAGGGCTTGTAGATCAGTGAGGGGTGTTTTGTTTTGCTTTAATTAATTAATTTAAAGGCAGAGTTACAGAGAGAGAGAGAGAGCAAGAGAGAGAGAGATCTTCCTTCTGCTGGTTCACTCCCAAAATGGCTGCCATGGCCAAGGATAGACCAAGCCAAAGTCAGGAGCCTGGAACTCCATCCAGGTCTCTCACATGGGTGGCAGGGGCCCAAGCACGTGGGGGCGTCTTCCGCTGCTTTCCCAGGTGCATTAGCAGGGAACTGGATCAGAAGTTCCCTAGGAGCAGCCTGGACTCAAACTGGCGTCCATATGGGATGCTGGTGGTGCAGAGTGTGGCTTAACCCACGACAGCTCACTGCTGGCTCCTAGATCACTCTTCACAGCACCACTGTTCACAACACCCAAAGAGGGAACCGACCCAAAGGACCATCGATGGGTGACTGCACGAAGTGTGATAACGACACACCGTGGAATATTAGCCAGCCTGGAGAAGGAGGGAGATTCTGGCACATGCTACTACATGGATGAACCTTCAGAGCATCCTGCCAAATAAAGTAAGCCATGACAACTACGATCAGGACTTCCACTCCTAGGAGGTCCCTAGAGTCCTCTCCTCCACAGAGGCAGAAGGTAGAATGGCTGCTGCTGGGACTCCAGAGAGGGAAGAAAGGAGAGTAAACGTTTCAGTGGATTTCCGCTTGGGAAGATGAATGGGTCCTGGAAATTGAGAGTGGTGATGGTTGCACAACATGGTGGAAGTCTTTAAAAACCCCCAAATCAGACACTTAACAATTGCCAATATGGTGAATTGTGTGTTATACCTATTTTACCACAAGAAAAATTAAAAAACCAAAAAGCAGGTACCTAGGCAGGAAGTAGGAACAGGAAGCCGCTGGAACACAAAGACACAGAAGTGCGAGAGGGCGAGCCAGCCAGCAAATTAGGAGCAGCTCCAAGCGGCCGGAGCACGGGACACGGGACTTTCATGGGGAGGGATGAGGGAAGATGTGGCTGGAAAAGCTGAGCGAGGAACACGATGCGAGGGGCCTTGGAAGCTCTGCCAATGCCTTTGAAGTCCGGGCTTTCTCCAAGCCCATTGCACAAGCACCGTCCGAATTCACATCACCCCGCGTGATTCAGACGGTCATGCCCCTCCGCTTTTTTTCAGCACTGTGAATTATAAATTACTTTATTGTTTTTGTAAAAAGAAAAAAAAGCACAAGCTCTAAGCTGTGCCAAAGGTTCTCCACATGGAGAGATGCCTCATGTGACCGCTGGCTCCGCACACATAACCGAAACACTCGCTGTGTATTTGCTCTCCCTGTAGACAGCTGGAACAGTTAACAAGCAAACTCCCCCTGTCAACTTGGGACCACAGACTAGCAGCTGGTCTTAATTTTCTAGGCACTGAATTGGAGCTGAATTTGTCAAAGAAACTGAAGTGAGACTGAAGGAATCCCTGGCTGTCACATAAAAATGTCTTCCCCACAGAGGGGTTGTTTCCTAATGATCCCCCTGGAGTTAAGGAAAGAGCAGTTATGGGGAGGGAAGAGGGTAGAGGCTAGGGCTATAGCTTGTATTCACTGCATCAACACATCAGCGTTAGGCCAAGCTGATCAAGCCTATTCTGAAAAAATGGAGATGTTAATTCTCTCATCTGACCCCCTCCAAAATTCATGGATGATATGATTTCAATAGTTTCCATCTTACTACACATCCTGCTCTGTACTGATATGTTTTCATCATGTTTCTGTTTTTTTTTTATTTTTATTTATTTATTTATTTGAGAGATAGAGTTATAGACAGTGAGAGGGAGAGACAGAGAGAAAGGTCTTCCATCTGTTGGTTCACTCCCCAGATGGCCGCAATGGCCAGAGCTGTGCTGACCCGAAGCCAGGAGTCAAGAACCTCTTCTGGGTCTCCCACATGGGTGCAGGACTTCTACTGCTTTCCCAGGCCATGGCAGAGAGCTGGATCAGAAGAGGAGCAGCTGGGACCAAACCAGCGCCCATATGGGATGCCAGTACTGCAGGCGGCAGCTTTACCCGCTACGCCACAGCGCTAGCCCCTGTACTGATATATTTTCATCATGTTTCTGTTTTAGCTCAATATCCTGATGGGTTTGGTTGGTTTTTAAATCATGATTCATCTCCAATTGCTACGGTTTTATGATAAAATGTTCTTCCAAGAAGACTCATGATACAGTCTGGAGCTGCCTGCCTCTTGTCCTCACATCTGAGAGCTGTCTTGACGGGATCTAAGGATCTTAGGCAATGCTTCCCTTCCCAGCCCTGTGCATCTTTGACTGTAGTTGTGCAGCATTGAGACCAGTCTCATTTGTAGTCGGCTTGTATTCTTCCGGCGGCCTAGAGATTCCTTAGTTTGCCTTGGCACGGGATGTTCAGCATCAAAGCCCCCAAGAACATGGGCTGTGCTGTTAGGGTGTGGATTCCATTCTGTTGGGGAGATTTTGTGTGTGTGATTTCAAGGCCCTCTTCTGCTCCACCTGTCAACCCGCTAGTTCGGGGGCACAATTATTCTTGTGTTGGTTCATCTCCATGCCTGCACCGTGGATGTGACCTCCTCGGTTGCCATGCGCACTTCTCTCCTCTTCGCTTGCTTTCAGAGCTGACCCTGAGTCTGTCTTCCATGGCAGCACTGGATTCTCAGCTATGACCAGCTCTCCACCTTCTCAGATTGACACCTCAGTTCTCTGATTACAGGGTTCTGCACTTTCAGGAGATGGAGCAAAGCAATAGAAGAGAGAGGGAGGAAGAGAACTCCAAGGTAGCCAGCGCTGTCCTCATTGGAGATCTGCTGATGTACCAAGGGACTTCAAAAAGCTCCTTCAGGCGCTGACGCTGTGGTGCAGCAGGTTAAGCCTCAGCCTGTAGCACCGGTATCTTGTATGGGCACCAGTTTGAGTCTTGACTGTTCCACTTTTAATCCAGCTCTCTGCTAATGCGCTTGGGAAAGCAGTGGAGGATGGCCAAAGTCCTTGGGCCCCTGCACTCATATAGAAGACCTGGAAGAAACTCCTGGCCAAGCTCTAGCTATCATGGCCATTTGGGGAGTGAACCAGCAGATGGAAGATCTCTCTCTCTGCTTCTCCTTCCCTCTCTCTCTCTCTCTCTCTCTAACTATGCCTTTCAAGTAAAATAAATAAAGTCTTTTTAAGATTTATTTATTTATTTGAAAGTCAGAGTCACACAGAAATAGAGGAGAGGCAGAGAGAGAGAGAGAGAGAGGTCTTCCAATGACTGGGTTACTTCTCAATTGGCCCCATCGGCTGGAGCTGCGCTGATCCAAAGCTAGGAGCCAGGAGCATCCTCTGGGTCTTCCCATGCAGGTGCAGGGGCCCAAGGACTTGGGCCATCTTCCACTGCTTTCCCAGGCCACAGCAGAGAGCTGGATCAGAAGTGGAGCAACTGGGACTCAAACTGGTGCCCATATGAAATGCCAGCACTACAGGCAGAGGTTTTACCTGCTACGCCACAGCACCGGCCCTAATAAATATAAAAAAAAAAATAGATAAATAAAGCTCTGGGGCTGGTGCTATGGCATAGCAGGTAAAGCCACTGCCTGTAGTAGCAGCATCCCATATGGGTGCTGGTTTGAGTCCCAGCTGCTCCACTTCTGATCCAGATCCCTGTTTATGTGCCTGGGAAAGCAGTGGAAGATGGGCCAAATGCTTGGGCCCATGCAGTCACATGGGAAACCTGGAAGAAGCTCCTGGCTCCTGGCTTCTGGCTCCTGGCTCCTGGCTCCTGGCTTTGGATCAGCCCAGCTCCAACCGTTGCAGCCATTTGGGGAGGAACCAGCAGATAGAAGACCTCTCTCTCTCTCTCTCTCTCTCTGTCTCTGCCTCTGCCTCTGCCTCTCTGTGAGTCCCCCTTTCAAATAGGGTAATAAATCTTTTTTTTTTTTTTTTGACAGGCAGAGTTAGACAGTGAGAGAGAGACAGAGAGAAAGGTCTTCCTTCCGTTGGTTCACCCCCCAAAATGGTTGCTACAGCCGGCGCACTGCGCCGATCCGAAGCCAGGAACCAAGTGCTTCCTCCTGGTCTCCCATGTGGGTGCAGGGCCCAAGCACTTGGGCCATCCTCCACTGCCTTCCCGGGCCACAGCAGAGAGCTGGACTGGAAGAGGAGCAACCGGGACTGAATCCGGTGCTCCAACTGGGTCTAGAACCTGGAGTACTGGCGCCGCAGGCAGAGGATTAGCCTAGTGAGCTGCGGCGCCGGCCAGGTAATAAATCTTTAAAAAAATATATAAAGCTCTGTGAAAAGTCGAATTAAAAGATAAAATTATTTTGGAGCAAAAAATGTTTTGAAATCTATGCATAGTTTGTTCATAGCATGCTGAAATTCAGGCAGCCACAGATTTAAAACACTCTTAAAAAAAAAAGAAAGAAACTGCATTTGTATTGAACATGTATAGACTTTTGGGAG
Source organism: Oryctolagus cuniculus (assembly GCF_964237555.1). Taxonomy (NCBI): domain Eukaryota; kingdom Metazoa; phylum Chordata; class Mammalia; order Lagomorpha; family Leporidae; genus Oryctolagus; species Oryctolagus cuniculus. The sequence continues at coordinate 84,849,263 of NC_091440.1, forward strand.
TCAGTGTTCCTACAACAATGCACCATAACAACTGTTTACCTGGCATGTCCGTTGTAATAGATATTAGTAAGGTAGAGATGATTTAAAGTCGGTGGGAGGCTCTGTGTAGGTTCTATGCAAATACCAAGCCATCTTATATGAGGAACTTGAGTATCCGTGGACTTTGGTATCTTAGGGAGATCCTAAAACCAATTCCCTATGAATACCAGGGGACATCTATGTGCTAAGCCCTTCCTCCTTTCACCAGCTAGCACAGAGCCTGGGTTTTGCAATTATGAATGCATATCAATTTCCTCTCCAAGTTTCATTTACACTTTCCTCCAAAAACCTCTCAGGTCAGCCCCTTCTCTGGCCCCAGGGATGTTCCCTTACTCTTTCCTGCCCCAAGCCTCTGCTTCCATGCTCACTATTCATTTATTTGAGGTGGGGAGAAAGAGAGGCAGCTGCCATCTGCTGGTTCACTCCCCAAAACGCTAACAAAGGCCAAAGTCGGGATGCAGGGGCTCAGCCCGGGCCTCTCACCTAGCAGACACGAGGGCTGCAGCCTCGCTGCTGTGTCGGGGTGCACGGCAGCAGGAAAGCGGAATCGGGAGTGGAGCCAGGGCTTGAACCCAGGCACCCCGACACGGACTGCGGGTGTCCCAGCCAGGGGTCTAACCACTGCCTGCCCCTACCACACTCTCCTCCCCCACACCTGATCCTCTTCCCACTGGGTCCTCTAATCCAAGATCTTGAGCCAAATCTCTCCCTGCAGCCTCCTCTGTCCCCTGTGGCTCCCCCCGCCCCCCGTCATCTCCAACGGACAGCACAGAGAGTCTGGGGCTGGCTCGGTCTCAGCTCTTCCACTGACCAGAGGTGACTCCGGGGAAACTCATCCTGTTTCCTCCGCCGCCAAGATGTGGACATTGAGCCTGTGGGCACCACGTGCTCGCCTAACTCTAAAGCTGAGTCCGAAACTCCAAGAAAAGGCACTTGCTAATTCAAGAATGCCACCCTGCTCATAAACACATTTTATTTCAAGTTTTGTGACATCTTGATTTCCTGATACCCGCAAGGTTGACGGTACACATGTGCAATTGTTTAATTTAATTACCAGGAAGCAAATCCCTGGTGCGGGCAGGGCCAGGCACAGCGAGAAGGAAGAGAACCAGGTCTCTAACAAGGCCAGTCTGCCTGCAAACGTGGTCAGGGCTTTAGGGACAAAGCAAACAACTTGCATATGTTCAATCACCCAGCTTGTGGCCCGGGGCCTCCAGGCCACAGCAAGGGCCTGCTTGGTGACCATCCAAAGCTGCTCCTGGTCCCTGTTCCAAAGGAGGCGGACGACCAGGCCCAGAGCACAAAGGACTCGGGCATGCTGGGCTTCATTAGCGGCTCTGCCAAAGTCAGCGGCGAAGAGCAAGTGTTGTGGAGCCTGGCAGATGACTGACCCGGCAGAAGTGGCCGCCCCTGTGGGAGGTCACACCCAGCCCTTCCCTTCAGAGTCGAAAAGGGGATGCACTGATGGCCCACCCATAATCACGGGATGATGTCAAAAATGGCCAGCTGGAAACCCCTACTGCCTGTTTCTTCGCAGGGGTCTGAGAGGTGCATCAGGAAGCCGTAGGGGTGCAACTATTAAAGCAACAATAGCAAATAAGGCACCGGACAAGCGCAACTTGCCTCGCTCACTCTGATTCTATCCTCCAACCCAGATCCATTCCGCTTGGAGACCTGCCCATGCCCGGGTCACTCTGAGCCTGACCTGGCCTCTCCTTGGCCTCTTATTCCAGTAATTGCCACTCACTCTCCCCAGGGCTTGGCCCCTGGCCCCCTCCCCCTGCTGCACCCACATCCTCTCAGTGCAACCTTGTCCAAGGGAGGGAGATGAGAAAGTCCCTGGAAGGTGGGGAGCATGGAACATAATTATATCGATCTCATTACTACAAGCGATTTCTGTAACACATTTCTTGGAAAGTGGATTTGTCCTGATGAATCGCTGTGACCTATTTATCAGATGAGAACCCCGCAATCTGTTCCTTGGTTGCCTGGCAACTCTCGGCTCTGTTTTCTCTCCATTTGCAGCACCCTCTTCAGCTGGTCTCCTGCGTCTAACATCCGCCCAGTCTTGGCTTAGAGCCTGCTGGGGTTGTGGACAAGGTGGAAGCCAGAGACAGGTGCTTTCGAATCCCAGACACATCACAAAGCAGTTAAATGGGTGTGGACGCATGATTCGGCTTCCCCCAACACCAGCCTCTCCCTGTGAAACCCACACTGTGAACACCCAGTCTCCAGGCAGGTTTTCGCACTGTTGCGATTCAATGAGCTCACATCTGTGCAGAAGCCGACACACGGTAAGCACCCAACATGTGCGAATTTCCTTCCCGTTGTCTTTCTGTGATGGGCTAGCTCGTTTCTGCCGATGTGCCCACAGGTGCCTTTGGAGGGAGGCAGGGGATCCACAATCCAGCAAAGAGTGAACCTGACCTTGGGGGTCTTCCTGTTGCCTGTCCCAAGCTGCTAGGATGCCTGAGGTCCCAGCAACAGGACACTCGGAAGGCAGCACGTGGGGCAGGTGCGTGACCCAGACAGGCAAATTTGTTCTCTGGTCTCAGTTCCCCAAACTGTTATGGGGGTACCCCAAACCAGCTCTGGAGTAAGAAGTGCGGAAGTTGCTGTAAACAGTTGAGAACGGTCTCCAAGGTCAAAGTCAAGTGTGAAAGCCTGAACTGAATGTTCCCGGGCAACTCGTGCTGGACCTAGAACAGAGGCTGAGCTGGGTACAAATATGTGCCCACAAATCAGTTTGTGCTGTGAGTATGAGGAAGCGAGCAAGAGGGCTCGCTCCTTCCCACCCAAACTCTTCTTGCTGGAGAGTGTTACTTTAAGCGCTCAAAAAAAGTGATTCCTTCGAGGTAGAATTGGGCACTCTTTGGGTAACGCATGGAGCAGGCTTTATTCCTGTCGCCTGAGATCCTATGTATTTTTGTTAAAGATTTATTTGTTTATTTGAAAAGCAGAGTTAAAGAGAAAGAAGGGACGAGAGAGAGCTCTTCCATCTGCAGGTTCACTACCTAAACGTCCATAGCTGGACCAGGCTGAAGCCAGGAGCCTGGAGCTCCCTCCAGGTCTCCAACGGGTGCACTTGGGCCCTCTTTCACTGCTTTCCTTGGCCATTAGCAGGGAGCTGGATTGGAAGTGAAGTAGCTGGGACTTGAACTGGCACTTGAACTGGCACACATGCGGGATGCTGGCACTGCAAGCCGAAGCTTAATCCACTATGCCACAGTGCCAGCCACTCATCTCCTCTTTCCTTTCAGGAACCTTTATAGTCTGGAACATACAAGTACCTGCATTCACAGTGTTTTATGCTTCTCTTCTTCTTCTTCTTTTTTTTTTTTTTTAATAAAAATGATGGCGTTATTCTGCAACTTATTTTTTGCTTAATGCCTTAGCTCTGAGATATTTTACATTTTAGCACTGTTTGTGTTGATGTGCTTTTAAATTGTTTCAAATGTTTGTTATTAAAGCCTTTACTTCGGGAAAATAGCTCTTTAGGTCTAGTTGACAACCTAAATCATTCGATTTCTTTAAGTTTGCATAGGGAATAGAATAGTTACTTGGAATAGAGTATCTATGCTTCCAAACAGTGCAAACATCGCCTGAGGCTTCAGATGCTTAAGAATTTAGCAAAATCTTAATTTTATGGTTTCAATAAAATAATCATAATATTAAAAACTCCAGGGGAAGAAGGTTACTTTCTCCAACACATAGAACCTACACCCAAACCTAAATGGGTTTCTGATTCGTTAGTGCTTATTTACCTAACAGGCAGATTGACCGTTGATGGTAAGGCTTGGTAGGACTCTGCTCCTTCGCTCTCTTAGCTGTAACCCTGGGCACATACAAGGCCTGGTGACCATTTGCATGTCATTGAAACCCAGTATAGGTCTCGGTGGTTTTGAATTAAAATCAAAACTCCTAGGCTAAGAAGCTGATATCATTTGTTTTAGGTCTGTGGACACGCCAGATGTGACAGCCCCTGCAATCTGCCATTACCTAAGAGAGATTTAACTCTGTGTATTACAATACTTTGGGTGCACACAATTGTTCAAACATCCTCTATTTCCAAAGGCGTTCTGCTTTATCTCAGTCACAAATGTTTGCTCAGTTATTACTTGTACATTTTACCTATTCAATTTAGCCGCAAATAGATTTTACTTGAAGTTGAAACAGAAGCAAACACAACAATCTGATAGGATATGTGCTGAATAAAAACAAATCTGGGGCTGGTGTCGTGGCGCCGTGGGTTGAGCCGCCACCTGCCATGCCGGCATCCTGTATCAACGAGCCGGTTCAAGTCTCAGCTACTCTGCTTCCTGCTGACGCACCTGGGAAGGCAGCAGAGGACAGCCCACGTGCTTGGGCCCCTGCCAGCCACGGGCAAGGCCAGGACTGAGTTCCTAGCTTCTGGCCTCAGTCCTGCTCAGACCCGGCTGTTGTGGCCATTTGGAGGGTGAGCTGGTGGGTGGAAGTGCTCTCTTTCTCTCTAGTTCCCCCCCCCGCCCCCACCTTTCTGTCTCCACTGCTCTGCTTTTAAAGAAATAACAAACAAACAAACAAACAGGGATTTTTTTTCAGATCTAGAAACTGCATTTAAAAATCAGTTCCCAACAAACAGCATACAGAACATCCTGACACAAGTTGACATTAAGTACCTAGTAACTGGTGGTTGGGATATACAACTGTAAAAATAGTAATACCCTAAAGATATTTCTTTCCACTATTTATAGTACCCGTGCATAGGAGAGCCTTGGGATTCTCAGCACAAAGCTGCACTTTAGCTTTTATCTTATGTGTTCCTCGCCGCTCCTCGCCAGGGTCGGGGAGGATCTGGGTGGACGAGGAAGCACCGGTGGGCGGCTGACGTGGGCCGGCGGAGCGGTGCCGGCAGCAGTCAGGGAAGCATTATCACGCACTGGAGCAGAGGAAGTACCTGCAGCTCCAGTGGTACAGGGTTTTGATATTTACAGGAGTTCAACTCCGAGAAAAGCCTCCCTAGATGTTCTCAGAGACAAGACTCTCCCCAGATGTCCTTGGAGACAAGAGCAGGAATGAGACCACCCTTCTCCATCGAGCCGTCGGCTCATCCCAAGCCACGGCGATGGGGCCCTGTGAGCCGGGCCCTGCTCGTGACCAGCGCCGCACGTCAGCCTGCGCAGCCTTGAGCTTGCTTCTGAGACGCCTGCAGCGTCCTGGCCCGGGGCAGAGCCGCTGGACCCCTCTTTCTCTCAGGAAGAGGGAGCGGAGCGGTCTCCGCAGTTTCCGGTGGTTCCCCATACCGTGGGACACACACAGCGGGAATTGCTAGTGTGGGGCGTGCAATCCACTCCTGGTTCTCACCCTCCCCAGATGCAGAATGTGGAGATATGACGTAACCTCTTTATACCTCCGTGCCCGCTATGCCTCCGTCTGCCTCTCTCTGTCTCTATATATTTCTAATAAAATGAAAGTAATTCAATAATAATATTTTAATCTATAAAATTTTTTTTTGAAAGTGAGTTGGCATTTGGTGCAGCAGTTACGATTTTACATGTGATGCCCACATCTCACATTGGGTGCCTGGGTTTGCGACCTGCCTCCGCCTTCCAGCTTCCTGCTAATGTGCACCCTGGGAGGCGGTAGGTGATGGCTCAAGTACTCGGGTCCCTGCCACCCGCGGGGGAGACCTGCATGAAATTCCAGGTTCCCGTCAGCCTGGCCCAGCCCCAGCTTTTGTAGGTGTTTAGGGAGTGAAGCAGTGGATGGAAGATCTCTCTCTGTCTTTCAAATAAAATAATAAATAAATAATAATACAACTTAAAAATATATAAACCCTTGGGGCCAAACCTGTGACATAGTAGGCGAAGCCTCAGCTTGCAGCGTCAGCATCCCATATGGACAGCAGCCGCTCCTCTTCCAATCCACCTCTCTGATGATGGCCTGGGAAAGCAGTGGAAGATGACCTGAAAGCTTGGGCCCCTGCACCCACATGGGAGACCCGCATGGAGCTCCTGGCTCCTGGCTTCAGATCAGCCCACCTTAGGCTGCTGTGGCCACTTAGAGAGTGAACGAGCGGATGGAAGACTTCTCTCTCTGTCTCTCCCTCTGTCTGTAACTCTGCCTCTCAAATACATAAATACAATATTTAAAATTAAAAATGTTCAAGCCCTGGATTGTCCTCAATTGCAAACCAGTCCCGATACTACCTATGTGCCAGGGCTACCGGGATGGTAACAAGAGAGGCATACCTACCCTTGGGTGAGTAATCACGTGGCCTCAGTTCGAATCAGGCCTGCCACCAGCCGAGAGCGGAGCAGGTAGGCCACGGAAGCCTTGACCAGCAAATCTTGAGGGCGTCGCGGGAAGAGCGCCCCCTGTCTGCTGCCGCCTGCAACTGCTGTGATGGCTGCCGGAGAACTCAGAAGCCGCGGTGTGGTCAGCATCTTTTTAGACTCAGGCTGAAATAGGGACACTGACACTGATCATTTTAAGCATGTGGAATTTACGAACTTGGAAAGCAATCCGTGAAAACAAATATCTAATGCCTTGCGCGTCAGAGAAATTATCAACGTCCTACAGAGAGCAAGAGTAGCATTTCTAATTGGTAAATTTATCATTCACTACTAAATTATTAAAGGAGAACTCACTAAAAAGGAAACGTTTGAAAAATAAGGGGAGTGCTACATAAAATGAAGTACACTTCATGGCATCGTTGGAAATGAAATAAACGCGGATCATTTCTCAGAGTTCAGTCATAAAAATCAAAGAGGCTTGATGGTATATTTTTTTAAAGATTTATTTTTATTTTTTTGAAAGATAGAGTTACAGAGAGAGGTAGAGAGAGAGACAGAGAGAGAGGTCTTCCATCCGCTGGTTCACTCCCCAATTGGCCGCAACGCCCAGAGCTGGGTCCATCTGAAGCCAGGAGCCAGGAGGTTCCTCTGGGTCTCCCACGCAGGTGCAGGGGCCCAAGGACTTGGGCCATCTTCTACTGCTTTCCCAGGCCATAGCAGAGAGCTGGATCGTAAGTGGAGCAGCCAGGACTCCAACCAGCGCCCATATGATATACTGACACTGTAGGCCAGGGCATTAACCCGCTGTGCCACAGCCCTGGCCAGAATGGTATATTTTTTAATGGTGAACATGGTTTGGTCAAAAATGCTGCTGCCATGGACAAAGCTCTCTGCACCTTACCTCAGCTGAATCAAGGAGGCAGCTATCTTCAAATATCCCCTCACACCCTCTTCAAAGAATCGTCTCTTTCTTAGCTCTAAATAATTCTTTTGAAGTGATTCCTTGTGATTTTTCCTGCGGGGGTTGGCGAGGCAGAGACTGAGAGGTTTTATTGAAGCAAGATGTGGTTCTGTTTCCAGAGGATTATTTCATCTTCCTGCTTGCTCACAGACGCAGGTGCCAGGGCAGAGTCCGCGTCCTCCCAGTAGCAAACTGCTAAATGCCCAGCTTGCTGGGATCACTTTTGACTGGAGTCAGAAATCATCTCGCTTTGGCGATCTTCCTCCTCTAATGCCTGCTACAGGAAGGTAGCTTTGTCCTCTGAGAAACTAACGCAGACTTCTCTGAGTACATTATTTTTTTAAGATTTATTTATTTATTTGAAAGGCAGACTTATAGAGTGGCGGCAGAGAGAGAGAGAGAGAGAGAGAGAGAGAAAGAGAGAGAAAGGAGAGAAGTCGTCCATCCGCTGGTTCACTCCCCAGTTGGCCTCAACAGGTGGAGCTGGGCCAACCTGAAGCCAGGAGCCAGGAGCTTTTACCGAGTCTCCCATGTGAATGCAGGGGCCCAAGGACTTGGGCCATCTTCTACTGCTATCCCAGGCCACAGCAGAGAGCTGGGTCAGAAGTGGAGCAGCTGGGACTCAAACCAGCCCCCAAGTGGGATGCTGCACTGCAAGCCGGGGCTTTAACGCACTGTGCCACAGCGCCAGCCCCTCTGAGTACATTTTAAGACATAACATGGCCCCAATTCCAGATTGTGTAAATATTTCCCAAAATAAATCTCACAAAAACATTTATAGTTCATTACTCAAAATTAGAGCCCTGACGGCCATTGTATTAGTTATCATTGATCTTAGTTCAATGCATTCATTCAAAACCTATTCCCTGGGGCTGGCGCTGTGGTACAGCAGGGTAAGCCACAACCTGCAGTGCCAGTATCCCATATGGGCACCGGCTCGCATCCCAGCTGCTCCACTTCCAATCCAGCTGTCTGCTAATGCACCTGGGAAAGTAGCAGAAGACGGGCCAAGTCCTTGGGCCCCTGAACCCCTGTGAGACCAGGAAGAAGCTCCTGGCTCCTGGCTTTGGCCTGGCCCAGCCTTAGCCATTGCAGCCATTTGGGAAGCAAACCAGTGGATGGAAGATTTCTCTCCCCCTTTCTCTCTGTAAATCTACCTTTCAAATAAATAAATAAAGCTTTAAAAAATATATTCCTTGAGCACATTTCCTCTGCCATTAAGGACAAATGGAGAACCTGATAGATGTGACTTTCCCTGTGTGAGGTATAATAAACACATAAATAATAGCAAATGGTGATTTCTTCTTAAAGACAAATAGCTGTGTCCCTAGGGCAGAGAATGGCGTGACCAGCCAGCTTCTTTCTGAGGAGGTGGTTTTCATGCTGAGCTGAGTGATAAATGATAAGAAAAAAAGACAGTAACCACCAAGAAAATAGAGATAAGTGTTTCCGACAGGAAAACCAGTGAGTGCAAAGGCCCTGGGGCAGGACAGAGCTTTATGCATTTCGAAGATTGAGGAACTGCTCTGTGACCGGTGCAGAGTGAGAGAGCAGGAGACGGTCATAGGATGAGGTCGTAAAGTTAAATGAAGCCAGAACAGGCCGAACATTGTGAACGCTTTTCTCTAGGGCACCGGAACATGGCTGATGGGATGGAAGTGGGGAAGTGACATCATTTGCCTTTCAATGATTGCTTTGTGGGGAAAGGGTGGGAACGGGCAGGAGAGGAAGCAGGGAAGTTAGGAAGCTGCTCCATCAACCACAAGGGAGGCGGCCGTGGCTTTGACCCGGATGGCTGGGGTGGAGATGAAGGGGGAGACGATCAGACCAGATAGATGTGGGAGGCTGCCCGATAGGACTTGCTGTCGGATTAGGGGGAGAGGGACAGAAGTGCCAGGAGTCCAGGACCGCCCCGGGACTGAGCGCTTTCTCACCAGCTGCCTGGCATCGTCTCCTACTGAGACGGGAAGGGGCAGTCAGGTTTGGAACGAGGAAGGGGCCTCAAGGAATGTGTTTCCACATCTTCATTTTAAATGCCTGCGAGACATCTAACAGTGGAAATGTTTTTTTTGTTTTTGGCTTTTATTGGTTATTTATTTTCATCTGCTTGAAAGGCAGAAAGAGAGAGAGAGAATCTTCCATCTGCTGGTCTAGACCCCAAATGCCCGGAACTGCCAGGGTCGGGCCAGGCTAAAACCAGGAGCCCAGAGCTCCATCCTGGTCTCCCACGTGGGTGGCAGGGCCCAGGCTCTCGTGGCACCTTCTGCTGCCTCCCGGGATGCATTAGCAGGAAGCTGCATCGGAACAGGAGCAGCTGGGATTCAAATTGGCCTTCGGATATGGGATGCAGGTGTCACAAACAGCTGCCCCACGCTACCTGGCCTAAGTGGCAATGTTGCCAAATGAAACCATCTGAAGGGCAAATGTAGAGAGTAGCAGAGGGCCTGGGATCAGGCCTTGAGGAAGTCCAACATGTGGGAGACGGCAGAACGCAAGACTTAAGTGGAGGAGACAAGAGCAAGACAGGGCTGGAGCGGCATCTGCCTCTGAGAGAGGCTCAGGCGCTCACGAGAGAAGTGTGCTGCTGAAGGAGAGGCCAAAGCCAAGGATGCCTCAAGGAGTTCATGGAAAAGGAAATCACAAGACAAGTTTATTTTGATGCAAAGAATGTTGAAATCCATTCATAGGTCTTCAAAAAGCCCAAGGGAAATGAGCACAGTATGCATGCATTTTTACAAAGTTTTTGCACCAAGATAAACTTATCTTTGAACTCCATCTCCCGTGAACTTTTTGGAGTGCCCCTGTTTGTCCAGTAGAGCGCCTACAAGACAAAACAAACCCTGGAGCTGGTGGTAGGGAGGGCACGGGTGATCTGAGCTAGGGCCTCAGCGCAAGGCAGGGACATGGATGGCGGAGGAAGTACACACCGCTTGGCACACAGCTCTTTCGAGTGCTTTTCTTTAGTGCCAACCAGGGAGCGTGCAGGGCACAGCCCCACACCATGGAGAAAGATGTTAATTTTCCCCAGTTGGCTGCTCTCAACCTCAGCCCGGACGCCTTGTCTGACTAGCTGGCATTTCCTCCGCCTCCACTCCAGCGCTGCCCTCCTCCCATAGTCTGGGTGAGGGTAGAGGAGGGAGGGAAGAACTTGCTCTTGACCTCTGTGGTGGACATTGTTAACCGGGCTCCCAGGATTGCCCTCATCCTCTTATCCTGCTGAGAATTCCAAGCCCTTGCTCCACACCCCTTTCTGAGACCAAGAGACCTTAACTATTCTTTTCTTCTCAAAGTGTTCAGGACCAGTTTGTTTGGTTTTTTGTTTGTTTGTTTGTTTGTTTTTGCTTAGCCAGCAATGACATGGGCCATAAAAGTCTGAGAAATATGAGAGTCATAAATTAAGGAGAATTTTTAAGAATGCAACTGTTGGGGCCAGCGCTGTGGCATAGTGGGTAAAGGCGCCACCTGTAGTGCCAGTATTCCATATGAGTTCCAGTTCAAGTCCCGGCTGTTCTACTTCCGATCCAGCTCTCTGCTATGGTCTGGGAAAGCAGTGGAGGATGGCCCAAGTCCTTGGGTCCCTGCACCTGCATGGGAGGCCCGGAAGAAGCTTCTGACTCCTGGCTTCGGATCAGCACAGCTCCAGCCGTTGTGGCCATCTGGGGAGTGAACCAGTGGATGGAAGACCTCTCTCTCTGTCTCTCCCTCTCTCTGTAACTCTGCCTTTCAAATAAATAAAATAAATCTTAAAAAAAGGATACAACTGTTGTCTTGGTGTTTGATTTTTGCAGATTTTATTTTGTAAAACTGACCAGGTTACGGGAAAAGGCTAAGGGACAAATGGTGACTTTCCACAGCGGAGCAGTGTTTTACAGAGATTCCATAGCTTGCATCTGAAGTCGTAGGGGGCTTTATTTTGTTTATTTTATTTATTTAATTTTTTTTGACAGGCAGGAGTGGACAGTGAGAGAGAGAGACAGAGAGAAAGGTCTTCCTTTGCCGTTGGTTCACCCTCCAATGGCCGCCGCGGCCGGTGCGCTGCAACCAGTGCACCGCGCCTATCCGATGGCAGGAGCCAGGTACTTCTCCTGGTCTCCCATGGGGTGCAGGGCCCAAGCACTTGGGCCATCCTCCACTGCACTCCCTGGCCACAGCAGAGAGCTGGCCTGGAAGAGGGGCAACCGGGACTAGAACCCGGTGTGCCGGCGCCGCAAGGCGGAGGATTAGCCTAGTGAGCCGCGGCGCCGGCCAGGGGGCTTTATTTTGTACCTGGCCTCTGTCAGGCCCTGGGAGGGAGGATGTGTGACAAACGTAGGAAAAGGAATTTCATTAAGCGAAGGATGCTGGCCCTGAAGATCTTGTCCTTACACTCCTGAAAATGGGTAGGCGCTGGAGATGAGGACCCAGAGGAGGTGCACCCAGTGAAGCAAGTTGTAGCAAATGAAAGTGCTTCTCGTGTCCCCAGCACTTCAACTCTGCTTTGCAGGGCGGCCGTCTGTTCTGTCTCCAGCAAAGCCTGGAAGCCTCAGGCCAGCATCAGGCGGCTGAGGACCGCTCACTGCGGAGGAGACGTTTGCAGGAGTGCAGCATCCACCCCGCCCCGCGCTCTCGCCCCGTCTTCCGCGCCCTGTCACCCGCAATGGAAAAGGCAGGATCGGGGTTAACGCAGGATCCGGTTAGTGCTGTTTCCTTTCCCACAGAGGCTCCCCTGCCTCCCAGCAAGCTCAAGCTCCCATCCCCCACCCCTCCTGGAAGTTATAACCTCAGGCAGGCAGGCCTGTCCAGGCAGACCCAGGACAACCCCTGCCCAGATCTCTAAGAGCCCTTGGGAGAAGCTCCCACCCATTTTCCTACGGGGTAAAAACCGTGTCTGTTTTGTTCGTTGTGTGTTGCTAGTGCCTGGCACCCCGTCGGTGCTCACCGGCATCGCGGGAATGGATAAATGAGAGAAGTGTTCCAAGAAGAAATGCCCAATAGGAAACATCTGTCTCTCTGCTGTATTCACCTGGGGAGAAGTTTCTCCTGCTTCCGTATCTGCTCCTTGGGTGCTGGTGGGAGTGGGGGTGGGGCGAGATCAAAGCTGAGACATGATCTTTGCTGGATGGGAGCCTGGCAAGAGTGTGATGCTGGTGACACCTTGGGTGGCGTGGCTGCCCTCTCAGGGGTCTGCCGCTGCCTCCGGATCCCCCCCCCCCTTCCTCCTTTTCCCCTCATCTCCTTAGCTTCCTCAACCCTATTCTCCTAGAACCCAGGGATCAGCAGTCAACTCAGCTGCCTAAAATGTAGTTCATGAGGCTGGAACCCACTGAGAATTATGTGAATTTTGGTAGTAGGTTCCGAGGACCAACCCTAAGGTGTAATACTGAATGGGAAAGTGTAAGAAGGCAGTTCTGTACCCTGGCCATTCAGAAGACAGTCACTGTCCACTGGCCACTTTGATGGGCCGCAGTGGAGGACCGCGTTCTGCAGCAGCATTGTCTGAATCACCGACCTCCCTCTCCTGCTACCGTCCATCTGTCTGCTCCATGCCCTCCTTCACTGAAGGCCAGAGAACCACACGTCAGTTCTCCAACAGTTTACACACTCAAGGGGGAGAGAAACAGCTCGGATCAAAGGAGGCACATTCCAGAAGGGGGAGCCCCACACGGGCCAGGAGCTTCTGGCCAGCCTTCCCGGGGAAGGAGGATTAAGAGCGGAGAGCAGAGAGAGGGTTCAGCGGCAGAGGCAGCTCAGAAGGCAGAACACAGCGGCTGGGTTTCCAACCAGCGTGGACAATTAGTTGGAGGGAGAAGCAAAACCCATACCACTGGGGCCGGCGCTGTGGCAGGAAGCTCCTGCCCAGCAGGAAGGTTCAGCTCACCCACAGTATCATCCCCAAGTCAATGGCACCGGGCATATGTAGGCTCCCTGCCCCGAGAGATTGTAGTAACGCGGCCACACGCAGGTGGGGGAGATCCGCTGCTGTGCCTGGGGTTACGCTCTGCTCAGGGATGGGAGTAGCAGAACCACCCGCAGCCAGGATGACGCTGAGACCCAGCCCTGGTATAAATGAGATCGGCCTTTTGCGAAGGGCACTCTGGCTGCTGGCAAGAGAACTGGATGCTAGCAATCAGAGCAGAGCTGTGAGACAGACAGGAAGCTGTTCCAGGGCCCAGGCAAAAAGCGACAGCAGCTTGAGCTAAGATGACGATGACACTGGAGATGAGACAAGGACTGGATTACAAGATTGGCTGAGATACAATCGTGGGATTTAATGGAGCGGGACCTGCAGCTGCAAGGAGCAAGCCCTTCCATGTTGAATGGTAGACGGGCAAGAGGCCATGCCAAAACACAAGGCACCTTCCAAGCCTCGGAAGGAGAAGACCTAAATGTGCCACAGGAGGCCAAAGACAGTGGGGCAGGGAATCACACTGTACCCTGGTGAAGACGCGGTGTGGACTCACTATCTACCTGAGGAGTCAGCAATGGCTCCTACATTTCCGGCTTGTGCAGCTGCATAGATTACAGCAACTTTCACTGGGGAAGTGACTGCAAGGAGTGGAACAGGCTTGGCCTTGGTTATTTGGGCTTGGGACGTCCTCGAATTCCAAGGTTGCAGGAACAACAGATGAGTCTGGCTTGGAGGTGTAGACTGGGGAGCTGTAGCAAAGGCTACCAGCTGTCTCCTAATGTCTGCCTAATTGTTGCTCCCCGTCTTCGTGGAGGAACGACACAGGACCCTGCGCTGTTCTTTTGTCTGCTCGGCCCTCCCCGGGTTTGCTGCTGGTTCTTCCCGGGTTGGCTACCGTCCCTTCCACCTCCGTGGAAGGGCGGTTCCCCCTGCCACTTTCCCCACTGTGGGGAGCAACTGGGAGCAACTCGGACTAGACTAAGTTACTGGAATTAAGACTTATTCTATGCATCTGCTCTCCCACAATATGGCGCTGGGAGAGGAGGAAACAGCTTCTACACAGCTGCCTCCAGTTCAACCAATAAACAGCAGGACCTGCTCCTGATTGGAGGAGAGCAGCATACTCAGCGTGTGGGTAGCAGAGTTGGGATTGGTGGAAGAGGACTATAAAGGAGGAGAGAGACAACATGCACCAGGAACATCTATCTGAAGGAACACCTGTGCAGCCCCCGAGAGAGCCTGCCGGCGGTGTGCCGCTCCCCCGCGGCAGGGGGAACCAGCAGGAAGAACCAGCAGCAAACCCGGGGAGGGCCGAGCAGACAAAAGAACAGCGCAGGGTCCTGTGTCGTTCCTCCACGAAGAGGGGGAGCGACACCCCACTTCCGCGGGGGAGCGGCACACCGCCAGCCGGCTCTCTCGGGGGCTGCTCAGGTGTTCCTTCAGATAGATGTTCCCGGTGAATGTTGTCGCTCTCCTCCTTTATAGTCCTCTTCCACCAATCCCAACTCTGCTACCCACACGCCGAGCACGCTGCTCTCCTCCAATCAGGAGCAGGTCCTACAGTTTATTGGTTGAACTGGAGGCAGCTGTGTAGAAGCTGTTTCCTCCTCTCCCAGCGCCATATTGTGGGAGAGCAGATGCATAGAATAAGTCTTAATTCGAGTAACAGTCTAGTCTGAGTTGCTCCCCACACTAATTGCCCTTCTTTGTTAGTGTTAGACACATAATTTTTAGCTGGCCCATCATGTCTCCCCTTAAGCTCAGGTGACCACTCAACTAAATTTCAATCAATGAACTATAGGTATCTTGTATGACTTCCTTAAAGTTTCCTAAAAGAAAGCATGTATCCAATCTCCTGCCTTGATCTTTCCTGCTGGTAGAAATGTAGTTTTGATGACTGGAGCCCAAGAAGTCACGTGGGGTCATCACAATGGCAGACGATGCTGACAGTTACAGAGAGACAGACAGAAGGAGCCCTGTTCTCTGGTCATCCTAAGCCGCCACACCTGTCCAGGATTGTCAGTGTCTGTATAAGATACATGTTTTTATAGAATTTGAGATAGTGGTTTTAGGGTTTTCCAATCTCTGCAAATATAATCCTTACTATTGCAAGAACCACAGGAACAGAGAAATACTGCAACCCATTGAGTTTAGAGTAAGGTTTCTAAGAAAGGAGTATGAGGTAAGGGGCAAGGAGGGAGGTGAGGGTAGGACTGGACTTTGAGGAGCCTAGTGTGTGATGACTACATAGAGAAGACACATTTACCAAGGGACAGACTGTAGATAGAGTGGTGGGAGAAAAGCCAGAATGGGACGGTGTGGACATGAGGGGAACGGTGTGTGTCCAGGAGGAGGGGACAAAGATGAGAGCCATGCTGACAACTCGAGTTAGATACCAGCCGAGAACAAGAGTGTGACAGGGACATGAGCGTGCTGTGATTTCTGAACTCCAGAAAGAGTGCTTTGGAAGATTTAGGGAGGAGAAAAAGCTCATTAGTAGCCATTAATGCATAATTCCTAACAATTTTCTTAAGATTCTTATGTCGTCTCTATGCTGAGCATTATCCAAGATTTGTTGGGAATGCTGCTTGGTTCTAGCCCACAGTGGCTGAGACCCGAGCTGAGAGGGGAAGACGCGAGCACCACTTTCTCTTTACACTTCAAGTTCCCTGGGGAGGTGCCATGGTGTAGGGGGTAAAGCCGCTACCAGCGGCACCTGCATCCCATACGGGCACCAGTCTGAGTCCTGGGCACCGGTTTGAATCCCAGCTGCTCCAGTTCCCATCCAGCTCTCTGCCATGGCCTGGGAAAGCGGCAGAAAATGGCCCAAGGCCTTGGGTCCCTGCACTCGCATGGGAGACCGGGAAGAAGCTCCTGGCTTCAGCCTGACCCAGCCCCAGCCATTGCATCCACTTGAGGAGTGAAGCAGTAGATGGAAGATCTCTCTCTCTCTCTCTCTCTCTCTCTCTCTCTTAACTCTGCTCTTGAAATAGATGAATAGATCTTTTAAAATAAATAAAAAGTAAAAAACCTCAAGTTTTCCTCTCTGTTTCCACAGCTACTGTTTTCCTCCAGGTCTTCCAAGAATCCCTCCAAGTCTTTGGACGATCGCGTCTCCCTTCCCCGCATAGCTCTCATTTTTCGGATGAAAAACCTGACGACCTCATTCTCTTGCTCAGAATTCTTCTAGAAGATGCCATGTTCTGTGTTATGAAGTTCAAAGGCATCGCAACCTTTCAGGCTGTAACCCTGAACCTTTTCTCCAGGCTCCCGTCTTGGCGTTAGTCCTGCAAATCATCGCACTGTCAGTCCCAGGCCACACCTAACTGCAGTCATGTGAAAGACCCAGAGAGTAACACACAGCTGTGACCCATCAGCCCACAAAACAACGGGAGGCAATAAAATACGGTTCTTTTTAAGACACTAAGGTTTTGTGGCTGGGTCTTCCATGTGGGCGGCAGGGAACTAGGGCAGAAGTGGAGGTGACAGGCAGTATCTCAGGCACTCCGATGTGGGTTGTGAGCGTAGAGAGGCCACTTAATCTGCTGTGCCACAGTGCCTGCCCCAACACACTGTTTGTTTTTAAGACTTATCTATTTATTTGAGAAGCAGAGCTACAGAGAAAGACCGGTAGAGACACAGAGAGAGAGGTCCTCCACTCACAGGTTCACCCCCCAGATAACCACAATGGCCAGAGCTGGGCTGATGCAAAGCTAGGAGCCAGGAGTCTCCTTTGGGTCTCCCACCCAGGTGCAAGGGCTGAAGCACCTGGACCATCCTCCACTGCTTTCCCAGACACATCAGCAGGGAGCTGGATCAGAAATGGAGCAGCCGGGACTCCAGCTGGCTCCCACATGGAATGCTGGCACTGCAGGCGGAGGCCCAATCTACTATGCCACATCACTGCCCCTCCAACTCATTGTTTTTATGCAATAAGTTGGGAAGTGTTTTATTAGATTCTCAATACTTTTTGTTGAATTTGTGACTGAATTCTGTATAATTAATAATTCTTTTTTTTTTTTGGCTTTTTTAAAGATTTATTTTATTTATTTTAAAGACAGAGTTACAGAGAGAGGTAAAGACAGAGGCAGAGAGGTCTTCCATCCACTGGTTCACTCCCCAAATGGCCACAACGGCTGGAGCTGCGCTGATCCAAAGCCAGGAGCCAGGAGCTTCTTCCGGGTCTCCCACACGGGTGCAGGGGCCCAAGGACTTGGGTCATTTTCTACTGCTTTCCCAGGCCATAGCAGAGAGCTGGATCAGAAGTGGAGCTGGCTGGCACTGCGGTTCACTAGGTTAATCCTCCGCCTGCGGTGCCGGCACCCCAGGTTCTAGTCCCAGTCAGGGTGCCATATTCGGTCTCAGTTGCTCCTCTTCCAGTCCAGCTCCCTGCTGTGGCCCAGGAAGGCAGTGGAGGATGGCCCAGGTCCTTGGGCCCTGCACCCGCATGGGAGACCAGGAGGAAGCACCCGGCTCCTTGCTTCAGATTGGCGCAGTGCGCCGGCCGTAGCAGCCATTTGGGGGGTGAACCAACAGAAGGAAGACCTTTCTCTCTGTCTCTCTCTCTCACTGTCTAACTCTGCCTGTCAAATAAATAAATAAATAGAAGTGGAGCAGCAGGGACTTGAACCAATGCCCATATGGGATGCCGGCACTTCAGGCCAGGGCTTTAACCTGCTGCGCCACAGTGCCAGCCCCAATAATTCATTTTTTAAAAATAAAACTTTAAAAAAATGTTTTATGCCTTGAAAGAGAAAGAAAGAGATATCTTCCATCTCCTGGTTCATTTGTGCAAATACCCATCACAGCCAGGGCTGGGTCAAGTTGAAGCCAGGAGCCAGAACTCCACCTCAGTGTTCCACGTGGGTGGCAGGGAGACATGCACTGAGCCCTCATCTGTCACCTCCCAGGCTGTGCATAATTAGGCAGATGGAGGAGAAGCGGAGCAGGGACTTGAATCCAGGCCTCCCAAGAGGGTTCTCATCCATTACACCAAACACCCACCCACTAGCTCGGGATTCTTACAGTGAAAACTAAACAAGAAGGAGAGCTTTAGCATAGGCCAGCTTGCAGGGTTCTGGGTTTTTGACGCTCTGGGTTTCACATCATAGAGGAACTACTCTTAAAGGCTTAAGTTAGGGGATGGCAACCTTTTTCAAGGAAGTACCAGATAGGAAATATTTCAGCTTGGCTTCTCTTGAAACTGCGTCACTCTACCACTACAGCACATAGTCAGCTATAGCCAGGACAGAAACAGGTGCACATGGCTGTGTCCAATAAAGCTACCTAGAAAATTACACAGGCAGCAGGCACATTTGGCCTATGGGTCATAGTTTGCTGACTCCTGGCTTAAACAATGAAGGGACAGAACATAGGAGTGGTTAACTCGGTGGACAAACATTATCAGCATGAACATGAGTTATTTCCACTCTTTGCTTGGTCATCCTCAATTTTGTGGGTTTTATCCTCAGAATAGGTCCCTCATGGCTATGAAATGGCTGCTGCAGCTCCAATCATCACATCAATTCACCATGTCCCATTTAAGGAGAGGGAAGATTACTTCTCTGTACCCTTTTTAAGAACTATGACATCTTTCCAAGAGACCTCCAGCAGATTTCTCACACCTTATGGGACAGAAGTGCATCTCATGCTTATTCATGTAACCAGGTGCTAAATGACTGGCATAATCTTAGACTACCCAAACTTCTCCCCCGCCCCCAGAAGCTTCACTCAAAACAGAAGCAAGATGGGGGTTCCATTTGCAAGGATAGAAAACTGCTGGGTAAGTGGGTGACAGGGGAAAAGATGGAGGAGTTGAGATATGGGTTTGGGGCAGAATGGGACTGGATGTGGTCTCGAGCTCACAGCAACGGAGGATGGAAGAGCTCAGTACGGTGCCTCAACTGCGTTTTTAAAAATCCCCCAGTCTTTTCGAGGGAATGAGAGTCAGGTTAGGACGCAAGATGCTGCAGAAACCCTGCTGGGGTATGCGATGGTCTTGCCCCAACGTGTGCCCTGGCCACCCGGAGACTCCAAAGGCCCAGGCCAGCACCCCGGGGAGACCCACAGCTCCATCCGGGGGTGATGGGAGACTGAGGCTCTGCAGCCGTCCCCACTTGGTCTTGAGGGTCTTTCTCTCCTTGCAGAGCCACCCCCCCCCCCCCCCCCGATGCCTGCTGAGCACAAAGCAGCTGCGGAATCTGCAGTAAAGGCTTCCAGTGTTGACTGAGGAGCAGGCGCATGGGGACTTGCATGCAAATACCACAGGGCAGCTGCCCGCGCAGGTGGAGCGGGGAGCTGGGGGCCAACCCCAGGTGTGCAGCCAGTGACGCCTCCTCGTGCACTGCTTGAGGTCATCTTCTCCCAGGGGACCTTCCTAAGCCCCAACCGTAGGGGATGCTGCCACGGCTGTTGGTCACCCCCTCCTCCCCGCCCTGTTTGGCAACTGCTTGTCTCTTAGCCCCTGCTAAGTTGTGACTTCCTTTTTTTTTTTTTTTTTTTTTTTTGCATCACCAGTGGCTACCACCATCATGGACCATGGAGTTGGGCTTCATGGTTGCAGGGCTGGGGGAGGAGTCAGCTGCCCCAGTCGGCCTGGGCAGCTGCCACTGTGGGCCCTGTTCCTGCTGAGCAGTGACCGGAAGCTCACAAATGTGCGCCCCTGCACCAGCATCCAGCAAATGGAGACATCCAGGCTGCTGGCTTCTCCCTTAGGCGCTGCCCAGACAGGTAGGAGCACCGTGGGTACAGGGCTTTGGGGACGAGGCACCATCGCTTTACCTCTTCATTTCCCCCATGCTCCTTGTCCTGCAGGGATGTCACTTGTCCTCAGCACCTGCTCTGTGGCCCCTGGGACTGCCCCTGCTGCGGCACCTGCCACCATGGTCGGGCTGTGTGTTTGACTGGCCCGTCTCCCTGCTCTGCGAGGATGGGGAGGCTCTCGGAATAGTTTGAGGGCTGGTCAGTGCTGCCCTGGTAGGGGCTATATGGAAAGACAGGTGCCACTGGGACATGGGATTGCCACCACAAGCCTCCGGCAAGGCGCTGACACGAAGCTGGCTCGCACCCCCCTCCCTCCTACCCTCCCTCCCACATGGTCTCTTGCCACTTGCTCGCTGCCTGCCATCCAACAAGTGGTACAGGGGCCCAAGGACTTGGGCCATCTTCTACTGTTTTCCCAGACCATAGCAGAGAGCTGGATCAGAAGAGGGGCAGCCGGGACTCGAACTGGCGCCCATACGGGATGCCTGTACTGTAGGCCAGGGCTTTAACCTGCTGCACCACAGCACCAGCGCCAGCTCCTGTTATTTTACTGCATGCAACACCTAGGACCCGAGTATCTCATTCAAGTCACAGTCCCAATTCCAAGGAGGGAGCTGAGTCTTGGCGAGGTAGGAGCCTTGTCAGGGCTGGCACAGCTGGCAGGCAGGGCTCCCTCCAGCAGAGCCCACTTGGCTCACCCAGCAATGCCTTCTTCACCGCTGGAGCATGTTGCTTGCCAAGACCCAGCCGATGCACTAACAGCCTCCGAGCATTTCCCTCGTGCACACGCCAGGTTGGGGCAGGGCATCTCCCGAAGGCAGTGAAGTGCATTCCGCACAGAGCAGGCTGTCACAGGGGTTGGGGAGCCCGCCCTGGGTGGACACAGCGCTCAGGTGGGTCCCAAGCCTTGGCGGCCTCACAGATCCACTCTGTTTTGTTCTGACCCCGCCCTCCCAGGAGCTGGGACCCCTGCAGCTGCGCTCATGGTCTCCTGGGTGGCACGTCCTGGATATGGCTCCAGACCAGAGTTACTGACCTTTTAACACAGCCAGGTACCATGCTGTTGCGGCCACTTTCTCATGCATCCAGGAAGGCAGCCCCTGTGATGACCTTGAATCTCAGAGCGGATGTGTTCAGTGAAGGCGGGAGCAATGGCCAAGACCTGGGAGAGGCCTGCGGCGGAAGGAAGCCCAGGGGCAGGTCATGACAGAGGGGCGCGGTGCACGCTGACTCTCTTGGGAACCTCCGGAGGGCACGGCTGGCGTAGGGCGAGATGGGAGCCGGGAATCAGGGAGAGATGTGGGGGGCCTGGGCTCCAGGGGGAGATGAGCTCTCCAGGGGAGACGGGATGGAGACAGAAGGTCACTCATTGGGAGAGAGGCTGGCAGGGACTCACCTCCATCAGCAATCCGCAGCTCAGCCCGGGGAAGGCGGGCCTTTCCCACCAGACACAGAATTCACAAGGTCTCTTCTCTCCTTCGAAGAGTGCAGCTCAGTTCAGAGCACGCCTCAGAGGAACGGCGGGAGGGACAATGTTCCCTGGGAACCTCTGCTGCCTGCTTCCCCTGCCCGGCCTCGGTTCTCGTGGGGTTTCATTGTCTTGAGAGCCGTGAAACAGAATTTAAAAAGTGACACACAAAGGCACTTCCAGAAGTTCCTGGAAGGAAGGGATCTCCAGCCTGTGGTCAAGATGTGTGAGTTGGGGCTGGTGCTGTGGTGGAGTGGGTAAAGCTGCCGCCGGCGTTGCCAGCATCCCATATGGGTGCAGGTTCGAGTCCCAGCTGCTCCACTTCCCATCCTGCTCTCTGCTACAGCCTGGGAAAGCAGTAGAAGATGGCCCAAGTCCTTGGGTCCCTGTACCTATGTGAAAGAATCTGGAAGAAGCTCCTGGTTCCTGGCTTCGGATCGGTGCAGCTCCAGCTAGTGCGGCCAATTGGGGAGTGAAGCAGCGGATGGAAGACCTCTCTCTCTCTCTCTCTCTCTCTCTCTGCCTCTCCTTTCTCTCTGTGTAACTCTGACTTTCAAATAAATAAATAAATAAATAAATAAATCTTTTAAAAAACCTTAACTGTCCTGGAACATTCAAATTATATATTGTATATATATTTTATAATTAAAATGTAATTAATTTTCTTTTTAATCACTTTATAGTTGTCCAAACAAAATTTCCCCAAATACTTCAATAGCGCTTGAAAAATCGTGAACCATGTGACACATGAAGCAGGAGTTGAGTTCCCTCACAGAGGGCCCAGTGGCGGCATCCGCCTACCCTACAGAACCTGGTGGGTAAGGACGGAGCCGTCCCCATGATGCGTGCCGAGAGCGTGGGCACCAGGCGCAGCCGGTCCCCACAGGATGCAGGAGAACTGGCCTGGGTGACCAAGAGCGTAGGACAAACCTGACCGCAGGGAATTCCAACTCAAGGGTCAGCCGCCCCTGCCCTGGGCTGTGCCTTTGGGCAGGAAGACGAGGGGAGTGGCCCCCCAGGCCTGGCCCCACATCAGACAGGAGTGTCCCCCACTCCTCACCCTCTGCCTGTCCACCACCTGAAACAATCCAGCCCTTCTGTTGAGTGCTTTGGCTTCCAGTAATGGTGCCATCCCTGAACTTGGGGATGCAGTCTCTCCTCTCTCTCCTCTCTCTCTCTCCCTCTCTCTCTCTCTCTCCCTCTGCCATATCTAAGTGTCCACATGTCCAAGGGAACTTCAAAAAGCTCACAGCAAATGGAAGTAAAAGATAAACTCATTCTGGTGAAAAAAATTGAAATCCATAGCTTTTTATTCATAATATGCCTTTTCCATGAACTTTTAGAAGGTCAAACACAGACACACTCACCCACCTTGTGCTACCTCATACATGACTTAAAGGCAAATGAGGCCCCATGGTGATTATCACAGAGCTGGCCTTATGGGACAAGCGGCCCCAATGCTCATTTGTGTGGGGTCCATGCTGAGTCATGGGACTGCCCCTTTGGGTATCCACGACTCACGTTCAACCTCTTCCCACAGGCTAGTACGTACACAGGGCTGGCTGACAAGGGACGTCAACTACCAGCTTTGAGAAGCCGCACCCCGGAAATGATATTCTCCAGAAAAAGGCACAACAAACGCTTCTGGCAGCCACATCTTGAGCAGTGGTTAGGATGGCGAATGTCTGAAAGGATATTGCACGGTGAGATTAGGTGCTGAATATTTAACATGATGCATACTAGAAATGGGCTTGAATGAAGATGATCAAGGCGTTTAAGACATGTGAGTCAACCAGAACATCGATAGCCTGGATTTAAAAGGCCGATGCTCAGGCTCAATGCATAAACAGCCCCCTGTGTCCAGCTTTGGAAGAGCCCTTGTGTCTGACATTGACCGTGGAAGCAACGGAGCCTGCCTCAGAGTGTTGTTGTGTGTGCCTTTGGATCTACACACAGGAGCTAGGATACCAGCAACCTCACCAAACAGATAATATGATGTGATATGTGTGCTCTTTTGTTAATAAATAGCTAGTTTCTTTTAAAACAAATGTGTCAGGATTTGAAGTGACATTTGCTTGCAATAAAACTTGATAGCAGGGCCGGCATTGCGGCATAGCGGATAAAGTACTACCTGTGATGCTGGCATCTCATAGGGGCTCCAGTTCCGATCCAGCTCCTGCTAATGTGCCTGGGAGAGCAGCAGAGGATGACCCAAGTTCTTGGGCCCCTGCACCCCTGTGGAAGACCTAGAAGAAGCTCCTGGCTTCTGGCTTCAGCCTGACCCAGCCCCAGGGAATTAGGGCCATTTGGGAAGTGAATCAGCAAACGACAGATGTCTCTCTCTGTCTCTCCTGCCCTCTCTCTCTAAGTCTGTCTTTCAAATAAAGAAAATAAATCATTGTCACGAAAACCTGATAGCAAGGTTAGAGGGAGTTCTAAGTTTTGCCCATCAACATCTACCCAAAAATACCTTGTCTTAGCTCATTTTCTGCTAACATGACAGAATGCCGGAGTCTGGGTAATTTATAAAGAACAGAGGTTATTTATTACAGTTCTGCAGCCTGGGAAGTCCAGGAAGATGGGGCCAGCACCTGGCGAGGGCCTCCCCGGGAAGGTGGGAGGAAAAACAAGCGCCCGCCAAAGAGGAGGCACGAGGGGGGAATCCGCTTCTACGATCACCCCCGCCCCTTGCAAGAGCTGCCCCACCCCTGTGATCTTGACAGTCATCCGCTCCCAGGGTCTCTGCTCCCCCCGCCCAGCCACCTCTCCTTAGGCTCCACCTCCCAGCAGCACCGCTTCCAGCAGGTGAACTTGGAGAATGCACCCAGAGCATACCAGCCCCAGAGCTGTGCCTGACCAGCAGGTGGCCCGGTACTGGTTTCTGTGAACCCCCCCGGGGCGATGCTTCAGTGTTCAAACTCCGCCGTGGTAGAAAGGAATTCCATGTTCAAGTTCCCATCCGAGCGAGCCCGGCACTAGGGTCCCTGTAAATACAGCAGAGCGCTGCCATGAACACAACTCTTTGGGGCCCAGTTGCCACCCATTGGGTGCTCCGGGAAATCTCCCCTTAAGGATTAGCTCCCCAAGTAGCCAACAGCTCTTCCCAATGGAAGACCTGAACGGGTCCTCCCTGTTCCTGTCCCGCACAATGACAAAGAGCAAGGTTCCAGAGCCTGAAACATTTACCAGGTACCTAATAAGCACGAGGCAATTACATTTGTATTTTCTCATTGATGTCTTGAGAGAGCCCGTGAGATCCTTAACATTGTGACCATTTCGCAGATGAGGAAAACTGAGGACTTCACTGACTGTCCAAGAACGAGGTGGAGAGCCAAGACTCCAAGCTGGTCTTTGACTCTCGCAGTTCCTATCTCAGAGGCTGCTCGTTTTTCCCCAAAAGCCTCCTTCCGCCCTCTCACCTCTCTGTAGTGACGCCGAGATTTCTAGACTGCTCTCAGTCACGGGAACCCAGAGCCAGCCAGAGGCCCGAGGCCCGAGGCCCGAGGCCCGAGGCGAGGACCTGAGGCCACTCCTTGAATGCTTGCAATCCTGCGCCCAGGATGAGCAAGGCCGACTGGTGCTTTATTCCTGGACAGAACTGCGGGGGCGGCCAGGGAGGGCCACCAGCGTGGGCAGATGGCGCTGGCGCAGTGGCTTCCGCCCCGTGGCAGCTTGCGGTCGGCACTTCCGCCCATTAGTCACACTGAATGTGCCTCTCGCTCGGCAAACACTCACACGTGCTGTCTCCTGGATCAGATGTTGGACCGGCCGTCTGGACGGCTGGACTCCGGTCACGGCTCGGCGGCTGGCTCCGTCCTGGGAGCTCGCCCCCTCCCACCCCGCCCTCCTCCCAGTCTCAAACCCTCGGGCTAGAAAGGCACAGAGGTGGACAGAAGCATGCAGAGCTGGGTCCTGTGGCTCTGGTTGTCGCTGGGGCTCCGTCTGCAGCCTTGGATTTGGGTGGCAGCTGTTTAATCAGGGCATAGAGCAGCCCATTTTGTGAAATGCATCTCTGAGGTTTTGTGCATCACCCATCTTCTGCCATCACAGATGAGCGGAGGACAGAAGGCAGGAAGGATGGCTGCCTCCCCCAAGAGTAACTCAGCTGCGTCAGGGAGCAAGACACCAGGAGATCAGAGCCCCTGGGCTCCGGAGACGCTGCTTCCGGCCGCGTGTAAGGCGGGGTGGCCGAGGGCCCTGGGCTGGGCTTGGACGATGCGAGAGAGCCTCTGAGGGGGCCCCTCGGGCTGCCTGAGTGGCCATCCTCACTTCAGCCCCGTGCAGGCAGTGGGGCAGGACCTTCTTCCTTCTTTGGCCTTTGCCGCTGTGGTCAGAAAACATGGTGGCCGCTGGCTCTGGTGGTGCTATGGAGCTGAGAGCCCTGGGCAGCAGGTGCGCCCTGCCTGAGATGTTTCTGGTCTCACCAAGAGTGCAGAGCCCAGTGCTCGGCCCCAAGACTGTGGGAAGAAACACCAACCATGATGATGCTCTCTAAACAAGCAGCTGAGGTCTTCAAGTTGCCTTATTAACCCAGACACAGATTTGGCATTGGAGGTGAGAGGTGTGAGCGGTGTGCTTATGATTTTCAGAGGCCTTGTGTCTGAGCCATCCCCTCTGACTTGTCAGACGTCAGCACTTGTCCACAATTCCTGCCCTTGCCCACTATGGCAGAGCAAAGCCCTGCCATTCTACGTGGGGATCACGTATAGTTAGAAATCAGCACTGTGTCTTTAAAAGAAAAGAGAAAGGCAAGGGCTGACGCAGGTCTTGTGAGAAGGCCAAAACCAGAAGCCCACTGATTGAGGAAGCAGACCTCGGTTCAAGTCCCGCTGCAGCCACAAGTAGTGAGACCCGGGCAGGTGGTTCAAGCCTTCAGGTCCCTGTGAATCCCAGGGCTTGGTGTGGAGCCGAGCGGCGCTCTCAGTTTTTAATGTGCGAGCAAATCATCAGGACGTCTGGTTGAAAGCCTCTAACCCAGGGACAGGCATTGGGTGCCACGGTAGTCACCCTGGGACTGCCGCACCGTCAGCGGAGCTCCTGTTTCGAATCTCAGCTACTCCATTCCCACCCCGCCTCCTGCTGATGCACACCCTGAGAGGCAGCAGCAGATGGCGGAAGTACTTGGGTTCCTCTGCCACCCACGGAGGACACCCAGAGGGAGCTCCTCGCTTCAGCCGGGCTCAGGCCTAGCAGTTGGTGGGAATTTGGGGAGTGAACCAGGGGCTGGAAGATCTCTCTGTATCTGTCTCTCTGTGTCTCCTTGCCTTTCAAGTAAAACAAAAACAAATTTTCGGAAAGGCGGTGACTCGGGAGGTCTGGGGTAGGGCCTGGGAGTCTGCATTTTGCACACACTCCCTGGAGATGTGGACGCTGCCACTCTGCAGACCCCCAGCCTCAGGAGTGAACAACCCGAGCTCTGCCTTCTGCAGGGTCTGCCCAAATGCCGCTCCCTCCCACCAGAAGGGCCCCTAGTTTGCAGCTTAGCCTGAGTGTTCGTTAAATAACATCCAACTTTTAATATATACAGTTAACCTTCCAGGTAGCCATGGATTCCACATACACAGAGTCAGCAAACCAGAGATCCAAAATGTTCTGAAAAACGGGCTTCAGTGCCGATCATGTGCAGGCTGTCTGTGGCATCATGCCCTAAACAGCATATTCCAATGACGCACACAGCGATCAGGTATTCTAAGTGATCTAGAGAGGATTTAACACAAGCAGGAAGCTGTGCATGGGGTTTGTGCAAACACTACACCACTTTACAGAAGAGACTTGAGAGCCAGTGGAGTTTGATGCCTATGAAAAGAGAGGCTGAGCCAGAGAGAGAGGGAGAGGGAGAGAAAGAGAAAGAGAGAGAGAGAGGTCTTCCATCCACTGGTTCACTCCCCAGATGGCCATAACGGCTGGAGCTGATTCAATAGGATGCCAAGACCCAGGAGCTTCTCCTGGGTCTCCCACGCAGGTGCAGGGGCCCAAGGACTTGGGCCATCTTCCACTGCTTTCCCATGCCATAACAGAGAGCTGGATCGGAAGTGGAGCAGCTGGGACTCAAACCGACGCCCATATGGGATGCTGGTGCCACAGGTGGAGGATTTACCCGCCATGCCACAGCGCCAGCCCCAGATGGTCCTATCTTAAACACAGCACACACCTTGAGAATACAGAAGAGTGTGCACTACAGCAGGGAGGAAGCAACAAAGCAGGGAATGGTGCAGACAAGGCTTGAGGGGGATCTGGTCCGTGGCTGGGAGACGGACGCCCTCCAAGCGGCTCTTCTCTCCTAGAAGTGGCCGGTGGCCAAGTCCACGAGGCATAGTGATCCAGGAAAGACCTGCTGCAGGTGCTCTTGGCCAGACATTTAAAGTGTGTGCCGTGCTTTTGCAGCAGCAATGCCCGATTCCTGATGAACGCGTCTGGGGAGTGTGCCAGAATCAGAAAGGGATCTGCGCCCTTCTGTCCCAGCACGCCGAGGGTCTCTGAGCACCCTGGCTGCCTGGGAGCCGACCCTTCTTCAACTCCGAAGACCATGTTGTAGAGCATCTGGCCTAGAAACCCACTGAATCTGTCTGTAGCATAATTGGTTCAGAAAGAGCTGGGAGAGAAATTGCGAAGGGGGTGGGGGTGGAAACAGAAGACAAGGTAGCAGAAGGGGCGCCAGATGGAGGAGCTCACACACAAAACACGCTCAAACAAAGGCTGCTGGGGATCCCAGGGGGGCACATTTGTATCCGGGGCCAGCACTTGGACTGGCACAAGGGGCCTGCTCAGCTTGGAGGCATCTAGACCCGACATCTGGCTTCCGGGACAGAGCCTGCACCAAACCAGCAGGCCCTGGGGTGACCCCTGACCACGCTGTGACAGGTGGCCCAAATCGGCCTTGCTGGTGACTGCAGAACACGACAAATCCTTCGGTGCCTTGGAGAATTTAGGCTTAAGGCTGACGCCAGGGCCTGAGCAGAGCCAAGGACAGGGCAGGGGGAGGTGATTTCTTGGTTACTATATATACTTTTTCCTTTTGTCTGGCAGCATTCCAAGGCAGCCTCCATATATTCTGCTCCCAGTGCAGAGGGAGTGTGGCAGAGCGTCTTGCGTGCAGTGGGCCTGGATGCTGTGTATGGTGACAGATTTCCTTATTTGATCGAGGTTGATTGCCCAAGGAGGGACTCCAGGATTACAAATGTCTCTCGCTGGGGATGGAGTTTAAGATGCTACTTGGGATGCCCACGTTCCACATCACGGAGCTGGGGTTGGAGTCCTGGCTCGCTTCCCATCCAGCGTCCAGCAGTTCTTGGGCCCCTGCCCACCATGTGGGAGACCCAAAGGGAGCTCCAGGCTCCTGGCTGCGGTCTGGCCCAGACCCAGCTGTTGCGGACACTTGGGAAGAGACACAGTGGGTAGAAGAGGTCTCTCTCTTGCTCACTCTCTTTCAAACAAATAAAACTTTTACAAAATGTCTATCTTTGAGCTGCCTCCCCTGCTCATCAGTCAGCAGTTGAGGGCCAGCTTTGCACAACAGGCTTAATTTCTATCTCTACCCAACACATACTTACAATTGAAAAATAATGTATTTTTCGTTTGCTTACAAACATCCACGAATTCCACTCCCACCCCTCAAAAAAAGACCCGGGGAGAGACTGCGCAGTGAGAGATGAGGTGGACCAGGTGCGCTTAACAGCACAACAATAAATAATTACCTCGCCCTTTTCAGAGCCGCCGGGCGTGACCCAGCCAATTAAGCCCGCCCTGGTGCCCGACAGCCCTCGCCATTTTTCACAACAGCTTTGCTTTCTGCGTCTGCGTTGCTTTTGCAGTTTGCACCCGGTGCAGTCAAATTTCATACATCCTAAACGAAAAATAAAACTGCCAGTTCTCATCTCTTCGGGGGAAATTCGTCTTATTTCTCCCATAAATCATACGGACGCTTTGGTTGTAAGCAGAGCGGTAGCTACTCGGGAAGTAAATTAACTTCCGTTCCGGTGAGACTGGAGGCTAGTGCAGGTGATTGAGCGCGGAGGGGGCGGGCGCTTCAGAGTGGGCGGGAGAGGTGCATTATTTAACTGTTTCGGTAGAAGCGGTAGCCACACCTGTTGCTACGCATGGGGGCGGCCCCGGAGCATCCTCTTGTCACATCGTAATTACTTCTCTCTCCCTGAAAGTGTCCTAGTTGGGCGGATAAATTGCACGGTCAATCTGCAAATGAAATTAGGAGCAAGGGCTTGTTTTGTGAAAGAAGCCAGACAAAAGGCCACATAGTGTGCGATTCCATTCACAGGAGACGCCCAAGAAGAGGCCCACCCAGTAGAGACAGCACTAGATGGGGGCTGGCCGGGGCTGGGGTCGCCTGGGAAGGAGAATGGGGACGCGGAGTGACAGCTAATGGGTCTGGGATTCTTTCCGGGGTGAAATGCGATTTGTAGTGATGGCTGCAGGAATGCAAATATGCCAACAGCCATCTGGATTGCGTATTTTACAGGAGCAATTGTACGGTAGACTAATGATAGCTCAATAAAGCAGTTGTGTTAAAACAAAAGTTAAAAAAAAAAAAAAACAACAACACAAAACCTTAGACCAGAACCACGCGCTCTGCCTGCTGAGCCCCACGAGGCTGCGGTGACACGAGCTGGCCTCTGGAGGGCGCCATGCGCGCAGCTCCGGGACCGGCACCGCTCTCGGCCGAAGCCCAGAGCGGGCGCCCGTGTGACCGAGAAGCCCCGCGCCCGAGTTGGCTTTTAAGAGGGGAGCGGGGAGGGGGCCAGCAGAGGCGCGACGGACCCTGCAGCCGAGGTCTGGCTGGAAGGAAGGTGTAAGAGGCCTCGGCTGGGGCCTTGTCCCTCCCTGGTCTTCCTTCACCTGGGGAGGGGGAGAAGAGGTACCTGAGTAGGCAGGCACAGGAGCGGGCGTCTCCCCAAAAAAATTCACACGCAGCGCGGGGTCGGGTCTGCCCACTCAGGACGGGAACTCTGGGAGACAAAGAGCGGCTGCCAAGGGTCTACGCAGGGCCTGAACCCCTCAACCCAGGTTCTTGGAAGAGGACTCGGGTCTAGAATGAGCCCCATTCCCAATCCATTTACCATCGGTGGGATCCTCCTTCAAAGGCGGGGAATTAGTTGAGCCTGGAACCTGCCAGAAGACCAACAGGTTATCCTGTGCATGCAGAAGTACGCGGGGGGCCTTGGGATGGACGGACTGACAACCCGCACGAAACAGCCAAGGCTCCTCACGCAACCTGGCTTCAGAGCCCCACGCCCAGGGCATTGGGTCCAGGCCACCAACAGAGGGCGCCCCACACCTGGAGGAACCAGGCTTGGCCCCAAGACCAGAGGGATGGAGGCTCTGCTCACCGCCGACCCGGGCAGGGATGCTGCACCTGCTGACCCCCCCGTATCTGCACATTCTGAGAAGCGGGGAGGCAAAGTGGCTCCCTGCCTGGGCGTTTCCCCAGTTAGGAAAGGAAACAGCCATTTGAGTGGGTCAAGGACAGAATTCCTCTCGGTTTAGTCCGTCAGTCTATCCGCAGCGCGGTGGCTGGCACCCAGAGGCGGTGCAGGAAACTGAACAATGCCAGGGAAACCAGACCGGAGATGGACTGCACTGGCCCTAGGCTGTCTCTTTGCCTTTGCCGTTGTCTTGGAAACGAGCATCAAGCACAGGTTCCTGTAGGCCACCCTGTGGGCTCTGTCCCTGGGCTGCTCTGTCCACTGGAGTCAGCTGAGCACCCACAAGGCTCAAGTGGGGGAATCGAATCGGCTTTGCAGGGAGGAACGTTTCCCCGGGGAATCGCAGGCCTCATGCTCCAAACCAAGTCCATGAGTATGGCGTAGACAAAACAACGGAGGAACAGTACAGAACTCCCACCCCAGATTGAAGTCCATTTTCCTGGGGTCCTGGAGCTCTCTCCTAGCTCAAGCTGCCGAATGCTTTGTCTTACATTTTCCTGGGATTCACTCCCTAGAATCTTAGGACTTTAGAGCTGAGGGGGAGGTGAGTAAGAACTTCAAAACCCCTCCCTTATGGTTATGGTTGAAGAAAGGCAAACACTCTGGAGCAAGGGGCTGTCTCCCACCCCAACACACTCACACACACACACACACACACAGTCACACACAGTCTCACACACACACTCACTCACACTCATACTTGCACGGAGGAAAAAGCAGCATAGGACGAACCTGTCCAAGGTCAAACACCAACCAAAGGACGTCACTTTTGCATCTTGTGTGCCGCTCTGTAACTCATGTTGTTGGGAGCACCAGCTCTGCCCCACAGTGGCAGACCCCCCCCCCCCCCCGCCCAGCCCTGTCAGCCATGCTGCCCTTGAACCTGGAGAGTTCCAACCAGAGGCACCCTCGCCATCCCTCAAGAACTCAGAAATTGTTCTCCAAGTGAAACTAGAAAAATCCACACATACACCCTAGGCCCAGCCAGCCATGGGGATGCACCAAAAGGAACAGTTGGCAAACAGGTGATAAAAATGACTGGAATTGTCTCAAGCTCCAGGTGCCTTGAGGAAGAAAGTGGTCTGTGACGCTAACAAAGCACATGGGGTCCCGACTAGGACCTATTTAGAGAAGGGCACCCCCTGGGAAGGCACTGGAGGAAAGCAGAGAGGATCCCTGCAGAAAGGGAGGGTGCTGACCCCGCCCCCAGGAGCTGGCCCACAAAAGCATCCTCGGTGGGGGTGGGGAGTCGGTGCCTCCCAGAGCCTGAGCCCGGAGAACCTTCTGAGCCGGGATGAACCATCTTCACCAGTATCTGATTCTCCGCCCTGGGGCTCTGCCTGCAGAGTCAGAGTGCGCCCAGCAGGTGGCAGCCTCCCCAGCAAGTGCACTGCGCTCTGTCAACACCTGGGGATGGGGAGGTACCAGCTAAAACAGGCCCCAGACAAGGAGCCTGTCTGGTAGTATCCTGGGCTGCATGATAAATGGCCACAGGCCTGGCAGCCTGAACCGTCACAAGAGTTCTGGAGTCAAGGTGCTAACGGGGCCAGGCTTCCATAGGGGAGGAGCCTTGCCTGCTTCTCCCAGCTCCTGAGGCCTCCAGACATCCAATTTCTGCTTGTACCTCCATGTGGCCCTCTCCCTTGTGTGTCAATGTTTCGTGTCTCCCTCCTGTTCTCTTACTAGCTTTAGGACCCACCGTGAATACAGGATGATTTCATCTCAAGATCTTGATGTCTGCAAAGACATCTTGTTTTTCCAAATAAGGTCACATCGACAGGTTCCAAGGTTAGGTGGCCATACCTTTTGCGGATCATGATTCAGCCCACTACAGCAACTGCCCACATGGAGGTCCCAGGCATGTTGTGCTGGGCTGGGCCCTGGGGAGCCTGGACTTCCACTCCAGGAACACCTACCCGGCAGACAGGGCCAACTTCAGAATGCATGTGGGAAAGTGCACCCCCACCCCCACCACCGCCACCAGCAGCTCACAACCACCTCCACAGAAGCTTCCAGAGAAGGGTGGTGTCCTTGGGCATAAAGTCAAAAAGAGGCCCCGCTCAACTGGTTCATGAAAAATGCACTTTCCTCGCCTTTTCCCCCCAAGGGGGACATAAACAAAGGGTTTGGCCTGGCTCTGCCAATCCTGGCTTTGCCTTCTGCATCAGCTTTTGTTCTGACGAACAGGATGGCACTGCAAGGGACGGCCACTCCTGCCCGTACAGGTCCCAACCTTGGAGCGAGCTGCCGCCCTGGGAGAAGTTCAGACACAGCCATTGATTGTCCAGGCTCCTGGGAGCAGTAATGGGAGCCACCTGGCCTCTTGCTGGCAGGATGCCCATGGCTCAGGCCTGTGATGTTGACTCTGATCAAGGTGTTTTTTTTTTAAGATTTTTAAATTTTATTTATTTATTTGAGAGGTAAAGTTACATACGGGGAGAGGGAGAGACAGAAAGAAAGGTCTTTCATCCACTGGTTCACTCCCCAATCAGCCACAACAGCTGGAGCTGCACCGATCTGAAGCCAGGAGCCAGGAGCTTCCTCTGGGTCTCCCACGCGGGTGCAGGGGCCCAAGGACTTGGGCCATCTTCTACTGCTTTCCTGGGCCACAGCAGAGAGCTGGACTGGAAGAGGAGCAGCTGGGACTAGAACCGGTGCCCATATGGGATGCCAGCACCACAGGCAGTTGATTAACCTACTGTGCCACGGTGCCAGCCCCTCCGATCAGGTTTAATTCTAGTTCTACCCCTGGCCAAGCATGTGCTGGTGGGAAGTTCCTACGCCTTGCTGAGCCTTATCTGAAAACTTAACTGAAGACTGAACACGCTTTCTTGTAAACTGCAAGTGTACACCTGGCTCACAGTGTGCCCACAGTTGTTAAGGTTAGAATGACGGTTTTTTTTAAAAGAGATCTATTTATGTATTTCTGTCTATTAAAGGCAGAATGACAGAGAAGGACCAACAGAGGGGTGGGAGAGAGAGGGAAGGAAGGAGGGGGAGAGAGAGAGAGAGAGAGAGAGAGAGAGAGAGAGAGAGAGAGACTCTCCCCCATCCATTGGTTCACTTCTCAATGTCCAAAACAGCCAGGTCTGGACCAGGCCAAAGCCAGGAGCCGGGAACTCCAGTTGAGTCTCCCATGTGGGCTGCAGGGGCGCATTAGCCAGGATCGGAACCCGTGCTCTGATGGGGTTGTGGGTGTCACAAGCAGTGGCTGGACCCCTCTGTGCCCCAGTGCTGGCCCTGCCCGTGGACTGTTTGAACACTGCTTCGTGCCTTCCGCTCAGATCTTCGCACAGCTGTGTCCCTCTCGTCATTCAAGTCTCACCTGGGATGTCACCTCCTCAGAGGCTGTGCTGTCGGATTAATACCCCCTTTGATAAGTGGCCCACATTAAGTACCCCAAGAGCAGAGGACAAAGAAAGCTTGGAGGAGGGAGAGGTGGGGGGAACGCCACGGCCGCGGTGGTGCCAGGTGATGGCTGCGGCTTGGAGAGCTGAAGAAGCCTGGGTATTGGCAGAAATGAAGGCTCCGAGACCAGGACTGATGGTGAGACTTTGTCAGCACCGAGATTCAGACGGGGGCTTGGCCGCTGAGAACTGACTTCTACATCGCTCTGGGATGTCCAGCACTGCTCAGTGGTGGAGACCAGGTGAGGAATGCGCTCGGCAGGGTGTGGGTGGAGCTCTGGAAGCCAGGGAGCGGCCAGGGAAGGAAGGGCTTGGTGGAGGAGGAGAGGCCCCGGGCTCATGGCTGCAAGCTGGTGCAGCAGCCCCTGAGCAGGAAGTGAGTCATGGAGCCTCCCAGAGGCGGCTGGGCAGTCCACCCTCCCCAGCGAGAGCCCCCAGCAAAGCTACAAGCCCTGACTTTCCCTGAGTGTGAGGGGCCAGTGAATCACACGGGCCGGCCCTGGCCTCACTCGCAGTGTGCACTTGTCCAGCTGCCAGCAGCCAAGGGCCCTGGGTTCTTGGCTCTGCTGTTAGCTTTCGCCAGCGGCAGGCTGCCCCTTGGTTTTTCTCCCCGTGTGAGGTTGGGCTGAACTGTTCGCTCCCTCACCTGTCTGCTATGCAAAGTGTGAGGATTATCCGGTCCATCTTTCCCAAATTATTTGGAGAGCCTTTGTACAGAATGTACCGAAGATTATTGGACTAAGTCATAGTGCACTTTCAATTCACGGGGCTATTTTCTTTCAAAAGCCCTAATGAACCTTCTTGATGATCAAGCGGATTTTCTTATGGGGCTCCTTAGTTTTAGCCCCGGAGGCATGAGACGAACTCTGCACTCAGCATCTTAGTGATGCTCGCTGATTCACTAATTGGGTTTGTAATCATTGCATTATTGACTTGTACAGTTCTTGAAATGTTCTGAAGATCTTTTGTCACACACACACACACACACACACACACCCTCATCTACTTCACAATGCTCATGGAAAAATAGAATTAAAACAAATTTATTTTGTTGCAAGAAATTTGAAATTCATGCATAATTTTTCTTAATATATGCATTTTCCCTGAAGTTTTTAAAACTGCATGTGTATGTGCATGTATATATAAATAACATTTTTCTATTACTTATCTATTAACTTTATTAATTTTCTTCACATTGCTTTTTTCAAAGATTATATTTATTTAGTTATTTGAAAGGCAGAGTTACAGACAGGTAGAGGGAGAGACAGAGAGAGAGTCTTCCATTCATTGGTTCACTCCCCAAATTGCTGCAACAGCTGGGACTGGGCCTATCTGAAGCCAGGAGCTTCTTCTGGGTCTCCCACTTGGGTGCAGGGGCCCAAGCACTTGGGCCATCCTCTGCTGCTTTCCCAGGCACATGGAGCTGGATCAGAAGTGAAGCAGCTGGGACTTGAACCGACACCCATATGGGATGCTGGTGCCACAGGAGGAGGCCTAGCCTACTATACCACAGTGCCGGCCCCAACAATGTTCTTTGATAGGCAAAACTTTTTAGTTTTATAAGGTCCAATTTATTAATGTTTTCTTTTCTGGTTAGTTTTCTCTGTTATCCAAGTAATTTTTTTCCTACTCTGAGATTCCAAAGATATTTTGGT
This sequence comes from Oryctolagus cuniculus, assembly GCF_964237555.1. Taxonomy (NCBI): domain Eukaryota; kingdom Metazoa; phylum Chordata; class Mammalia; order Lagomorpha; family Leporidae; genus Oryctolagus; species Oryctolagus cuniculus. The sequence goes on from NC_091440.1 coordinate 84,885,154, forward strand.
ATGCAGACTGCTAGAAGCTTGTTGGTGCTGGCTCTCACATTTAGGTTTATTGTCTATCTATAATGAATTTTAGTGTAGGGTGTAAGGTAGCGATCCAGATTCACTTTTCCCTTCGTGGACATCTAGTTGTTCCACACTATTTGTTGAAAAGATTTTCCTTTCCCTTATTGAATTTCTTTGGCAAGTATACTGAATTTAAATTGATCATATAGGGGCCAGCGCTGTGGCGTAGCAGGCAAAGCTGCCGCCTGCAGTGCTGGCATCCCATATGGACACCGATTCAAGTCCCGGTTGCTCCACTTTTGATCCGGCTCTCTGCTATGGCCTGGGAAAGCATACAAGAAGGCTCAAGTGCTTGGGCCCCTGCACCTACATGGGAGACCCGGAAGAAGCTCCTGGCTCCTGGCTTTGGATCGGTTCAGCTAGGGCCATAGTGGTCGTCTGGGGAATGAACCAGTGGGTGGAAGGCTTCTCTCTCTCTCTGCCGCTCCTTCTCTCTGTGTGTAACTTTGACTTTCAAATAAATAAATAAAACTTTTAAAAATAAAATAAAGAAATTGATCATATATAATTATGGGTCTGTTTATGGATTTTCTATTCCATTCCGTTGATCTAGACTGATATCTTTATGTCAGTATCATTCTTTGTTGATTAATGGTCCATTACAGTACCTCTCAAAATCCTTGTTCAAAACTCTTATGACTTTATAAAGTTAACTTGCAGTAAGCTTTAAATCTTGTTCAAAATTTTTTGGCTCCTCTAAATCCTTTTCACTACCATATAAATTTTAGAATCAGCTTGTCGATTTCCTCAAGAAAAACCTTCTTAGATTTTGAATTATGTTGCACTGAACATGTAGATGGAGATGAAGAGAAATGGCATCTTGACAGTATCATCTTCCAATCAGTAAACATCACATGTACAGCTTTTCATGTATTTGGATCTGCTGAAATCTTTCTCAGAAATGTATGTACTTAGTATTGTATACTAACGACTGTACCTGTTAAATTCACCTCTAGATATTTTTATTTTTGAGGTAATACGAATTACAATGTTTGGGGGCTGACGTTGTGGTATAGCAGATAAAGCCACCACCTGCGATGCCCTCAACCCATAGAGAGTGCTGGTTCATGTCCCAGCTGCTCCATTTCCCACCCAGCTCCCTGCTCATGAGCCTAAGAAAAGCCGTGGAAGATGGCCACAGTGCTTGGTCCCCTGCTACCCACCTGGAGGAAGTTCCTGGTTCCTGGCTTTAGCCTGGCCCAGCCCTAGCCATTTCGGTCATCTGGGGAGTGCATCAGCAGATGGAAGATCTCTCTCTCTCTCTCTTCTCTCTCTCTCTCTGTAACTGTGATTTTCAAATACATTTAAAAGATCTTTTTAAAAATTGTTTTGTTTTATTATATTTCATTTTTCCAAATGATATTGTTAGGATATAAAAATACAATTGACTTTTGTATATTAACTGCATATCATGACTAAATTTGCTTCAACAAGCTTAGCAAACATTACTAAATTTGATTGTTGGTCCAACTTAATTCTTGGTAGATTCCCTGGGGTTTTCTCCAGATACAGTCGTGCCAACAATAGTGGAGAAAGACAGTACTGCCTTCTCTCCACTCTTCGTGTTTTTCTTACTACTTTGTCTAGCCCCTTTAATGTTGAATGGATGCAGTAGAGTAGAAATCCTTATCTTATTCCTTAGAAAAAACTTCAACTTTGTATCATTCATGTACTGGCAACTTTAAGACTTTTTTCACTGATGTCTTTCATCAGATAGAGGAAGTTCTTCCTAGTTTGCTGAAAGTTTTTGTTTTTCTAAAATCATGAATAAATGTTGAACTTTGTCCATGCCTTTTGGGTTTTGGTTTCTATCAGAGAGATTTTTTTTTCTGTCTCTCTCTCTCTCTCTTTTTTTTTTTTTTTTTTTTTTAAATGAAGGGCATTGTATGGATTGATTTTAGAACGATTAGCCAATCTTGCATTCTTGGCTGAACACTAATTTTTATCTTTTTTTACATTTCTTTATTTGTTTTGCTAAGGATTTTTGTGTCTATGCTTACAATGGATATAGGCCTGTACTATTATTTATTTTTTGGTAAGGTCTCATCATGTTTGGATGTTAGTGTATGTCAATCAGGGTTGAATTAGAGAAACAGAACCAATAGGAGACCTATGAAGAGATTTGTTGCAAGGAACTTCATTCATTGCAAGAAAGATGTGATTGTGGGAGCCGGCTAGGCAAACCTCCAGTCTGTAAGGCAGGCTACTGGGAAGGGCGGGTGGGGACTCCGGCCAGGAGCTGCGGCTGCTTCCTGAGGAGGGGTTTCTTCTTCAGGGAACACGAGCCTCTGCTGTTGTGCCCTCCGGCTGTTTGAGCCAGGCGCAGCCGGGCAGTCCAGATCCATCTCCGTAGATAATCGGTCAGCTGATTGCGGAATTTAATCACCTCTAGGATGCACCTTCACAGGAAACCTAGATTCAAGTGAATAACCAGTGACTATGGGTAGCCAGCCGGTGGTCACCTCAGAAAGACCACCACGATGTTATCCTGGCCTAACTTCCTGCTTCCACACTTTTCTTAGAGACACCATCTTAATGTCTGCAGTTCATTGACTTACTGGCGATTTATGCAAGACTGTACAATCATCACCACTCTTAATTCCAGAACATTTTCATCACCTTTCAGAAAACTCTGTACCCGATTATAGTCACTCTCCATCCCCCCCACCCCACCCTGCCCCAACCCCTAGCAGCCACTAATCTACATTGTGTCTACAGATTTGCCTATGCAAGACGTTTCCTGTAAGTGGAATTACACAAATCGGCCTTTTGTGTTGGGTCTCTTCCCAGGGTATCTTCCAGATTAATCCTCATTGTAGTACACATTAGTATTTCATTCATTTTCATGGCTTTTGTATCAATATTCCACTTTCATTTACCCTCTCATCAGTTAATGGGCATTTGGGGTTTTTCCACTCTTTGGCTACTAGAAAATATTTCCCTGGGGCTGGCATTCCACTTCTGATCCAGCTCTCTGCTGTGGCCTGGGAAAGCAATGGAAGATGGCCCAAGCCCTTGGGCCCCTGCACCCACGTGGGAGACCGGGAAGGAGCTCCGGGCTCCTGGCTTCAGATTGGTGCAGCTCTGGCCATTGCGGCCAATTGGGGAATGAACCAGCGGATGGAAGATCTCTCTCTCTCTGCCTCTCCTTCTCTCTCTGTAACTTTGACTTTCAAGTAAAATAAATCTTAAAAAAAGAAAGAAAATATTTCCCTAATAAGCACTGGTGTCCAAATTTATGGATGAGTGCATGTCTAAGAGCGGGAACAGCTGGGCCATATGCTAACTCAGTGTTTAGCTGTTTTCCACATTCACATCATTTTTACCCTCCCCAAAGCAGCACAGGAAAGTTCTCACTTGTTCATATCATTGCCAACACTTGTTTTCTTTTTTTTAAATGACAGCCCTCCCACCAGGTGTGAATTCATAGCTCCTGGTCGTTTAACCTGCATTCCCTAGTGAGCATAGCCTCTTGTCATGTGCATACTGGCTATTTGTGTGTCTCTTTTAGAAAAATATCTACTCAAATTCTTTGTCCAGTTTAAATAACCTTTTCTTTTCTTACATATTATCAGATACATGATTTTAAAGTCTTCCTTTTCATTCTGTAGGTTATGCTTCGCCTCCCTGAGCTGCCACACACTGGGCAGCTTTACATTTAATTCTTGCTGTTCCCGAGGCTGGGAGTCTCAGACGGAGATGCTTACTTTCTGGGTTACTGATGACAGGGCCATCCTGCTGTGTCCTCATGTGGCAGTGTCTCTGTTTGTCTGTTTATTTGAAAGTCAGAGTTACAGAGAGGCAGAGAGAGAGAGAGAGAGACAGAGAGAGGTCTTTCATCCGCTGGTTCACTCCCCATTTGGCAGCAATGGCTGGAGCTGGGCCAGTCCGAAGCCAGGAGCCAGGAGCTTCTTCTGGGTCTCCCACGTGGGTGCAGGGGCCCAAGGGCTTGGGCCATCTTCCATTGCTTTCCCAGGCCACAGCAGAGAGCTGGATCGGAAGTGGAGCAGCCAGGATTCGAACTGGCGTCCATATGGGATGCCAGGACTGCAGGTGGCAGTTTTACCCGCTAAGCCACAGCACCGGCCCTAGCAGTGTCTCTTCCTATAAGGGCCCTAATCCAGTCCTGAGAGCCACACTCCCAAGACGACATCTAAACCCAGGAATCTCACACAGGCCCCTCTCGGAATCCCATCCCATTGAGGGCAAAGCTTTAACATACGAACTGTGGGGAAAACAATTCCATCCACAACTCCAAATTTATCTACATTGTTTTGTAGGTTCTCCTGCTTTGGTGTCATAGCTAAGATACTATTACTTTATCAAGGCCATGAAGAGTTACCCTTATTTTTTTTTCTAAGAGTTTCATTGTTTTAGTTCGCTTATTTTGAAGTTCTCAATCCATCACGAGTGAACTTTTGTATACTCTACGAGGTGAGGATTCAATGTATGATTTTTCATTTAGATATCCAGTTGCCCCAGCAATGTTTGTTGAAAAGACATCTTTTCCCACTGAATGACCTTGGCACTCTTGTCAAAAATCAATTGACCACACACACACACGTGAGATACACACATCTAGGGCACACACACACACATGGATATATGTCAGGGCACTCATTTTTATCTCATTTGGCTATATGTCCTTATGCTAGTCCCACACTGTTTTAATTACTGTAACTTTATAGTAACTGTCAAAATTGGTGAATTTGAATCCTCTGGCCTTTATTTTTTTTAAAGAATTGCTTTTAGGAAAGCCTGCTCTGTGGTGTGGTGGGCTGAGCCTCTGCCTGCAGTGCCAGCATCCCATATGGGCACCAGTTTGAGTCCCAGCTGCTCCACTTCCCATCCAGCTCTCTGCTATGGTCTGGGAAAGCAGTTCAAGATGGCCCAAGTCCTTGGGCCCCTGCACCTGAGTGGGAGACCTAAAGCAGGCTCCTGGCTTTGGATCGGCACATCTCTGGCTATTGTGGCCATCAAAGGAGTGAACCAGCAGATGGAAGACCTTTCTCTCTCTCTCCCTGCCTCTGCCTCTCTCTAACTCTGCCTTCAAATAAATAAATAAATTTAAAAAAAAAGAAAGAAAGAAAAAAAAATTGCTTTTGGGTATTTGGAGTCCCTTGGATTTCCATCTGAATTTTAGGACCAATTTGCCTACTTATGCACAAAACAATTGGAATTTTGATAAAGATTGCATTCAATCTATAGATCAATTTAGGAACCAGGTATTTCCATCTTCAGAATTTTAACTTTTCAGTTCATGAACTGAATATCTACTTATTTAGATCTACTTTCTTTTGAGAATATTTTGTAGTTTTCTGGTAAAAGACTTGCAGGTCTTTGGTTGTTTTTTTTTCCTTAAGTATTTTATTATTTTTGACACTGTTGTACATGTGAAGGTAGGGAAATCCCTACCTTCATTTTCAGTTTGTTGATTACTAGTATATAGAAACACAACTGGCTTTTGTACATTTATCTTGTATCCTACAATGTTACAAACTAATTTACTAGTGCAAATGGTTTTGTTTCAGATTCTTAGGAAATCCTATTTATCAGATTGTGTCATGTGCAAACAGAGACAGTTTCATTTCTTAATTTCCAATCTGAGTGACTTTTATTTGTTTTTTGCTAAATGACCTCAGTAAAAACTCCATACTCTGTTGACCAGAAGTGACAAGAACAGATATTCTTATTTTGTTCTCATGTTATGAGGTTAGCATTTGGTATTTTAACACTTGGTATAGCAGTAACTCTGGGTTTATTTAATTTAAGCACTTCCTTTATAGTCTTGGTTGGTTAAGTGTTTTGCCAAGCACTTGCGATGGATTTTTCTAAATACTTTTTAAATTTTGTATTCATTTAGATGTTCCTGTGATTTTTATAAGTTATTCTATTAACTCGTGTGCTATATTGATTGACTTTTCTATATTGAACCAACCTTGCATTCCTGGGATAAATCTCACTTGGTCATGGTGTATAATTCTTTTTAAATGGTGCTGTATTTGCTTCTTCATGTTCTTATTTTTTTATTTGGAAGTCAGAATTAAAGAGAGAGAGGGAGAGATGCAGAGAGATCTTCCATTCACTGGTTTACTCCCCAAGTGGCCACAACGGCTAGGGCTGGACCAGGCCAAAGCCAGAGCCCAGCAGCTTCATCCGGGTCTCCCATGTGGGTGCAGGGGCCCAAGCACTTGGGCCATCTTCTGCTGCTTTCCCAGGTGTATTAGCAGGGAGCTGGATCGGAAGTGGAGCAGCCAGGGCTCCAATGGGATGTGGCAATGCAGGAGGAGGCTTAAGCTACTATACCACAGCAATGCCCTCCCTTCCCAGTATTCTACTGGGATGCCGGCATTGCAGGAGGAGGCTTAAGCTACTACACCACAGCACTGCCCTCCCTTCCCAGTATTCTATTGAAGATTTTTTGCATCTATTTTCAAAAGGGATATTGGTATGTGGCTTTATTTTTATTTTTTGTCATATTATCATATTTGTCTAATTTTGATATCAGGGTAAAACTGATCTCAGTATTTTTTGAAAGTGTTTGTAAAAAATTGGTATTAATTCTTGAGACATCTATCTGTGAAGACATCTGGGCTTTGATTTTCAGATTTTTAATTATTAATTCAATTTCTCCACTTGTAGGTCTTCATGGTTTCCATATTTTTTTCTTGAGTCAGTTACAGTAGTTTTAGCACATATGTGAGTTTTCCCATTTCATCTAGGTTTTCTGAATTGTTCATTGTATTTATTTAATTTTTAAAATTTGTATAAATTCAATAACTCTGTCACCTCTTTCATTACCAATTTTAGTAATTTAGTTTTCTTTTTTTCTGGTCAGTCTATCTAAAGATTTGTCAATTTTGTTATCTTTTCAAAGAATCAAATTTTGATTTTGTTCATTTTTTCTTTTTTTCTATTTTCTATTTCAGTTATTTCCATTATAATCTTTATTATTTCCTCTCTTTTTCTTGCTTTGTATTTATGTTTTTCTTTTTAAAGTGGAAGGCTATTTTTAATTTTTATTGATCTTTAAAATTTTTCTGTAAGGCAGAGAGACAGAGAAGATGAAATAGGATTCTCCCATCTGCTGGTTCACTTCCCAGACGGCTGTGACAGACATAGCAGGACTAGCCCAAAGACGGAGTGCAGGACTCCACCCAGGCTCCCACGTGGGTGGCACGAACCCCGCTTCTTGAGCCATCATCTACTGCCTCGCAGGGCATATCTTATCAAGACTGAATTGAGAGCCGCGGTGGGCATTGGACCCAGGTGCTTCAACATGGAATGTGAATGTCCCAAGCAGCATCGTAACTGTTGTACCAAATGCCCATCCCGGGAGGCTATTTTTCATGTGAGTTTTTACAGCTTTAACCTTGCCTCTGAGCACTGCTTTTGCTGCATCCCAGAAGTGTTGGTATGTGATGATTTGACTTGTTTTCGTATCAAAGTATTTTCTAATTTCCCTGGTGACATCATCGTTTGCCCATTCATCAATTAGGAGTATGTTTAATTATCACAGACAAATATGTGTGAATTTCCCGAATTTTCACTATTACTCTAATCAACTAGTAATCTCATTTCAATATGGTTGAAGAGCACAGTTGGTATGATTTCAATCCTCTTCAAGTGACCGAACATGTCCTATGGACTAATATGTTCCATCAAGGAAAAGGTTCCACACACACTTAAAAGGATCTGTTTCGGCCGGCACCGTGGCTCACTAGGCTAATCCTCCGCCTTGCGGCGCCGGCACCCCTGGTTCTAGTCCTGGTCGGGGCGCTGGATTCTGTCCCAGTTGCCCCTCTTCCAGGCCAGCTCTCTGCTGTGGCCAGGGAGTGCAGTGGAGGATGGCCCAAGTGCTTGGACCCTGCACCCCATGGGAGACCAGGATAAGTACCTGGCTCCTGCCATCGGATCAGCGCGGTGTGCTGGCCGCAGCGCTGGCCGCGGCGGCCTTTAGAGGGTGAACCAATGGCAAAAGGAAGACCTTTCTCTCTGTCTCTCTCTCTCACTGTCCACTCTGCCTGTCAAAAAATAAAAAAAAAATAAAAAAAAGGATCTGTTTCATTGTCTCTGTCTCTCTGCCTTGCAGAAGTCTGTATATGTGCTGTTTGTCGATCTCTGTTAGCTGTCCTATTCATTATTGAAAGTGGGTTGCTTAAACCTGTAACTATTGTTAGCTCCCTATTTCCCCCTTTATTCTGTCACCTTTTTAATACGCATATTTTGGGCTCTGTTGTGAAAAGCTAAGTGTTTATATAATTGAATGACAGAGGATAAGACTCAAGATAGGATTATTCATACTTTCTATTCTTCTATCAGATTCAATATTTAGTGTCTTCAAAGAAATTTTCCCATGTCCCTTAAATTGTCAGATTTACTGTCATAAAGCATTTAAAAATATTGCTCTGTTCTTTGACCATAGGACTGGTGGTGTCCATTCTACCCTGATATTGGTGATTGCCTTTTCCTTTCTTCATTGATCAGTGTGGTCAGGGACCTAGCCATTTCATTCATCTTTTAAAATAACAATATTTAATCTCCATTGTTGTCTCATTGTTTTTTTTCCATTTAACTGACTTCTACTCATATTCACTGTTTCTCTTCTTCTAGAGGTTAATTTTTTTCAGCCTATTATCACTGATGCTGAAGTGACTGGTTTTTCTACTGTAAGCATTTAATGTTACACATTTCTTTCTAAGAATGATTAAGCTGCAGCACATACATAGTGATATAGAATGTATTGTTTGTGCTGTATAATTAATTGAATATCCTTACTATCCAATTACAATTCTTATTTTCCCTGTGATTTCATGTTTGATTCATGAGTTCTTTGCAAGAATGTTATTTAATTAGTTAATGTTATTTAATGAAAACATCGGTGTTTTTTGTTTTAGTTATCTTACTGGTGACCCTTACTGTTATGATCAGTGGACACACACTGTAGAGAATATTGACAATATGTCGCCAATTCTCTTTAACTGGGGATATGAAATCTCTCTGTTGACTGTCTCTATCTCTCTGCCTCACAAAGAAAATGAAAATAAATAAAAGAAAAACTAAATTAAACTACAAAAATAGCATCTGATTAAGGAATTCCATTTCTAAATATATACCCCAAAAACTTGAGAGCAGGGACTTGAACATTTAGATATCTTTTGTTCACAGCAACAGAATTCACAATGGCAAAAAGTGGAAGCAACCCGAATGTCCATTGTTGGATGAATGAATAAGCAATATGTGGTACACATGCACAATGGAATATTATTCAGTCTTGAAAAAGAATGACAGCGTGCAAAGTGAGATAGGCAACAGGAAGGACAATTACTGCACCTAGAACAGGGAAATCCATAGAGACAGAAAGTCAAAGAGTGATTACCAGGGCAGAACGGGGGAGGAGATGGGGAACTGTTGTGTGTTGGATATAGAGTTTCAATTGGGGATGATAAAAAAATTTGGAGATAGAGGTGAAGATTTCACAACAATGCCACTGAATTATATACTTAAAATGGTTAAAATGGAACTTTTATGCTATGTACATTTTACCACAAGAAAAAGAAAAATAAATGCCAGCAAAGGCACAGCAATTTTCTTTTGTAGATTAGAAAAAAGGCCCAGATTCCATGGAATTTGTTCAAAATTCTAGAACTGGGGAAGAGTGGAAGGAGGATTTTCATATACATGTTGAGTTCAATTGAAGTCTATGTTCTTATCAAGTAGTTACATTGCTTCTTCCAGGCATATTTGTTATGGTAATGTTTATAATAGCAGAAACACTGAAACAATTTAAATGTTCAAAAGTATGGCTCCATTATGGGCCATCTATCTAGTGTGATCATATGGAGCCATTAAATCTGCATTCGTGAAGAATTTCCTAATGACAGATAAATTATCTGCAATTCATTTTCCACATCAAGGGGGAAATAGCAGCATACAAAGATGAACTTATATCGTGATCCTAGATTTATGTTCAAGAATTGCATACACATTTAGTTCAAGTGTGCTTGAACATTGAAAGAACATTATATTTAAGTTAGAATAAATTTATCTTGAAATTTTTATTTAAGATAAGTTTTCTGGGGTGCAAAAACCTTTGAACTATATACATGAGGGTGTTCAAAAAGTTCATTGGAAATGCATAGCATGGAAAAACTGTGCATGGATTTAAAAAATGTTTATACTCAAAGTAGGTTTTAATTCCATTTTCCACAAACTTTTCAAAGTACCCTCATAATAAACCTTTAAAATGCCACCTGGCCCAAAACGAATGCCCGGTATTCATTATCACTTTTTATTACTTTTAAAATCTGAGAACTCACTAATAGAACAATGGTTTAAAGGTTGGTTACATAGTTTGATTCCGGTTATGTAGACCATCTAGAGGCAAGTGTTTGCTTCAAAGACACCCCTTGGGAGTACTTGCCCCATATGCTAATGCCTGGGTGATGCAGACCCTAGGAGACAGCAGGTGATGGCTCAAGTAGTTGACCCCTGCCACCCACGTGGGAGACCTGGATTGAGGTCCGAGCTCCTGGCTTCCACCTGACCCAGGGATGGCTGTTTCAAACATTTGCAAAGTCAATCAGTGAATGGAAATCTCTCTCTTTCTCTCAAATTTAAATCTCTCTCTTTCTGTCACATTCTAAATTTTTACAAATATATATGCATGCCAAAGAAAGTCATAATTACATTAATGTTATCTATTTCTGGATTGTAGAATTATGATATGTGACTTTTATTTTTTCTTTATTACAGTATCAGTGTTTTCTATAGAGTGTTATTAATTTTATAATGGGAAAATAATAAACATTCATTGTGTAATGTTAAATCCTCATTCAAGTGTTTCACCTGGGGGCAAGGGGAGCAGAACAGAGAGGACACAGGATATGAACACAGAGCCAAAATGAATTTATTCAAGGGAAAATAAATTCACAGAGGTGGCCAGCTGGGTCCAGACCTATCTCTTTACAGTAGGCATTTGTCTCTGTTTCTCTCTTTCAAATACATAAATAAAAATGTTAAAACCTTGTTTTAGCTGTTTATGTCAACAAATGGGTATTCCAATGACCTTGGACATGGATGTAGTCAACAGGTAAAAACCAGTCACCTCGCCTTAGACTTAAAAGGAACGGCCCAAAGCCAACATCAACAGAATGAGCTGAGCTTCCTACCCACTGCAGTTGTGTTTTCTCCTCGCCAAGTGAAGTGTGGGCAACTCTGAAATGGGGTCCAGTGCCATGACAGTCAGCAAATATGCTGACATCTCATAAAGTCCAGGGAAAGGCGGAATTAAAAGGTGAGCTCATTTTGGAGCAAAACCGTTTGGAAGTCCGTGCGTGGTTTTTTCATTCTATACATCTCCATGAGCTCCATGAAGGCCCCTGTAGTCATGGTCCCCTGGTCGTGTGCCAAGGGCTGGAGGTGAGCTTCCAAGGCGAGGCCAGCTCTGCTCAACACAGTAGGACCTACCTTTGCATTTTCTGCTCTCTTATTGTCAGGAATGAGATTCCTCCTTCCACCTGAAATGACTCCCGTCGGTCAAGTATTTACCTTTCTTTTTAGAAAACATTTAAAATAAACTTTTCATTTGGAATGGCTTTGGTTTTACAGGAAAGCAGCAAACACAGCCTGCAGGCCTGCCATTGCCCTCCCGTGCGGTTTTCACGAATGCTAACGTCTTGGATTCCCTGGCTACGTTTGTCACAAACACCTAAACTCTGGGTGTGGTTTGGATTTCACCCGTTTCCCACTCCTGTTCTGGTTCTGCTCAGATCCCATCTGGAATCCCTCCAAGCCTTCAGTCTCTGGGTCATCTTGGGCTCCTGTCACTGCTGACGATGTCTCAGTCTTCCCTTGTTTAGCGTGCCTGACCTCAGCAGTATCCACGGGCACTGACCGGGTAGTTTCTGGAAAGTCCCTCAGTTTAGGTTTGCTAGATGTTTTCTCAAGCCTAGGCTAAGATTATGGATCTGGAGGAAGACTATCAAAGATGAAACCACAGATTTTTTTTTTTTAACAGGCAGAGGTAGACAGTGAGAGAGAGAGACAGAGAGAAAGGTCTTCCTTTTTCTGTTGGTTTACCACCCAAGTGGCCGCCGCGTCCAGCGCACTGAGCAGATCTGAAGCTGGCCCAGGAGCCAGGTGCTTCTCCTGGTCTCCCATGGGGTGCAGGGCCCAAGCACTTGGGCCATCCTCCACTGCACTCCTGGGCCACAGCAGAGAGCTGGCCTGGAAGAGGGGCAACTGGGACAGAATCCAGTGCCCCGACCAGGACTAGAACCCGGGGTGCTGGTGCCGCAGGTGGAGGATTAGCCTAGTGAACCGCGGCGCCTGCCAAACCACAGATTTTTACCTAAGGATTTCTCCATAACTCTGATGATAATGTGTTGATATGCATTGTGAATTTATTACACACAAAGTTTCAAGGACAAGCTATCAGGGTATCTTTCTCGTGCATACTTTGTCTTCTTGTGTATTTCCAGTCCCATGATGCTTCCTAACCAAATATCTGTCTGAGTTTGTCCTCAACCTTTCAAATCTGGCCCAACAGTAAAGCATCTAATGGTTTGAATGGATTTGGCTCCTCAAGCTCGTGCAGATTTTTAAACCCCAAAGTCTTTTGCTAATGGTTAGTGGATTAATGTTAATGGTTGATGGATTAGGGGTGGAGACAGGATCTAATTGTGGCATCTGGAAGATGGGCCTGGAGGGAGGTCTTTAGGTCACTGGGGGCGTGCTCTCAGAAGGCGGTTCTCACAAGCAGGTTAGTTCTAGAAGTCAAGAGTGCTTCCAGACTCACCATGTGATTGCCCCTTCACCATGCCTGAGCCAACAGGGCTACCCAGTCTTGGACTAGGAACCTCCAAAGCATAGGCCAAAATAAACCTTCTCTCTTGCCGAGTGGCTTCTCTTAGTAGCTCATACACAGTCTTTGGTCTTTCTTTCCAGGACCTCATCGTGTCCTCCTCAAGCCTTTACTGAACCCCTGTTTGGGCCAGAAGCATCCACTGCTGAGGGCTGGAGTTTAGAAAGGTGATTGACCCCAGCCCCTCCGCTCTCAAGTTCACCGAGCTGGAGAGACACAGTGCCGCCACCTGATCTAAAACAATGTGGGTTGGTGATTGTCAGGTCCTCTTTAGTGGATGCCGGTGGCTCTGATGATGAGGGGCACCTGGAGGAGTGTGAAGGCCTCCCACAGGTAGGTGGTTAAAATCAGAGCAAAAACTTAGAGACCAAAGCGAGTGCATCCCGACAGTAGAGCAGCTCCATCAACTCAGACGGCAGGAGTGTCCAGGAAGTGAGCTTGCTTCTCTCTGTCCACAGATACCCGGACAGACCTTTCTGGTCCACCATGAATATTGAGCTCCCTTGCCAAGGGGTGAACCCTCTGGTGCAGAATTAGAGAAAGATGTTTGACACTGCAGCAGCCCTGGTGGACTGAAGACTCCTGCTGGGGCACTTCAAATGTTCACTGGGCACCCCTCTGATGCGGGCTTCCTAATAAGGGCCTTCAAATACCAACGCAAAGCTCCAGGGCATGGGTGAAAATTAATGACTGCATCCATGTGATATGTGATACTGTTAGGGAAAATGTAACTCAAAAAATGAAATAATAATGAGATGGCATCATAGGTGCCTAAAAAGGCACTCTATAGAAAGCATTCTAAGACCCCACACTTGGTATCTGAAGAGGAACTGGCTGAAACTCCTGGTGGAGGCCTTGGGACCATTGCTGGAGGAGTCCCATCTTCAGTGAAACTGCCACGGATGAGTGAATTATTCCTCGGAGGATTGTGGGTACGGAAAACAAGAAAGGGAGACAGGAGAAAGCTGACTAAAGACCAGGCATGCTATCTGGGGCTGGGTGGAAATGGAGACCAGAAAGGAAGGGGTGCAAGTCTTGAAGATCACGCCAGACTGAAGAATGTGGATCTGATCCTGTGGGCAGCAGGTATTGGAAGATTCTAAGTAGCATTTAAAGCACACGGTCAGGCGGATAGTTCAGATATCTCTGGCAGCCACATGGAGGAAAGGTGGGAAGGAGAAGGAGCTGGATTCAGGGTGAGCAGTTAGGATTTGTTGCAGCGGTTCTGCAAAAGACGTAGACGGCGAAGGTAAAGCGATGCTCTCGAGACTTTGGTCTGTGCCAGGCTGTTCTGGGCTGTTCACATCTGTCAAGTCACTGCATCCTTGTGACTTTCCAGGTTTAAACCATCAGCATCTCTATTTTAGACAGGAAGGGAGTGAGCCCAGACAAGGTCACCAGATAAAACCCAGATGTCCAATTCTATATGAATTTCAGATACACCTGAGTGCTTCCTTGGTGTAAGTGTGTCCCCTGCAACGTTTCATTTGTTAAATCTGGCATCCTGGGACCCAAATGGGTAAAACAAGTTACCCAAGGTGTCATAGCCGCCAAGCGGCAGCACCAAATTGGGTGTGGCTGTGCCCCACCTGGGCTTTCTGCCTCCGCAGGTGGACCGACAGAAGGGAGTCGCTGCAGGCTCAGCGGAGGCCAAGCCATTAGTGTTCACCTGCAGGGAGCTTCATCTGCCCTTCAATCTGCCTGCTCCCAGAGGACCTGCTTTCTGACCATACTTTGAACAGGTCTGCAAATCTCCTCTAAGCCATCTTCATGTGTACAGCAAAATCCATGCCCTGTGACTAAGTAGCTAAATCCCCCGGAACTCCAAAGGTTGCTCTGCCCTCAGGGTTTGGAATCTTTTTAAGGGATTCCAAGTCTCCTGCCCAATTGAGCACTGTAATTAGGAACTTAATCAGACCCGATCTGCAGACAGTATGCAGCGGCTGCTCTGCCTACCTGTTGCTACTGGCCTGGGATATAAAACACAATGGAAACAGAAGCATTGGTACAGATTTCATAAGGTTTCATCCGAAGTGCAAAGAGCAAATGTACTTTCAACATTGGAATGTTCCAAATTTCAGCAAATTAATGCTGGGTGCCAACAATAAAATAAGGCATCAGGCAAAATTGCTGCCCTTCAGGGAATTCTTAGCCTTCCGAGTTTTATGAAGAGACAAGTCTGAAAAAGTAGACCCAGAACAATGCACTGAGTACCGGAAGGAGGGAGAATAGAGAAGGCTATGGAATAAAATCCAGCGCTGGGAGTGCCCCACATTGCCCAAGGTGGCCATCAGGACCCCGGATTCCCGCAGCGCGACCCTCACGAGCCCCATGAGCATTTGCCCCATGTTTGTCAGCTGCACTCAGACCTGAGGCTCAGACCCTCATTCTACCAAGTTCTCCAGATACTTGTGCCCATCTGAGATCCAGGAAGCACCACACTGAAGAAGCAGCAGCGCACACGGCAGAGACAGTGCACGAAATGCGTGAGTCTGGAAGGAGAAACGGTCATCCACGAACACAGAGCACCTTTCATTATCAGGCCCTGGCAGGCTTTCTGTAAAGCTTCACAGATTTCTACATAAAGGTCTTGCACATCTTTATATCTTTTCTTAGGCACTTCATATTTTCCCTTGCTAGCATAAAAGACTTTTTATTGTAAGTTATACTTTTGAGCTTTAAAGAAAGGATTTATTTTATTTATTTGAAAGGCAGAGTTAGAGAGAGAGAGAGAGAGAAAGAGAGAGAGAGAGAAGGATAGACAGAGAGAAAGAGAGATCTTTCATCCCCTGGTTCTCTCCCCAGATGTCTGCAATGACCAAGGCTGGGCCAGCTGAAGCCAGGAGCCATGAGCTTCATCCTGGTTTCCCAGGTGGATGCAGGGGCCCAAGCACTTGAGCCATCTTCTGCTGCTTTCCCAGGTGCATTAGCAGGGAGCTGGGCTCTCATTGTCATTTTTGCAGAGTCCTAAGAATTCCATCATCAGTTCCTCCATGTGTTGAAGGGAGAGTGTTCCTCCACCAAAGGCACAGCCCTGGTCTGAGTCTGTTTGCTGCAGCTGCAGCTACTGGGTTCTGATAAATTCTCACCCACTTTCCTTGCCAGTCCTAGAAGGGATGACCACTTCCTGCTGCTTGTTGGGGTGCTTCACCATCCCTATGAGTTCTCCCCAGTCCTTCCCACCTTTTAAAGTTTTTTAGAATTAATTTATTTGAAGGGGAAAATTACACACACACACACACACACAAGCAGAGAGAGAGAGAGCGCGCGCTTCACTCTGCTGGTTCACTGCCTGAATGCTTGTTAGCAACAGTTAGGGGTGGGGAAGCCCAAAGCTAAAAGCCATAAACTCCACGGGGGTCTCCCATGTGGGTGGCAGGAACCCGAGTACTTGGGCCATTGCCTGCTGCCTGCCAGAGCATGAGCAGAGAGCTGGATCAGAGGGAGAGATGGGACTCGACCCCAGCCACTCCTGATATGGGAGACTGCCCTCCCCAGCTGTTAGCTTGACCACAGGGCTACAACGCTCACCCCTTGCTCACCTCTTCAATTGTCTTTTCATTGAACTCAATTCACTCCTTTCAAGGGGTCCATCTGTTTCCTCTCAGGACCCTGACTTTTAAAAATAACCCCCAGGATAATATCCAAAGTCTTAGATTAATTAAGGACCCAGTGCCCTCCAGCTTCCTGTAGTTTCCACAAACAGGCTTTGCCTTTCATGTCTGTACTATTCTACAATGGCTAATGATCCCCCAGTGTGTATTCCCCCCTTCTTCCACCTAACAAAACTTTAGCTTGCCACATCACTATCCATTTTAAGACAACATATTCCATGGGGTAGGTGGCTTGGCCCAGTGGGTTAAGCCCCCACCTGTGATGCCAGCATCCCATATAAGCACTGATTCGAGTCCTGGCTGGCCTACTTGCGATCCAGCTCCCTGCTAATGTATCTGGGAAAGCAGTAGAAGATGCCCAAGTACTTGGGCCCCAGCCATACACATGGGAAACCCAAATGGGGTTCCAGACTCTTGGCTTCATCCTGGCCCATTCCCGGCCAATGTGCCATTTGGGGAGTAAATCAGCAGATGGAAGACCTGGGCGTGTGTGTATGTGTGTGTGTGTGTCCCTCTCTCTGTCCTTCTGCCTTTCAAACCAAGAAATAAATTAAAAAAAAAAAAAAAAAGACAACACATCCAGATGTCCTTGTAGGCGGTGTGGTCATGTGACCAGATGCTGGTGAATGATTGATAAGTATAACTCTATGTATGTGGCAGATTCCAGGACCCTTCCCTAAACAGGCTCCTGGTTCCCTCTGCTGGTTCCTGGTTGTCACTCCTTCTATCCTGTGACTTGTGATGTGGGCCACCTGGACTGCAACCACAAGGAGCATGCCTTGTGCTGGTAGCTTGATGATTTGGAAAAAGCCTGCAACCCTGAGGAGACTATGGATCCAGTTCTGAGCTAAGTGCCTGAAGGCCAAAGGACTTTTACTTAAGGAAGAGATGAACCAATCTTTTTAAAGCCATTGATATTTGGGTTTTCTATTTTTTAACCAATAAACTTGACCTAACTAATGCCATCCCTATTATCACTCATCGGATACGTGCTCACTAGGGACTTCCCGTGTGGTAGGTGCTGTTACAGACTCTGGGAGGTAACTGAAGAAGCTGGAAGCACAGGAGTCCTTTTCCATTAGAGGTGATGGGGATAGAGATGCCTGCCTGCCGGGAGTGTGTGCCCAAAGGAACTCACAGAGGAGCCCAGGGAGAAGGCAGACAAGACTTCAAGGCAGAAGGCAGATGCCGGATTCAGATGGTGACAGAGATGCCGAAGTCCCTGGGAACATACAAGTTGTAGCTTACACAAAATCAAATTTCACCCTACCTGGACCAAAACGCACATTACTACGCCCAATGACTGGGAAAGGTGCAAAAGAGAATGATGGCCAAAACATGTGTTGCAATTACAAGCTAAAGCAGAACCGGGGCTGGATTAATAACTCAAATGAGGGCTTCTAAGGTAACACAAAGCATCAAGGGCATGACCTATTTCATAGTGATGAAGAATATAAAAGACAAAGTTAATGTCCAATGCCAAATTACTAACACAGAAATAGAAAAAAACGAAAACTGTTAAACTATGCACATACAATTTCAGAAAAATCATATATGGGAAAAGTTTATTGCTCCTTTAGTCCTCTAAGGATTAAGCAATTATTTTAGATACATAAGATCTGAACAATTTATTTTTCAAAAAATATTTATTTAATTTTTCACTTGAAAGGCAGCATGATGGAGCAAAAGAGAGATCATCCATCCTCTGCTCCACTCCTCAAATGCCCACAACATCTGGGGCTTGGCCAGGCTGAACTGGGAGCCAGGGACTCCATCTGGGTCTCCCACATGAGTGGCAGGGGCCCAAGGACCTGAGCCATTATCTGCTGCCTCCTAGGTGCATAGCAAGAGTTGGATTGGAAGCAAAACAGCCAAGACTCAGAACCAGCACTCCAATGTGGGATATGGGCTTCCCAAGCAGTGGCTTAACTCAGTGCACCACAATGCTCACCCAAGGACAATTTCTTATTTTTAAAAATGAAAATGTATTGCAAAGAATTTGAAACCTACCCAAAGTTTTTTCATAATACGCATTTACCTCGATTGTTTAGAAGACCCCTCATATGCATGGATTTCAAAATTTCTTGCCCCAAAATAAAGTTAATTTTTTAATTTCAATTTCCCTGAAATTTTGACAGACCCTTTTATAAGTAATGACAGTAACAACAAAACAATATTTTTAAAGAACTAAAAGCACAAAACTGGCAAGTCTGACTTCTTAAAACATTTTTATTAGGGCCAGCACTGTGGCATAGCAAGTAAAGCTGTCACCTGCAGCGCTAGCGTTCCATATGGGCGCCAGTTCAAGTCTCAACTACTCCACTTCTGATCCATCTCCCTGCTAATGCTCCCAAGAAAGATGACCCAAGTGCTTAGGTCTCTGTGCCTGTGTGGGAGACCCGGAAGAAGGTCCTTGCTCCTGGTTTCAGATCGGCCCAGATGCGGCCTTTGCTGCCATTTGAGGAGTGAACCAGCAGATGGAAGATCTCTCTCTCTCTCTTTCGCTCTCTCCCCCAACCCCGCCTTTCAAATAAATAAATATTAAATCTTTAAAAAATTATAGATTTTATTTTCATTTGAAAGGCAGAGAAACAGGAAGAGAGAGACAGAGTATCCTCCTGGTTCACTCCCAGATGCCCACAGTAGTTAGGGCTGGGCCAGGCTAAAGCCAGAAGCCTAGAACTCAATCCAGGTCTCCCAAGTGGGTGACAGGAACCCAAGTACTTGAGCCTTCATCTACTTCCTCCCAGGGTATCCATTAGCAGGAAGCTGGATGCAAAGCAGAAGAGGCAGGACTTGAACCACATACTCTGATATTGAATGTGGGTGTGTCAAGTGGTGACTTAATCATGGTACTAAATGCCAGCCCCAGCTCAGGCTTTTGCACCCAGTGAAACTATCTTTCAGGAAGAAGGGTAAACCAAACACATCCTCAGAAAAGAGGCAAGTAGGCTGATTATAAATAGATTGTCTCTGAAAGAGATGCTGAAAGTCCATCAGGTGGAATGGAAATGATAGAATGAAGACCAACAGAAGTGGTAAATATTTGGACAAATATAATAAACTGCTTTCTCCTCTAAAATTCCTTAAAATATGTACTACTGTGGAAAGCGAAAGTTTTACATGCAGGGATTTTCAATATTTAAACACAGACAAGCATAAAATAAAGGTGGAAGGGTGCAATACAGCTGCCATATGTCGACTATCAGATAAAGGATGAAGGGCTGAGGAACGTGCCTGCGTAGTCTTCTGTGCCTCACTTGAAGTCCTCAAGTACTGATTTTAAATAAACTAAAAAAGGTATGTCTAATTCCTAGAGAGATCACTAAGAATATAGCACGAAGGGATGTAGACAAGCCAATAGGCAAATTAAAAAGGAATACAAAAATTTTGATAGTGTAAAAGAAGAAAGGGAAAAAGGAACAGAGGAACAAGAATTTTCCCACATGGACACGGACTTCTACCTCCCAAACCATGAGCTAAACAAGCCTGTCTTTCCTTCATGGAAATGTGGTTACTGAAAAATATGAGTGCATTTTGGTACAAAACATTTTTGGTGAAGAAGTATTTTGTACCAAAAGAGTATGGGGAAAGTGCATATTATGAAAAAACTAGATGTGAATTTCAGAAATGTTTTTGCATCAAGATATTCTTTTTACAATTGATTAACTGATTAAATTAGAGTAAAGGGAGAGCTTCCACCTGCTAGTTCATGCCTCAAATAACCACAACGGCCAGGACCTGGCTGAAGCAAGTCCAGGTACTGAGAGCTCAATCCAGGTCTCCCACGCGAATGGCAGAAATCCAATTACTTGGGCCATCACTGCTCTCTCCCAAGGCCTAAATTATGGAGTCAGGAGACAGAGGTGGGTGTTGAACCCAGACTCTGTGATATGTGATACTGGCATCTTAACCAGGATCTTAACTGTTAGGTCAAATGCATGTTCCTCTAAATATACTTTTAATTCCATTTTCCATGAACCTTTTCAAGTACCCTTGTACATGACACAATTTCTTGAAAGTGTTCCCTCTGACTGGAATGGAGACCATTTGAGCATTAAAAAGCTAATGATGACAGTGAATTATAATAAACTGAATATAAGAGAACTCATGAACTTAAACTAGTGCCAAAATAAAAGTGGAGGGTGCAAAAGTACACTTAGCTAATCAATGCAGAGGAATTATTTAAAAATCAACAGTTGGCAATTCTCAATGCAATCAATTCAGGTAAAGATTGTGAATGGCTGCTGAGATAATTGGATAAAATATGATTGGATACTGAAAAATGCACATGGTCTTGAAGTATCATCTTGCAACTTGTGTACTTGCAATTGCCAATGATTAAAAAGAATTTTTTCAAATGGAGAGACCTGGTGTATCACAAGTGACAAAACCTAATGTGTAACACAAAACAAATGAAAAAGTCTAATGTACAACGAATGGCACAAAAATACTACATCACACACTATCCCGAAACTTAACAACTTAAAGATTTATTTTATTTATTTGAAAGACAGACTTACACAGAGAGGTACAGAGAGAGAGAGAGGTCTTCCATCTGCTGGTTCACTCCCCAGTTGGCTGCAATGGCTGGAGCTGAGCTGATTCGAAGCCAGGAGCCAGGAGCCCCCTCTGGATCTCCCACGTTGGTGCAGGGGCCCAAGGACCTGGGCCATCTTCTACTGTTTTCCCAGGTCATAGTAGAGAGCTGGATCAGAAGTGGAGCAGCCGGGACTAGAACCAGTGCCCATATGGGATGCCGATGCTTCAGACCAGGGCTTTAACCTGCTGCACCACAGTGCCAGCCCCCACTTGTTTTTATAATTGACCCATCTATCAGTTGGCTGGAGCTTGGCTGACCTAGGCTGGGCTGTGCTAGATGACTCTGCTGATCCTGGCTGGGCTCACTCCATTATTTCCAGTCAATTGGAGAGCTCTGTGTTAGCCTTGGACTCTGAAAGCTCAGCTGGGGAAGTTCTGGTCACACGTCTCACTTAGTCCTCTTGGAACCAGTGGGTTACCAAGGCACATTCTTCTCCTGGCACTAGCACAATTGCACAAGCAATTTCCAAGGTTCTCCTTGCACCACATCCATTAACATCAGTTAAAAGGAAAATTAAGACCAGGTCAATGTATCAACATTAACTTGAGCAAAAAATAATCCTAGAACAGGGAACATTCCAGACCAAAGAAGGCTCTAAATACCCCACATCACCACAGGTACAGGTTACTGCCAGGGAAGAGGAAGTGTGGGCAGCCGGCATCGTGGCACAGTGGACTAAGCTGTGGCTTGCAATGCCTGCAAGGCCTGCAATGCTGCTCTCCCATATTAGAGTGGGGATTCAAGTCCTGGCTGCTGTGCTTCCAGTCCGGCTTCCTGTTAACATGCCCGGGAAGAAGGCCCAGTGCTTGGGTCCCTGCCACCTGTATCCGAGACCGAGGTGGAATTTCTTACTCCTGGCTTTGGCCTGGCCCAGAACTGACTGTTGCAGCCATCTGTGGAGTGAACCAGTGGATGGACAATCTCTCTCTCTTGCTCTCACTCTCTCTTCGTCTATTTCTGTTGTTCTTTCAAATAAATACATAAATAAATCCAAGTAAATAAGTAAGTAAAGGAAGTGTTATACAGAAACAACCTGATAGGCTACAGTCTGCATTTGCCTTATATGGATGTGGTCTGATGAACTGACAGGCTGTGATTGGCTGAAGCTTGACTGATGTGATTGGCTGAGATTCAGTTGCTTAGTTAAGAGGGAATATTCAGACTAGGGTACAGCTCACTGTGCACAAGAGTCTACATTGGGTCAAACCTACCTCCAGAGTGCAGAGACTGGTTTAAATCTGATTTATTTTCATTCAGCACATCCCACCGAGTAAGCGTGTCCTACAGCTGAGCCTAGGAGCAGTCAACTGCGCCTTGCCTCTCGGTGGGAGGGCACTGGAAAATTATGTGGTTGGACTTGGGTTTAATTGAAAGCTGAAGAAAAGACAGGAGGTTGGATTTAGAGAGGCGAAGAGCTCTTTAGGCACTGCAGATCTGGAATTTAACCAAGTAGCGTCTTCTCCAAGCGTGGGGCAAACAAGACGTGGGCTTTTTGACCACATCAGGCCCCTGGATTGGTCAGAGCGGCCTCTACAATAACACATAATGTGGCAGAGTTGCTCTTGACGAGAGACTTAATTTCTGCCTGAATTACCAAAGGAAAATACTCATTACATGATTGTAAATAAGTAACTCTTCCCAGCCTTTGCATTCAATTTTTCATTTACAATTCAGAGCAATCATAGTAACACATTTTTAGATCATGCAGAAGAATATATATGTATATCTCATACATTTCTAGAAGGCTGCTTCAGTTTCAAGGGAGAAGACACAGAGCCAAGAAGCGCGAGAAGTGAGAACAGCAGTGAAAGGCATAGTCCGAGCCAGGAGCTTTGATTCATCCTTACATGAATAAGAGAACCCTGCGTGGCTGACGATTCCCGGCTTCGACTCGGGTGATTCAAGGACTGACACGCTCTGAGGAAGCCAGGTGCTGCCAGGTCACCTCAGAATGAATGAAACTCACATCACAGATTCTCTTAGGAGGCTGCCACCCTCTGGAGGGCTTTGTGACCCTGAAGGGACACGTGGGGAACAGGGAAGGGAGAGACAGCCAGTCTAGGATGAAGCCATTTGTCTGCAACTCAATAGTATGAGCTCTAAAAATAGCGCTAAGTCACCAGTCTGTCAGGAAGTAACACACTGCAAAGATAAGCTTTCATCTTAGAAAACTTGAAAAGATGTGTCTTTTACTCTGCTGTGATCTGTCTTAAGGGGAAAAAAATCCAAACCTTCAGAAACTGGGAATTCATGAACGTAGAATTTTGTGGTCTCTATCTAGGTCATTTTTTAAAAAGTGAAATTGAACTATCAAGAGTAATCAAACGCTATAGCTAGAAGTCAAATCTCTTGTGATATTCTTGGACCAGGATCATAAAAGCCAGTGCCTTTTCATAAAAGCCAGTGCCTTGAGCAAAATGCTCTAACCCGTTCTCACCCTTACTTTCACACAGTACTTTTATCAACTAAGTGTTGCAAAAGTATGCCTTTGAGTTAAAATTGTTCAAACTTAAACTACTGCACATGTTGATGGGAGAGGGAAGTTGCAAGGAAAGTGTGGAAGATATGCTATGGCCAGAATTGTGTGCCCCAAGAGCTATGGGTGGAAACCCTAGGACACCCCAATCAATTCATTTAAATTGGTGTTTGGAGACAGGCCTTTAAGGAGATCACTAAGGTGAAGTGAGGTCATATGATGGTGCCCTATTGTGTGATAGGACTGGTGTCCTTGTGAGAAGAGGAAGAGATGGGGCTGGAGCTGTGGCGTAGCGAGTAAAGCCACCACTTGCAGTACCGGCATCCTATATGGTCACCAGTTCGAGCCCTGGCTGCTCCACTTCCAATCCAGCTCTCTGCTATGGCCTGGGAAAGCAGTAGAAGATGGCCCAGGGCCTTGGGCCCCTGCACCCATGTGGGAGACCTAGAAGAAGCTGCTGGCTCCTGGCTTTGGATCGGCCTAGCTCTGGCCATTGCAGCTATCTGGGGAGTGAACCAGCAGATGGAAGACCTCTATCTCTCTGTCTCTGCCTCTGCCTCTCTGTAACTCTGACTTTCAAATAAATAAATAAATTAAAAAAAAAAAAGAGGAAGAGAGAGGGAGAGCAGGATGCACATTCACAGAGGAAAGACCACATGGGAACGCCTCAAACCTCAAGAAGGCCTTGCCTTCTACCAGCCAAACAGGGAGGCTGCAGGAGAAACCAGACCTGCTGATGCTTGGGTCTTGGATTTCCAACCTCCAGAACTCGGAGAGAATGCCTTTCAGCCGTTTAAGCTCCCTGGGCCCCAGTACTTGGTTATGACAGTCCCAGCAAGCGAATCCAGGGAGTTAGATTTATTGATCATCCTCTAGATTGCAAGGACCGAGCTCAACACGTACTGCAGGCTGTGAACTTAAACCTCACACTAGCCCTGCAAGGTGGGTAAGAGCAGAGAAAACTCAAGTTCAAAGGTCACAAAAGGTTTGAAAGCAACTCCTGGATTTCAAAGCTCAAACTTTCCACTGAATGAGAGTCTCAGCGGGGCTATGCCACAGCAGCTTCTAGGGAGTTTATTGAGGTTGCAGGGGCCTCTATCCCACTCAGGGTCTACTGGACGGGGAGTGTGGGACTCAGCCCTCTCTCTGTTTCCGAAGCTTCCAGTTCTCACCACCACCCTTGCCCATGAGGCTGGATGACCAAAATTTCCCTGTCTGGTGGTTTCTCAGGTGTTCTCGGGTCGACAAGTAGCGGCCTGAGACTGGTCAAACTAATACCATCTTCCTTAACCTCTCAACATTACTGGAGTCCCAAGAGATATAATTTCATTTGTCTTTGTGGGGAAGTTTTCAAAAATTTAAGCTACACAAGTCAGGGGCAGGGCACAGGTGAAGAGACCAAGATGCCACGTGGGATGCTCCCATCGTATTGCAATGCTTGATTTGAGTCCCGCCTCCTCCACTGCCAATCCAACTGCCTGCCAGTGCACATCCTGGAAGATAACAGATGATCGCTCAAGTACCTGGGTCCCTGCCATCCCCGTGGGAGATCTGGATTGAGTCCTGGGCTCCTGGCTGTAGTCTGGTCCAGGTCTGGCTATTGTGTGCGTTTGGGGCGTAAACCTGGAGCTGGAAGATCTTGGTGAATGTCCACCTCTGTTTCTCTCTCCTTCTTTCTCTCTGCCTTTCAAATAGGTTAAAATAAATAAAAACAGAACTAAAAATCATGGTTGGGTGCTTACCCTAGTGGTTAGGATGCTGGTTAGGACGCCCATGTTGCGCAGCAGAGTGCCGGGTTCAACACTTGCCTCTGGCTCCTGATTGCAGCTTCCTGTCGATGCAGGCCCTGGCTGGCACCAGTGATGGTTCAAGTAATTGGATTCCTGCCCCCTTCTCCCCTACACACACACACACACACAAGGGCAATCTGGGTTGATTTCCTGGCGCCCAGCTGCAGTCCAGGGGCATTGTGGGCATTTGGGAAGTGAACTAATGGATGGAAGTACTCACTCTTGTCTCTCTACCTCTCAAATGACTAAAAATTACAAATAAATAAATCAACAGAAACCACCTGTGACTTGGCACATGCTTTTGGCCCTGAGTTCCTGAAAGTTCACTTTGCCCTATGCCCCGAGCTATTCCTACGTAGGTTTCAGCATTACTAGTGGGGACGTAGCTCCAGCTTCCAACCCACCCATCAGTCACCCCCACAACATAAAAATTTAGCAGCACAAGAATCCTTGTTTTGGAGAACAAACGACTGCTCCTTAATGCTTAATGTTTTGTGAATCTGAAGTTCTACTTATTGCAGTCTCATCAAGTTGCATGTGTACCCATACCTGTTTCTTGCCATGGGCCTCTCATTTTGGGCAGGGAATCAGAAAAACACCAGGTACTCCCAGCCTATGTCTCCTGCGTTGTCTGATTAGTCTCACAGAGGAAGATACTCACTTGTGCAGGCCAGTGCATTGTTTCCTTAGAATCAAGGAGTCGCCTTTCTCGGTGTTTGTCACAGCCTGGAAGGGACAGATTTGCTGGAGTGCTTCACATCTAGGGGAGAGCATGGTTTGGTTCCGTGAGATATTCAAGGCCGGAGTCTTAATTTCTTTTCTACTATTTTAGGAATGAGATCAATCCAGAAACTCAGTTTGGCTTCGAGAATTGTTAGCAGCTTCCTAACTGTTTCTCTGGGGGAATGGAGGGAGTGTGGGGAAATGAGAAGCTGGCTGAAATCAATAGAAGGAGCCTGCATGAGCTCCCTGCCTCTGCCCAGCGCCGTGGGGCTGAGCACCAGTGCACTCTCCACACATCCAGCCCCAGTGCGCCCCGGGAGCCCACCATGCACAGCAGCGCCTCCGGCAAGCAGGAGCCTGGTGCCCGCCAGAGGCAGGGTCGGGCCACTGCAGGGAAAAGCAGACCTCCTGCCTTGTTCTGGTTCGTCTTCATCAGAGAGAAACAAGCACAGGAAGACTGCTGCTTCCCAAAAGGGCCACAACTGAGAACAGCCTGCAGCACCCAGAAGGAACCCAGGCCCTGCAAAAGGAACTGATCTATGCTGAGGTCACCGAGCCACGTGCTTGAAAGGGGCAGATTTGGGGCCGGCGCTGTGGCTCACTTGGTTAATCCTCCACCTGCAGCGCTGGCATCCCATATGGGTGCCAGGTTCTAGTCCAGGTTGCTCCTCTTCCAGTCCAGCTCTCTGCTATGGCCCGGGAGTGCAGTGGAGGATGGCCCAAGTGCTTGGGCCCCTGAACCCACATGGGAGACCAGGAGAAACACCTTCTGGCTTCGGATCAGCACAGCTCAGCTCTGGCCACTGCAGCCATTTGGGGAGTGAACCAACGGAAGGAAGACCTTTCTCTCTGTCTCTCTCCCTGTCTGTAACTCTGCCTCTCAGAAAGAAAGAAAGAAGAAAAGAAAGAATGAAGGAAAGAAAGAATGAAGGCAAGGCAGAAAGAAAGAAAGAGAGAGAGAGAAAGAAAGAAAGAGAAAGAAGGAAGGAAGGAAGGAAGGAAGGAAGGAAGGAAGGAAGGAAGGAAAGAAGCAGATTTATGGCATGTGAATTATTACTGCCGATTTTTTAAAAATTGTATGAAAAAAGAGGATTCCACTCTAGATACACAGTGAAAGAGAAAGATGTAAGGGAGAGGTATGGGAGCAGACACACATGCACGAAGAACAAGAAGAAGAATCTGGAAGCAGCAACACACAGGACATGATTGCAGTCTGGAGAGAGGGCAACCCGGCTGTAACGGCACTGTGTCTGCAGGTCACACATGTCAACAGGTGCACTGTCGTGGCCAGGAGCCCTACTTCTTGTTCAAAGGTCCCCACTCCCAAGAAGTCAAAGGAGAAATTTTGCAACCTGAAGATGGCAGGCTCCCCAAGATCTGATGCTTGAATCTCTGATTATCACTCAAGGGATAAAAGGGGACCAGACTACTCTTTAGGTTGTTTCTAAAATGAAATACTTAAGTCTGGGTACCTTATTCTTTTTTTAAAAACAGATCTATTTATTTGAAAGGCAGAGTTACAGATAGAGGGAGAGACACAGAGAGGTCTTCCATCCTCTGGTTCACTCCCCAAATGGCTGCAATGGCCAGGGCTGGGCAGATCTGAAACTGGGAGCCAGGAGCTTCTTCCAGGTCTCCCACATGGTTGCAAGGGCCTAAGGACTTGGGCCATCTTCTACTGCTTTCCCAGGCCATAGCAGAGAGCTGGGACGGAAGAGGAGCAAGTGGGACTTGAACCTGCAGAGGCTTAATCTACTACACCATAGCGATGGCCCCAAGTCTGGGTACTTTGTTCTAAAAAGAGGTTTAGTTAGCGCACGGTCCTCGGGGTTCAAGGGCAAGGCTCCATCTTTGGCTTTTCCCTGGTGAGGACCACAGGTTGGATGCTGTCACCACTGCGAGAGTGGGTGGGAGAAGTTCAGGTCACGTGGTGTGGGCCCAGAACACTTGCTTGTTTATACCAATCCCTCACAGAACTAACTAGGGTCTCACGAGAACTGCCTCAGCTCCCTCTGAAGGCAGTACCCTGATGACCCAGCTACTTCCCACTGGTCCCTCCCCCTTCCCGACACTGCTACCCTGAGGGCCACACTCCCAACGCGTAAACCCCCAGGAGTCAGATCACATCCAAACCATAGCACCATTGGGCCACAGCCTGTGCTTCACGTGTTGACACAGGCAATGTCTATGTTAATTTACAATCCAGCTTCTTGCCTCCTGGAGAGATAGAAATACTAGGCAGAGACTAGTATCACATACAAATAGGAACAGAATTCACTCAATAGTGAGGGAAACTTCAGGCATGAGTGTGGGCCACCCCACAGAGAAATACCCACTATGAGTGCATCAGAGGGTTGCCAGTGAACAAGAGAGAAAGAAAAGCTAGAATGGTATATCTTAGTGAAAGAGAGTTCTGTACATGAGAAGTTTGCAGTGGAAAGAGAGCTCTCTCCTGCCTTCTCTCTTTTTATAAGCAAGGGGGGTGGTGGTACCCCAATCAGATACACAAAAGGGGTGAGATCTGAGCATGGGCCCTGGTCCCAGGTGCTGACAGGTAGAGACAGGGTCACACTGCAGGAGTACAAGAGTTCCAGCTCACCTAAACTTTAACTAACTTCCTAGTTACACCCTATCAGTGGGACCCACGCTCCAGCTTAGCAGTGAGTCACACAGCTCACAATGCCCTTAGAAAAATCTCCATCTCAGTTATTAAACAAACCACATAGGCAGCCTTGAGTCAGCTAAATCATCGAACCAATTTCATTGCTCAGTGCTGTCCCATGGGTGCTGGGGTCATCCGGGCTCTGTGTCTGACTCCAGCCCTTGAGCCAAGCTACGTGTAGGTCTCCAGGCAGAACTGACCAAAAAGATTCCAGGGGTCTCACTGGTGAGCATTGCCCCTGTGCCCCATGCTCCGGATATCTTGTACAAGTCTCTGGGCGCATGGTCTGGGGCGAATTTAACAAGTCATGACATCTAAAATGTTTTCATTGAAGTCACAGCTGGGGGCAGGCATTTGGCCTAGCAGTGAAGACAATGCTCGCGACACCTACGTGAGCGTGCCTGAGTTCCAGTCAGCACTGTTTCCAATTCCACATTCCTGCTAATGCACACCCTGGGAACCAGCAGGTGATAACTCAAGCGTTTGGGTCCCTGCCACCTGCTTGAGAGACCTGGGCTGAATTCTTGGCTCCTGGCTTCAGCCTGGCCCAGCCCCAGCAGCTGCAGGCACCTGGGGGAGTAAATCAACAGATAAGAGATTTCTCTCTGTCTCTCTCTTTCATATTAATGAAAATAAATGAACTTTTAGAAAGAAGAGCTTGGCTGTCCTGCAGTCATTGAAGCCCTCCTTTCAGACATTCAAACACAGCAAAAAATACACAGGTAGAAGCAGACATTACTCTTTTTTTAGATTTATTTATTTGAGAGGCAGAGTTACAGGCAGAGAGAGGGAGGGACAGAAAGAGAGAGAGAGAGAGAGAGAGAGAGAGAGAGAGAGAGAGAGAGAGAAAGGGTGTGAGAAGTCTTCTATCTCTGGTTCACTCCCCAAAAGGTCACAACAGCCAGAGCTGGGCTGATCTGAAGCCAGGAGGCAGGAGCTTCTTCTGGGTCCCCCACATGGGTGCAGGGCCCAAGGACTTGGGCCATCTTGAGCTGTTTTCCCAGGCCATAGCAGAGAGCAGGATTGGAAGTAGAGCAGCCGGAACTTGAACCAGTGCCTATATGGGATGTCAATATAGTAGGCAGTGGCTTTACCAGCTACGCCAGCCCTCAGATGTTACTTTTTTTTTTAAAGATTTATTTTATTTATTTGAAAGACAGAGTTACAGAGAGAGGTAGAGACAGAGAGAGAAGTCTTCCATCCACTGGTTCACTCCCCAAATGGCTGCAGTGGCCAGAGCTGTGCTGATCGAAGCCAGGAGCCAGGAACTTCCTCCAGGTCTCCCATGTGGGTGCAGGGGTCCAAGGACTTGGGCCATCTTCCACTGCTTTCCCAGGCCATAGCAGGGAACTGGATCAGAAGAGCAGTCGGGGCTCGAACCAGCGCCCATATGGGATGCTGGCGCTTCAGGTCATAGCTTTAACCCACTGTACCATAACGCCAGCCCCCAGATGTTACTTTTAAAAGAACACTGGTAGCCTGCGCCGCGGCTCACTAGGCTAATCCTCTGCCTTGCGGCACCGGCACACCAGGTTCTAGTCCCGGTCAGGGTGCCGGATTCTGTCCTGGTTGCCCCTCTTCCAGGCCAGCTCTCTGCTGTGGCCAGGGAGTGCAGTGGAGGATGGCCCAAGTGCTTGGGCCCTGCACCCCATGGGAGACCAGGAGAAGCACCTGGCTCCTGCCATCGGATCAGCGAGGTGTGCCAGCCACAGCGCGCTGGCCGCAGCGGCCATTGGAGGGTGAACCAGCGGCAAAGGAAGACCTTTCTCTCTGTCTCTCTCTCTCAATGTCCACTCTGCCTGTCAAAAAAAAAAAAAAAAAAAAAAAAAAAAAAAAAAGGAACACTCGGTAAATGTATTCCACTTGTACATGGAACAGGGTCTGAAGAATATGTATCACCCCAGAGAGATTTGGTGTCTTCAGAGACGGGCTTCCGTGCAGCTAGTAGACAGTCCAGAAGAGACTAGTGATCCACCTTTTCTATCTGTGTTTATGGTTTGGAAATACCAGAAAATGCTGGTAAATTGAGAAAACTTTAATTGCATGAAGTAATTCTTAATCAGTGCAAAAAATTGTAGCAGATACAAAGAATTTAAAAAGACTGAATTAGTCCCCAAAGCCTTGACTTTTGAGTCCACTTTTTATTTTATTTTATTTTACTTTATTTTTAAGATTTATTTATTTGAAAGGCAGTGTTAAAGAGAGAGAGAGGGAGAGACAGAGAGACACAGAGAAGGAAAGAGCGAGATCAATCTTCCAACCACTGGTTCCCTCCCCAGATGGCTGCAGTGGCCAGGGCTGGGCCAGGGGAAGCCAGGAGCTTCTTCTGGGTCTCCCATGTGGGTGCAGGGACTCAAGGACTTGGGCCATCTTGAGCTGCTTTCCCAGGCCACAGCAGAGAGCTGGATCGGAAGCGGAGCAGCCGGGACTCAAACCAGCGCTCACAGGGGATGCTGGTGTTGCATGAGGAGACTTGATCTGCGGGGCCACAACACCCACCCAGGCCTGTTCCTAAAATGTTTGTGTTTTTAAATTGCTGAATAATATCTGTACTTGTTTCTGGGGTACACGGCTCTACTTTGATACATGTATCTAATGTCTAATCAAATCATATCTAATGAGCATCCCCCTCTCCTCTGGGAACCTCTGAGCCCCTCTCCAGCTACTTGGATGTGGGTAGTTAATTGTGATCGCCTGGAGCACCCTTGCTGCAGAGTGTGAGAATCGCTTCCTCCCCCAAAACCGTGTCCGGCACGGGTCACTCACCCTCTGCTAGGCCCTCTCCGCGGCTCACTCTTAGTGTCTAGCTCCGCTACTGTACTCTCTACTTTTTTTTTTTTCCTTCAGCTGATTGCTTATTATTTGTTTGAATCCCAGGAAAGTTGTCTGGCTGAGAACAGTCCCTGCGATGCTCAATTAAGTATAAGTCCTAGGTCTGGCTGTGGTGCCCATCTGACAAAGAAGGAAAATCGAGGCACACAGGTCACGTCATCGGGTCGCACACCCAATGAGAGGCAGGGGCTAGACCTCTGCACTCACTGGGCACGAAGCCCGCCGAGCAGCGGTGGAGCACAAACCCTCGCTGGGACCCCGACTCCTAATGCCTCCTTCCTGGGGCCGTCTGCACCAGCTTGCCCCCAGGCCCTCTGGTGCCACCCCCCTCACCCCGGGGTGGGGTCCGCATCGAGATCCCTCAGTGCAGCCACCAGAAATTCAAAGCACCCTCTGCTCCATATTCTGGTCACCTTCTTCCATTCCACAGGTGAATGAGAACATGCAGTGTGTGTCCTTCTGTCCTGTTTCGTTTCATTGAACGAAATAGCCATCTACATCACCTCAAATGACAGTCTCCTCCTTTTTATGGATGTATAAGATATTATTCATAATGGAATACACACATACATATATATACACATATACATACATACATACATACATATATACACACACACCCAGTTTTAAAACATGTCATTTGTCCATTGAAAGACATCTTGGTTGATCCCGTATCTTGGTTATTGTGAATAGTATTTCAATAAACTGTGGATATATAGATCAATTTCCAGATTTTCTATATTATTCCACTGCTCTGTGTGTCTTTTTATACCAGTGTCTGTTATGCTGTTTTGATTACTGTAGCTTTGAAGGCAAGCAGTGTGATGCCTCTGACTTTGTTTATTTTTTTAAGACTTATTTATTTTTTGAAAGAGTTACACAGAGAAGGAGAGGCAGAGAGAGAAAGAGAAAGAGAGAGAGAGAGAGAGAGAGAGAGAGAGAGATCTTCCATCTGCTGGTTCACTCTCCAATTGGTCCCAACGGCTGGAGCTGTGCTGATCCAAAGCCAGGAGCCAGCAGCTTCTTCTGGATCTCCCACGTAGGTACAGGGGCCCAAGGACTTGGGCCATCTTCTACTGCTTTCCCAGGCCATAGCAGAGAGCTGGATCGGAAGTGGAGCAGCTGGGACTCGAACCGGCGCCCATATGGGATGCTGGCACTGCAGGTGGCAGCTTTACCGGCTATGCCACAGTGCCGGCCCCTAGATTTGTTTTTGTTTCTGCTTTTGCTCAGGATTTCTTTGGCTGTTCTGGCTATTTTGTGATCATTTTTCTAATTTTATGAATAACGGCACTGGTGTTGGGTGCAGATTGCTTTGAGCCTGTAGATGCTTTGTCTAGTATGAACATGTTAATAATATTAATTCTTCTAATCCATGAGCAAGGGATGTCTTCATTTTTTTGTGCATGTGCTCACTAATATCTTTTATCAGTGTTTTCTGATTTTTCATTGTAGAGATCTTTTATTGCCTTGATTAAGTTTGTTCCTAGATAGTTTGTTTCTGGGGTGTGGATAATGTGAATGCTTAATGATAATGCCTTTTTTAAGCTTCTTTTTGATAATGCTTTTTTAATTTCTGTTTTAACCAATTCATTATTGGTGTAAAAATATACTATTTTTTGGATGTTGATTTTATATCCTAGAAGAATGTGCTCTGTTATATTTAAGATACATGAAAAAATTAAAAAAAAGGTAAAAGAAAATGGACCAATGCTCATGACCTTACCACCCAGCCTAAGTGAAGCATTGCTGACTTAGTGAGCGTACCTTGCACTCCCCTCCCTCGGCAGAGTCTACTCAGTAATTCCAAGAAGGGCGAACACCGTCATCATTCCGTGAGTAACATGGTCACTGATGTCACAGTCGTCCTATGTTCTCCAGATAGGAATTCAGAAATTGCCTCTCAGGAAGCAGAGCGAAGGGTTGTCAGGAAAGTCTCGGGCTGATTATTCCCTATCCTGCGTTATCTGTGATAGTGCTTTCTTCCTTTGGCAAGAGGGTATTGGTTGAGAGGAAGTCTACATTAAACGCGGCCAAGGGCTCTGTGTGCAGGCGACCCCAGTAGCTGTGCACTGACTGGCGCTGCTCCTCCATGGCTGCTGTGTCTGCTGTGCGCATGGTGACGTAGAACTGGCGTCATCGCCTCGTTTAGAGCATGCACCTCAGGGTAGGCCATCTAATCAGCATTCCACTGGGAGGCGGCCCTGTGACCCTGCTGTAGAATGACACTGTGACTTTCTGAAAATGAAATCAAAGGAAACAGATTTCTAGTGAATGAAATCTTTTGTTTTCTTTTTTACATTAGCGCTTGACATTATGTTTTTTTTTTTTTTAAGATTCTATTTATTTATTTTGGAAGGTAGAGCTACAGACAGAGAGAGGGAGAGATAGAGAGAAAGGTCTTCCATCAGCTGGTTCATTCTCCAAATGGCCGCAATGGCCAGAGCTGAGCTGAGCTGATCTGAAGCCAGGAGGCAGGAGCTTCTTCAGGGTCTCCCATGTGGGAGCAGGGAACCAAGTACGTGGGCCCTCTTCCACTGCTCTCCTAGACCACTAGCAGGGAGCTGGATTGGAAGAGGAGTAGCTGGGACTGGAACTGGCACCCATATGGGATGCTGGTGCCACAGGGGGAGGCTTCGCCTACTGTGCCACAGTGCCAGCCCCAACATTATGTTTTTTGATACATCTTTAAGTTTTTTATTTTTTTATTTTAGCAATGGTTGGGGGGTACACACAGAGAGAGTTTCCATCTTCTGGTTCACTGCCTAAATGCCCACAACTGCCAGGACTAGTTCAGATAAAAGCCAGGAGCTGGGAATTCAGTCAAGGCCTCCCATATGGGTGGCAGAGCCCAATCACTGGAGCCTTCACCATTGCCTCCCAGGGTCTGTACTCGCAGGAAGCTGGAGTTAGGAGTAGGAGTTGGTGCTCAAACCCAGTCACTCCAACATGGAATGTGGGCATTCCAAGCAGTACCTGGACCATTGCACCAACACCTTCCCCTCACATCACCGTTATCCAAGAGAGAGAAATGCCCACT
Organism: Oryctolagus cuniculus; assembly: GCF_964237555.1. Lineage (NCBI taxonomy): Eukaryota > Metazoa > Chordata > Mammalia > Lagomorpha > Leporidae > Oryctolagus > Oryctolagus cuniculus. The sequence continues at coordinate 84,919,822 of NC_091440.1, forward strand.
GAGGTAGCCCGTTCATCCACTAAAGGGCAAGAGTGAAAATGGTTCTCTGGTCAAAGTGTCAGAAATAAATACATCTGGTTCAGGCCTTTTTCTTTTTCTTTCTTTCTTTCTTTCTTTCTTTCTTTCTTTCTTTCTTTCTTTCTTTCCTTCCTTCCTTCCTTCCTTCCTTCCTTCCTTCCTTCCTTCCTTCCTTCCTTTTAATTTATTTGACAGGTAGAGTTATAGATGAGAGAGAGAGACAGAGAGAAAGGCCTTCCTTCTGTTGGTTCACTCCCCAAATAGCCGCTACGGCCGGCACTGCGCCGATCCAAAACCAGGATCCAGGTGCCTCCTCCTGGTCTCCCACGTGGGTGCAGGGGCCCAAGCACCTGGGCCATCCTCCACTGCACTCCTGGGCCACAGCAGAGAGCTGGACTGGAAGAGGAGCAACCGGGACTAGAACCTGGCACCCATATGGGATGCTGGTGCCGCAGGCGGAGGATTAACCAAGTGAGCCATGGTGCCGGCCCCCAGGCCTTTCTTATAACCACCACCCAGGTTTCTCCAACATGGAAAATTAGAAAGAGAATAAAACATCAGTTGAGAACACTCTGGCTCTATCTAAAACCATCATATACAAGATATAGAAAATTGAGGCCAGCACTGGGGTGTAGTGGGCTAAGCCCCTGCCTGCAGCACAAGTATCCCATATGGGTGCTGGTTTGTGTCTTAGCTGCTCCATATCTGATCCAGCTCTCTGCTATGGCCTGGGAAAACAGTGGAAGATGACCCAAGTCCTTGGGCCCCTGCACCCACGTGGGAGACCCGAAGAAGCTCCTGGCTCCTGGCTTTAGATTGGCCCAGCTCCAGTTGTTGTGGCCATTAGGGGAGTGAACCAGTGGTTGGAAGATCTCTCTCTCTCTCTCTGTCTCTCCCTCTCTCTGTACCTCTACCTTCCAAATAAATAAACAAATCTTTAAAAAAGAGATATATAATCGTATTTTCATATATCATAACATATTCTGTAATTTGCTAAAAGTCAATTTAGATATAATCCTTAGATAGTATCCCATAAATTTCAAATAACAGCTGTTTTCAAAATGGCTCTGCTACCAACCTCTGATGCCACACTTCCCTCCCCGAGCCCCACAATCTCCCTCCCCCACCCCACCCTGCCAAGTGACCAGGGAGATGTTTCTGCCCAGGTTCCAATTACGCTTCTCTCATCATTCTATTTGCCTTTGACCCACCTCTCAGTTCCAATCTTACCCACATTTCTTGCCGATGCGGTCACGACATTTGTCCTGACAAATAGGATAATACATGTGAGCTATAATTCTTTCGCCCTCATTTTATAGACAGAAAGCTTGAAGCCAAAGATGCTGTAACTTGCCCAAGAGCGTATTCGTCAGTGGTGAAGTCAGGGCTGGAATTCCGAATGCCTCGCCCCCAGTGTGCCATTCTTCACTCAAAGCACACCTGTCTTCCCAGGATGCTAATTAACTTCAAGGATGCTCCCTCCCGCATGGGAGACAGGACCAAGTTCCTGGCTCCTGGCTTTAGTTTGACAACCCTAGAGAGTAAACCAAGGAATGTGGAACATCTCACTGTATGTCTCTGCCTTTCAAATAAAATGAAAACAAGTACATCTTTTTTTATTAAAGAGAGAAAGAGAGAGAGAGAAATACTAATTACCAGGTCATGCCTGTAGAGGCACTCCCATCATTGCATATAGGGACATAGAGTGTCGAGAGAAAGCATTCACTGCAAAGTCCTCATCTTTGATATCATACCTCTTCACACAGACAGGAAAAGTCTGAACTCAGATGGACACTTGCCTACAACAAATGTCTGTGTCAAAGAATCCCAGAAATCCCCAAGTCCCGGTGTTTGGATTGGCCACCAACTTCTCCACCATTGCGTTAGCGCTCAGGCCAGCTGGAGACGAGCCAGGAAATGAGAACATTAGCTATGAGCTTCCAAAGACCTTGATTTAATCACTGCGTTCACAGATTTAATGTCAGGCCCTCCTTGGGCTGGTGATGATTAACTCTTGCAATCATTCAGTTTTCTTTTGCCACAGCTTGTCTCACATACTTTTCTTGCATAATCTTCGGTTACAACTTTCCTGCTTTTTTTTTTTTTTAATTCTTAGACAACAAATGCACATAAAGGGAAATCTTTAGCTCCTTCCACAGAGTGAGGTTAAACTTGGAGATCAGTTTCACCTCTCTTGGCTTGCACTAGTGCCAAGGAGGGAAGCTCTTCGAGCCAAACAGGCAAGCATTGTTCTATCGGAACGGAGCTGGCTGTCTTTCTCATTTGACAGGGGCCACTCTGCCAGCAGTGACCATATGTTGTCCTTGTCATTGCTGCAAAGGTGATGCACTGATTGATTGCCTGTCCATGGTAGAGTCACAGCTCACACCGATGAAGTCTCGCAGAGCTGCACTTTGGAAGATAACTCATGAGTTGGAGACCTGGTTCCTCTGCCTTAAGGGGAGGAGGTTTTGATGGGAGAGAGTGAGCATACCCTCTTCCTGCTTGTTCTACTACTACTACGCCAAATGATATTGTAGGCTCCTGAGAGGGCTCAAGACTGCACCTTTTGTCCCCTGCAGGTTTATGGTGCCCTGGTTGAATTTCTAGGGGCCAAGTTCTGGGCTGCATGGTTCCTTCCCGGGATACGACGTGGATGTGTGGTGTTGGTGGTCTCCCTGACCCTGGAGTGAATCATATGCATGTTGAGAAGACTGAGGCCTTGCTTGAGTTTACTGATTCCTGTTCCAAGTTCACAATCCTCATCTGCATGAGGGAGTGTAAGTAAACGATTTGCATGACCTGACCCAGACCAGACAGTTCCATGGCATCAAAATATAAATCCAGGGCCCATGTTGTGGCATAGCGAGTAAAGCTGCCACCTGTGACGCATCCCATATGGGTGCTGGCTCAAGACCTAGCTGCTCTACTTCCAATCCAGCTCCCTGCTTATGCTCCTGGGAAAGCAGTGGAAGATGGCCCAAGTGCTTGGGCCCCTGCATCCATGTGGGAGACTTGGACGAAACTCCCAGCTCCTGACTTTGGTCTGGCCCATCCCTGGCTGTTGCAGCCATTTGGGGAGTGAACTAGCAGTTAGAAGATACCCCGCCCCCACAACTCTGCCTTTCAAATAAATTATATATATATATATGTATATATTATACACACACACACACACACATATATCCCCAATCATGTTTAGCCACCAAGATTGAATTCCCATTCATGCTTCCCAGAAGGTTGGCTACAACTCTGTTGCATGCACCCCCCTACCCCTCTTAGGGACGATTGCTGATTATCTCAGCAGAGAGGAAAAAGGACACAGAAAATCATGCCTGGATCCTTAAAACAGCGGCTGGAGTCTGGGCGGAGCAGCTCTGCTCCTATTTCATCAGCCAAAGCAAGCCATGCACATGGCCACTGCTGGTATCTGCTGTGTGGGACGTGTAAGCCTCCCCTAGGCAAGGCTAGGGAGTGTGTGTGAATAACAAAACAATCAGTAATGCTGATTAAACGCTAGGTCCATAGAGTTCATATTCTCCCATTCTGGAGCCTTGTGGTAAGCCCGCCCATCCTGAGCTGTCACTGAAACCACTGCTTACTTGGCAGCCGGTCTCATTTGAGCTCTATCTATCTAACTTAATTTTTCCCTTTACCCTTAATTACATAAATAATTCATAAGTATATTTTTGTTTTGTGAAATATTCAAACAATAAAAATAAAATGAGGACAGGATGGCAGCTTCCCAAAACATCGCAAACAGAACGACTGTGATGCAGCATTCCCACTGCTGGCTGCCCATCCCCAAGACCTGAACGCAGGACCTCACATCCTTGTTTACCGCGACATTAGTCACAACAGCCGAAAGGTGCAAGCAACCGAGTGTCCATCGGCAGATGAATGAATAAGCAAAATGTGGTGTGTGCACGCGATGCAATAGAAATAGTAATCAGCCTTAAATAGGAAAAGGGGAAGTGGGGATTTGTTTAGTGGGCACAGAGGCTGCATTTTGCAAAAGGCAAAGGTTCAGCAGCACCATTGCTGACTCCTCTTCACATTACTAAATATACACACGAAAATGGTATAGGTGATAACTGTCGTTATGTGCTTTTTACCTCAATTAAATTGAAGATTAGAAAAGCAAAGCAAGTGTCTCAGTGGTCACTTTCCAATCTCATTCACTTAGCGCTAATATCTCCTTATCAGTTTGGGGGTGTATCCTTATAGACATTTTAAAAAATCTATTTACATAAATACCAGTAGGAATTAAAACAGAATTAGTTTTGTATGGATTTTTAATTTGACATGTATTACATGGCATTGCACTTGTTTTCAATATGCACTTTTAATTTGACACCAGATGTCTTAGAGATATTTTAATGCTGGTATGTACTAATCTTTTTAAAATTGCTATAACAATCCATTGTATAAAAGTGCAATAGAATATTTAACTATTCTGCTTTCATTGGACATTAAGTTGGCTTCCGATTACTCACTATGACAGTCAATATCTCTTTGAGCTTTTCTGCAACAATTGCTCTACATTAGATGATTGGAAGTGACTTTTGGATCACTCAGCACATGAATTTAATATTTGAGTTTATCCTGCTATGTTGTTGTCCACTTTCCTCATCAGCATGTGCTAACATCAGTGTCTTCAATGCTTGCCAGATTGATGATGGGAAATGATGTCTCAGGGCTGCTTTAATTTGCATATCCCCAACTGCCATTGACATGGACAATCTCTCCATTTAGTTATTTATGTTTTCCTCTGAATGCTTTTTCACTGTCTTTGCCTGCTTTTCTTTTGTGTTTTCTTTCTGTTTTGTCAGAATTGCTTCTATGCTCTGTATATTCATCTCTTGCCTGTTTTGTTAAAGATTCATTTTATTTATTTGAAAGGCAGAGTTGCAGAGAGACAGGGGTGAAGAGGGAGAGAGAGAGAGAGAGAGAAAGAAAGAAAGACAGACAGACTTCCATCTGCTGTTTCAGTACTCAAACGGGTGCAATGTGTGGGGCTGGGACAGGCTAAAGCCAGGAGCCAGGAAACTCATCCTGGTCTCCCATATGGATGGCAGAGGCCCAGGCACCTGAGCCTCTTCTGCTGCTTTCCCAGGTGCATTAGCAGGGAGCTGGATGGAGCATCTGGGGCCATGACTTCTTAACTCACCGCCCCTTGACACCAGTGCCTATCGAATTTTTTACTTACTGATCCCAAATGTAGCCTTTATCATTTACTGAATTTCTTTTTATCCATAGGTGTGTTTCTGGACTCTATATCATGCTTGATCTCTTTGCTTATTTCTTCCATTAATGTCACACTTAATTTTTATAGTTTGGAACCAGTGCTGTGACACAGTGGCCTAAGCCTCTGCCTGGGGCACAGGCTTCCCATATGGGCACTGGTCCACATCTTGGCTGCTCCTTTTTCTGATCCAGCTCTTTTTTGCAGCCTGGGAGAGCAGTGGAAGATGGTCCAAGTCCTTGGGCCCCTGTACCCACATGAGCGACCCCGAAGAGACTCCTAGCTCCTGGCTTCGGATCAGCCCAGCTCTGGCCATTACAGCCATTTGGGGAATGAACCAGCGGATGAAAGACCTCTCTCCCTGTCTCTTCCTCTCTGTAGTTCTGTCTCTTAAATAAATAAGTAAAATCTTAAAAAAAAATTTCTACAACTTATAGCGTACTTTGATATCCTGCTTAGTCTCCTATTTCAAAATAGACCTTTCTGATCTGTTGCATATATTCTTTTGAATGAAGTTTAAAAAGAGTTGATATACATTGTGGAGGGATCTTGCCTTTTTTTGTGAATAATTAGAAGATTAATTTTAGGACAATTGACATTCCATCTGCTGACTTCCCAAATGGCTGCAAAGCAGAGCTGGGCTAATCCTAAGCCAGGAGCCAGGAGCTTCTTCCAGGTCTCCTATGTGAGCACAGGGGCCCATGGACTTGGGCCATCTTCCACTGCTTTCCCAAGCCACAGCAAAGAGCTGGATCAGAAAAGGAGCAGCCGGGACTCAAACCAGTGCCCATATGGGGTGCAGGCACCACAGGCGGAGGGTTAACCTACTGCGCCACAGCACCAGCCCCGTCCTTACATTTTCATTGTTGGTTTTCCCTGGGAACTTTGGAGATTTTAGTGGTGGTACGAATGCAATTATTTATTCAGTTACATTTTCTGCTTGGTTTGATCTGCATATTGGAAAGGTATTACTTTCCACGTATTGATTTCATAGCCATTCACATGGGTGAATTCTCTCACTGTTTAAATAGGTTTTAACTTATTCTCTTGGGTTTTAAGGGGGAATAATTATGTTATTCCAAATCAAAGTCACGTTTGTTTTTCCCCCTCCCAATATTCATTTCTTACTCCTTTTTGTGATCCTAGAAAGCAAGATGAGGCATCCCAAAGGTGAGAATACAGCTTTTTATTGGCGCCAGAGCGAGGATGACCACCAGGAAAACACATATGCCAGTGACAGATACATGTGGGTGGTTTGAATATTCAAGGGTCCTTCAAAGAATTCATGGAAAAATGAAGTTCAAAGATAAGCTTATTGGTGCAAAAAAAAAATTCTGAAGTCTATGGACTAAACAAGAGGAACAGAGGGAGTTAGCACAAATCGCACGTTAGGACTACGTTGGTTAACAAGAACTCAACTGGCCGGTGTGTGCTTAGCGCTCTGCATTCCAGGAGAAGTAGTAATGAGAAGGAACAGAAACACACACACTTTCCTTCAATTCCTTATTGTTCCAAGATGTCACCTGATCAGCAAGGACTAACGTCTACACGGCTAGGGCCCCTGACTCATGTTTCCTCCAGCTAGTGAGTTTCGGTGAGCCTCCGTCTTATCTGGTTTTAAATCCCTATCACTTCTCTTATCATGTTGGCTACTGATGCCCAGCACAGTGAATCATAGGGCCTCCTTTCCTTCTCCTGGATCATTAACCCTTTGAATTGTTCATTATCCACTATGGCGTTTGTATCTACAGACTCCCAGTGAGAAACCCAGGGCATTTTGAAATCAGAGAATCGGAGATGAGTTTGTTAAGGGAAAGGCAGCAGATCATCATGATGCCTGATTCCAACTTTGCAAACTCACCCATTTGCTTACGGTACCTGTAACCCTAAAATCAGCGCATATCACAATGTGGATATGCACAAAGGGGTTCAACGTCTGCGTCACTGCTACACAGCCACTCCTGGCTGACGTCAAACAAGGCGGCGCTCTGGCCCATGTTTCTCCTCTCATATTGTAAACAAGCATCCTTTGTCGTCTACTGAGTGCCACATTTTTTGCATTTTTTTTTTTGGTGCTTTCTTTCTGGGTGATTTTGCTACTTAATACACCCCTAAGCCTAGTGCTGACATGCTGTTCTACTGAGGGTTCGGAAGTCAAAGAAGCATGCACTTGGGACTGGTGCTATGGCATAGCGGGTTAAAGCCCTGGCCTGAAGCGCCGGCATCCCATACAGGCGCTGGTTCTAGTCCCGGCTCCTCCTCTTCCGATCCAGCTCTCTGCTATGGCCTGGAAAAGCAGTAGAAGATGGCTGAGGTCCTTGGGCCCCTGCACCTGCATGGGAGACCCGGAAGAAGCTCCTGGCTCCTGGCTTCAGATTGGTGCAGCTCTGTCCGTTGTGGCCATCTGGGGAGAACCAGCGGATCGAAGACTTCTCTCGCTATCTCGACCTCTCTCTGTAACTCTTTCAAATACAATAAAAATAAATCTTTTTTTAAAAAAGAAGCATGTACTTCATGGAGGAAATGCATGCGTCAGAGAGCATCTTACTGTTGGCCTTGAGTTCAATCTTAATGAGTCGACAATGTAAAATGCATAAGCAAATAGAGAATAAATAAATATTCTTTGACGAGAAGCACATGTAAACAAGGCTATGTATCGATCATTTGGCAAAAGTGTTGCCACCAGAGGCTCAGCAGGAACCGGATGCTGGGCGCCGCATAGCAGCCATGGTGCAGCACAGCACTGGCTAACGCAGGGTTCAGCTCAGCTTTGTGGAATAGCGCTACCTCAGAGAAGGAGAATCAACTCTGTTTACGTGGACTTGGGCTCGAGGTCCTGCAAGGAGCAGGGCAGCAGCCCGGGGCCGAGGAGCCACTGTGCTGCACCCCCTCCAAGGCAGTGAATGAGGGGAGGAGGAGCGGTGGAAGGCGGGTGCACTGCTGGTGCCTTGCAGGGAGGGAGGCAGGGGAGCAAATCCCTGACCCACTCTCAACTTCTCCTGCCTCTTGCAGAGTTCATCAGTCCTGGCAGGAAACCATGATGCTGATGATGAGAGACGCTGCTGCCTTGGCGTGGTCCGTGCTGATGACCGGGCACTGGGGCAGAGTGGCCCAGGGAGTACAGTGGATGTGGTACACCCACTGAGAGCAGGTCCCTATATTCCAAATTTACTAAAGAATGTTTATTGTTTCCACTAGAAGATTAATAACTACCAATGAAATTTTTTCTATTTTTCAGTGTCTGTGGTTTTCTCCTTTAATCTGCCGTGCTTGGGAGTTGTCCCACTGGATTATCTAACGCGAAGCCACCTCGCATTACAGCATAATTAGACCTGACCGTGTTGTCTTATCCTTTTAATATCCTGAGTCAATTAGCTAATGCTTTGTTTGGGATGTGAGCACCAACAATCAGTCTTAAGTGAGGTTGGCCTCTAGTTTTCCTTTCTAATTTTGGTATCATGCTAAATTGAGGCTCCAAAAATTACATTGGAAGACTTCCATTTCTTCTATGCTCTGTAATAGTTCTTTTAGCATGGGAATTATCTCTTCCTTGGAGATTTGTTGGAACACATAGCACTTTCTGTAAAATAATTCCCAACAGCTTTATTAGTTTATTCTTCATATTTCATTTTCCTTTCTTTAAATACATGTTCTTTAATTGTCAAATCATATGTCTGCTATACTATGCGCAGCAATTTTAAAATATATTTCAAAGATAAAGATATTCCTTTCCGTTCTTTCTGTGGTTGTCACCCATTATGATAATCATTACTAGGGCCGGCACTGTGGCGCAGCAGGTTAAAGCCCTTGTCTGCTAGGCCAGAATCCCATATGAATACCAGTTCAAGTCCCAGCTGCTCCACTTCTGGTCCAGCTCCCTGTTAATGTACCTGGGAAAGCAGTGGAGGATGGCTCAAATGCTTGGGCCCCTGCACCCACGTGGGAGACCTGGAAGAAGCTCTCCTGGCTTCTGATAGGCTCAGCTCCAGCCGTTGTGGCCGTTTAGGGAGTAAACCAGCAGGTGGAAGACCTCTCTCTCTCTCTCTCTCTATCTCTCTATGTAACTCTGTCTTTCAAACACATAAAGTAAATCTTAGAAAGAAGATAATCATTATTAATAATTGGGATGCATCCTTCCCTACTTCCTCCACACTCACACAGATGCACACAAATAAATAGTGCATATAAAAATGAAACTCATTATATATACATCACTCTGCAAGCTCTTTTCCCCTCAAACAATATATTATGAATATCCCCCCAGATAATAGATGCAATGTAACTCATTATGGTTATATTTATTTTTTTACTTAAAATATTTTTATTTATTTAATTTAAATGAAAGACAGAGAGAGAAAAAGAAACAGAGTCAGACAGTCAGAGAAGATCTGGTTCACTCCCCAAATGCCTGCAACAGCCAGGATTGGGCCGAGCTGAATCCAGGAGCCCAGAACTCAACCCAGGTTTCCCATGTGGGTGGCAGAGGCCGAGGCCAAAGTACCTGAACTATGGCCTGCTGCCTCCCAGGACATGCATTAGCAGGAAGCTGGAATTGGGAGTGGCACTGGGACTGCAACCCAGGCTCTTCAATGTGGACGTGAGCATCCACAGTGGCGACTTAACATCTACACCTGCCCACACCCATTATTTAATATTCCGCTGCATGGACACATCATAGTTAATCAAGCATTCCTCCTACTTATAGTTGGTGAGTTATACTTTCTCTTTCTTTTTTTTTTTTGGTGTGTTTGTTTTTGGGACAAACATTGCTGCTATGAATATATTCTCACACCAGATACAGAATAGATTGCCCAAAAGTGAGACTGCTGGGCAAGGGGGAGTGGGTTCACAGGCTATAGAATGGGTCTCAATCTCAGCCTGAGGCCCCAAAGACGGAGTAAGGAGAAGATGGAGTTTTTCCCGTTACACATGGATCTTGCTCTATATACACAGGGCTTGCCAAGGGGTGGTCAAGAGCTGGCTTCGAGCCTTTGATCAGCATCCACCTAGGAGTCAAGCGTGGGGCAAAGAGGTCGGTGCTGTGGTGTAGCCGGTAAAGCTGCCAGCTGCAATGCTGGCAGCCTATATGGGTGCCGATTTGTGTCCTGCCTGTGCTTTCCCGTCCAGCTCCCTGCTATGGCCCGGGAAAGCAGAGGAAGATGGCCCAAGGGCTTAGACCACCGCCACCAATGTGAGAGAACCAAATGAAGCTCCTGGCTCCTGGCTTCACCCTGGCCCAGCCCTCACTGTTGTGGCCATCTGGGGAGTGAACCAGGAGACGGAAGACCTCTCTCTCTCTCTCTTTTTCCCTCTCTCTCTCTCTTTCCTCTCCCCCTCCCTCTTCCTCTGTAACTCTGACTTTCAAAAAATAAATAAATCTTAAAATAAAAAAAAAGAGTTGATGTTGAAGGGGCTGGGTGGGGCTGAAGGATATTTGCTTGGAGAGAACCATGGCGCTCCCTTGTCACCGCCCCAGAGGGAAGAAAGGAGGCACTTCCCCCTCATCTCAGACTACAGCCTGTCCTCCACGTCCACTCCTTTATGTCCATGGAGTCAAGCAAACCTGGGCCAAAAATACTCCAGAAAGAGAAATTCAGAAAGCCGCAAAAATCAAACTTGATTTCGCAGTGCGCTGAGCACCACGCCGAATGCACGTGGAGATGCGCTGTTGATCGGCCGGCCACACGCTGCAGCCTCCCTCCAGCGCTGTTTGCTCAGCAGTGCTCACTTCCCTCTCAGGCCTGAGTGCCGGGCACTTGGACCTGCAGGGGCAGAGTCTCCGCTGAACAGGTGGAGAGTTTCACTCATCATTGTTCCCTAAATAATACAACAGAACGGCTAGTTACAGAGCGCGTCCATGGTATTAGGTATCATCAGTCATCTAGAGGAGAGTTAGGGCACCCGGGAGGACATGCCTAGGTTTTCTACAAATCCTACAGCATTGTATTTCAGGGGCCTGAGCATCCTCGGGCTGGGGCATCCTGGAGGGTGGGGGGAGGGGAGTGTCCCGGAGCCAACGTCCCCAGGGGGACTGAGAGTCAACAGTAGTGAAAAGAGATTCAGGGACCATAGTAAGTCCCCTGGGGTCTGAGATTCCCAAGAATGTGCCTTCTGACTTTGCCCTGTGAAATAAGTCTGCAGGGGAGGAGCTGACTGTAGCCCCTTAAGACAGCGAAGCAAAGACCCCCGTCCATCCCCACTGGTGGGGACAAGGCTGTGTGGGTGGTTCCTGAGGACTACGTATGGCCCATGCAGACAAAGGTGGCCCAAAGCAATTTAAACCCCACTCCAGGGCTCCCTGGAGGGGCAAGGGGCTCCGCACTCAGGCAGCGCCCTGGGAATGAAGACACCAGGGTAAGTGCTCCATTGGGTGGGGCAGGGAGGAGCAGTCAACTCCAAGAGCCTTCAAAGGCCAAAGCAAGTTTGTCCCTTGCTCATAACAGAACAAAACAGGCCATATTTTTGTCAGCTCCACCTGCAGAGACCTCGGAAATCTGGGTCAGGTTGCAGGGGTGGAGAGGACGGGCAAAGGGGAAGTAGAGGAGTGAGTGACTTCCTTTCCGTGGCTTCCCTGCCTGGGGCCAGGAGAGGCTTCAGGGGAAATCCAGAGTTTTGGCTTTTACCCAGGGACTGGGCTTTTCAACATCAAAAGGAGATTGTTTTGTAAATGAAAGTGACCAGAGAATTTCTAAAAACTACTTATTTGAGAGACAGAAAGGGGGACAGAAATAGAGAGCCGGCGCCGCGGCTCACTAGGCTAATCCTCCGCCTAGCGGCGCCGGCATACCGGGTTCTAGTCCCGGTCGGGGCGCCGGATTCTGTCCCGGTTGCCCCTCTTCCAGGCCAGCCCTCTGCTGTGGCCAGGGAGTGCAGTGGAGGATGGCCCTGGTGCTTGGGCCCTGCACCCCATGGGAGACCAGGAAAAGCACCTGGCTCCTGGCTCCTGCCATCGGATCAGCGCGGTGCGCCGGCCGCAGCGCGCCGGCCGCGGCGGCCATTGGAGGGTGAACCAACGGCAAAGGAAGACCTTTCTCTCTGTCTCTCTCTCTCACTGTCCACTCTGCCTGTCAAAAAATAAAAAAAAAATAAATAAATAAAAAAGAAATAGAGAGACAGACAGGTGTACAAACACACTCACACATACACACACAAAAAAAGAACGTCTCCCCTTGCTGATTCACTCCCCGAATGCCTGAAACAGAGTGCTGGGTCAGAAGACTGGAGCAAGGGACTCAGCCCAGGTCTTCCACGAGGGAGGCAGGATGCAAAGGACTTCACCTGCCGCCTCGCAGAGTGCACTTTAGATGGAAGCCGGAGTGGGATGCAAGTGTCAACCACTAAGCTGTGCACCAAACCCCAGAGAATGTTCCCGGTAATGTGACGGAAATGGTTATCTATACTACCTGAGTTTCCAGGTAAAGACAAGGAAGAAGCCACGAGAGAGGTTGGCAGTGCCGTGGGAGAGGCTGCTTTCTGCTTGTACCTTTTGGCATCCTACCTCTTCATTAGGAATTCGTGAATTATTCAATCTCATACATATTGTTGGACTGCTTTCCAAAATTGTACAAGTCACGCATCTTCTATGAGTACATATGTGTGTTCCTGTGGTTGATTATTTTCAGTATTACTTATTTTAATTTTTTAAAGATTTATTTATTTATTTATTTATTTGAAAGTCAGAGTTACACACACACACACACACACACACACAGAAAGAGAGAGAGAGAGAGAGAGAGAGAGATGTCTTCCCTCTGCTGGTTCACTCCCCAATTGACTGCAACAGCTGGAGCTGCACTGACCCAAAGCCAGGAGCTTCTTCCAGGTCTCCCACACAGGTGCAGGGGCCCAAGGACTTGGGCCATCTTCCACTGCTTTCCCAGGCCACAGCAGAGAGCTGGATTGGAAGTGGAGCAGCTAAGACTCAAACCAGCTCCCATATGGGGTGCTGGCACTGCAGGAGGCGGCTTTACCTGCTACACCACAGTGCTGGACCCATGTATTACTTCTTTTAATTCTTCCAATTCCCCTGAATAAAATGCTATTGTTTTTAATTTGCTATCTTGGGTTCACAAACAAGGTCAAGTTCATCATGGAAAGGTTGAATTTGGAAGTTGGAACAGAGGTTGGAAGCAACTGAAACCCAGAGAGTCAGAGTCCATGTTAAAGTCTCAGAGTGGATCATTGTCATCTGTTGGTAGAACAATTTTCAGACTCGTGCCTTTCACAGAAGCAAAATTCTTCCCAAAAATTCACTTTTCCAAAATGATCATCTACTATGACTCTAAAATTTCTAGTAATATGTCTGGCAATATCATTTCACCGTGAGCAAGGTCATCCATTAGATTTATGACGTTCCTCCAGGATGCACCTTCACTCTCCAGTGATTTGATGCATGCTAATGACAAGATTCATTGAATGGGAACTTACAGACTTCATCTCCCTAAAATTTAAAAAATTATTTGTTTTTTTGAGAAGCGGAGTTGCAGACAGAGAAAAGGAGGGAGAAAGAGAGAGACAGACAGAGGTCTTCCATCCACTGGTTCACTCCCCAGATGGCTGCAACAGCCGGAGCTGCTGATCCAAAACCAGGAGCCAGGAGCTTCTTCCCGGTCTCCCACGTGGGTACAGGGGCCCACGCATTTGGACCATCTTCTACTGCTTTTATGGGCCTTAGTAGAGAGCTAGATCAGAAGTGGTGCATCTGGGACTCAAACCGGTGCCCATATGGGATGCAGGCATCACAGGCGGAGACTTAACCTACTACATCACGGGTGCCGGTCTCATCCCTCTACAATTTTTTCTTAGATTTTTCTACCTATTCCCCTCAGATTGTCCACTTTTCTTTGAGAATCAAGTCAGGCCTGTTTGTGGCTGGACCAATGACAAGTATAACAACAGAGCAGTCCCCAAGGTGCCAAGCGTTGGATGCACGAGAAGCTGCCAGAACACACACCTTTCCCACAAAGGGCGTCTGGCTTAGTGAGTTTCACAACCGCATGCTGCAGGGTTTCAAAAGCTCTTCAGTTCTTCCCAGAGGCAGGGGGCCAGGAGGCCTTCCTGCTCCGTGCCCTCCTTCCCCTTTCTGTGAGGACTGGGACGCGCCAGCCAATTGCACAGCAGTCAGAGATTTCAGGAGAGTCAGAAGGATCGTAATCTTATTCTTACCGAGAGGGAGTAAGAATCAAAGCCCTATGATGGCACCATGTCTGTCCCTTCAGCCAGGGCCCAGCTGTTCTTCTGTCCTCCAAACGCAAACTCCTCCCAGTGTATCCCAGTGTAGCTGTCTGGAACTCTGCGTGCACTGTTAGGATGTCCTGGCTGATTCCCACGCAGGAAGGCAGTGTAGATTTTGTGTGGCGTTTAAGTGTTTTTTTCTTTCTTTTTTTTTTTTTAAAGATTTTTTTTATTTGAAAGAGTTACAGAGAGAGAGAGAGAGAGAGATCTTCCATCCTCTGGTTCACTCCCCAAATGGCTGCAATAGCCAGAACTGGGCTGATCTGAAGCCAGGAGCCAGGAGTTTCTTCAGGGTCTCCTACGTGGGTGCAGGGGCCCAAGGATTTAGGCCATCTTTTCTTCTTTTTTTTTGTAGAAAGCTTTTATTTAATAAATATAAATTTCATAAGTACAACTTTTGGATTATAGTGATTCTTTCCCCTGCCCCGCCCTCCCAACTCCAAGCCATCCTACCTTCTACTCCCTCTCCCATTCATTCTTCATTAAGATTCATTTTTAATTATCTTTATACAGAAGATCAACTCTATACTAAGTAAAACTTTCAATAGTTTACACCCACGCAGACACATAAAGTATAAAGTACTGTTCGAATACTAGTTTTACCATTAATTCTCATAGTATAACTCATTAAGGACAGAGGTCCTACATGGGGAGCAAGTGCACAGTGACTCCTGTTGTTGATTTAACAATTAACACTCTTATTTATGATGTCAGTGATCACCCAAGGCTCTTGTCATGAGTTGCCAAGGCTGTGGAAGCCTCTTGAGTCCATGAACTCTGACATTATTTAGACAGGGCCATAGTCAAAGTGGAAGTTCTCTCCTCCCTTCAGAGAAAGGCACCTCCTTCTCTGATAACCCATTCTTTCCACTGGGATCTCACTCACAGAGATCTTTCATGTAGGCCATTTTTTGCCATGGTGTCTTGGCTTTACAGGTTAGGCCATTTTGTACTGTTTTCTCAGGCCATAGCAGAGAGCTGGATTCGAAATGGAGCAGCCAGGACGCGAACCGGCGCCCATATGGGATGCCGCCACTGCAGGTGGGGGCTTTCCTCGCGACCCCACAGCGCCGTCTCCTTAAGTTCCTTTTACACAAACAGCACGCTTACCCAGCTGTTCTCCCACGGCAGTCTTCTCCAAATAAAGATCATTTTGGTGTCATTCCTGCATGTGTCACTTTTGCATTTTCTCTTCTCTAAGATTCTTCACTCCCTTCTGAGGCAAGGGTTGAATCCCAAGTCTTGCTCTAGAAATATTAAATCATAAAGAGGTCCAATTGCTTTCTTTGGGGGGGCCATTCATTAGGAGTCACGTTAGCTGAGGTGTGGGTGGCCTGTGGCCAGTGTTTTAACACGTTTCTTTTTGTTTTATTTTTTTTAACAGCTCAGCTCAAGTGATATATTTATTTGAGAGGCAGAAAAAGACACACAAAGATTAAAAAAAAAAAAAACTCCCATCCACTTGTTCGCTGCCAAAACAAACAAGGAAGTTGACCTGGGCTTCCCACATGGGTGGCAGGAATGAACACAATTTCTTGGGCCATTCCACTCTGCCTCTTAGAGCCTTCATAATCAGGAAGCTGGAGTCAGGAGGTACAAGTGGGTATTGAACCAACAACATGTTTCTAGCAGAAGGAAAACAGCTTGGCTTTTGCAGAAATTCCATCACCAACAGAGTTAGGAGTACTCATGTAAAACTGAGAACAGCTTCCAGTTCCCATGGTCTCAGATCAATACCCTCTCCATGCACCTCCCAGCTGCAAACCTCCTCTTGTCTGCCTACTTATAAGCCAATTCCATAATCTCCGTTTCTTCTTGATTTCTCTTCTCCCTCCATGTCTCTCCTGCACTGCGCATCCTCTTTCAACACTCCCAGGTCAATGTGGTATCCATTCCCCATGTTCCCTGCCTGCCTTACTCCTTCTCTGTCTATTCAAATGCCCCATCCTTAGAAAAAACTCCTTGACTTCTGTGTCTGAAAGTCACTGCCTCTCTCTTCTCTTCCCTTTCCATGTCTACCTATGTCTTCGTTTTTTAAATGGGACAAGAGTCGTCATAGCAGCTTGTAGCAACATCAAACACAACTAATGTGAATAAAAAATTGGCCATTCCCTCTCTCCCCACCTCCTCATCACTTCCAGGTGACAGCTGCCAACCATAGTTCAGTGTATATTTTTAATAGAATATTTCTAATATTCAAGAGGACTTCAAAATATTTGTAGAAAAAAGAATTAAAAATACATTTATTTTGGTGCCAAAAATATAAAAATCCATGCCTTTAAGGGGTCTTTAAAATGCTTATGAAAAATGAGTATTATGAATAGATTTAAAAATATCTTGCAAGAGAATAAACATATCTTTTAGTTCCATTTCCCACAAACTTTTTGGAGAGCCCTGATATATCACATATGGATCTATTTATGTAGTTAAGTTTACCCAAGTGGTAAAATATATTATGCAGTTCTGCACCTTGCTTTTTTTTCCCCCTCTTTTTGTTGTTTTTCAGATCACTTGAAAAGTGTAAACAGTTTAGAGGTGCATGTTATAAAAAAAATTCCTCTTGAGCTATACTCATGAGGCCAAGCCTCCCTGCCAGCCCGCTTGCTCGCTCACTCTCTCTCTCTCTCTCTCACACACACACACACAACTGGTGGATGGATATTCAGGCTCCCAGGAACTGACTTCCACAGGCGTAACTGCAATGAACCTCACACACACACACACTTTTGTGTACTTGTGAATTCAGTTGTTCTCCTGGGGTTGGTTGCAGGGCCTCCTCAAACACCAGCATCTGTGGATGCTCAAGTCCTTTATAGAAAAACGGTGTCGCATTAGCCTAGAACCCCCCTCTGCTCCTCTAGATGTCGCGTCATCTCTCGATGACTTGCACCTACACAGTGTCAATACCATGGATCTGGTGGCTATGCTGTGCTGTTCAGGGCATAATGACAAGAAGAGGAAGTCTGTAGCAGGTTCATGCAGGCGCAGCCGCTGTAGGCCTGACCGCATTTTCCATCTGAGGTTGTTTGAGTAGAAGCTGACTGTATCCTGAGACTGACTTCTGGATTGACGCCGCCATAGTAGAATGACAAACATTTGACACTGTGTCAGGTGCTGCCAACTCGCCTGCCTTAACGCTCTGCCAGTGTGCGCTCTCACTGGCAGGGAATATGGCTGAGTATGTCTTCACATGCACATAAGGACTGTGTACCGTCAGCCTGGTAAAAAGCCTGCTTCTCTCTGGCCAGCCCAATAGGTTCAAAATAGGATCCGTCTATTTCATTTGAATTTCTTGTTTCTGATGCATATTTCCTAAGAATCATATCTCAGCTATTGTTTGTCTTTAATTTTCTTTGACCTTGACCATAAGGCAGTGTTTAACTTTTATGTAGCCAAATTTGTCAAGAAATGCATTATGTTTTCTATATTTCACACTATAAAAAATCCTTCAACCCCTGCCCCATAAGCTTGTGAGATACATTTGTAGTTTTGTTTTTTATTTATAGATTTTAATTTATTTGGAGTTTATTCTTGAGTGAGGAATAACATAGATTTATTTTTCTCTTAAATGTACTGCCAATTATTGAAATATATTTATGAAATAATTCATCCTTTCCCTTTGAATTTAAATTGAAACCTGCAACATGTACAAAATATGGGTGTGTATTTATTTCTGGACTTTTAAAATCAAGCTATATATTTCTGCAGTAATGCCACCCTATAATTACTGAAGTTTAATAGTCTGTTTTGATGCTTGATACAGACAACTCCACTTTATTTTTCTTTTTGGCCAACTTCAGGAAACAACTTATCAAAGTCCATTCTTTTTTTTTTTTTTAAACTTTTATTTAATGCATATAAATTTCCAAAGTACGACTTATGGATTACAATGGCTTCCCCCCCATACCGTCCCTCCCACCCACAACCCTCCCCATTCCCACTCCCTCTCCCCTTCCATTCACATCAAGATTCATTTTCGATTATCTTAATATACAGAAGATCAGCTTAGTATACATCAAGTATGGATTTCAACAGTTTGCTCCCACACAGAAACATAAAGTGAAAAATAATAGATGATTTTTTTTAAATGATGATGAAATCAGAGCAGACCTATTGTCATGTTTAATCCCAGTGAGAGTCAAGTTGGGAATTGATAATTTCTTTTTTTTTTTTTTTTTTTTTTTTTTTTTTTTTTTTTTTTTACAGAGGATCAGTTTAGTATGCATTAAGTAAGGATTTCAACAGTTTGCACCCCCATAGAAACACAAAGTGAAATATATTGTTTGAGTACTCGTTATAGCATTAAATCTCAATGTACAGCACATTAAGGATAGAGATCCTACATGAGGAGTAAGTGCACAGTGACTCCTGTTGTTGACTTTACCAATTGACACTCCTGTCTATGGCATCAGTAATCTCCCTATGCTCCAGTCATGAGTTTCCAAGGCTATGGAAGCCCTCTGAGTTCTCCGACTCTTGTATAGACAAGGTCATAGTCAAAGTGGAGGTTCTCTCCTCCCTTCAGAGAAAGGTACCTCCTTCTTTGATGACCTGTTCTTTCCACTGGGATCTCACTCGCAGAGATCTTTTGCCAGAGTGTCTTGGCTTTCCATGCCTGAAATACTCTCATGGGCTTTTCAGCCAGCTCCGAATGCCTTTAGGGCTGATTCTGAGGCCAGAGTGCTATTTAGGACATCTGCCATTCTATGAGTCTGCTGAGTATCTCACTTCCCATGTTGGATCACTCTCCCCTTTATTTACTCCATCGGTTAGCGTTAGCAGGTACTAGACTTGTCTATGTGCTCCCTTTGACTCCCAGTCCCTCCACCATGACCAACTGTGAACTGAAACTGATCACCTGGAACAGTGAGATGGCATTGGTACATGCCACCTCAATGGGATTGAAATGGAATCCCCTGGTATGCTTCCAACTCCACCACTTGGGGCAAGTCCGCCTGAGCATGTCCCAAATTATACATCTCTTCCCTCTCCCATTCCCACCCCCATGTTCAACAGGGATCACATTTCAGTTAATTTTCAACACTTAAGAATAACTGTGCATCAATTACAGATCTAAACCAGTCATATTAAGTAGAACAGATAAAAAAACTACTAAGAGGGATAATGTATTAAGTTGTTCATTAACAGTCAGGGCTATGCTGATCAAGCCACCATTTCCCATAGTGTCCACATCACTCCAACAAGTTTCCCTCTTGGTGTTCAGTCAGTCGTCACCGATCAGGGAGAACATATGGTATTTGTCCCTTTGGCACTGGCTTATTTCACTCAGCATGATGTGTTCCAGATTCCTCCATTTTGTTGCAAATGACTGGATTTCGTTGTTTCTTACTGCGGTATAGTATTCTAAAGAGTACATATCCCATAATTTCTTTATCCAGTCTATCGTTGATGGGCATTTAGGTTGGTTCCAGGTCTTAGCTATTGTGAATTGAGCTGCAATAAACATTAGGGTGCAGACCTCTTTTTTGTTTGCCAATTTAAATTCCTTTGGGTAAATTCCAAGGAGTGGGATGGCTGGGTCGAACGGTAGGGTTATCTTCAGGTTTCTGAGGAATCTCCAGACTGACTTCCATAGTGGCTTGACCAGTTTGCATTCCCACCAACAGTGGGTTAGTGTCCCTTTTTCCCCACATCCTCGCCAGCATCTGTTGTTGGTAGATTTCTGCATGTGAGCCATTCTAACCGGGGTGAGGTGAAACCTCATTGTGGTTTTGATTTGCATTTCCCTGATTGCTAATGACCTTGAACATTTTTTCATGTGCCTGTTGGCCATTTGGATTTCCTCTTTTGAAAAATGTCTATTGAGGTCCTTGGCCCATCTCTTAAGTGGGTTGTTGGTTTTGTTTTTGTGGAGTTTCTTGATCTCTTTGTAGATTCTGGTTATTAACCCTTTATCTGTTGCATAGTTTGCAAATATTTTTTCCCATTCTGTCGGTTGTCTTTTCACTCTCCTGACTGTTTCTTTTGCAGTACAGAAACTTCTCAATTTGATGCAATCCCAATAGTTGATTTTGGCTTTGACTGTCTGTGCCTCCCGGGTCTTTTCCAGAAATTCTTTGCCTGTGCCAATATCTTGAAGGGTTTCTCCAATGTTCTCTAGTAACTTGATGGTGTCAGGTCGTAGATTTAGGTCTTTAATCCATGTTGAGTGGATTTTTGTGTAAGGTGTAAGGTAGGGGTCTTGCTTCATGATTCTGCACGTGGGAATCCAATTTTCCCAGCACCATTTATTGAATAGACTGTCCTTGCTCCAGGAATTGGTTTTAGATCCTTGATCAAATATAAGTTGGCTGTAGATGTTTGGGTTGATTTCTGGTGTTTCAATTCTTTTTTTTTTTTTTTGACAGGCAGAGTGGATAGTGAGAGAGAGAGAGAGACAGAGAGAAAGGTCTTCCTTTTGCCGTTGGTTCACCCTCCAATGGCCGCCGCGGCCGGCGCGCTGCGGCCGGCGCACCGCGCTGATCCGATGGCAGGAGCCAGGAGCCAGGTGCTTTTCCTGGTCTCCCCATGGGGTGCAGGGCCCAAGCACCTGGGCCATCCTCCACTGCACTCCCTGGCCACAGCAGAGGGCTGGCCTGGAAGAGGGGCAACCGGGACAGAATCCGGCGCCCCGACCGGGACTAGAACCCGGTGTGCCGGCGCCGCTAGGCGGAGGATTAGCCTAGTGAGCTACGGCGCCGGCCTGGTGTTTCAATTCTGTTCCATTGGTCTATCCATCTGTTTCTGTACCAGTACCATGCTGTTTTAATTACAACTGCCCTGTAGTATGTCCTGAAATCTGGTATTGTGATGCCTCCGGCTTTGTTTTTGTTGTACAAGATTGCTTTAGCTATTCGAGGTCTCTTGTGCCTCCATATAAATTTCAGCACCATTTTTTCCAGATCTGAGAAGGAGGTCTTCGGTATCTTGATTGGTATTGCATTGACAAAAGCACAAAGTCCATTCTTAAAGACTCAGGCTTTTAGTGAGATGTCATTGAACGCATTGATTAGTTGGAATAAATGCCTTAGAGGATATTGAAAAACTACTACATATTCCTGAGGCCCTAAAAGGCCACTTAGATGACCAGGGCTGTGCACATGCCCAGGGAAGACTGGGCAGAACATAAGCTCTCATCTCTGCCTATCCTTGAGCCACGGTGCCAACAAGAAGTAAAAGCAAAAGTAAGCGGTGGTGTCTTAGTCCATTTTCTGTTATTATACCAAAATCCTGCGGCTGGATACTTTAGAAAGGAAAAAGGCTGGGGCTGACACTGTGGTGTAACAGATAAAGCTGCTGCCGGCAGTTCTGGCATCCCATATGGGCGTCGGTTCAAGTTCTGGCTACTCCATTTCAGATCCAGCTCTATGCTATGGCCTGGGAAAACAGTAGAAGATGGCCCAAGTCCTTGGGCCCTGCACCCACGTGGGAGACCCGGAAGAAGCTGCTGGCCCCTGGCTTCAGATCAGCACAGCTCAGGCCAGTGTGGTCATTTGGGGAATGAATCAGCGGATGGAAGACCTCTCTCTCTCTTTCTCTCTCTCTCTCTCTCTCTGCACCTCTCCTCTCTCTCTGTGTAACTCTGACTTTCAAATAAATAAAGGCTTATTTGGCTGCCAGATTTAGAATCTCAAGACCACGACAGCAGTATCCACCTGGCTCTGGGGAAGCCCTCACAGAGGCCAGCATCCCAATGTGGGAGTGCATGCAAGAGAGAAAGAAAACACAGTGGGACAGGAGGCCAGAGAGGCTGGAGTCCCAAGAGAACTACATTAATGCCTTCTGGGGGTGATGCCTCTAATGACCTATGTGTATTTACAGAGGCCCGCTCTTAAAGGTCCCACCAGCTGTCAACATCACCTCGCTGGGGGCCGAGCTTCCAACATCTGAAGCTTTATGAGGGCCACACTCAAGTCCTATCCAACCCCATAGTGGCTGTCAGTTGCTTGTGGGAGCTTTGAGGGCGTCGTGTGGCCACATAGAAGAGTAGGGTATGTGGGAGAGTGTGGGTATTTGCTGGACATGTCACCACTCTATAGGCAACCAATGTTCTGCGTACAACAAAGGAGAGACAGGCACTGGGAAGGCAACCAGCAGTGCCTGCCACAGCTGGCTTCACTTTTATCTTGTGAACTACAAGTAGATTTCTGAATTGAGTTAGTCTACAATGTTGTATAGAAATGTATTAACCCAAGCTTGCTGGTAGTTTCTTCCCTCAAGTATTGCTATGGAAAGAGCTTTGTTGAAATCCCTCACCGCAACTGTATATCTGTGCACGTTACCTGGCAACACAACGTTGCATTAAGATTTCATTTCATTAGGATCGTAGGTAGACGCCATTCTGCTCGTGGACACCGCTGAGGAAGTCGGTTCTCTCTTCCCATCACCATCTCGCGGAGTTAAGAATCTCCTAAAGAGGCCAGCGCTGCGGCTCACTAGGCTAATCCTCCGCCTTGTGGCGCCGGCACACCGGGTTCTAGTCCCGGTCGGGGCGCCGGATTCTGTCCCGGTTGCCCCTCTTCCAGGCCAGCTCTCTGCTGTGGCCCAAGTCCTTGGGCCCTGCACCCCATGGGAGACCAGGAGAAGCACCTGGCTCCTGCCATCGGATCAGCGCGATGTGCCGGCCGCAGCGCGCCGGCCGCGGCAGCCATTGGAGGGTGAACCAATGGCAAAGGAAGACCTTTCTCTCTGTCTCTCTCTCTCACTGTCCACTCTGCCTGTCAAAAAAAAAAAAAAAAAAAAAATCTCCTACAGAGCCCCAGACAGCTGCAGCTGCTGAGCTTTCCAACACCCGAGGAGTCTCCGGAGCCATACTGAGCAACAGGGAATCAGGGAATGCTCGTGGGCTGTGTCTCTAGGGCCTCTGGGTATGTCACCTATGCCCCCGTGGAGGATGTGGGGGACACAGCCATGAATGCAAGGCCACTCGAAGTGGATGGAAGAGTTGTGGAACCAAAGTGGGCTGTCTCAAGAGAAGATTCTCAAAGACCAGTGCCCATCTAACTGTGAAAAAGAGCTTTGTTGACGACATTCAAGGCGACATTGAAGAGCATCACTTATTTTGCCCTGAATGGGAAAATCGAAGTGACCAAGATGATGACTGATGGAGGCAGTGACAAGGAGAAGGGCCTTTGATGACCACGCCTGTGTGGATCAGATTGTCACTCAGAAATGCCGTGCCAGCAGTGGTCACAGACTGTGAAGGAAGACAGCCGATGCTTTACCCACCCCCAGAGCTGGCTTTGGTGGCAGTCGTGGTGGTGGGTATGGTGGCAGTGGGGATGGTCACGATGGATTTGGCAATGATAGTGCTTGTGGAGGAGGTGGCCCTGGTTACTGTGCAGGAAGCAGAGGCTGTGGACGTGGTGGACAGGGTTATGGGAACCAGGGCTGTAGCCATGGTTGGGAGTGGCAACTATGACAGCTATAACAATGGCAGACACAGCTTTGGTGGTGGTAGTGGAAGCAATGTCGGAGGCAGTGGAAGCTACAGTGATTTGGTCAGTTACAACAATCTTCACATTTTGGACCCATGAAGGGAAGAAACTTTGGAGGCAGAAGCTCTGGCTCCTAGGGTGGTGGCAGCCAATATTTTGCCAAACCATGAAATCAAGGTGGCTATGGTGGTTCTAGCAGCAGCAGTAGCTATGGCAATGGCAGAAGGCTTTTTCTTTTTTAAAAAATATTTATTTATTTATTTGCAAGTCAGAGTTACAGAGAGAGGAGAGGCAGAGAGAGAGAGAGAGAGAGGTCTTCCATCCGCTGGTTTACTCCCCAGATGGCCGCAACGGTGAGAACTGTGCTGATCCGAAGCCAGGAGCTTTGCTTCCCCTGGGTCTCCCATGCACGTGCAGGGGCCCAAGGACCTGAGTCATCTTCTACTGCTTTCCCAGGCTATAGCAGAGAGCTGGATTGGAAGTGGAGCAGCCAGGTCCCGAACCAGTGCCCATTTGGGATGCTGGCACTGCGGCTGGCTTTATCTGCTATGCCATAGCGCTGGTCCCAAAGAAGGATTTAATAGCTGCCTTGAAACAAAGCTTAGTGGGAGAGGAAAGACAGAGAAATGACGGGGAAGCTACAGGTTACAACAGATTTGTGAACTCATCCAACCACAGTGGTAGCAGGGCCCAGATGCCACAAAGAAGACATGCTTTAGATAATATTCATGTGTATGGCCATAAAAACTTGAGGACTATATTTGTGACTAATTGGATAGCAGGTTATTCTAGTTTCTCTTCTGTAGAAAGTGTAAAGCATTCCAACAAAGGATTTTAATGTAGTTTTTTCTCTTTTTTGCAACCATGCTGTTGATTGCTAAATCAACAATTTCTGGAAAGCTCCTAATCATGTGTCACAATGCTGAGTTACTACGTCTTTTTCACGAAGAACTAAGACTAGTAGCTCACACCCAGTGAAGCACTTTCTATGTGCTAACATTGCTTCGAGAGTCTTACATATATTAGTCAATTTAATCACCACCATAGATGCTATCACTGTTTCCATCTAAAAGAAGGCAAACAGGTGTGCAAATATGTTAATATCTTGCCCAAAGTCATTCAGAGAAAAAGTACCAGAATCAGGATTCAAGTCCAGGTGGTCTGTCACTAGCATCCAATCTGTGAACTGCTCAGCACCACCCAACCCCAAGAACCCAATCAATTGTTTTGGAGAATTTTCATTCTTGCCTGTTACTCCCTACCTCCAAATTAAATATTACTTTGCTTAATTAGTCATCTACTTTTATTTATACTTAACAACATATTTGTTCATAATTACTTATCTAGTATGCATTTCAGCCAAGATGTTTTTTCCTAATTTTTAGGTTAGAAAATGTTTGCTGTTGGTGGTTTCACTGAGTAGAGAATTGTGCTTACTCCTTTCTTAGCCTAGTGAAAAGATTTCCTGGACTCCGATCACCATGGCTGCTGAAAAATAAGTTTTAACTTTGACTATCACTTTGTAGGAAGACTGGTTTTTTTTCCCCTGGATACTTTGAAGACCTGCTTTTTGCCTTTTGTCATATAGTTTTTCTGTGATCTATCTGCTTCTGGGTTTCTTTTTCTACCCGAATTCCATTTCATTTCTTGTATTTGAGAATTGATGTCTAGAAATTTTCTGGAAAGCTCCTAATCATATGTCTTTTAAAACTGTCTCTTCTTTATTTTCTCAATTATTCTTTTTTGTATATCCAGTTAGAGAGATGCTAGATCTTCTTATTCTTATGCTAATACGCTTAATATATATTTTTTTAATTTGAAAGGCAAAGAGAGAGGAAGAAAAAGAGAGCAGGAAAGAGAGAGAGAGAAATTTTCCATCCACTGGTTTACTTCCCAAATGCCCACAACAACTAAGGGTCCAGGAACTCCATCTAGGTCTCCCACATAGGTGGCAGGGAGGCAAGTGCTTCAGTCACCATCTGCTGCCTTCCCAGGCACCTTGGCAGAAAGCTGGATAGAAACCAGCACGCCAACACAGGATGTGCGTTTTGCAAATGGCAGCTTAACTGGCTGCACCACAACTCCTGCTCCTCAACATCTTTTTATATTTTGCATCTCTGTGCTTTGACAAGGCATTCTGAATAGTCCCTTCAGTTCATTAATTTTTTTATTCAGCGGTGTCTAGTTTGCCCTTCAAACTTACTGATTTGTGACAATCTATTGTCAGTTATATGTCCTGCAAGCAGCGTCTTCCACTGTTTGCCTTCCATTTTTCATTTTCTGAATGGTGTCTTTGATAGACAGAAGTACTTAATTTTAATCCAGTAATATCATCAGCTGGGAGACACTGCCAAAGTTTGGAGATGATGGAGCCTTCGCTGTGAGTACAACATCCAGAATGATGAAGTACAGAACTCTGAAAATATCTTTCTGAAAAAACAAGAGCAACACTGGTCAAAACTATCAAAGTCAACTTTTTCAAAACTTTGGAAATTAAGTTATTCAATAATCCTAAGTGTTCACTCAAGAAAAATAGCAATACCTCAATAAGAGGAGTGCCTTGTGAATTTAAATTGCCTAATCCTTCATACCTCTGTTTGACTATTCAGGACCCTTGAAAGCCCAGTGGAACAGTTCTGCAAACCGGGAGAGCTTCCCAGTCATTGCAGGAAAAAGAATGGGTGCACAGCTCATGAACTGCCTCTCTTTGACCTGACAACTTGCCACAGTTGTCTCAGGGTTTCTCTTTATTTGA
This sequence comes from Oryctolagus cuniculus, assembly GCF_964237555.1. Lineage (NCBI taxonomy): Eukaryota > Metazoa > Chordata > Mammalia > Lagomorpha > Leporidae > Oryctolagus > Oryctolagus cuniculus. The sequence goes on from NC_091440.1 coordinate 84,946,511, forward strand.
TCTGACTTGGAGCTCTCTCTACGTGAGAAGTCCTACCCACAAGGAATTTGTCAAGACAATCAGTAGAATTGTCCAACATTGCAGTTGCTTAAAGAAGCATTACCAATTGGGGCTAATAAAAGGCTGTCCAAAAAATGTAAAAGAAACTGTGAAATCCATAGGAGGCTTCCAAGAATTCCTATGTATTCCTGGAAACCTAGCAGACCACAATCATGTGCAAGGTTGTGAACATCCTTGAGCCATGCGCATGCCCATAAATGAACTAAGAAGGCCCTACCCACTCAATTTTTCTGACCCAGAGGGTCTGCAGAACAGGAAGTGAAGGCTAAGGTAGAGTTTACACTGACTGCAGGGGCTTTGAAGTTGGGCTCGCCATACACACAGAGGTCCTAGGTAAAGGATGAAAGACTTATTCAATCTGTGATTGAGATCTTTCATTAGCTTTGGAAAATTTCTAGCTTCTACCTCTTTAAATATTATTTTGGGGGCCAGCTCTGTGGCACAGCTGGTTAACGCCCTGGCCTGGAGCGCCAGCATCCCATATGGGCGTCAGTTCTGGTCCTGGCTGCTCCACTTCTGATTCAGCTCTCCTCTGTAGCCTGGGAAAGCAGTGGAGGATGGCCCAGGTCCTTGGGCCCTTGCACCCACGTGGGAGACCTGCAAGAAGCTCCTGGCTTCAGATCGGTGCAGTTCTGGCTGTTGCAGCCAATTGGGGAGTGAACCATCCAATGGAGGACTTCTCTCTTTCTCTCTCTCTGTCTCTCTCTCTCTCTCTCTGCCTATCCTCTCTCTCTCTCTCTGCCTATCCTCTCTCTGTGTAACTCTGACTCTCAAGTAAAAAATAAATAGATCTTTTAAAATAAATAAATAAATATTATTGACTCCATTATAGGTCTCCTTTCATTCTGAAACTGCAATTGTATAACTTTGCCATGTACTCTTTTGCTTTCTCTACTTCTACATCATCTCTGCTCTATATGCATCAAACTAATCCACTGTTGGTGGGAATGTAAACTGGAGCATCCACTGTGGAAGGCAGCATGGAGATACCCCAGAAAGCTGAAAATAGATCTACCATATGACCCAACCATCCCACTCCTGGGAATTTACCTAAACAAATGAAATCAGCATATGAAAGAATTATCTGTACTACTCATGTTCACTGCAGCTCAATTCAGATTAGCTAAGATATGGAATCAACCCAGATGCCCATCAACTGATGACTGGATAAAGAAATTATGGTATATATTCACCATGGAATACCACTCAACAAATAAAAAATGAAATCTTGTCTTTTGTAAAGAAATGGATGAACTGTAAACCATTATACTTAGTGAAGTAAGCCCATCCCCAAAAGACAGATACCATATGTTTCCCTGATGTGTGGTAACTATTAGAGTACCTAAAATGTAATGTATTGGAGTGAAATTGACATTTTGAGATTTGATGATTATTTATAACCCTTGTCTCTACTGGTGAGGAACAGTGTGGTTTTTTTCCTTCATATTATTTGTTGAACTCTTTACTTAGTGTAGGGTTAATCTTATGAGTATAAAGTAAACTGAAAATAGAACTTTCTAAAAATTAAAGAGTGGGAATAGGAGAGGGAGGAGGAAGAATGGTAGGAGCATGGGTGGAAGTATCACTATGTTCCTAAATCTGTATATATGAAATACATTAAATTTGTGTACCTTAAATATAATTTTAAAAAAGAAGTCTCAAAAAAAGAAGGGAGGTGGTAGGGGAGGAAGTTCTAGTGAGCAATGGCTGTCTTATGCAGGTGAGGTTTCCCAGGTAAGAGCCACCTGCAGTCCTCTCTCTCTGGGTCAGGTGTAAGACCTCCAATCTCTTCTTCCTGTGGAAAGACTCTGGTAGGGGTGGACATCAGACAGAGTGGCCCGTGCCTGACTCTGGCTATCACTTTCAGAGATCTCCAATTGCTCTCAGTAATGAATATGCTGAGGAAAGATATTTGGGGTGGGACATTTTACGCTCTCTCTCAGGTCATTGGCATTGGGTACACTCACCCTGGTGTAATCACCACCAGCCATCTTCAAAACTCCTCCATCTTTCCCAACTAAAACTTCACTTCATGCCTGGTAAATGACAGCTCCCACTGCCCTGCAAGAACACAGGGAAATTCATGCCCAAACCCGACACCACAGTCTGCGCATCCTTTTAAATTACAGGCCCTTAGAGACCAGATGCTGGTCTGCTATTTCCTTGTCTGCCTAAAGACTGGATGTGTGGACGTGCGTGCTAAAGAGAAAATAGTTGCCTTCAGTCCTGAGGTTGCATTAAATAAACTCACCTCCTGCTTGGAAGTCTGAGGAATGTCACCACACCTGCCTAGGCTTTGTCCAACTATTGTTTGCTTCCTAGCTCCTGCATTCTTCCAAAGAGAAATATTTGTAAACTATTGTCTGTCCTTTTCTCCTTTTCTTTTCTTTTTTTTTTTTTTTTTTTTTTTGACAGGCAGAGTGGACAGTGAGAGAGAGACAGAGAGAAAGGTCTTCCTTTGCCATTGGTTCACCCTCCAATGGCCGCCGCGGCCGGCACGCTATGGCCGGCGCACCGCGCTGATCCGATGGCAGGAGCCAGGTGCTTCCTCCTGGTCTCCCATAGGGTGCAGGGCCCAAGTACTTGGGGCATCCTCCACTGCACTCCCTGGCCACAGCAGAGAGCTGGCCTGGAAGAGGGGCAACCGGGACAGAATCCGGCTCCCCAACCGGGACTAGAACCTGGTGTGCCGGCGCCGCTAGGCGGAGGATTAGCCTTGTGAGCCGCAGCGCCGGCCGTCTGTCCTTTTCACCCATTCATTTCCTGTAAACATCATTTACTGCATCTCAAAAAGAATTACGACATGGCCGCACCCCCCTCTGCCCTACAAAGAAAGGTATGAAGAAAGAGATATTAGCCTGTACACCTCACCATGTTAGTGGGTAGCCACTAGTTTTTTCTTTTGTGTATGCTAAATAAATTTTTGTAACTCTTTCTCCTATTAATCCTTTTTTATTTAGTTTATTTTATTATTACTTGAGAGGCAGACACACAGACAGGGCGGGGGAGAGAGAGAGAGAAAGAAATAGAATGAGCACTAGTTAGGCTGCCACCTGCAGGGCTGGTATCCCATATGGGCGCTGATTCGAGACCCAGCTGCCCCACTTCCAATCCAGCTCCAATCCAGCTATTGTGTGTGGGAAAGCAGTAGAAGATGGCCCAAGTGCTTGGGCCCCTGCACCCATGTGGGAAACCCAGAAGAATCTCCTGGCTCCTGGCTTTGGCCAGGGCCAGCTCTAGCCATTGCAGCCATTTGGGGAGTGAACGAGTGGATGGCTGACCTCTCCCTGCCTCTTCTCTCTCTCTCTCTGTAACTCTGTCTTTCAAAATAAAATAAAATAAATTTTAAAAGAGACAAATGAATATTAAACCCAAGTACTCTGATGTGGACTGTGGACATCTTACCTGATGTCTTAGCTCACTGCTCCTATTATTTTTTCGATGTCAGTGCACCCTCCTGAACCTTCAGAAAATATAAGGGATGTTTTCCCTTTGCCCCATGCCTTCTTCTCCCAGTCCCTGGCAATCACTATCCTCCTGTCTGTCTCTGTAAATGGGACAGTTCTGCTACTTCATGTAAGTAGACTCTTCAGCAACTGTCGTTTTGTGACTTAGTTGGGTTACCATAACTGTAAGGCTCATCCATGTTGTAGCATGTGTCAGAATTTCCTTCCTTTTTAAAGAATGAAAATATTCCATTGTGTGCAGATACTACATTTTTTCTATGTATTCATCTGCTGATTGACAATTGAATTGCTTCTCTCTCGGCTACTGAAAATAATACTGCTCTGAACCTGGGCTTACAAATCTTTGCTTAAGCCTCTATTTTAATCTCTTTTGCGTATACAAGGGTACTCCAAAAAGTTCATGGAAAATGCATATTTTGTAAAAAGCTATGAATGAATTTAAAATATTTTTGGAGCATGTTAAACTTGTCCTTCAATACAATTTTTCTATAAACTTTTTGAAATGCCTTTGTATATTAGGAAATGGAATTGTTGGATCATGTGATAACTCAGTTTCATTTATTTATTCATTGAGAGAAAGAGAAAGCTTCCATTTGCCTGTTTGCTCCCTCAATGCTTGCAACAATCAAGGGGCTAAAGCTGCGAGCTGGAACTCAATCCAGGTGTCCCTGTGGGTGGCAGGAACCCAACTACTCGAGCCATCACCACTGCTTTCCTGGGTCTGTATTAGTAGGAAGCTGGAATCAGCATCTGGAGCCAGGAATTGAACCTAGGTACTCTGATGTAGGATGTGGCATCTTAATCACTGGGCCAAACACCTGTCCTTGTTTTTCGTAATTTGAAGAACCCATGCTGTTTTCCATAGTATTAATATTTGACTCCTCCCCTTACTGGGTTTCCTCTTGACACCCCAAAACTGAAAAGCTTCTTATAATATTCCCCCCATACATTTCCTGAAATATCTCTGCTTGTGCTTCAACAATAGCCTGATTGTATCTTTGAAGTTCCTATTTTTTTAGGTGAACCACGAAGACTTAGTTGCACAGGTGCAGAGGGAACACAGAGCTGAAAGCCATAAATCAGGCAACCTCAGCAGGTGCAGGAGGCAAAACCTAACCTGTGGAATAAGAGACAGAAGCACAACCAGAAGCTCACGTAGGAAGTCTCAGAAGCAAGGGGCCCATTGAGCAGGCAGATTTGGTGCTGGAGCCCTGCTTACGAAACTACCAGAAATGGCTGGTTCTGAGTCACTCCAATCAGCACTTGCCTTGCTAGACCTCCTACATGCCAGCTTTCCCTGTCTAAATAACAATTACCCTCCCCAGACTCTCAGCTGGGCAGATGTGAGCCAAGACTCCTGTCTCCTTTACCAGTTGGCTACACAAATAAGGTCTTTCTTTCTCCCAAAATACTGATGTCACAGTTTATTCTTTGTGTGCTTCAGAGCAGTGAACCCACCTAGTTTAGTGCCAAGTATATGCACCACTTTATACCCTCACCAACAATGCCCAAAGTTTCCATTTTCTCCACATGCTCATCAACACTTTCTATTATGTTTTTACTCTGTGTGTATGTGTTTGTTGGTTTGCTATTGTTGTCGGTAGCCTAGCCATCCTAACAGGTGTGGTAAATTAAGTTTTTAGTTTCAATGATTACATTTTTCTTTCTAGAGTTCCATTCCACTTTGTTTCCAAACTTCTGTATGATTTACTAAATAATGTTAAACATAGTTATTTGATATCCCAAGTATTTCTCTATCTGAAATTTCTTTTTTTTTTTATTTGACAGATGGAATTAGACAGTGAGAGAAACAGAGAGAAAGGTCTTCCTTTCCGTTGGTTCACCCAACGGAAATGGCCGCTGCGGCCGGCGCACTGTGCCGATCCAAAGCCAGGAGCCAGATGTGTCCTTCTGGTCTTCCACGCGGGCGCAGGTGCCCAAGCACTTGGGCCATCCTCCACTGCCTTCCCAGGCCACAGCAGAGAACTGGACTGGAAGAAGAGCAGCCGGGACTAGAACCTGGCACCCATATGGGATGTAGGTGCTGCAGGCGGAGAATTAGTCCAGTGAGCCACAGCGCCGGCCCCCTCTATCTGAAATTTCTGCACACACGTGTCTCTTGTCTCCTGTTATTGCTTATCTCCCTTGTTCTTCTGAGTTAGGTTGATTTTCTATGAAACCTTTGCAAGGCCCCGGTTGAAGGTAAATTTTTAAAGACAGGATTGATGCATATTTTTGCCCATACCTGAGAGGCACTGCCAATCAGGGACTACTTTAATTTTTTTAAAGATTTATTTATTTATTTGAAAGTCAGATTTACACACAGAGAGAAGGAGAGGCAGAGAGAGAGAGAGAGAGAGAGAGAGATGTCTTCCATCTGCTGGTTCACTCCCCAGATGGCCACAACTGCTGGAGCTGCACTGATCTGCAGCCAGGAGCCAGGAGCTTTTTCTGGGTCTCCCACGTGGGTGCAGAGGCCCAAGCACTTGGGCCATCTTCCAATGCTTTTCCAGGCCATAGCAGAGAGCTGGATTGGAAGTGGAGCAGCTGAACTCGAACTGGCACCCATATGCGATGCCGGCACCACAGGCAGTGGCTTTACCGGCTACACCACAGCGCTGGCCCTGACTACTTTAAATTTAATTCTAATGTGAGGTTGTTCAGGTCACTTGTGATACAGATTTGTATTAAAATTTACGTGGGGCCCAGATTGAGATTATGAATTCTCAAGAGAGACTGCTTTTCCCCTCCAATGAACAGCAAGGTCAAGTCCAGCAGGTGTCTCCACTGTTTGCCTCTGCATGTTGGTCCTTAATTCTTTTTCTCCCTGGTGTAGAATATTGCTCTTGGGGTCCCAGCTAAATGCAGGAGGGAGTGTCTTCTATTAGATTTACCAAAGGCAGTAGTCCATCAGCTATAATTCCTTGCCTGAACTTAATTAAGTTGGGGGATACTTTACATTCCTTTGGAGGAAAAGGGCCACAGCAAAGGCATAAGTTCTTCTCAGATTAATGAGGAGTTTTAAAGAAATTCCATTCACCATTCCAGAGTTCTATGTGTGGTAGGGAAGAGCACGACAAAATGATTCAAAGAATGAATTAGTGAGAAGAGTAAGGAATTTAGTATTTTTTAAAAAAGATTTATTTAATTAGTTATTTGAAAGACAGAGAGAGAAGGGAGAGAGATTTTTCCATCTGCTGGTTCATTCCCCAGAGGCCTACAACAGTCAGGCCTGTACCAGAACAAATATCTATGCTAGGAACTCCATTCAGGTCTCTGAAGTAGGTGGTGTGAAACCAAGTACTTCGGCCATCACCTACTGTCTCCCAGGTGCATTAGCAGAAAGCCTGATCGGAAGTGGACTGAGACTCAACACGGCACTCTGATATGGGATGTGGGCATCCAAAGCAGTGGCTTAATTCACTATGTGTCAACGACCACACCCATGCATGAGAATTTTATTTTTAAAGATTTATTTTATTTAATTGGAAGGCAGAGCTACAGAGAGAGGGCAGAAGCCAGGAGCCAGGAGCTTCATCCAGGTCTCCCACTGGGTATAGGGGCCCTATCACTTAGGCCATCTTCCACTGCTTCCCCAGGTGCAATCATGGGGAGCTGGATATGAAATGGATCAGCTAGGACAAGAATCAGAGCCCATAGGGGATGCTGGTGTCTTCTGGTAGCAACTTAACCTGCTACACTACAGTGCTGGCCCTGAGTAAGAATTATTTAAGGGGATGGTGCCGTGGCTCACTTGGTTAATGCTCCGCCTGCGGCACCAGCATCCCATATGGGCGCTGGTTCTAGTCCCAGTTGCTCCTCTTCCAGTCCAGCTCTCTGCTGTGGCCCGGGAAGGCAGTGGAGGATGGTCCAAGTGCTTGGGCCCTGCATCCTATGGGAGACCAGGAGGAAGCACCTGGCTCCTGGCTTCGGATCAGCGCAGTGCGCCGGCCGTAGAGGCCATTTGGGGGGGGTGAACCAACGGAAAGGAAGACCTTTCTCTCTGTCTCTCTCTCTCTCTTTCACTGTCTAACCCTGCCTGTCAAAAAATAAATAAATAAATAAAAACTCCTGTTACAGATTTCATTAGTAAATAAAATAAGTCTTTAAAAAAAAAAGAAAGAATTATTTTTATTTTTAAAAAAAGTGGGGGAAGAGGGAGAAATGTCCCTATTTGATATTGAACTACCTCACGAAGCTGTCCAAAATAAAATGATACAACACCATGTAGCAATAAAACAATGGAACAGCCTAAGCACGGGAGACCCCAGAAATATGAGCTTAACTTCATTGCTTATGTTGTAAGAAATCTGAGGTGACAACTGACTACAGAAAAGTTGTAAAATCACATTGCCTATGGGTGACTGACCAAACTCTGATCAGTAAAAGCATTCTAGAAACAAAAGCACTAGAGAAATCAAAGGAATGCTAACTAGATAAAAACAAAACGCTTGTACTGAAAAAGATATAAAATTACAAACCTCGCTACCACCTAGGGAAAAATCCTGAGCAATATCAAAAGGGAAACAGCTTCTGTCCTGTGACACATGGTGTAGCTGCATTACTTTAAAATATGTTCGTTTCTACTTTTTTCCCCAGACTTCCTAATAGACCCTCAAAATGCTGTCTGCAGCTATCCGAAGTGTGTCAAGTCACCCGGACAATGAATTGGACTTCCTGCAGATCTAAACTGCCCTGTTAGGATTCTCGTGTCACCTAATGAACATCCTTTAGCATTTCTTTTTTTTTTTTTTTTTTTTTTTGACAGGCAGAGTGGACAGTGAGAGAGAGAGAGACAGAGAGAAAGGTCTTCCTTTGCCGTTGGTTCACCCTCCAATGGCCGCCGCGGCCGGCGCGCTGCGGCCGGCGCACCGCGCTGATCCGATGGCAGGAGCCAGGAGCCAGGTGCTTTTCCTGGTCTCCCATGGGGTGCAGGGCCCAAGCACTTGGGCCATCCTCCACTGCACTCCGGGCTACAGCAGAGAGCTGGCCTGGAAGAGGGGCAACCGGGACAGAATCCAGCGCCCTGACTGGGACTAGAACCCGGTGTGCCGGCGCCGCTAGGCGGAGGATTAGCCTAGTGAGCTGTGGCGCCGGCCGCCTTTGGCATTTCTTATAGCACCTGTGTGCTAATGACAATTTCTCTCAGCTTTCATCGATTGGGAAGCATAGAGCTCTATTCCATCCTGAGGATATTTTTGCTGCATACAGACTTCTAGGTTGAAAGTTTGTTTTCTTTTTCTTTTTTTTTTTTAAGTGCCATTCCATTGTGTTCTACCTCCATTGTTTCTGATGAGAATTCAGAAATCATTCTTAACAGTCTTTTCCCTTGTTTCTGACGTAACTTTTTTTTTTCTCTGCCTTTTTTTTTTTTTTTTTTTTTTTTCGGACAGGCCGAGTTAGTGAGAGAGAGAAACAGAGAGAAAGGTCTTCCTTTCTGTTGGTTCACTCCCCAAATGGCCACTGCGGCGCACTGCGCCGATCCGAAGCCAGGAGCCAGGTGCTTCTCCTGGTCTCCCATGGGGTGCAGGGCCCAAACACTTGGGCCATCCTCCACTGCACTCCCTGGCCACAGCAGAGAGCTGGCCTGGAAGAGGGGCAACTGGGACAGAATCTGGTGCCCCGACCAGGACTAGAACCCTGGGGTGCCGGCATCTCAGGCAGAGGATTAGCCAAGTGAGCCGCGGCGCTGACCCCCTTTGCTGCTTTTATAAAATGTTTGACTGTGGCTTGTGTGCTTTCCTTTCTATTTGTCCTGCCTCTGGTTTGCTGAGCTCCTTGGGTCTATACATTATATTTATCATCAAATTTGGAAAACTTCCATCTTTGTTTCTTCACGAATCTTTCTCCGCTGAGTGCCTGATTTTTGGACAGAAACAAATTTATCTTCCAGGGGCACAGCATCCTGGAATCCTGGGCCTTGGAATGCCCTCCTTCTCCCCAGCGCCTTCCAGCAGTAAGGCCCTTTGGGCAATTCACTTAACTACTCAGAACTTCCGTTTTCTTCCTATGGGGGAAGAAATTATAATCCCCACCCTGTCCAGTGCAGTGGGGGCTCAGAAAGGAATTGGAGGGTATAAATCAATAGTGGATGTTTGTTCAAAACATTTCTTTAGGAAGCTTCAGTCAACATACTCATAGAATCAATTAGCCTCCATTAACACCTTAAAAGACTAGTTCCTGGAATTATCTGACATACAGCAAAGCAAAGGAAGAAGTTGCATGTTCCTGTGTGGGTTTGGAGACAGAAAGCACAGGAAAAGTGCCCAGCAGGAGTCCCCAGGCTGGAGAGAGCTGGCACAACACAGTGTTGATCAGCAGTCTGGTTTTCCTGACCTGTGTGCAACAGAAGTGTTGTGTTGATCTATTATCAATGAGAGAATGTGCAAAATGAGCCATCTCCCCACTGGACATACTTGGCTACAGCAAAACCACAAGGTAGACCAGATGTCTCGGCAGAACCCTTGTCCTGCAGTTCTCACCACCTGAGTGTTGTTGCTTGAATCTGACACACGTTTTTAGACCTCGATTCTTTGTATAGAGTTTTTAGTACCAAGAAAACAGCAGTGTCCTAAGTGCAAGAGATAAACAGCGTATCTAAACTACCTATTGTGTGTGACTCGTGGTGAGGGAATGTGTGCCTCTGTTGGTAGAGGGGCCTCCTGAGTTGTTCCCTGAGTGCTTGGGATGAGCGCTGGAAACCCATGCTGGAGATGAGTGGGGTGGGCTCCGGGCTGCTGGGAAGAGAGATGTGCAAATGAGGGGGCAGTGAGGACACAGGTCAGAAACAGGGTGACAGGATGCCTGTCAGGTGAGAGTGGGAAGCTGCCTGCTTGTCCTAAGTGAATGAGTCCAAGCAAGTGTTGAAATACTGTTCATCGGGGCCGGCGCCATGGCTCACTTGGTTAATCCTTCACCTGTGGCACCGGCATCCCATATGGGTGCTGGTTCTAGTCCCAGCTGCCCCTCTTACGATCCAGCTCTCTGCTATGGCCTGGGAAAGCAGTAGAGGATGGCTCGAGTCCTTGGGCCCTGCACCCGTATGGGAAACTGGAGGAAGCTCCTGGCTCCTGGCTTCGGACTGGCACAGCTCCAGCCGTTGTGGCCAATTAGAGACTGAACCAGCAGATGGAAGACCGCTCTCTCTCTCTGTCTCTCACTCTCACTGTCTGTAACTCTAACTCTCAAATAAATAAATAAAATCTTTTTTTTTTTTTTTGACAGGCAGAGTGGACAGTGAGAAAGAGAGACAGAGAGAAAGGTCTTCCTTTTGCCATTGGTTCACCCTCCAATGGCCGCTGCGGCCGGCGCACCGCACTGATCCGATGGCAGGAGCCAGGTACTTATCCTGGTCTCCCATGGGGTGCAGGGCCCAAGTACTTGGGCCATCCTCCACTGCACTCCCTGGCCACAGCAGAGAGCTGGCCTGGAAGAGGGGCAACCGGGACAGAATCCGGCGCCCCGACCGGGACTAGAACCCGGTGTGCTGGTGCCGCAAGGCGGAGGATTAGCCTAGTGAGCCGCGGCGCCGGCCAAATAAATAAAATCTTAAAAAAAAAAAATACTCCCAATGGTATCTGCTGGCATCTACTCACGTATACCGTTCCCTGTGATTGGCAACATGTATGTCTCATGAATGGGGAGAGATTTTTGGTATAGACAGAAGGTCAAGGCACCACGGCAAACACACTTAGATGACTTGTAGTCAGTGAAGGTCTTTCTCTTTCAAGTTTTAAAATTCTACCCAAAGTTAATCAGTAAGCCAACAGTTACACTGTCTGTGTATCAGTGCTATACATATAAGCCTCCATAAAAACTCAAGATTTCTTAACAGGAACAGAGGCAGCTAAATCATAGCCCTCTGTATCCCCTGACCAAAGAAAGAACTTACCAAGAAGAGGAACTTGTATATTTTGTCCTTATGATAGTCAATTCAAGTTCTAGTGATTTTTTTTTATTTTAAAGATTTTTATTTATTTGAAAGGCAGAGTTAGAGAGAGGCAGAGGCAGAGAGAGAGAGGTCTTCTATCTGCTGGTTCACTCCCCAGATGGCTGCAATGGCGGGAGCTGTGTTGATCCGAAGCCAGGAGCCAGGAGCTTCTTCTGGGTCTCTAACATAGGTGCAGGGGTCCAAGGACTTGGGCCATCCTCTACTGCTTTCCCAGGCCACAGCAGAGAGCTGGATCAGAAGTGGAGCAGCCGGGACTCGAACTGGTGCCCATATGGGATGCCGGCACTGCAGGCGGCAGCTTTATACTGTGCTGTTATCTATCCTGATCTGGTGAGAGCCTCTGGAGAGGGCCAGCGGGCCTGCCTGCAGTGTGTTGGCACAGGAGACCGCGGACCCTTCTGGAAAAGCACTCAACCTAAGGGGGAGACGGCCAAGTTCTCAATCTGGGTCAAGCCTGGTGTTGAAAGGGAAGGAAGGGAATTTCTGATTATGGCTCAGAGCTCATATTGTATCCTCAGTCCAGTGTCCAAGACTCCCAGAGGAAATAAACTCAGCTAGAAAGGGGGCAAAACACAGCACGTCTCTGGCAGTGAGAGCGCGAGGTGGTGCCAGTGTGTGGCGTTGTGTGGTTGTGTGACAGAACTAGCTAAAGTGGACGTGAACCTCCTTTTCCCTGCCTAGAGTGCAAGCCCAACGTGGCTGGAGACATCACCAGGCTGGATGGGGGGGTGGGATACAGATTTTCCTGGTCCCACTGGGAATGAGTTGGAGAACACGTAGCGAGTAGGGCAGTGGGGATTTATGGTGGATAGGTGGACACCTGGTATTTACATGTCTGCTCGCCTTCCTTTCTCTGTAATGCTACCAGGACCACCAGTCCACTTCCTGTCCCCATGGCCCTCCTTATGCCCTGCAGAGGTGATAGCATTGGAGCCAGGCTCTCCACTCACAGACCATCATCCTGTGGAATCAGCAGTAGACGCACAAGCTTGGGCAGATATGTGCCCTTTGGCGGAGTTGAAGCAGTTGCTGGAAGGGGTCTTTTCCTGTGTTGCAAACTGCAAAGATCATTGCTCCCATCAGCGGAGAGGTCTGACAGATGATAAAGTCATCATAAAGTCGTCACGTGAGACAGAAAGAGTGAGATAGCCTTTGAGGACCCGAATCCAGGTGTAGGGGCAAAGGGAAAATTTCCACTCTGCCCTCTGTGGGTTTGCTGACATGAACTGCCACTAGGCAGATTCATAGGAGAAAAGGCATACATGTTTAATTATGGGCACAGGGAAGTCATAGAAGTAACGTCCCAATGCACTAACAAGGTTCAGTTGTCCTTATGTCCTTCTTCATCAGAGAGAATGGAGGGATGTAGGTCAGTTAAGGGGAGTAAATGAGTTTTTAGGGGAGAATGAGTGGGCACAAAGCACAGATGATAGTTTGCAAATGATTCCTTGGGCAGTTGAATGGGCCCAAGAGACGGATAATAGCTTGTGGCAAAGACTGTGCAGGTGCAGTGACATTCTTCATGTGACATGTCCTTTCTCGGACACCAGTGTAGTTAAAGAGACTTCAGGGAGGGGACCCAGGGACATTGTTTTCTTTTTTGTCAGTTCCGGGACTTTAGTAGATAAGGGACTTCTAGGGTAGACCCTTATCTTGTGTTTGCCAGGAGAGAGAAACAATTGTATAAAAAAGTCCTTGCTTCTAAGCTTTTTCCAATTTCTTTGAGTTCAAAGCTGCCCATCATACCACAGCACCATACTTTGGAGTGTCATTTTTTGAGCCCCAGCACAGCCCAATGGACATTTGGCTCAATCCTTAACTCCCCAGTTGCATAACAACGCAGTCCTGCTACATCTTGATCAGGTCTCCTGGATGACTTGCAGTTGTAGTGGATTTGTCTTGATTTTGACCACTTAAAAGCTGTGCTTTTGCTGCAAAGAAATGATTAACACTTGAGGAGACAGACACACTTGCACTGATTTGACTTTCACAATACATATATGGATCAAAAGCTCACACGGTCCCAATTTTTCGGTGTTGATTAAGAATTAATTCAGGGGCTGGCGCTGTGGTGCAGCAGGTTAACACACTGGCCTGAAGTGCCAGCATCCCATATGGGCGCTGGTTCAAGTCCCAGCTTCTCCACTTCCGATCCAGCTCTCTGCTATGGCCTGGGAAAGCAGTGGAAGATGGCCCAAGTCCTTGGGCCCTTGTACCTGCGTGGGAGACCCCTAAGAAGTTCCTGCCTCCTGGCTTTGGATCGGCACAGCCCCGGCCGTTGCGGCCAATTGGGGAGTGAACCATCGGATGGAAGACCTCTCTACCTCTCTCTGTGTAACTCTGACGTTCAAGTAAAATAAATAAATCTTAAAAAAAAGAATAAATTCATAAAAAGACTGTGGGCTGCTATGACCAAGAAAACACAAAACTCAAAGAACGAAGTAAAGGACAAGTCATTCTGTCCCTGGTCGCACTGCTGGCGTCTCCAGCTATCATACGGAAATGTTCGTGCACGCACTTGTATGGATCTCAGAAAATCCTGTTGGCACTGTGGCGCAGCGGGTTAACACCCTGGCCTGAAGCACCGGCATCCCATGTGGGCGCCAGTTTGAGAGCTGGCTGTTGCACCCACGTGGGAGACCCGGAAGAAGCTCCTGGCTCCCGGCTTCCGATTGGCATAGCTTTGGCGGTTGCAGCCAATTGGGGAGTGAACCATCGGATGGAAGACCTCTCTCTCTCTCTGTCTCTTCTCTATGCAACCCTGACTTTCAAATAAATAAATAAATCTTAAAAAAAAAGAAAATCCTGCCGGCGCCGCGGCTCACTAGGCTAATCCTCCGCCTTGCGGCGCCGGCACACCGGGTTCTAGTCCCGGTTGGGGCGCCGGATTCTGTCCCGGTTGCCCCTCTTCCAGGCCAGCCCTCTGCTGTGGCCAGGGAGTGCAGTGGAGGATGGCCCAGGTGTTTGGGCCCTGCACCCCATGGGAGACCAGGAAAAGCACCTGGCTCCTGGCTCCTGCCATCGGATCAGCGCGGTGCGCCGGCCGCAGCGCGCCGGCCGCGGCGGCCATTGGAGGGTGAATCAGCGGCAAAGGAAGACCTTTCTCTCTGTCTCTCTCTCTCACTGTCCACTCTGCCTGTCAAAAAAAAAAAAAAAAAAAAAAAAAAAAAAAGAAAATCCTAAAAAAGTTAGTGTCTTGAGAAGACGGTAACCAGTGACTCCCAGGTGCCCAGGAGTATTTCTCCTAAAGTGTTCACAGCCCCCTTCTGTGGAAGGCAGCCTTGTGTTATGGCTTAGGGGTCCTGGTTTCCAACAGCCTGCGGTGATCTCTTGGCATCCGTTTCTCCAGGCCGTGAGAGAAACAGGAGGTGATGCAATGGCAAGGTGTCTTTGGAGGCAAAGAGCCTCTTATCTCAGCTGGGGAGGAGTCGAGAGGAGAGCCTAGGGCTCTGTCCTCCCATCGCTGTTCCGTGTGGAGCCTATGATTCTCACGTGGAACCCCCTCAACTTAAGCGTCATTCATATATGCAACAGATGTGGAGTGCCCACCCGGACCCCCTACTTGTCACGCAGTGGTGGACAGGGCAGAAGCCTGGCCTTTATGGAATTCACTGCCTAGCTGAGGAAAACAGTTAGTGATGACAAAATGTGACATTTGTTATGAAGGAGGAAGTATGATCGAGACTGCTAGTGATACACGAGAGAGTTCAAATTCCCACAAGCCGCGGCATAAAGAAGCTATTTACTGACAGCATAATATTTTTTTATTTTAAAGATTTATGAATTTGAAAGTCAGAGTTGCACAGAGAGAGAAGGGGAGAGAGAGAGAGAGAGAGAGAGAGAGAGAGAGTTCTTCCATCTGCTGGTTCACTCCCCAATTGTCCGCAATGGTCAGAGCTGCACGATTCTGAAGCCAGGAGCCAGGAACTTCCTCCAGGTCTCCCACATGGGTGCAGGAGCCCAAGGACTTGGGCCGTCCTCTACTGCTTTACCTGCAGCTTTACCTGCTACACCACAGTGCCAGCCCTGACAGCATAATATTTAGAGCTGCAGCTGTCTTCAGGTTTGGCTGGATCCAGGACACCAGCAATATAATTCAGTCTTTCCCTCTAATCCTCATTCCCTCATCTTTATGTCTCTGACCTTTGCTTTCTTCGCTATGAGCTACGTTCTCAGGCAGGTGGTGTTGCTAGCAATAACAGCCCCTGGTAACTCCAGAAATAGGCCATCCTTGGTGCCTGAGATCTCAGGAAAAAGGAGGGCCTCTTTCTCCCAGTGCCCGCAGCAATCGCCTCCGGTGCTCAGGTTGACTCCCTTCGCTGCAGGCCGGCCTCTGCATTGGTGATTGTCCCCAGAGATTTGGCTTTCGTGTGTGACTGCTGTGTTTTATGGGTGAACCTTGAGGCTCCACTGAGAAACCGCAAGGTGAATTCTTGAGGATTTGGGGGCAGCCCCCAGAGATAATCTGCCCACCTCCTATCGTGTACTATGGGGTACAGTGGAAAAAATGACCCACTCCACTCTAGGGCAGCAGGCCACTTATTGGAGGAAGAGGACATGGGTAACAATTCATGTAATGCTAGCTAACTTTTTTTAGGACTTATTTATTTATTTAAATGACAGAGTTAGAGAGAGAGGTAGAGCCAGAGAGAGAGAGGTCTTCCATGCACTGGTTCACTCCCCAACTGGCTGCAATGGCCAGAGCTGCCCCGATCCGAAACTAGGAGCAAGGAGCTTCTTCCGGATCTCCCATGTGGGTGTAGGGACCCAAGGACTTGGGCCATCTTCCACTGCTTTCCTAGGCCATAGCAGAGAGCTAGATCAGAAGAGGAGCAGCCAGGACTTGAACTGGTGCCCAAATGGGATGCTGGCACTGCAGGTGAAGGCTTTATCTGCTTCACCACAGCACTGGCCCTAACATTTGCTTTTTAAAACTTATGAAAGAGAGAGAGAGAGAACTTGCATCTTCTGTTTCACTCCCCCACATGCCCATAATAGCCAAGACTGGGCCAAGTAAAAAGTGGGAGCTGGGGACTCAGCCCTGGTCTCCTGTGGGTTTCAGGGATCCAGCCAGTTGAGCCATCATCTGCCTCCACTTAGGGTCCACAGTGGCAAGAAGCTGGACTTGGGAGTGAGAGACAAGTATGAAACCCAGGCGCTCTGATGTGGGATGTGGCACCCTAACAGGCATCTTAACCATTAGACGAAACATCTGTCCTGATTAAACGCTTGCTCTGTGCCAGGTGCTGTGCTAAGTACCTCACATCTATCATCTCATTTAATCTTCACCACCACCTCGGAAGCAGGGTCACTATCGTGTCCATTTCAGAGAAATACAGTTTAGCCCTGAGAAGTTAAATAAGTCCCTTAAAGCCTTACGGGAAGGGGCAGGTGTTGGGTGCAGCAGGTAAAGCCACTGGCTGCAAAACCAGCATCCCATATGGGCACCAGTTCATGTCCCTGCTGCTCCACTTCTGATCCAATTCCCTGCTAATGGCCCAGGAAAAGCAATGGAAGATGTTTCAAGTTCTTGGGCCCCTGCACCCATGTGGGAGACCCAAAAGAAGTTCCTGGATCCTGGCTTTGGTCTGGCTCAGCCCTGGCTGTTGCAGCCATCAGCTGAGTGAATCAGCAGATACAAGATCTCTCTCTCTCTTTATCTCTCTGTGTGTGTGTCTCCCCCTCTCTCTGTAACTCTGACTTTCAGATAAATAAATCTTTCTATTTAAAAAAAGCCCAAGGTAGTAAATGGCCAGCGTGTTAGGTATGTTCAGTGGGAGGGGACAATGGGACGGTGCTCCTGGTGAGAAATGGTAAGTATCTCGACAGAGCCAGAGGTACCCCTGAGGCCTGGACTCCGAAAGGACAAGGCACACCGGGTGGAGAGGCTGAATTAATGCTTAATTAATGGGTGTGAACACACTGGGCACTTGAGCAGCCCTGTTTCCTCACTGCCTTGACTGTATGGCAGAGCACTGCTTTCAGAGACCAAGGCGCTAGTCATGGAGCCATTGGAGGGGACCTGCTCTTCGAGAAGTGCAGATCTGTTTGGGCCTGTGGTCATCAGTAGGGCCAAGTTGTCTCAAATATCTGTACTACGGTGGCAGAGATGGGCTAGAAGATGCCAATCGATGACAAGACAATTGAGGTCACCCTGAGGCACTGTCAGACGCCTGGGGCGTCGAGTGCCCACTATTTGACTACTTCTAACCGCCAAGGAGCTCTTGGGTGAACTTCATCTTCACTTCATGCACAGCTAAGACCTGTTTTAATCCGTACTTTAAAGAGGTCTCCACCAGAGACTCATCACGATGCAGTCAGTATTTAAGTGCATTTAACGACCAGGACGGCACAGGCACCAACCAGTCCAAACGAGTGCTGGGCTATTAGCAGGAGTTCTGTGAAACTGATGCTAACCAGCTGACTCTGACTCTGCTTGTTGCGATTGTGAATCCTCTTTGCACCCAAGAGTTAGCAACCAACACTGTCTATGATAGTGATGGTCAGTGGGGGCATTTTGCCTTCCAGGGGTCATTGGCAGTGTCTGGAGACATTTTTCGGTCTTGAGAGGATACAACTGGGGTCTTGTTTAAAAGCCTGGGATCCTGCTGACCACCCCACAAGCAAGAAGCATCTGGCCCCGAATGTCAACAGGGGTGATGCTGAGGAGGCTGCTCTCGGTGACACCCTCAGTCCAAGAGCAGCTGCCCGTGCTCTGAACTGTAACAGAGCTTTCACAGATGGTCTTTCACAGGTGGACGGAGGTCCCCGTCACCTTGTTGACTTGGGGATCAGATAACTTGCCATCAGCTCACAATGAAAAGCTGTTTGGCACATACCACTGCCCCTGGGACTTTTGTCCACATTAAACCTTAGAAGGCAGAGAATAACAGAGCCAGGCAGTGATGAAGGTATTTGGCTGGGTTTTTCCTTGCATTAGTAGAGTGTGCACTAGGTGAAGGTTATTTATGACAATGATAATGATACTGGGAAGCTTTTATGGAGCCATTATTGTTATGTGCCAAGCTCTGCTTAGGGAATTGTCAGGTGTTATCTCAATTCTGACAGCACAGATGAGGAAACTGAGATCTAGGGAGGCCAGTTGCCTGCCGAAAGTCACGTGAACGGCTCTGCCTCCGCCATCTGTGTCCTTAGTCTGCGCCCTGTGCTCACTGCCACCATAGCCCGTTCTTCAAGAAGGGTTTTGGATCACATGCAACCCTAAGAGATCTAATGCCCAGGCTGTGAGGTTAGAGTAGCTTAGGGCAAGAATGGGATGTCTACAGATCTGCACAAGTCATTTAGAAGTCCCAAATGCCTTTGCTTCACCACCAAGAAGATCCTGGGGTCTTTGAGGGAGCTGAAATCATGTATTGTTTTTTTCTGACTTAATGCAGCAGAAAATGATAGTTTCTAGGGTGAAAGAACCACTGTGGCCAGGCTCCCGCAAGTGTCTCGCCTTTCTGGAAGTTTAAGGAAAGGGGTGGCTTCGGTTAAATGAAATCTCTGCAGAAATTAGCTAACCCCCATGAAAGAGGATGAGCAGGTGCGCCACCTCCAGGTGCCACACGGAACCCTAAAGGTCCTAGGCAGCCCACCTCTGATTGAGTGGGGCTGGGGTGCTCCAGCAGAAATGGCAGTGGAAGAGTGTCAGGAACCTGGGCCCAGGCCCTACTACCCTTCCTCTGATTTCCTCAGGCCAGAGAGGAGAGGAAGGAACAGGAGGAGGACAGAGGAAAGGAGAGAGGGTAGGAGGGAGCCAGCGGTTCTGACCCCTTCCTCTTACACATTACCTCATCTCATCCTCACAGTCATCAGTCAAGGGTAATATTGTTCTCCTTTTAGCAGCCTTTTAGAGGTTAAATAGCTTGACCAAGGTCACGCCGTTGATTAATGAGTGAGTTCAGCTTCACACCCACGCCTGGTCCATGCCAAGAGCCCTGTTTTTTCCACTCTGCGGCTCTGTTCTCAGTGGGAAGCAACAGCCTTCGGAAGCTGATAGCATTGTGTTCCTATCAGCCCAGGGCAAGGGGATTGCTTGTGTTGGCAGCATCATACTAAGCCTGGAATGATACAGACAGGGAGAGGTGGAGAATCTCCAAGGTTTTCCTTTCTTCCACGTTGGGCAGGATTGCTGTGAGGGCAGAGAGCAATGGTGGGAAACACCTTAAAAGCCACGCACGAGCAAATAAGCAGATGAATGGGCCAGTCTGGCACCGCACTGTCAGTCAGAGGGCTTGGCTCTGCCTCAAATTGGGCCTTTGACCTGGAGGACCCCATGGGGCCCCCCTGAGGCTGTATTTTCCAGCTCTGAGTCAATCTTTTTTTAAATACAACACCCACCATATTAAGGGCATCTGTAGCAGAATACTTCAGACTGGGTGGCTTAACCAACAGATCTCTATTGCCTCATGGCTTGGGAGACCAAATGTCCAAGGTCAAGGTGTTTGCAGTGTCATTTCTTGTGAGGATGCTCTCCCTGTCTTGCATGGCCACTTTCTTACTGTGTCCTCATGGGCTTGGTGCACACACATGTGTAGTGTTTTTCCCTGCATGTCCTAATACCTCTCTCTCTCTCAAGATTTATTTATTTGTTTATTTATTTGAAAGGCAGAATTTAGAGAGAGAGAGAGAGAGGAAGAGAGAATCTTTCATCTGCTGGTTCACTCCCCAGATAGCCAGTGCTATCCCCCCCCTTTTAATAAGATTTATATGAAAGAGTTTTTTAAGCTTTTATTTAATAAATATAAATTTCATAGGTACTGCCTTTGGATTATAGTGGTTCTTCCCCCCATACCTGCCCTCCTACCCCCAAACATTCCCACCTCCTACTCCCTCTCCCATCACAGTCTTCATTAAGATTTATTTATTTATTTATTTTGCCAGGCAGAGTTACGACAGTGAGAGAGAGAGAGACAGAGAGAAAGTCTTCCTTCTGTTGGTTCACTCCCCTAATGGTCACTATGGCCGGCGCTGTGCCGATCCTAAGCCAGAAGCCGGGTACTTCCTCCTGGTGTCCCATGTGGGTGCAGGGACCCAAGCACTTGGGCCATCCTCCTCTGCCCTCCTGGGCCACGGCAGAGAGCTGGACTGGAAGAGGAGCAACCGGGACTAGTACCCGGCGCCCCAACCGGGACTAGAACCTGGGGTTCCGGCAGCTTTGGGAGGTGGAGGATTAGCCAAGGAAGCCACGGCACCGGCCAAGATTTTTTTTTTTTTTTTTTTGACAGGCAGAGTGGACAGTGAGAGAGAGAGAGACAGAGAGAAAGGTCTTCCTTTTTTGCCGTTGGTTCACCCTCCAATGGCCACCGTGGCCGGTGCGCTGCGGCCGGCGCACCGCGCTGATCCGATGGCAGGAGCCAGGTACTTATCCTGGTCTCTCATAGGGTGCAGGGCCCAAGCACTTGGGCCATCCTCCACTGCATTCCCTGGCCACAGCAGAGAGCTGGCCTGGAAGAGGGGCAACCGGGACAGAATCCGGTGCCCTGACTGGGACTAGAACCTGGTGTGCCGGCGCCACTAGGCGGAGGATTAGCCTACTGAGCCGCGGCGCCGGCTAAGATTTATTTTTAATTATATTTATATACAGAAGATCAACTTTATACTAAGTAAAGATTTCAACAGTTTGCACCCACACAGACACACAAAGTATAAAATACTGTTTGAAGACAAGTTTTACTGTTAATTCTCATAGCACAACTCATTAAGGACAGAGGTCCTACATAGGGAACAGGCGCACAGTGACTCCTGTTGTTGATTCATCAATTGGAAAGTCAGAGTTAGTGATAGGTCTTCCATCTACTGGTTTACTCCCCAGATGGATACAATGACCAGAGTTGGGCCAGATGGAAGCCAGGAGCCAGGAACTTCATTTGGGTCTCCCACGTGGGTGCAGGGCTATCCTCTACTACTTTCTCAGGAGCATTAGCAAGGAGCTGTATCAGAAGTGGAGCAACCAGGACTCGAACTGGTGCCCATGTGGGATGCCAGCATTGGTATCACAGGCAGTGTTACACAATCTAGCACTACACAGGCCTCCTAATCTCTTTTTAGGACACTGGTCAGACCCTAAAGACCTCATTTTAACATAATCACTTCATTAAAGGTCCTATCTGTAAATACTCTATGGTTACCTGAAACATTTGGGATCAGAAGTGCTTCAGTTTCTGGATTTTCTTTCAGGTTTTGAAACACTTGCATATACTCAATGAGATCTCTTGGGGATGACATCGAGTCTAAACTAGGATTTTGTTCATGTTTGGCATGCACCTTATTCACATAGCCTCGGGGTAATTTTATATGAACAGTATTTTTAATAGCGCTCTGCATAAAAAGATTCATGGGGTGGAAGTTTAAGCTTGTAGTATCATGATGACTCAAAAGTTTTGGATTTTGGGGAATTTTGATTTTCAGATTAGGGCTGCTCAGCAAGCAGATTCACATTCAGCAGTAGGAGGGGTTAGGACTTCAACACATAAATTTGGAGGGGAGGGGTCATGAATCAGCCCACAACACGCCATATATTTAAGAATGCTCTCGTGGGTTTCCTAAACTTAAATGTCAATGAATATAGGAGTCATGTCTTAAAGAACGCAGCAAAGGGATATGGGAAATTCAAGTCACTTTCACGGAGCACAAAAAGCTTCCGAGCACTGTGGACACCCAGTAGGGAGCATCTGCAATGGCCTTCACATTGGAAGCAAATTCTAATGGCTAGGAAGGGGGAGGAAGAACCCCCTCTCAGTGACTCGGGCTAAGGCTCAAGGTAGAGGATCCATCAGTGCTGGAGTACTGAGTGGCAGGGCTCCCGCTAACCAGGGTCCCCCATTTTTGTTCACAAACCGATGCTAAAGGAAAATGCATTGAAGGGAATCAGGCCAGTTTTGGGGGGAAGCCTAAAGCGCTGGACTTTCTCAACACTTTTAAAAAATATTTTTATTTTGAACTATAAATTGGGAAAATTTGGCATCATTTTATCTTTAGAGCTCATTGCCCTGGTTATCTGGTTGCTGGGTGCTAATGGCCTGAAACTCCTGTTAATAGTTGGATGCCAGGGAATGGGTGTTTGGTGCAGTAGTTAAGGTACCA
Organism: Oryctolagus cuniculus; assembly: GCF_964237555.1. NCBI lineage: Eukaryota > Metazoa > Chordata > Mammalia > Lagomorpha > Leporidae > Oryctolagus > Oryctolagus cuniculus. Next base: position 84,969,077 of record NC_091440.1, read on the forward strand.
TTTGGGACCTGTGTCCATATTTGAGTACCTGGGTTTGAGTCCCAGCTACACTTCCATTCCTTCCTTCTGCTAACAGGAACTTGGGAGACAGCCAGGTTGGGACGGCTCAACTGCTTAGGTCCCTGCCGCCCACATGAGAGACCTGGATTGAGCTTCTGGCTCCTGGCTCTCTCTGCTCACCTCTGTCTCTCTCTGCTGTTCAAATAAATGAAAATGACAAAACAAGTTTTTAAAAAAAGTTAGTTGCCGGGGCCAGTGCTGTGGCATAGTGGGTAAAGCCTCTGCCTATAGTGCCGGCATCCCATATGGGCGCAGGTTCGAGACCCGGCTGCTTCACTTCCAATCCAGCTCTATGCTATGGCCTGGAAAAGCAGTAGAAGATGGCCCAACTCCTTGGGCCCCTGCACCTGCATGGGAGACCAGGAGGAAGCCCCTGGCTCCTGGCTTCAGACCGGTGCAGCTCCGGTCATTGCGGCCAATTGGAAAGTGAACCAGCAGATGGAAGACCTCTCTCTCTCGCGCTCTCTCTCTCTCTCTCTCTGCCTCTCCTTCTTTCTCTGGGTAACTCTGACTTTAAAATAAATAAATAAGTATTTTAAACAATAAAGTTAGATGGCAAGCATGGTCTCCTTAGCAAATTGCAAGGACTGTGGAAATTGACAGTGTCGTCTTGGATGTTCTTTGGCTATAAAGTTTGTAGGCAGGATGGGGCTGAAGATAAACTATTACTTTCTGGTGCAATTATGATTTCTTATAAAAGATATATGTATTTTATTATTTAAAAGACAGAGGTGGGGGGAGAGAAAGCGAGAGAGAGAAAGAGAGAGAGAGAGAGAGATCTCCTCTCCGCTGGCTCACTCTCCAATGTGCTCAGCATCTAGATGAGGGCGAGGCTGAAGCCAGGACCCAGAAACTGGATTCTAGTCTCCCATGTGGGTGGTCCTTGGGCCATCATCTGCTACTTCTGCACCTATTAGCAGGAAGCTGGATCAGCAGTAGCAGCAGTTAACCCACTGCACCTCGCACCAGCCCCCAGTTCCGATTTTCAATACATCTATTGAGTTTACTATAACTTTTCAATGTTGAAAATTGAAGTAATTCTATGAAAGAATTAAAATTAATTCTTTTTTTAAGATTTTATTTATTTATTTGACAGGTAGAGTTACAAACAGTGCGCGCGAGAGAGACAGAGAAACAGAGAGGTCTTCCTTCTGTTGGTTCATTCCCCAAATGGCCGCAATGGCCGGAGCTGCGCCAATCCGAAGCCAGGAGACAGGAGCTTCCTCCTGGTCTCCCAAGTGGGTGCAGGGGCCCAGGGACCGGGGCCATCCTCCACTGCTATCCCAGGCCATGGCAGAGAGCTGGACGGGAAGAGGAGCAGCCGGGACTAGAACCGGCACCCATATGGGATGCCAGTGCCGCAGGCGGAGGATTAACCTACCATGCTGGCCCCTAAAATTAACTCTACAAAGGCATTTAAACTCCCTCGAGGGACAACATTTGTGTAAGTTTCCATCCCGATTAAATATAAATTTATGTATGCAGAATATATATAAACTCACATATTTTTATATATGTTTGAATGTTTACAGTCTAATGCTGGATAATGACTTTCAGTCAATGATGAACCATCTATAACAGTGGTCTCATTATATCACTAGTGAGGTCATAACCATCTAAGTTTGAGTGAATACATGGTGATGTTTATGCATCATTGCCTAACAGTGCATTTCTCAGATTTTGTCCATGTAATTAAGCAATGTACTACTTGTAGGCATGGATAAAAATTGAAAGTATAGTGCAGACAGATATTATTCTTTAATAATTCTAATTATAATCTGAATACTTTCCACTACATTATGTGTTATTGGCAACATGATGTTTAATGGCTGTTTAATATTCTTTTATGAATGCATCCAAATGCTTTTAAATGATCTTTTATTTTTAGATATTTATGAAGTTTTTTCTTTGGCTGTGAGAAATGATCTTATAACAACTATGTATGTATGTACATCTTTGTGAACATCTGTCATCATTTTTTAAAGCTGTATTTTCTTACAAAGAGGTCCACTGTGACAAGGGCCCTTCCTCTTGAGGGTAGACCCATTGCTTTTGTCATGGAGAGAGCACCGTGTCACAGGCATGCATGAAGCTGGTGTGAGAGCACTTCTAAAAACCTGGGTGGAGTTCTAATTCCGTTCTCCATCAACGGACCAAGAGTTAACTCCTCTAAGCCTGACAGCTGCAATTTCTTCCTCTCCTCCTCCTCCTCCTTCTTTGCAGATTTTTTTTAATTTTATTTTTTTAATTTATTTGAAAGGCATAGTTAGAGGGGGGCCCAAGGACTTAGGTCATCCTCTGCTGCTTTTCCAGGCCATTAGCAGGAAACTGCATCTGAAGTGGAGCAGCTGGCTCTCAAACTGGTGCCCATATGGGATGCCAGCACTTGCAGAAGGAGGCTTAACCTGCTTTGCACAGTGCTGGCCCCAGGGGCTGCATTTGCCATCCAATTATTTGCTAGGCGCTTTTTGTTGTGGTTTTGGCTATTCATTGTCAAGGTGTTGTTAATTTTTTTGTATCTGAACCAAGACAGTTCCTAGGGACTCTCTTAGGAGAGAAGAGATGAATGAATCAGGTCTTTGAAATACATGTGATGGAAACTCAAGGCAAAGTGGCTTTGGCAAAAAACAGGCACCTCGCTGGCTCCTCTTCCCAGCCTCAGTGGGTCCTGATCCAGCAACACTGCCCGGCCTACAGAAAGCTAACAGACTTTATTCCAATTCTCTCTTTTTTAAAAATTTACTTATTTATTTTAAAGATTTATTTTATATATTGGAAAGACGGAGTTACAGAGAGAGGTAGAGACAGAGAGAGAGGTCTTCCATCCACTGGTTCACTCCCCAGATGGCTGCAACGGCCAGAGTTGTGCCGATCTGAAGCCAGGAGCCAGGGACTTCCTCTGGGTCTCCCACATAGGTGCAGGGGCCCAAGGACTTGGGCCATCTTCCACTGCTTTCCCAAGCCATAGCAGAGAGGTGGATCAGAAGAGGAGCAGCCGGGTCTCGAACCAGCGGCCATATGGGATGTCTGCGCTTCAGGTCAGGGCTTTAACCCACTGCGCCACAGCGCCAGTTCTCAAAAAATTTATTTTTCTTGATTTGAAAGGGAGAGTGACAGGGGAGAGAGAGAGAGAGGGAGACTGATCTTCCACCCACTGGTTCACTTTCCAAACAACCACACTAGTTGGAGCTGGGCCAGACTAAAGCCAAGAGCCAGGAACTCCATCCAGGTCTCTCAGGTGGGTATCAGGGGCCAGGACTTTGGCCATCTTCTGCTGCTTCCCCAGGTGCATTAGCAGAGAGCTGGATTGGAAATGGAGCATCTGGGGTGCAAACCAACGCTCCTATGGGATGCCGGCATCACAGGTGGCGGTTTAACCCACTGTGCCACAACACAGGCCCCGATTCCAATTCTAAAAGTACTTGACAAGTGACCTCAGCTTACATCATCTGCCCACATATCACGGGCTCTCACCATAGCTAGGGCCCACCTAACACAGTTTCTCTGCTGAGGGACAAGGGATTTGGAAAATAGAAGCTCCTCTGGAGTCTGTGATAGTAGGAGGAGGTGAGAGGCAGAAGAGCATTGCCCAGAAGAGAGAGCACTGTGGGTCCTGGAGGAAGGGAGATGAGCTGCCCAGGTGGCAGTAAAGGTCTTTGAGGGCGGCATTGACAGCTGTGCTTAATACCTCTCCCCCTCCCCCAGCACCCAGGAGCCAACCACAGATAGCCGGTTCCTGCAAATGCATCTTTGTGTTCACTGTGAAGGATAAAGAGGGGCCAGCGCTATGGTGCTGAATATCCTGGCTGAAGCGCTGGCATCCCAATATGGGCACCGGTTCTAGTCCCCGCTGTTCCTCTTGCGATCCAGCTCTCTGCTATGGCCTGGGAAAGCAGTGGAAGATGTCCCAAGTCCTTGGGCCCCTGCACCCATATGGGAGACCCAGAAGAAGCTCCCGGCTTTGGATCGGCGCAGCTTCGGCCGTTGCGGCCAGCTGGGGAGTGAATCAGCGGATGGAAGACCTCTCTCTTTCTCTGCCTCTTCTTCTCTCTGTGTGACTCTGACTTTCAAATAAATAAATAAATCTTTAAAAAAAAAGGATAAAGAAGAAGGCTGCTTTGATGTGGCAGAAGATTCGCTCCTTGTAGCATGTCGTGTGGCCCTGTGGATCAGGCTGGTGTCCTACCTGGCAGCCCCGTTCACTGGGCACTTGTGGTGCGCCAGGCCCAGGGCTGAGTGCTTCATGCACCTGCTCTCATTTACTCCTCACAGGACTGACCATCCTGACCTTGGTAGTGAGCAAACCAAGCCCTGGAGGAAAGTGAAATAATCTGCCAAAGTGTGTGTGGCTTACAAGTTGCAAAGCCGGGGTTAGAGCCCATGTCTTCCGACAGCAGAGCTCACATGCTCACCTTCCCAGCATGACTGATGCAAGGGTGCATTCTCTGTACTGTACATTCTGTGGGTTTGGACAAATGTATGACATGTCCACCACTGCAGTACCAGACACCAGGTGTCTTGTGCTCCAATCTTCATCTTTTTGCTTAAAGGTTTATTTAATTTATTTATTTGAAAGGCAGAGTTACAGAGAGAGAGATTGATTGATTCTCCATCCGCTGGTTCACTCCCCAAATGGTTGTAACAGCTCAGGCTGACCAGGCTGAAGCCAGGAACCTGGAACTCCAGCTGGGTCTCCCATGTGAATAGTTGGGGCCCAAGTACTTTGGCCATCATCTACTGCTTTCCCACGGCCATTATCGGGGACCTGGATTGGAAGTGGAGCAGCTGGGACTTGAATCAGCATTTTGACACAGGGAATGCTGGCTTAGCCCGCAGCACAAGACCAGCCTCTTATCATTTTACAGAACAGGTTTTTAACAAAGTCTGACTTTACCAATTTTTTCTTTCATGGATTGTGCCTTAGGTGTTGAATCTAAACAGTGGTCACCAAACCCAAGGTCACCTACATTTTCTCCTGTGATGTCCTCTGAGAGTTTCACAGCTTCGCTAAGGCCTTTGGTTCATTCTGGGTTAAGTTTTGAGCGCCCAGACTCATTTTCTGCCTGCGGCTTGCGCCCTTTGCTGAGACCCCTCTTCCACGGCTCTCTCGGCCTTTGCACCTTTCTCTCGCTACTCATTTGTATCTACTTCTGGGCTGTCTGTACTGTTCATTTTTCCATATATTTTTCATACTTATCATGAAGTTTGTGCCTGCCCAACAGTTGGTAAAATTCTTATTTTAAAGATGAAATCATTGAGGCTTATAGTGGACAACCTCTCCCCAGGCCAGCAGCTGGCAGGAAGTCCATAACTGTCTAACTCGAATTCTGGCCATTGTCTGAACAGGGTCCTGCCTAGTGCTGTGATGCAGGGAGTTGGTCTCTGTACTCGAACCCTGAATGGCGCCCTCTAGTGCTTAAATCCCATATCTCCTTTCTTTAATTGTCTTGGAATCTGACTCAACAGCTCCTTGGTTAGGATCTAGGCACCCTGTCTCCCACGGTTTCTCTGGGTCTCTAATGTGAATTCTGACCTGCCCAAAGCTTAGCTTAGCTTAGCTTAGCTTTTCTATTTTCTTTCCTTCCTTTATTCCTTTCTTTCCTTCTTTCTCTTTTTTTCAAGATTTATTTATTCGAAAGGCAGAGTGACAGAGAGAAAGCGGGAGAGAGAGAAAGATGAGAGAAATCTTGTATCTGCTGTTCCCTCCCCAGATGGCCACAACACCTAAGGCTGGAGTGGGCCATAGCCAGGAGCCAAGAACTCCATCCAGGTCTCCCGTGAGGGTGACAGGGACCCACATACTTGGGCCATCATCTGCTCCCTTCCCAGGTGCATTAGCAGGAAGTTGGGTCAGAAGCGGAGCAGCCGGGACTTGAACTGGTGCTCTGACATGAGATGTCAGAAGTCACAGGAGGCTGAGTTAACACACCGTGCCACAACATCACACCCGAAAGCTTTTCTGAAAGCACTGTGCCCGTTTCATCAGCATCAGCACCCTCTGGGTTTGTGTTTGTGTTTGTTTGTTTGTTTGTTTTTTCTGAGACCTTGGGTACAGCAACTTTTCCTCTGGTTCACACTGATCCTTTATACTTCCAGGTCACTTGCATGTGGCTGAAGTCACTGAGCCTCTCCTGTTATCTTTCTGAAGGCCTGCTGAACTGCGTGGTGTTACAGAACACTCTCATTGCACAAGGCACTCTGGGTTGGTTCTCTGCATTGCCCGAGCAGAGCATCTCTACGATGCTCTAACTCCTATTTCCACTGCTGGAAATAAAACTGTCCATGGTTTTATGACAGAAAGTGATTGGAAAAGGTAAAAATAAGATGAAAGGTGAATTGGTCATTAAAAAAAATTTATTTATTTGAAAGGCAGAGTTACCATCTAGAGAGGGAGAGACAGATCTTCCATCTGCTGGTTCACTCTCCA